>NC_136059.1:954864828-955464828 GCF_964261635.1 Lissotriton helveticus | reverse complement strand
ATGAAATAGTGCATGGACCTATAAGCAACTGTGACTATCTATGAAGCAACGCACAGACTTTTCAGCATTTTACGCCTGTGCAGAGAACAGGAATTAACTTCATTTGTACAGAGGCAGCTACATATGATATTGGTATATAGATGTTTAAAGTGTGCTTTTATGAGTAGGGCTCTAGGGTTGTGTTAAATTTATTAAGGGCCACTTGAGTAACAAGCCAATCACGATTGACAGGTATAGTTAAATGTGCTTTAAATTGATTCTGATTGTGATGCTATGCATTCTGTGCCACATCATAGTTTTGAAGTCAATATCTAACCTCTGCTTCGTGTTCTGACTGACAGCTGTGGACTAGACTACTCTTCCAGTACATGATATATTGCCAAGAAGGGACTAGTGACTGAAAGGACAACGGAAGTGTTTGAAAAAAGACACATTTAATATAAACTGGTCCAAAATTAGAATAAACCAGGTATCTTGATCCAATCACCTTACATACTAACACGCCTAACTCTACAGCTAATACAAAACTAATGTAAACTACCCCACCACTAAAAGAATCCGCACTCAGCAGCCTAGAAGCTGCCATCAATAGGAACTAAACAGTGCTGCTCCTGAACTTTATGTTTGCACTTCACTGGATGGCCCATGTTTCCATACTTTAGTATGCTACTCCGTGGCCATTTCAGAGTGCTTTTTCTACGTGGCCCACCTATCTGTGGGACTGGCTCTGTGGCTTAAAGGTGATCTTTATTACTCCAAGTAAGATATTCCTCTTCCAAATCCAGATTTTATCTGGTACCTGAGTAAGGTGCCGATATGTTTGCCATTGTTAACAAACCCTTTCCTGCCTAGTTTCCTATATAACACCCGACAATCTATGACCTTCTATTTTAGTTGTTTAAAAGAGAGGTGAGAGCAAAAACGCTAGGACAGTGGTCTTCAAACTTTTTAATGCTGCACCCCCCAGTGGAAAAAACATCATAGGACCCACATCAACATTATTCACAATTATTCTAATAAATTGGCAATGTTTCAATATCAAAACTTATTTAAACATTGCAGTTTAGTTATGCTACCGTTTAAAAAATGCGATCAAATACATGATTGCCAAACGTACTACTTTGGTCAGGCAGGCACTACTAATGTGTAAAAGTATCCCCAGTGTGATTATTAGAAATGGGGTTGGGGGTTATGAAGAATATTTGGAGCCCCTTCCCTTTTGATACATACTCCCGACCAGAATATACATGACAAAATATGTAGTGATGGCCCATTACAGAGGGGCTTACCACTACTCAAATTTATTCTGCTGAAAATAAAGTACTGCATAATGTTTCTTTTGGCCAGAGCCTGCCCCCACGATAACATGAGACCCCCCCTTGGGGGCCCACCTGCCAGTTTCAAGACCCCTGGCCTAGGATGACCTGGCTCCGAACAAGGAAGATTAACCAAAGTAATCAGGCCACTATCTCCTAGTAGGTCTTCCTTGTGATAGGTTTTAAATGTGTGAAGATGTGCCAGGCAGTGGTGAAACCACTAAACCAAAAGAGGCTAATCGAAGCGGCTGCAACAGTATGTGGGTTAATGCACAGAATCGGAAGCATATAAAAATAGATCAAAACACTTATTCAAAACACATTGGATTAAAAAGGTGCTTCCTTCAAGCAGCAACATAGGATATATGATTGGGTACTAGATTGTCACAAATGTCCTTTGTTAACGTTCCTCAGGCTCCAACGCAGGAGGTTGACATGAGATGAGTAAATCTGTGGTGAATAACTACAGAAAGGAATTGTCTGGCTACCTCATAAGCATATAAATTAAGTAACAGTGGTTTTGATGGGTGGTTCCTCCCAGGTTCCACATCCTCAGACCAAAACAATATAATGATCCTCTCTTATTTCCTTTATCACATCTCATCAAATAAGTGTTTCCAAAGATGAGGAGCAGTACAAAGAATACTGGCACCTACATTGTGGAAAAAAATGGAAACGTGTGATTGTCGCTGGCTATATTATGGTGCTGCCCTGCGTGTGAACCTTTGGTGGTTGGATGAGGAACAGCTCGTGACGGGTGTGGTGCAGGTGTCAACGAGCACCTCCATGCATTGGTGGGCATCTATATATAAGATGTGCTTTGGGAGATGGATTTTTGCTTAAGGTGTATAAATATACTAAGTCTGGGTGGTGAACTCTGCTCCGCTCGCAGAGTTTGCGGAGATTTCTGTACTCTGCATTATGCGGAGCTCGCAGAGTTCTGAAAATCTATGCAGAGCGGAGTTTTTTTCCCCCGCTCGCGTTTGCCAACATCAAGTTGGCGAGCACGAGTAAGGAAAATGCACTTCCCGGCGAGATTTTTCCTTGTTCGCGTTCGTCAACATCAAGTTGGCAAGGGCGAGCGTGAAAAATCAACCTCCTGGCAAGATTTCTCAACGCAGGCAGTCAAGTTTCTCATTGCGAGTAGTCGCATATGTTCGCGACCGCTCGAGCTGAGAAACTGTCCATTCACGTTGAGAGACCTGCCGCTTGA
The DNA here is from genome assembly GCF_964261635.1 of Lissotriton helveticus. NCBI lineage: Eukaryota > Metazoa > Chordata > Amphibia > Caudata > Salamandridae > Lissotriton > Lissotriton helveticus. The sequence goes on along the minus strand of NC_136059.1, from coordinate 955,462,299 downwards.
GTAAAAATCTACTCAAACGGCTGCGAGGAAGCAACACCTGCTTGCGCTGTGCATGGTGCCGTTCGCAATGATTGCACAGTGCAGACAAGCACCTACCACTGAAAATCACTGCAAACAGCATTTATCCAACACACTGTGCCACTTGCAGAGCTCTGCGTGCGCCGCATCTTTTTTTTGCACTTCGCGGAGTTCCGCGTAGCAGATTTCGATGAACTCCGCCCAGGCTTAAAATATACCAGTCTTCTGGGTTGTCTGACCATGATTTGTCTCTCTATGTCTGCTCATGCTGCCTGCTGGGTGTATTTATTTGTAATTGGCCATCTGAATTGATCATCTATGAAATGTTTCCGATTAATATAATTAATTAAAAAAAATTGTTTTGAGCCTCCTGTGCGTGTGGAGGTTTTTATTGTACCACCCGTGAGCTGTTCTTGCATTGTCCTTTAATTAGATTTTTTTTCCTTTGTGTTGCGACTGTTATTCTCTGTCTCCATTGATTTATGTGTAATTCCATTGCAATTCTCAGAAATTGTAACTCCTAGATGTGGCATGAGCTGGAGTAAATTTGAACCTTATTGGCCCGTCGGTCGACTTGAATAGTCATGGGTGTAGCTTTTGTGAACTGTGCCTTACTTACAGTTTTTGGGGGTGTCACTGGATTTTCCTGTATTCTCCTTGATTTTCCCCTAGCCCCTCTCCTTTTGGATGGTCCCCATTATTGAGTCCCTGCCAGGTCACCCACATTTACACCTCTCTGGTATCTTTCCACGTGCAGAGGTTTGTACACTAACAAATCAACAAGTGTTCCTAAAGGAATAATTTGACACTATTTATAATTTATAGCTTGTCACAATAGTGAGAATGAAATCACAATACTCAGGAGACAAATGTATCAAAAAAATATATTTTCTTTATATATCAATTTTTCAAACCATATACTTTTTTCTATTGTATAGATATTATTCCACGGATGTACGTCATTACGACGCACACTTTTACAACGCGTTCCATTACAACGCGGTTGTAACAACGCAAATCGTTACAACGACTTGTGTTGGGGGGGCGCAAATTAAAAAAATTAATTTACTATTCCAACACCAGTCCCCGTGGATGGTAGGGAAGGTGTTGGGATAGTAAATTAAATGATTTACTATCCTTGAGCGCCCCCCAGCGCAATTCGTTGTAACAACTTTCGTTGTTATGACCGCGTCCTAATAGAACGGCGTTGTAACGGTTGCGTTGTAAACGTTGCATACCATTATTCCACATATCCATTCATGTACGGCAACAAAAAGTTGTACTGCATTTTTATCTGCAAGTGCAGTACGTTTTTGACACTTTTTAGACGTTATATGGGCAGTATTTACAAATCACCATATATACATTAATTTACAACATTAATTTACAATAATATCTATACAATATAAAAAAGTATATGGTTTGAAAAACTTGATATATAAAGAAAATATATTTTTTTGATACAATTGTCTCCTGAGTATTGTGATTTCATGCTCACTATTGTGACAAGCTATAAATTATAAATAGTGTCAAATTATTCCTTTAGGAACACTTGTTGATTTGTTATTGATTATACCCAGTTCCTTGGGACTATTGGGTTGCCCTATTGTTGTTCAACGAGGTTTGTACACTGGCAAAAGATGAATCCACACGTGGATGATAGACTTCTTCTGTGCCTACCTGTTCTAATGGGCCTCTGAATGGTTATTACGTGGACAATGCTGGGACACACTTAGCGGACTATTCTGCATGAATATTTTTGTGAATCAGACCCTACTGATGTAGTTCCAGTGTTCTGTGGAAACCCCAACATCATCCATTTCGGTTTGCTATGCTCAGGACTTTTCGGAGAATTAGCTCAATTTTCCTAGAGTCCTCCTCGAGTGCAGCTGCGAGCTGCCATCTTTAGGTTCCTTAGACTTTTTCATAGTTCAGAGAATTACAGTATTTCTTTCTGCATATTCTAGCTTTAAAAACACAACATATGGTACATTTATTCTTTGGAGTTTCCATCACAGGGGCACTTTGCATCTGTGATAAGTGTCCTTTCTTTTTAATGAGCATTTGTCCAACAAAACAGAGCATGATTTAAATCAATTTCTATCATTAACTGAAGCAACAGTGGAGACTATGGGCCCGATGTAGGTAATTTTTTTTTACCGGTTCATAAATACCGACTCATACCAAATCTGTATTTATGAACCGGAAACCCAAATGTAGGTAAAAATCCGGTAAAAAATACCGAATCGGTATCAATCGGTATTCAAAGTCGGTAAATACCGATCCGGTATCTACCGAATCGGTAAAATCTGACTCGGTAACACCCATACAACCTTATGGCCTTCCAGTCCCATAGGAATGAATGGGAGACACCGAATCGGATTTTACCGATTCGGTAAATACCGATTCGGTAAATACCGAATCTGTAAAATCCGATCTCGAAATTTCGAATACATGTCATGTGAGCCTGTGCACCAATCAGGGACACCCACCACACCCCACATCCTAGCATCTGAGAGATCAGCCAATCAGGTGCAAGTACCCCACCCCAGTACCTGGAGGTGGCCACACCCATGCAGGTGCAGAGCAACAGAACTGCAGAGAGAGCTGGAAGGGAGACAGAGGAGCAGGCAGCAGTGAGACCAAGAGAAACAGCATGGAGTCCCAGGAGGCACCAAAGGATGGAGGTGACAGGAAGAGAAAGATGAAATTTAGCCCCACAGAGCTCCAGGTGCTGGTGGAGGAGGTGGAGGAGGTTGTGCAGCAATACAGCCAGCAGTTTGGGAAACAGTCTCTGCATGTTGCAGAGTCTGTAAAGCGGACCACCTGGCTGGCAATACAGAGCAAGATCAATGCTCTAGGAGTGACCCACAGAGACATTGACGACATGAAGAAGAGGTGGTATGATCTGAGGATCACCACCAAGAAAAAACTAGCCACCCGGAGGAAGGAATCAGCAGCAACCGGTGGGGGGAAGAGCCGTGCCCCAAGCCTCACCGACCTGGAGTAGCTCGTGGAATCAACCATGGAGCATAAAAGCATAAAAGCATACATGGGATCGGGGATGCTGATAGCTCAGCCAGAGCTGCAAGTAAGAAAGGTAAGATGCATGGACATGTACCCCACCCATCCCCAATGTGGGTGAATCACTCACAATCCAGCACACATGACTGTAGTCCCCAGCAATGCATCATGGTAGTTGTAGTCATAGGTACATACATCAAAACTGCCAACACGGAACCCTGCATGCCATGCCACACTCCCCATGCACAAACAGTCTAGGCAAATGCTAATGTGTGTTAGGAATCTGTGTTGGGAAAACAGGCAGCTGATCATTGTCCCTGTCTGTTCACAGGAGAGTCATCGCGCAGAGCAGCGCTGGGAGGGGAGTGTAGTGCCACAACATCGTCTGCGCAGGAGAAGGCAAAAGACACTGCTGGACCTACCGCTGTCCCTGAGGAAACATCCACACCCCAGGCACCCACAGCAATGGAGGACGACACCACTGCTCAGCCACTCTCGCCCCTGCTGTTTGACACACAGACACAGCCAGCACCAGCAGGAGCTACAACACCCAGCTCAGGGTCCCCTGTGCGCGTGAGGCCAAGGAGGCAGGATGTCCCACCTTTACGGATACTGGAGAGCTCCGATGAGGAAGTGGTAGTGGCTCCCAGACCTACTACACCAACAATGTCTGGCCACGCTGGACAACTTGGCTCACAGGGATCTGGCCGTGCAGGTGACCGTGTCCGTAGGGCACGAGAGCAGGATGAGGGGCAGGATGTGCAGGGTGTCTTCGCTGGGCTTGAAGCCACATTGGTGAGTCCAGCGTATGCAGGCCAGAGGCATCATGGCTGTGCACCGGCAGGTGCGCATCCTGAATACCAGGATGTCGGACATCGATCGGGGGATAGGTGCCATGGCAAGGGGAATGGAGGCCATGGGCAAAGGGATGGAGGCAATGGGCAAAGGGGTGGAGTCCATGGCAGAGGGGGTGAGGGACATGGAGGAGCGCATGGGCACCCTCTGTGACAGGCTGCAAAGTGACCAAGAAGAGAGGCGCAGGTATAGGTTCGAGGTCAGGCTGCTCAATCAGTCGATCAACCGCTTGGCAACCTCCACCACCCTGCAGTGTCGCCGCTCTGTAAATCTGCAGACTGACATTGTTCACTGCTGCAGTGACTTGTCCCGGGGGATGGGGAGGGTGACCTCAGCAATGGAGGCAATGCTGACCCAGCTGACAGCCACAGGTGGCAACATGGTTGTTGGGGCACTGAGGAGACAACGAGCAGGAGTGGGTCCAGCACGCCTGTTCAGGACATACGTAGGAGCAGCAGACTCCATGCCGAAGACACCGGCACCACTTCACATGTAGACCCCCAGCCCCGTGCCTCGCAAAACACCATGCGTAAGCGCAAGCATTGAAATAATTAAACTTTGGCAAAACATTGTGCAAGGTGCATTTAATTTGATTATTGTTTTTTTGGAAGGTGCAGTTGTGTACATTAAAGTGAGTGTTCCAATCACTGGACATGGCTGTGTGTCATCGCTCAATTAGAAGTATCTGTTGGTAATTTCAGCACGTCGCTGTCGACCATCTGTTGCTGGTGCTGCTCCTGCTGCATTATGATCTGCTTGTACTGTCCCATCATCAATGTCCTCATGATATGTGAGTTCTATCTCTGTGCCATCCTTGGTGGCAAGATTGTGCAGCATGGCGCAGGTCGCAATAATCTTGCAACAGATAATTGGCGTGTATTGCCGTGCACCTCCACTCTTATGGAGGCACCTAAATCTACTTTTCAGCAGCCCAAATGTACGTTCCACCACGCTACGTGTTGTTCTGTGTGCCAGGTTAGAACGCCTTTCACTCCTGGTGGATGGGTTCAGGTAGGGGGTGAGCACAAATGAACGCAGGGCATATGCACTGTCACCTGGGTAGGAAAGGATAATAAGATTATTCACATACTCAGGAGTGCTCCTTCTGCATGAACTGTCAGGGTGTCTCACACATACTTACCCAGCAGGTATCCATCACCAAAATCACCAGCAACAAGGCGTCTGTATATCCCACTGTTGGTGAAGATGTAGGAGTTGTGGGTACTCCCAGGATATTTGGCTACGATGTCCGTTATCATGTTGCTAGCGTTGCAGATCACCTGCACATTGATTGAATGTGTGGATTTCCGGTTTCTGTAAATGTGCTCAGTTGCTGCAGGTGGGCATAATGGGATGTGCGTTCCATCGATGCAGCCTATTATGTGCGGGAACTGTGCAAGTTGATAGAATACGGTTTTTGTCCTTGCTAGTTCTGCAGGTGTCTCAGGGAACTCAATGTAGTGCTCCATCCTCTGCATCATGGCGTTTAGGAACTTTCTGAAGAAGCGTGACAGGCAGCTCTGGGACACTCCACCTACAGTGGCTATCACGTGCTGGTAGCTCCCAGAGGCAAGGAAGTGTAGGCAGCACAGCACCTGTACATGGGGTTGGATGGCGTGTGCTCTTGGGGTTGGGTGTTCCAGATATGGGTGGAGGTCCCTGATCAAGTCCAGGATTGTTCTGGGGTGGAGTCGGTACCTTTGCAGGATCTCAGCTTCAGTGAGTTGGAAGAGGGTGATCCTCTGCCTATATACCTGCTCCTCCCTTAGCCAGACCCTCTCTCCTGCTGCCTGTATCCGTAGCTGCCTTGCAATTACGTAGAAGGCCGCCATTGTGGGTGTACTGTTGCATTTTGGGAGCTTCTTATATATCCTGTTCCTGGTTTCCACCTGCTCCAATCCATGGTAATTACCGACTCTTAAATACCGAATTTCACGAAAATCTGTATTTCCTGACTTTGCTACATCTCAAATGGCCTTTTTTACCACTTCTTATTTACCGACTCTATAAATATGAATTCGGTATTTACCGATTCGGTAACTTACCATTTCTTATTTACCGATTCGGAGAATATGTATTCGGTAAATTCCGATTCGTGTAATACCGAATCGGTGTTTTACCGACTGGTATTTACCGAATCAGTACGTTTTTGGTGACATACATCTCGTTGCACTGATACCGGTCGGTAATGGCCGATTTTACCGATTTTCGGCCGTTACCGACCGGTATTTGGCTACCTACATCGGGCCCTATATGACAACTAAAAGGTTAGGCAGATTATGTAAATCTATGCCAATGAAAACATCTGCAAGGGGAAAGTCTGGTCCAGGAACCAGAGAAATGCACCTGGAATAGTTTTAACGTGTTTTAGGCTTGCCATACTCCATATGCGGAAAAGCATCAAAAGCAGTGCTTAATTTGAGCCGGTGGATGCCGGTGGGGCCCACTGTCACTCTTTGTTGGGAACAGGCACTTTATTTTCTTCAGCAGACTTTACTCAAGGACAGGAGAGTGAAAAGCACAAAAGGGAAAAGAAGGAGGGCGAGAAATATTAAAAAACAAAGAGACAAAGGGATAAAGCAGGGATGAAAAAGAACATGCCAGAGTGTGATAGAGAGACAGGGAGTGTCTGGTGGTGGATGAAAAGGCATGAGGTGGTATAAAGACTAAACAGTCTTAGAATTCATCACACCAACCTTCTATTACCCTGGCCCCGGACTTCTGAATAAAAATTCGGTCCTCAGCGCATTTATTCTTTGTAGAAATTAAGCACTCTTTGACAGTATATGTTGGGAAGAGGAGGGAACATGGATGCCACAATTAAGCAGAACTGTACTGATGGTTACTACAATTCTAAGATGTTGACTATTTGACTTTATTCATCAGAACCCTGTGAGATCCAAATAAGCCTGTTCATTGAACATGGTGCTATTTATTTCTCCCAGCTCATAAAAGTTCCCGAAAAATGTTTCAGACTGCTGGATAATATCAAGTGGCGGCTCCTCCGCTAAGCTGGGGGAGCGTCACCCCACTATTCAAAAGGATAAATAAAATGATAATAATGTATTATTTCTAACATTTCATTTTCCCAATTGCAGTCAGTGGCGGGGTGGGGCTGTCCAGAGTAGGGGGATGAGTGATTTGCACTACGTAAGTGGGCATGACTATTTGGCTGCCCTCTTGGGCCGGCCAAACAGTCATGCCTCTCGTGCATTCCCAGAGAATTACACAAGAAATTTTAAAAAAGGCATTTCAATATTTATTGAACCATTGTGATTCTTGTGAAAAATGTGTGTGCTGCAATGATTAACAGACAGAAGCAGATGAAAGTGATTAGCAATATATGACCAGTGAAAAGGATATACTATTCCACCATTGTGCTTACGCAATATTTATATGCTGAAATATAAGTAGGGTGTATAGTGTACGCCTACTATGCGCTCAATAACCAAGTTACCCCAGGCGGGTGATCTGCCAAAATCTCTTATTGGATGATCTAACTCCCCATTACCTGTGGATGTGTTCAGGTCCCATTCTTGGTCACAAGTTGGACATCCCTCCTTACAGAGAGAAAACAGGAATCAGCTGGTCTGAGATTCTGACAACCAGTGACCTTGCAGTAGCAGCAGAGTGCTCTTTTAATTTGAACACAGAAATCTGCGTGCGTATATAATAACAGCATCCATGCTTCCATGCCGAGGCCTTAGCCAGGCTGTCATTGTTTATCCTATTGTGATTGCTTCTGTCGCCTTATGGACGAACAACAAGCAACAACATTTGCACAATGGATGTTTATTCCTTGTGCTAAATGATCAAGGTGTTGTGATCGTGTGCCTACGAAGACGAAATGTAAGCAATATGGTTTCAGAGAAACTAATCCTGCCCTGTCACGCAAGCAAATGTGTGTCAAACGTCATTGTGTAGGAAAGAAGGCAACTTAAGAAACATAAGCATATAAAATGGCAGTGTTTCTTCTGGGGCCTAACCTAGCCATGTCATACTGTGAATCTATCTGGAGTCCCAGCCACTGGAATGCAGGTGCAGGTTTAATGTGAGGTGAACTTCAATAGGTACTCCTCACCAAAGTCCTTGTATGTTTTGCACCCAATGCACATTGTCTTGAAACTGATAGTCTCCTCTACTAGGAGTCATTACTGTGATCCCAGAGCCTAATTTTGGATTCTCTGCTCTTTAATGGTTTCTATTTTGGAGGTGTGTTGCCAGCACTGTACATAAACAAAAATAATCCACTTGTGACTGTCCTATTGACAGGATAGTCAGTCCTATCAGAGAAAACGATTTGTTTTCTTAAAATAACCCTCACTGACCAAAATGTCCCATGGCGGCATGCTTCATCCTTGGGTTCTTCCCTCCCTGCTGCGAGAGGGGGCGTGCTACGACTGACGGAGATGTGGGAGCACTTTGTTGGGTGTTGACTATGTGGGGTTGGGAGTGGAAGGGTCCAAAGGAAGAATAAGTATTGGTAAAAAGTACCTGGCTATTTGGATGATAATATTTAAATAGTGCTTTTGCTGGTACTACTAACAAGCATTTACAATGCAATGGTTTCGCCTTTGGATAAGTTAGAGCCATTGGCATTGTAAATGACAAAATTTTTATTTATGTGTTGGTTTTGTCATTTACATTGCCATTAGCTTAATCTCTCGCAATGTGAGACCTATTGTACCCTACGGACGAGCTCAGCAGACAGCAATTACTACCACACACACACCTAGAGCCACACACACACACCTAGCCACACACATACCCAGAGCCCCACACACACCCAGAGCCCCCCCCCACACACACACAGCCCCACACACACACCCCCAGAGCCCCACACACACACACACACCCACCCAGAGCCCCACTCACACCCACACCCACCCAGAGCCCCACACACACACACACCCACCCAGAGCCCCCCACACACACACACACACCCAGAGCCCCACACACACACACACACCCACCCAGAGCCCCCCCCCACACACACACACCCAGAGCCCCACACACACCCAGAGCCCCCCCCCCACACACACAGCCCCACACACACCCACCCAGAGCCCCCCCCACACACACACACCCAGAGCCCCACACACACACACACACCCACCCAGAGCCCCACACACACACACCCACTCAGAGCCCCACACACACACACACACACCCAGAGCCCCACACACACCCACCCAGAGCCCCACACACACACACACACACCCAGAGCCCCACACACACACACACACCCACCCAGAGCCCCACACACACACACCCACCCAGAGCCCCCCACACACACACACACCCACCCAGAGCCCCACACACACACACACCCACCCAGAGCCCCACACACACACACACCCACCCAGAGCCCCACACACACACACACCCACCCAGAGCCCCACACACACACACCCACCCAGAGCCACACACAGACACCCAGAGCCACCCCCCCACACACACCACGCCAGGCGAAACCTAAAAAGTATAACAAATGAAAATAAAGAAGGAATAGGCAATATACAGCTCTTTGCCATCCACCGGAGTGTGCTGGCATCGCAAGGCCTCTGCACTCCAAGCCTAGCACGGCCAACGCTGCCTCGTGTCACGTGACGCCATCAGCGTTTGTACTTCTGGGTTTTTGCGCTCACCTGTACAGTGTTAAAAGTGAAAGTACAATCCCCAGAAGCTACAACAAGCCATTGTTCGGTTGTCTAGAAGGCCATGACATTAACCTACTAGCTTACCTATTGTTCTCAGCTACCTACCCTCCTCCCGGGTTCTCTAGGCCCTTGCCAATCCAAACTCGAGCGAGGTACTTCAAAACTGGAAATGTCACCCCTCGTTGTTAATGCCAACACTACCCCCAATCTCCCAAGGAAATGATTGTGGGACTCCAGTAATCTAGTGAAAACGGCAGCAAATGCCCATCTTGTTAGGTTGACCAGATCTTAAGAACCCAAAACCGGGTCATTTTGCAAAAATAGAAAAAAGGACTACAATTTCACATCATCGGGGTTGTGCAGAATGACAGCTCTAACCAACATAGGAACAGAGGACACAGAAGAGGCACTTTAAAAAAAAGTCGTTTTTGAAGCAAACATCCTAACTGTTAATTAAATAGCTTACTTATAACAGCTCCTAACTAGCACAGCTTTAGAACACCATGAAAATAAAGTGCCTCACTGTTTTCAGTCAACCCCCTTAAAAACAGGGCATGAGTCAAATATCCCGAAATCTGCCGGAGCAGCTGGTGAAAACCGGGACTGTCCCTACAAATCCTGGTCACCCAGCCTCATGTTAAAAATGCACTCTTCCTATCTAGCGGTCAGAACACCAAAATAGGTGCCCGCCAATTCCCACGCTTAAACTTCTCCAATAGCTCATTCTGCATTTTTCCCGACGCTAATCTGTCCTACATCCCGTATTTACAACTCACTCTCTTAAAGAGACCCCATCAAATTATTTCGCCCTCCTCTCCTACAGGATGAGAAACCCATGTGCCAGAGCGCTGAAGGTACCAAGCAAGCTACAACCCCTGCTCCCCTGAGCCCACCCCAGGGCCGCATACCTTGGGCATTAGTGAGTCCGACCTCCATGTGTGAGGACCCTTCGGCCTGGGACCCCCCCGTGCCCTACTCTGCTGCAGCCACACTGTCCTCAGCCAGAACTCAGAGCTCCGGGTCAACGGGACACCCGTTCCAGGCCTGGGCTTCCTTTTCACTCGTCATTGCCGTCAGGTGTGCCGCCGCGGTAGAAAGACCCGAGACTATAAATCCCAGAATGCACGCGTGTGCTGGGCAAAACCAGGTCTCCCTACACCGGTAAGTAGCCACGTGCTGCATCGTCAAAGACACCAACAGGAGGGGGTAGAACCCGTCTTGTCACTGGTGCTGGCACTAGTTTCAAAGAAGGGGTGGGTTACTGCACCCCGGAGTTCCATGCCCACGAGTCAGTAGCCAACACACCGGGCCCACCCAGGAGCACAGTGCCCGGCCTGGACACTGCCAATTAGTCCTTAGACAAATGGCGCCTACACACCCCAGAACAACTACCAGCATTCGCTCTGGAACTATCCATGCGTCTTATCATACAGAACTCTACAGACCCCCAAATCCCGCCCGCCCAGGTTCCATAGAGATGCCGCCTCTGGACTAGTGCCGGCCCGCCCGAATCCACGACTGCTTCCTTACTTTTCAGTGACCCCCTCCCCCCTTTATCAAGAGTTGGTCCGACCCAGAACACTCCAATACCCCTGGATAGGCACCCTAACCCACTCCAGGGAACATTCACGAGCCCCTACATCACAGCCATGATGGCCACACTGACCCCTTTTCACTTCAAGCTGCTTTTATTCCCCCCTCCCCCAAGCAAATATAAGAAGACCCTGTAATTAGGACTGCCCATGTACTGTCTCACCCCCTCCCCCATAACACGTAAAGAGACAGCTGGACTTCACCGTGTTCGAAACACTCCATGTCCATCCATGTACTTTATCTCTTGTACATTTGCAATTTTTTCTGTTTGTACCTTTTTTTGTAACGCATGTAATCCTAAGTCCGTATGCTTTCAACTGGTTCTTATGTAATGCAAAAATTTGCAATCATTTTTACGCATGTAACCGTCAGTCCTTATGTTTTCAACTGGATCCTATGTAAAGCGCTCTGACACCTTCGGATAAAGTTTGCGCTATATAAAATTGCACAAATAAAATAAAATCCCAGTCCATGTAGGAAACGCTCAGGCAGTGCCCGGGACAGGAAGCGCGCACCCTTTTCCCAGGACGTATGCGCATACATTTAGGACTTAAACTCAATTCTCACTACAATAACCAACATGCCCTCCCATTGGATAAATACCAGCCCCCAACCCCTAAATAGAGATTGTCCCACCCATGTACCCCCAAAGAAGTCGGAGTCCCTCACCCGTGCGTTGGTTGGAGACCGAGCCCATCCTGGCCCTCTGCAGTCCGGGCCTTTCCCAGCTCTCCCCCTCCACAGCCAACGGGCTCTCCCAGCGCCCCACCCCACACCACTGAAAACCTCATGCCAGTCCTGATCACATCTCCACTGGCACAATGGAGGGAGAGGGCCCGACTCTGACAGGATCCCAAATTCAGCAATACAAAGGCAGGCCCCTGCTTCCTCCTCCCGCCCCTTCCTGGACAAAGCAGACCCCCCCCTTCATAAAGCCGCCACTAGAGCCCCGGCATCCCAAAATTACTCCTCGGGCCTCGCACACCCAGAAGTAGTTGACACCCCAAACAGTCAAGATTGCAAATAGTCCCATTCACATAGAGAAGACCCCCAACGAGACAGGACCCCCTCCTGGTGGATGCACACGGTTTATCTAATATTTACATGCTCTCCAAACCTCCAATCGCAGATGACGTACACCCAGTACATGCGTACCCCCATCAACCAACTGCAATACATGCAGAGCGCCCACCTTCGGCCGTACGGCTTTATATGAAAGCACCCAGACCTATTGGGAATGCCGTCTCCTCCTCTAAACAAGCATTAAGCACGGACAGCGGGGGGCGAGAGAGACAAAATAAGCAGATGTTCCAGCCTGTAGAAAGAAAAAACAAGTGTGGCCGGGGCCAGAGACACGGACAGCGGGAGGGATGGGCGGGAACGTGCATAAGGACAGCGGGAGGGGGGGCGGGAAAGCACGGACAGCGGGAGGGGGGCGGCAAAGACACGGACAGCGGGAGGGGGGCGGAAACGGCAACAAAAAGCACTCACCTGGACTTCTTCCGGCGGCGGTCGGCCTGGAATGAAGAAAACAAACCCAAAAAAAAAAAAAAAACCCGCCCACGGCCGAGATGACGCGCACAGAGGGGCGGAGAGAGAAAAAATCGCGGGAACGCCCAAGAATCTGGTACGGCCATGACGGACAGATCTCTGTTCCAATGGCTAGCCTCCATTTATGGAGCTAGCCAATGGAAGCAGAGGCGGGACTAAGCAGTACACTGTAGGGACATAAGATTTCTCCTGGGCGCAGCTAGGAGCTCCAGCCCCAGGCGAAACCTAAAAATGAATGCAAGTTAATCAGTGGGAAAATCTCAACTGTGCATTATGAAACTTCTATTAGCTAATGCACTGCAGAGTACTATGTCTGTAACCAGAGTGCAACAGAATTGAATCCTGGTTGGTGCAGTGGATTATAATGACTGATGTATGTTTAGTATTACGAGGTCCCAGTGTGTGACATAAAGCACTGTGAATATGTAAATTAATATTGTGAACTTCCATTACACCCAGTATATGATAGGTCGCTACAAAATGCATCAAAAAGGGTTAAGATATAAAAGAAATGCATCCAAAATATAGATTAGAGTAATACCCAGATTGTATGTGGTGAAATATTTGTAAAACTGTCCTTTAAAAGGACACACTTCATAGCTCAGCTGGTAACTCCCTTGCTATACCACTCAAAAAGAATAAATATATGCCATCAGCAATCTTCAAGTGATTCCATCATTTAAATCTAAATCTTGCTTCCAAGTACCCTTTACATTTGCAGATTAACCAGTGGGGCACATTTACATTTCTTTCACTCGAGCAGGCACCCTGGTAAGAAAGCTTGTTTAGCGCCCTATCCCTCCCTCGATTTCACAGCCACAGGAGACTACCTATCTGAAACTTCAGCTGAGGCATTTTAGCTGTCTGAATTAACCGTACCGGAACAGTTGTTTTATCACAACAAAGTAGGGGAACGGATTCTCTTAAACTGAAAAGGTGTGGGCACGTCGTCCCCTCAGACCCTGACCACATGTGAGACCCCCAATATTGGGTCTCACACCATGACAGAGACCAAAAACCTGAGAGACAAAAGCAAAAATATTGTGGATTTTGGTGGATTAGAGACTACCGTACTACAAGGAACACTACAATAGTAAAAGAGAATTAATGATGCCAAACAAATGTGAATAGAGACCGAAAAGTGGTTAGGATACAATAAGAATGCACATCGTCAGATATGTCCCTAGACCTAGGTGGTGCACTTAACACACGAGGATGTTGAACTACATATACATTTTCTGAAAAGCTTAATGAAATATTTAATTAAATACCAACATCTTTTGGCTGTACTGAGTGCTTCGTCGGAGCAATGCGAAGCACTGAAAGTACAAAGTCATGTTAATCATGCTTACACCGTACTGCCAAAGTTATTAACTTCCTAACCTTGCATATGCATATTGTTATGAAACAAAATCATCCATCTATGTTAACGCGAATTACTATGCGTTAACAGTTAGAACGCGGGACGTGAAATGAATTTTAAGTGACAAGGGGCTCGTTAAACAACATTTTCAGCCATTAACACCACAACGTACTGCCTTCCACTTCGGTGTCTGTCTGGCAAAAGAAGGGAATCTGGGACTTGGCGACAGTCACTTGTAGCACAGCTAGCACCGGGACTTTCCACACCAGGCACGGAAGAGCGGAGAGCTCACTCGCACTGCTTTTGTACTACCGAAACAAGCCTGCTGCTCCCTACCCTCTGAACAACCCTCCGTGGCTCCCGGGGCTCCCGGGTCAAGGGGCCGATGGAATCGCTTCATTGGCTGAATGGTAAAAGTCACCGTAATCTTCTTGCTATAATCACGCACCCTTGAAGCAAACCCCGTCAAACTCATGAATAGAAGGGCAGGATCTGGCATTCGCCATAATATTCGGTGCCAATCCTACGACGTGCCCGGACCCATTGACTTTCAGACTCGATGGAGGTGAAAATTGGTTCGAGCCTCGGGGGTCGACTCCACATCCTGTGATTCTGGGCGAATCACTAAAACTCCCCGTGCCTACCCAAAAAAATGTGAATGTGTTCTTGAGTAACGTAATTGGTGCTCATGAAGCGCTCCAATACCTTCGGGTCGACTTCGCGCTATACGAAATCTGAAAGAAAAAAATAAAATTCTGGCACAGGCCACAGGTAACGTGACATGTTTATCTGAGTCCGCTGGCTGTCCTGTACAGAAGGCCGTGCTGCTAAACGCTCCTGCCTGCTTTGGCCTTTAGATGCATGCAAGGTCAGGCAAATAAAGGCTGGCAGCTTTCACGTCCTTGTGGCGAGCGATGGTAGAATTGCCTGCAGGCGCTGAAGGATGAGGAGACGGGCGTTCTCGTTTACAAACAGTGAGGACAGGGGGGGGGGGAGGGAGACAAAATAGGCAGATGTTCCAGCCTGTAGAAAGAAAAAACAAGTGTGGCCGGGGCCAGAGACACAGACAGCGGGAGGGATGGGCGGGAACGTGCATAAGGACAGCGGGAGGGGGGGGCGGATTCGTTAAACAACATTTTCAGCCATTAACACCACAACGTACTGCCTTCCACTTCGGTGTCTGTCTGGCAAAAGAAGGGAATCTGGGCCTTGGCGACAGTCACTTGTAGCCCAGCTAGCACCGGGACTTTCCACACCAGGCACGGAAGAGCGGAGAGCTCACTCGCACTGCTTTTGTACTACCGAAACAAGCCTGCTGCTCCCTACCCTCTGAACAACCCTCCGTGGCTCCCGGGGCTCCCGGGTCAAGGGGCCGATGGAATCGCTTGATTGGCTGAATGGCAAAAGTCACTGTAATCTTCTTGCTATAATCACGCACCCTTGAAGCAAACCCCGTCAAACTCATGAATAGAAGGGCAGGATCTGGCATCCGCCATAATATTCGGTGCCAATCCTACGACGTGCCCGGACCCATTGACTTTCAGACTCGATGGAGGTGAAAATTGGTTCGAGCCTCGGGGGTCGACTCCACATCCTGTGATTCTGGGCGAATCACTAAAACTCCCCGTGCCTACCCAAAAAAATGTGAATGTGTCCTTGAGTAACGTAATTGGTGCTCATGAAGCGCTCCAATACCTTCGGGTCGACTTCGCGCTATACAAATCTGAAAGAAAAAAAAAAATTCTGGCACAGGCCACAGGTAACGTGACATGTTTATCCGAGTCCGCTGGCTGTCCTGTACAGAAGGCCGTGCTGCTAAACGCTCCTGCCTGCTTTGACCTTTAGATGCATGCAAGGTCAGGCAAATAAAGGCTGGCAGCTTTCACGTCCTTGTGGCGAGCGATGGTAGAATTGCCTGCAGGCGCTGAAGGATGAGGAGACGGGCGTTCTCGTTTACAAACAGTGAGGACAGCGGGGGGGGGGAGAGAGACAAAATAAGCAGATGTTCCAGCCTGTAGAAAGAAAAAACAAGTGTGGCCGGGGCCAGAGACACGGACAGCGGGAGGGATGGGCGGGAACGTGCATAAGGACAGCGGGAGGGGGGGCGGGAAAGCACGGACAGCGGGAGGGGGGCGGCAAAGAGACGGACAGCAGGAGGGGGGGCGGAAACGGCAACAAAAAGCACTCACCTGGACTTCTTCTGGCGGCGGTCGGCCTGGAATGAAGAAAACAAACCCCAAAAAAAAAAGAAACAGCCCACGGCCGAGATGACGCGCACAGAGGGGCGGAGAGAGAAAAAATCGCGGGAACACCCATGAATCTGGTCCGGCCATGACGGACAGATCTCTGTTCCAATGGCTAGCCTCCATTTATGGAGCTAGCCAATGGAACAGAGGGCGGGACTAAGCAGTACACTGTAGAGACATAAGATTTCTCCTGGGGGCGGAGCTAGGAGCTCCGTGCCCCAGGCGAAACCTAAAAACGGGGTAGTGGAGATTTACCCTATGATGGGTGTTATTGTCTCCAGGTCAACATGTTTCAAGCCTAACCCCATAGGCTTTTCTTCAGGACCAGATGTATAGATCCCAAATACCACTCCTAGTATGACTAGTTTTGTGAAATTCACTGCATTGGTGAAGTGCTAAATTCATGCATTGATTGTACCTACTCGGTATGCTGATTCAGGACCTACTAGGTATGCTGATTCTTTTCAGACATGATTGTTCATTATTTCATGCCACATGAGCACTTCACGGGAAGGAAGGGGTGCTTGTAGTTAAAAAGTCCTCAAAGCAATGCCCTTGCTTGGCATAGTCTTCCCGTGGCTCCGGAGACCTGTAAGCATCTAGTCAGGACATAATTAGAACAGACAGAGATAGAAGAATCTTCTCAGTCATGCTCACTCTGCACCTGATAGCAAGTCGTGATGGTATCTTCTTCATGCACCCCTTGTGTGCTGGCAGCATATATCATGAGGAGTTGCCAACTTCTCACTAGTGAGCAATCCATTACTGACCTTCGTTTAGGCAGCGCAAGAAGAAGAAGGAAGACAGATAAAGTCCTGGTAATGCAGATCAATCTTTAATTAAGGGAAGGTTTTTAATATTGCCAAAAGTCTTCATTGGAATTTTACACATATTTTGGGACATAATGTATGAACTCCAGGCATGAGTTGTTGGGAGGGAGAAGTTCGATTTTGTCCTATATAAACAAGTCGACATTTTTGTTGTTATCTTTTCGCTCCTTAAGTACCCATGTTTCCTCTTCCTGCTGCTTATGGAGTGTTCCTTGAAGATGACGTGTTGTTATGGTATCATTTACCATATTGAGCTCAGAATGCAATAAGGGCTTCAGGAGATCTTTGTGCTTTTAACACACAGAAAGAGCACAATAGGCAATGTCAAGCCTTATCTAAATTACCCTACAGTTAAATTGGAAAGGACTGGATAGTAAAACAGCTTTAATGTTTTCAACTGCTGTATGAAATACCATAAAATGAAGCAATCTGCGAAATGTGCATTATTAAAATATCATGAAAACAATGTAATCCCTGTTCGCTATGAGTTATGTTCATATTTACAAGAAAAACAACATCCAGCCAACTCTGTCTTGCTGTTTGAGCTTTCAAGGGACACACCCAATAAAATGGCAAGAGCAAAGCGTTCTATAGAATACTGCAGAGGCAGACGAGTCAAATAAAGCAAAGAGAAATTATATGACATTGTAAAGTTATGCAATCAGCCAATACTTGTTTGCTCACTGCTTATTTCAAGGAGTGCCCGCCCCTTATAGACATAGGCTTCTGTTTGGTTGAAGAAATGGTGCATTCGCAAAGACTGGCACAATGGCGTATGATTAACATCACCCATTGTGGTCAATCATTTTATAGCAAAGGAATAAGTGTTACATGTATGGATTGCACATTGTGGGGTTCATGCAAAAAAGATGTTTACATTGGGAATATCTGCTGTTTAACAAAATGCAACTACTTTTCACTTAAAAAACACTGAATGAAGGATTGATATTGGTACTCACTACCTTGCTACAGGGTAGGTGCAATGATGTGTTATCATTTGCCGAGTGACTCTTCATCCACTTAAGAACATTTAGATGCTTACAGTGGAAATTCAGTGTTCATTTGGTGGTGACACTTTGTGATAACGTTTAGGTGTGCCTTGCTTTAATACAATTGGGCGTGCTTATTTTGTAAATATGAATAAATAAATAAAAATATGAAATGGTCCAATGTGGTTTTGGGACCATGCTGACTGCTCTACTGAGTGTCATGGTGGCATTTAGCAAGTGTATATAGATGTACAAATGAAATCAGGATACAAGAATTGGTTTCTTTGGTGTTTCCAGACCTGTCAACCTGTCAACCTAACTTTAAAAAAATTCATAATTTGAGAAGGGGGCATGGCCTTGCCGAGAAGTGCCAGAGAGGTAGTTCTGCCCCCCTGCCCACATCAACCCCCTAATACGCTAAGAAGAAAAAGGCTTGCTGAGCCTGCTGCCAATGCCCCTTGGTGCTTTCACACCCTGTAATGGACATTGGCAGCTTCAAGCCTCCAAAGATAAGCTGGAAACCTATTCCGTGCAGGGACTTCTGACTCCTCTTCCGGGTCACTCTGTGATATCAGCTCTTCACCAGGTGACCTATTATATGACAGATGGTAGCTCCTTGTAAGATGATAGGTCTGTATTTTTATTAGTGCATCCATCATGCCTATTGAAAATTTTTTGGTAATACTTCAAACTTAAATACATTAAGGACAATATAGGAGTATAAGTTGTTTATAGTCTCTTTCCTTTCAATGCGTTTTAAGGCTTCAAAAACCCTGGACGGCAGAATAAAGAGTTTCCATCAGAGAGAGTCCTTTCCCTCAGACAGTGCCCTGGCATTTCTTGCCCCTCTGACTGTCCACTGTCTCATCTTACACTGAAGCCCTTCCCATGTCATCAAGACAATTCTCAGAAGCCCTCGTGTTCACTAATCCTGCAGTGTGGAGGAAAGAGCTTTCATTAGAGTGGATCCTTTACCTCCCTGAGGTTGCTCATTCCCTCCACTTTATATCTTGGACTTCCCTCTAATCCAAACAGTCAGGTTTCAGAATGTGTGGTGTGAGGAATCATCAACGTTCTTTCTTCTTCTGTAGCTTCCTATTTGTTAGAGACTTGACTTAGGCACTTGCTCCTCCCTCTTTATATAGTGCCAATGCTTTCCTTTTTCTTGTGATTATGACATGTACCCCTGTGTTGGGTTTAGCATCTCCTAGAATATTTAGAGTGGAATGTTGCGGGTAACATCCTGGGGCCTTGGAATGTGGTGTGGAGTTCCGGGATGGCAGTTGCTGCCTGGAACTCGGTGTCGCTGGTAATAAATAGAGTTGCTCTTACCTAAGTGTTCGTCTTCCTTTTCTCATGCCAATGAGTGCCAACTGCACCAGGTTCAGCATTTTGAACTTTGAGGCGGTCCATGTAGAATGATCGACTTCCATAATGTGCACCTGAGACATCCTCACTTCGAGGGAAGTCCTGTTAGGAAGGTCGGCACTCTGGTGGTGACGGCTGCTGTGAAGGCTTCGTAGTTGTGCGGGTGCCATTGAGGATTTGGTGAACATCTGAGGCTCGTCGTTGGACTCTGTGGTGAGTCGGAACTACCCGGTGATGCTTTGAGCAGAATGCAGGGCAGTTGGTGGCTATGTTGAAGGCTAGCATGCATTACTAGACATCATCACAGCTTATTTGGTGGGCATCTTATGTGGATCTAGAGCGCATCAGCGGTTACTGGTGATGCTATGTGCAGCAGTTTGTGGCCATGTTAACAGCATTGAGCACATTATTATATGGGAGCACAATGTATTTGGTGGCCATCTTATGTGGATTTAATACGCCTCGGCTGTAATGTGTGGCCATATTAGAGGAGTAGTACTTGCCCAATTTTTTCAAGAAAAGACTAGGAAAACCAGCAGCCATTTTCGAGAGGACTATATATTTTAAGCAAGTTCTACTTGCTCTAGAAATTAACAGCACAATCAGTGGCCATCTTGGAGTTGGAAATTGTGGTTGGTTGGCTTGGTTGACAACTCATGCAAGGCTGATCATACCATTTCTCTAGGAAAGGAATGTTCCCTTAAGAAAAGCTGGTTCACCATTTCTTTTCAGCATAGTCCTTGCAATAATTCCTTGCACTTGAGCCTACATCAACAGTGATAGATGCACCACTTTTCTGGATGGTAGTAACTCACCCACGCTGGTTTCTAAAATTATTTTGGGTTAACCATGGATAAAATTGCTGCACCTCCACCGTTCCTAGCAGTCCCTGGCACCCCTCCTATGTGTTGGGAACAGTGAAAGGAGACGTTTGAGGCACATTTGGGGAGGCATCGGTGGTGACATTTTCACTTCAAAGAAAAATAAATCTTTATTAATCTACAACATAAGGCCTAAAGGTACAATTGTGTTGAAAACCCTCCCTTTGGAAACTGTGAGAGTATGTACAGGGGCTGGGGAGGGGGATGAACGTTCTAATGAAGTTGTTGATGAGTATCTTTTTGTTTTGAAAACTATGGTTAAGAGGTACAACCAGAAGAAAAACACAGTACTGGAATGGAAAAGGTTTTTGAAATGGTGACAACTTCCGGGTGAAGTAATTGACTACTTCGTGGGAGTGTTACGAACCCTTGCAACGACGTGTATTTACAAGTAGTTTAAAGTTGAGATTACAATGGATCAACTTATTGAAAATACGAATAAAATGAAAATACAAGAGAGATTCTTATCTACTAAAGATCCAGATTTAGAGAAGGTGCTTACGATTGCTAGAAGTATTGAACATTCTGAATACTGTTTCAAAGTAATGAGTGGAAATGCTGGTACAATACAATACAATAAAATGTAAAAAGCACACAACTGCCTCGAGGACGCGACCCAGCGCTCACGGTACTGAGGGGTGCTATTGAAGTAGTCCATGCTGTAACAGGGAGCCTACTTATCAAACAGATATATTTTCAACAATTTGCAGAAGGTAAGTACAGAGGGTGCGAAGTGAATGGTAGATGGCAAGGAGTTCCAGAGTTTGGCAAGCAGGTAAGAAAAGGAATGTCCACCTTTTCTTGACTTGTTGATCCTTGGGGCACATAAATGTTTTTGCTCGTTAGACCGGAGTGCTCTCGCATGATGATAGGGAATTATTCTCTTCCTCAGATAGCCGGGGCCTTTATGCTTATATGCTCTATAGGCGAGTGTTCGGGCTTTAATTTTAATGTGGCTAGCAATGGGCAGCCACTTAAGGTTGTGCAAGGAGGCTGTGACAGGGTCACAGGCAGGTCACTTCAGGATCAATCGGGCTGCCCCATTCTGGATGATTTGTAAGCGGTGGAGGAGGTAAGCTGGCAAACCCAAATACAGGCTGCTCTCAAGTTTTGAAGTTATCAGTGCTCGGATAACAGATTTGCAGCTCTCCTCCGGGATCAACTAAATCATTTGCCTAACTGATTTTAATGTCAGGAAACAGCTGGTGGACACAGATCTGACATGAGATTCAAATGAAAAGTTGGAATCCAATTTAACCCCCAGGTTTCTTACCACCACTGCAGGGGAGGGTGGGTAGCCAAGATCTGAGGGCCACCAGTTGAGGGCTTCAGGCTGATGGTTAGTTCCAAAGAAGAGAATCTCTGTTTTATCATAGATTAACTTGAGGTAACTTGCATTCATCTATTCGCCTACATCCCTCAGGCATACCTTAAATGCTGTCAATGGCCCCACCTCTTTCTACTGGAATGAAAGCAGCAGCTGTGTATCATCTGCGTAAAAGATGATTCTTAGGCCCCATGCCTCCACTAACTTCACCAGAGGAGCCAAGTAGATGTTAAAAAGTGATGGGCTCAGGGCTGAGCCCTGGGGTACCCTGCAATCGAGTGGTTTAGCTGCAGATGTAAAAGGAGGCATACAAATTCTTTATGAATGGTCCTCTAAATAAGATTTCAGCCAGGCCCAAGCTGAGCCTTGAATACCCACATCCCGTAATCTGTCCAGGAGAATAGAGGGGGAGACCGTGTTGAAATCTGCTGATGAATCAAGAAGGACTACCATGGCTGCCAAGCCCTGATCAAGATTGTCCTTAACGAATTCAGCGACTTCCAGAAGAGCAGATTCAGTGCTGTAGCCCACAAGGAATCATCACCAAGTGTCTTGGAGCTAGATGTTGTCTTCCAAGAAACTAGAGATTTGATGGCTAACCAACTGCTCTAACGTTTTGACAGATGCTGGGAGCAAGGAAATGGGCCTAAAATTGCTATGCACCTTGGGGTCCACATTAGCTTTCTTTAATAAGGGTAGAAGCATAGCCTGCTTCCATAGCCTGACGCACTATCGCTGCCTCTAGTGATGTATTGACCAGCTTGTGAAACATGGGACTGATTACAGGAGCAGTCGTTTTGCGGATGTCTGGAGGACATGGGTCCAAAGAGGATCCAGATTTATAACCGACCAGTAGAGTGGAAGTGTCCAAAAGCAAAAGGGGAGCTAGAATGTCTAGTAAGAGTCCCGGTTGGATGTTTATGTCGACATTGGGACTTGGGGCTTTTTTGCTAGGGTGTGTGAAGTGAAGTTACTGGTGAAACAATCTGAAAAACCACAAGAGAGAGAAAGCCATGGGAGAAAGGTTAATCGATCACCACAAGCTATTGTGTTCGAGAGAAGTTTATTTGGGGGAGGAGTGAGCTGACTTGTTTTTGGGGAGCGAGCAAAGCTCATTTAAACAACAGCAATACTTGTCTAGCTGTTGGAAGGTAATGTTTTATGTGTGGGAAGAAATGGCATTATGCCTGAGTATATAGGTCAAGGATGAATCCTCAAAAGGTTGATATGTGAGTGCAATTGATGATATGGAGACAGAGTAGGATGAGAATTTCGTGTTGACATTATCTTTACCTGAAGATGCGGAAGGGACACTGGTAGAAATAGCTTCTGTAGAGAAGATGATGAAAAGAAAACCACCTCATTTAGACGTATTGGTGAATATTAAAAGAATTAGAGTAATGGCCGTTTTTGAGCCCCTTTGTACTTTGTTGAGTATGGATGACTTTCAGCAAGTTCCAATTACTCAATTGGAAACCTCCCAACGAAGAATGTTAGCCTATAGGGAAAAAAGAGTGGAAGTTGTAGGCAAATTATGCGCTAATATAGAATTTGTACACTGCTCCATACAAGGTATTAATTATGTGACTAAAAATGGTGCAAATCTTTTGTGGTGGGATGAGCATGATGAACTTGATATTGCACTTGACCCGAATCATCCTGAACAAGTTATTTCAAAGAACAGATTCTTCAAAGAGAATGAGTTGAGAGTGTGTTATTGCTTGATGAATGCGAGTGGATTGGATGGTACCCAGTGTGTTTATGAATTAGTTGGGAAAATTCATGGGGTTCCAACATGGTATTGCAAGAAATTTTCCTATCTGCCTTTTCCTCCATCTTTTTCCCTTTTGTTCCTTCTCTCTCTTGTTCTATGCCAAAGCTTGATGATGCAAAATAATTTCTCGTCTCCTAAAATGAGTGCTGACACCCACCACCTGCAACTGCATGTTTAGAAAAACCTGGCTCATTATAGGGGTTCAAAGCAACAGTTCAAAATTACTAAATATTAAAGGTACTCCTATTATGTGGGACTTTGGAAGATATGTTAACAGGTTTGTGGGCTTTTTGTGACGTTGGAATGAACCATCTGTGTATTTTGGTCTGTTAAATCCCTACTATATTAGCACAAAAAAGAATGTGCTGAGAAACAAAGAAACTTTGAAAAAGTTCAATTTCGCACCCAGTTTATCGGTTTGCTTTGTACATTTTTGTGCCTTAGCATAGTGGCATATGGTAACACTAAAGCAATAATTATAGTAATGACACCTAGGGCATGTGGATAAGCAATATTTGTATGTTGCTCCTTTATTGAAAGAGTGCATCACACTTCAGCAGTTATAGATGAAAGCAGGGAGTTCTGAACCTTGCTGAGTGACAGTACTATCCAGTCCCTGATTCATTCATAATAAAGAGGTCATCTTGAAATGGGGATTGTCCTTAAGTACTGCAATGAAAGTCATTTGTGTTCAATAAAATTGTAAAGTTCTTGAGACAAATCTCTTTTTCTAATCATCTCAACTCTACGCATGCATGCAAGTAAATGGTAGTTTACAAATGGAACTGAAATGTGGGTATAACAGACTGTAGTATCCTTCATATATATTGTATGGCGTGTGTTAGAACCGGGAGTCTCTGGTTGGCAAAGGTAAGTACCTTGGCCCAAGTAGGGACCCCTAGTTCCGGTCAGGGCGACGGAATAACCCTCTGAGATAACCCCTGCTCACCCTCTAGGTAGCATGGCGCGAGCAGTCTAGGCTAAACTCGGAGGCAATGTGGATAACATTTGCACTTAACACAGCAACAATCCCCAATCCACCACAAACTGAGACCACACAGGTAAGTATATATAAAATATAACTTTATCTAGTTTCAGCAGGTAAATGAAGCAGTTGCATGATAATCACTTCTTTAGAACACATAGCATTTTAGCTTAAAGGTTGCACTTAATTTCTAGGATGGTACTTGTAAATAGGCAGTTCTGGTCATTCAAAACAATAGTCTCAGGTTCCAAACCAAAAATAGTCTCTAGTCTCTTAAATCAGTAGGTAAGAAAATATGGCCACTGATTCATAATTGTGATGCTCTCAACATGAGCAAAGAAAACAATCCCAGCGTATGAGCTATGCCAGGGAATCAGCCCCTCAAGCACTGGACCTCAAGCGCTGCAGATGCGCCTCACCGCGTGGCCCAGGGACTCTCCTGTCTGCTCCGGGACAGCCTCACTCGTTTTCAGGCTCCGGGCGCACCTCGCCCTGCAGATCTCTCTCGTCCCCCGCCCCGGCCGGTCCCCTTTCCCCTCCCGCCCGCTCTCGACACTCCAACGAGCGGCGGGGGAGGAGGTGAGGCTCACCTGGTGTGGGACGGCAGGCCAGGGGGGACGGGACGCGGTTCGAATCCCTCGGCGAGGTCAGCTCACCTTTTCCCGGGCCCGGCGGTGATCACGGCAATTCTTCGGCACCTCCCGCAGCTTCAGCGGAGGCAGCCAATCCTGTCGCGGCCCTCAGTCGAGCCCCTCTGAGCGCGAGGCCGCCAACCAATGGCAGCGCGGCCTCGCCGATGACGCTCCGCAAGCTCAGCCAATCACGGCACCAGAACGCTGATGACGCTACGCCGCACGGGCCAATCCCGTCGCGGCGTTGGTGAGGGGGCTCGGCTCCTTCGACCAATGGGAGCGCGGCGGCTTCGATCTTTGGCCCCGCAGCTCCTGGTCACGAACGCCAACTTCTAGGGGTGATCCTGGCTCCGGGCTGCGGCGGTGATTTGGCGGCAAAGGGTTTTACAGGGCGCTGGTCAGAACTAGACCCCCCTCTCGACCTTGCCACCACCTGGGAGCGGGTTTCACGAGGGGAGGCTCCACAAGCCTCCGACCCTCACCGTTAATGTGCCGATGAGCACACCGATCCCTTCCTCACGCTCCGCAGTCCAGCACCACGCGTCTCGGGTCCCAACAGCACGATTTTGCAGCTGTTTTCTGGGATAGCTTTAGGAACCTTTAGCCCTGGGTTCTCAACAGGAGGCCAGCTCTTCTCAGGCCCTTGGAGATTCAGTTGTAGACACAGCACACAGCAGAGTCTTGGCAGTTTCAAGTAGGCAGGGTCATAGCACACAGCAAAGTCCCTTTCTTCTCCTTAGCTTCCAGGTGGACAGTAGAACAAGTCAGCCCTTAGAGCACACAGCAAGGCAGTCTTCCTTCAGTTCTCTAGCTGTCCTCCTTCCAGCGAGGGTTCCTTCTTGCTTGCAGAATTTCAGAATCTAATCTTCTGTAGTCAGGGGTCCTTCCCTTATACCCCTCAATGTCTTTGAAGTATTTGTGCATGGAGGCCCTTGGTCCAGTCTAAACCAGTTCTGGGGGTTGCGGAGCACTGAGGTGTCTCTGGTTTTCTTCTTCCTGTCAGCTTCAGGGCCAGGGGGGTCAGTTGACCACCAGGAGAGAGCTAACGTGGGGGAGGTAGGCAGGCGCAGCTCAGCACTTATCAGGCATTCCTTCCTCCCTCCTCCCAGGCAGGCAGATGTGCCCTTTCATCCCCGGGATGGCTCCGACCCTCTCCTCTGGGGCTCTGCAGCCCCTCCCTGTCACATCCAGACCAGGCAGGCATTCCACAAACCCAGGCACACAGAAAGGTTTAGACAAGAGAACAGCCACTTTCTAAAAGTGCTATTCTCCAACACAGGATTTAAAAACACCCTTCACTAAAAGATGTGTCATTAAATTCTGAGTCCAGGGATATATTTCACTTATGTCCCATCTTGTTCCTAGGGGAAGATAGGCTGGTATCACATGGGCCCAGCCCCCTCCATGTTACTCTATGGAGCAAGATAGCCTTACAGCAGTGAGCACACAAAATGGCTGCAGCCCACTACCAGAGCATATTACCTGCACTAGCACATGCTCTACCTTATCCATACACTGCACCCTGCCCAGGGGGGTACCTGGAGCCTTCCATAGGGGTGACTGATGTGCACAGACAGGGAAGGGTTAGGCCTAGCCAGTGGGGACACTGGCCAGGCTGACATGGCAGTCACTGACTGCACACAGGCCCTGCGCTGGCAGGCCTGAGTCGCCCTTTTAAAGCTACTCATGTGGGTGGCGCAATCTGCGCTGCAGGCCCACTAGTAACATTTGTCATCACCAGCCCTGGCACACACAGTGCCCTCTACTAGGGACTTCGTGGTGATACAAATATGCCAATTAGGTATACTCAATCAATATCACAATTTACAGAAGGAGCACTTACACTCTGACACTGATCAGCAGTGGCAGAGTGTCCAAAGCATCTAAATCAGCAAAAACGAAATCCAGCACAGCATCAACACACATGAGTCAGAGGCAAAATATGGGGGAAGAATCACGCCAAAAGGTGTCAGGTCTAACACGTGTCCCCTCCAGCTGAAAGTGGGGAGAACTACCCAACCTCTTGGGAGTCCTCATCACTAAGGCGGAAGAATCTGGACAGACCGTCAGCATTGGCGTGTTCTGTACCAGGGCGGTGCTCCACCGTAAAATCCATCCCCTGTAGGGAAATGGACCACCTCAACAATTTTGGATTCTCACCCCTCATCTGCATTAACCATCTGAGGGGCCTGTGGTCGGTCTGAACGCGGAAGTGAGTCCCAAACAGGTAGGGCCTCAGCTTCTTCAGAGCCCAGACCACAGCGAAAGCTTCTCTTTCGATGGCACTCCATTTCTGTTCCCTGGGGATTAGCCTCCGGCTAATGAAAGCCACAGGTTGGTCTCCTCCCTCATCATTGATCTGTGAGAGTACTGCTCCCACGCCTTGCTCTGAAGCGTCAGTTTGCACAATGAACTCACTGGAAAAGTCAGGTGCCTTAAGCACCGGTGCTGTGCACATGGCAGTTTTGAGGGTGTCAAAAGCAATTTGACAGGCCTCAGTCCAATTCACTTTCCTGGGCTGATTCTTAGATGTCAGCTCTTTCAAAGGGGCCACAATGGTGCCATAGCCTTTGACAAACCGTCTGTAATACCCAGTGAGACCGAGAAAGGCTCTCACCTCAGTCTGAGTCTTGGGGGGTTCCCAAGCCAGAATGGTATCAATTTTTGCCTGTAGGGGCGCCACCTTGCCGCTCCCCACCTGGTGTCCCAAGTACACCACAGATCCCTGCCCTATCTGGCATTTACTGGCCTTGATAGTGAGGCCTGCCTTCTGCAGAGCCTTCAACACTTCAGTGAGGTGTTGCAGGTGTTCCTCCCAAGTGGAGCTGAACACAGCAATGTCATCCAGGTAGGCTGCGCTGAATTGCTCCAGCCCTGCCAGTACCTGGTTGACCCATCTCTGAAATGTGGCGGGAGCATTTTTCAACCCAAAGGGCATAACACGAAACTGGAAGTGTCCTTCTGGCGTTGAAAATGCTGACCTCTCCTTTGCCCCTTCAGTTAAGGCAATCTGCCAGTACCCTGAAGTCAAATCAAAAGTACTCATGTACTGGGCAGCTCCCAGCCGATCCACCAATTCATCAGCTCTGGGGATGGGGTGCGCGTCAGTTTTGGTGACCGCATTGAGCCCACGGTAGTCCACGCAGAACCGAAGTTCTGGGGTGCCACCGGGGGTAGCAGCTTTCTTAGGCACTAAGACCACTGGGCTAGCCCAGGGGCTGCTGGAGGGCTCAATAACCCCAAGCGCCAACATCTTGGAAACTTCTCCCTTGATGCTAGCTCTGACCTTGTCAGCCACCCTGTAAAACTTCTGTTTCACAGGCATGCTGTCTCCAGTGTCCACGTCGTGGACGCACCACTTGGTGACACCTGGGGTCAGGGAGAACAGTGGGGCGAACTGACCCAACACTTGGCGACAGTCCTCCTGCTGTTCTGGGGTCAGGGTGGGGGAGAGGACCACACCATCCACTGACCCATCTTGCTCCTTGACTGCCAGGAGGTCAGGGAGAGGATCACTATCCTCCTCCCCTCCAACATCTGTAGCCATGAGCATAGTCACTTCAGTTCTTTCAAAGTGGGGTTTGAGGCGGTTCACATGTAGCACTCTCAGGGGCTGCCTGGGAGTCTTCAGGTTAACCAAATAGGTAACCTCGCTCTTGCGCTCCACCACCTCATATGGGCCAGACCACTTGTCACGGAGCACACAAGGCTCCACTGGCGCCATCACCCACACCTTCTGACCAGGTTGGAACTCAACCAGAGAAGTGTTCTGGTCATACCACCTCTTCATTTCCTCCTGGCTAGCCTCCAGGTTCTCTTGAGCGAGCTTCCTGAAGCGCTTGGTCTGGTTGCGGATGGCCAGCACATAGCTGAACACATCCTGAGGGGTTTTCCCACGGGATTTCTCCCACCCCTCCTTCACCAGAGCCAGAGGCCCTCTGACAGAGTGGCCATACAGCAACTCAAAGGGACTGAACCCTAAGGATTTCTGAGGCACCTCCCTGTAGGCAAACAACAGGCATGGCAACAAGACATCCCATTTCCGCCTCATGGGCTCCTCCAGGCCCATGATCATGCCCTTCAATGTGCGGTTGAATCTCTCAACCAAACCATTTCCTTGAGGGTGGTAAGGAGTGGTGAATTTGTAGGTCACCCCACACTCACTCCACAGGGACTTCATATACTTAGAAATGAAGTTTGTCCCGCAGTCCGAAACGACCTCCTTCGGAAATCCCACCCGGGAAAAGATCCCCATCAGGGCACGGCCCACCACTGGGGCGGTGACTGTCCTGAGCGGAAGGGCTTCCGGGTACCGAGTGGCATGGTCCACCAAGACCAGGATAAACCTGTTGCCTAGGGCCGTCTTGGGATCCAGGGGCCCCACGATGTCAATGCCCACCCGCTCAAAAGGGGTGCTCACCACGGGAAAGGGTTGGAGGGGGGCCACGCGCTTCCCTCCACTCTTGCCACTGGCCTGACAAGTCTGGCAAGACTTGCAAAAGGCAGAGACATGCGTCTTCATCTGGGGCCAGTAGAAATGGGTGACAAGCCTGTGATAGGTCTTGTCTTGCCCCAGATGTCCTGCGAGAGGCACGTCATGAGCCAGACC
The DNA here is from genome assembly GCF_964261635.1 of Lissotriton helveticus. Lineage (NCBI taxonomy): Eukaryota > Metazoa > Chordata > Amphibia > Caudata > Salamandridae > Lissotriton > Lissotriton helveticus. Next base: position 955,432,594 of record NC_136059.1, on the reverse strand, counting down.
CAGTAGGAAGTTCCTGAAGCGCTCCGGTACCACCAGCACCCGGGCTGCGCCGGGCTCAGCGAACTTAGGCTCACTATAAAGTAAGTCATCCTCCCAATAGATCAAATGCTCCTTGGACCCCAGGCCTGCGGCCTGGTCGGCAGCCTGCTGCCGCACACCAATGAGAGAAGGGCACTCCTTCTGAGCCTGGCAGAATTCCTCCCTGGAGGGACCACCCTCTTGCTGCCACTGGGACAGCTCAGGCAATTCCCCTAGTTCGGCCACCTGCTCCCCTGTAGGTTCCAGGGCATCCCCCTCTGGGTCTGCCTCCTCCTGGACCGTGGGAACAGTGGGGGCCGGTTTCCCGCGCCCTCTACCCCTTCCTCTCTTGGCAGGTCCCTGGGCCACTGTTCCAGGCTCCAGTTTTGCTAGACCGCCCTCTCTGGCTGTCATTGCACGGGTGGACACACAGATCCACGCAGGCAAACCCAACATCTCCAAGTGAGTCCTGTGCTCCACCTCCTTCCATGGGGAGCTCTCCAGGTCATTACCTAATAGACAATCTACAGGCAAGGCATCACTTACAACAATCTCCAAAATACCGGAGACTCCTCCCCACTCAAATGGAACTTTCGCCAGCCTGCAGTAGCACACTGAACTGTCAGCTGCCACCACAGGCCGGAGTACCTGGGGAACAATTTGCTCTTCAGACACCCACTGACACCTAACAGATGTCACGCTGGCCCCTGTGTCTCTCAGAGCCTCCACCACCTGTCCATTGATGGTCACCTTCTGCCCGTATTTCTTAGTGTTTTGGGGCAGCAAGGTTTCCTGGGCCATCTCTTGGTCTCCTAGAGAGACAAGGGTCATCAATGCTAACCCCTCCTCCCCACTAGAAATCAAATCCCCTCCCAAAGCTACACTGGCCAACGCCGGAGCTGGAGCTGGAGCACCCGTGGGTGCTGATTTCTTCTTTGGACAGCTTGGAGCAATGTGCCCCACCTCCCTACATGCATAGCAAGTGAGGGTCTTCTTGTCCTGCGGGCCCTTATGGGGCCAGGACTTCTTAGACTTGGGGGGTTGAGACACCTTCTCCTGGGAACTACTTTGGGGCCCTTTAGAAGACTCTTTTTGATTACCCGTGTCCCCCCCACTCTTCTGCTGGGGACCCTGTCCACCTTTGGCTGGGGCTCTTACCACCCCCTTGTGGACCCTGGTGCTAGTCCACCGGTCCCCCTCTTTAGCAAGCTCACTGGGATCAGTTAACTTACTATCCAAAAGATGCTGGAGCAGCTCTGGGACACACAAACTACTTAAGTGCTCCCTACTAATCAAGTGACACAACCCCACATAATCAGTAACTTTGCTGCCCTTCATCCAACCTTCCAGTGCACGCGTGTACATACTCACACACTCCACCCAAGTACTTGAATCAAGCTTCTTGAAGTTCCTAAACTTCTGGCGGTACTGTTCAGCAGTGAGCCCATACCTGAGGCACAAAGCCTCCTTCATGGCGGAGTAGGACAAAGCATCCTTTGCGTCTAAGGGTGCCAAAACATCCCTCCCAGAGGCCTCAAAATGCTTACACAATCCTGCTCCCCAATTCTTCTTAGGCACCTCATTCATCTGTAAGGCAAGTTCATACGCTCTGAACCACGCATAAATATCCTCACCCCTCTGATAATTCTGTACCAGATCCTTTGGTATGTATACCTTACCCGCCTGTACTGGTTGTGCGCTGCCACCATTAGAACTGGACCCCCTCTCTTTATATTTGAAGTCCAACTCCTTCATGCTCCTCTCATGAGCCAATTGGAGCTTCTTTTCCTCCAAAGCGAGAGCATGCCTTCTCTCCTGTGCCGCTCTCTCCTGCGCCTCTTTCTCAACTTCTAGGCGCAGTCTCTTCTCGTCGGCTTCCGCTTTGAGCTTCAAAAGCTCAATCTCATGGGCCCTAGCTCTCTGATTCTCCTCCACCTCCTCTGGAGAAATAATCCTACTGGAGTGGGTGCTGCCGGCCCTAGACGCTGGCTTCGCCACTGGCAAATCACTAGGCAGAAAAACAATCTCCTGTGCGCCACCCTCTCCAATAGTAGCTTCTAGTTCACCATGTTTGGCCTCCCACCAGGCCCTCAGAGCTGTCCGTAGCTCTTCCTTGTTTGCGCCGCCCCTTACTGGGCATTCAAGCTGTCTGCAGACTTTTCTCAGTTGCTCCTTGTTATAGGTGAGCAACTCGTTGATGTCGAATTCCACTTCCACTTCTACATTCATGCTTTGCGCGGTCTGAGACATGGTACCTCCTACCCTTTTTCAACTAAAAAGGTTTCACCAAAAAGAAAAAATCGTGCGCAACCTGTTCCGCTAAACTAGACTAGTGATGTACAAGAAATCACTGCAGGTCAAGTGCAATTATTAGTTCAAAATCCGCACCGCGAGCCACCAATGTTAGAACCGGGAGTCTCTGGTTGGCAAAGGTAAGTACCTTGGCCCAAGTAGGGACCCCTAGTTCCGGTCAGGGCGACGGAATAACCCTCTGAGATAACCCCTGCTCACCCTCTAGGTAGCATGGCGCGAGCAGTCTAGGCTAAACTCGGAGGCAATGTGGATAACATTTGCACTTAACACAGCAACAATCCCCAATCCACCACAAATTGAGACCACACAGGTAAGTATATATAAAATATAACTTTATCTAGTTTCAGCAGGTAAATGAAGCAGTTGCATGATAATCACTTCTTTAGAACACATAGCATTTTAGCTTAAAGGTTGCACTTAATTTCTAGGATGGTACTTGTAAATAGGCAGTTCTGGTCATTCAAAACAATAGTCTCAGGTTCCAAACCAAAAATAGTCTCTAGTCTCTTAAATCAGTAGGTAAGAAAATATGGCCACTGATTCATAATTGTGATGCTCTCAACATGAGCAAAGAAAACAATCCCAGCGTATGAGCTATGCCAGGGAATCAGCCCCTCAAGCACTGGACCTCAAGCGCTGCAGATGCGCCTCACCGCGCGGCCCAGGGACTCTCCTGTCTGCCCCGGGACAGCCTCACTCGTTTTCAGGCTCCGGGCGCACCTCGCCCTGCAGATCTCTCTCGTCCCCCGCCCCGGCCGGTCCCCTTTCCCCTCCCGCCCGCTCTCGACACTCCAACGAGCGGCGGGGGAGGAGGTGAGGCTCACCTGGTGTGGGACGGCAGGCCAGGGGGGACGGGACGCGGTTCGAATCCCTCGGCGAGGTCAGCTCACCTTTTCCCGGGCCCGGCGGTGATCACGGCAATTCTTCGGCACCTCCCGCAGCTTCAGCGGAGGCAGCCAATCCTGTCGCGGCCCTCAGTCGAGCCCCTCTGAGCGCGAGGCCGCCAACCAATGGCAGCGCGGCCTCGCCGATGACGCTCCGCAAGCTCAGCCAATCACGGCACCAGAACGCTGATGACGCTACGCCGCACGGGCCAATCCCGTTGCGGCGTTGGTGAGGGGGCTCGGCTCCTTCGACCAATGGGAGCGCGGCGGCTTCGATCTTCGGCCCCGCAGCTCCTGGTCACGAACGGCAACTTCTAGGGGTGATCCTGGCTCCGGGCTGCGGCGGTGATTTGGCGGCAAAGGGTTTTACAGGGCGCTGGTCAGAACTAGACCCCCCTCTCGACCTTGCCACCACCTGGGAGCGGGTTTCACGAGGGGAGGCTCCACAAGCCTCCGACCCTCACCGTTAATGTGCCGATGAGCACACCGATCCCTTCCTCACGCTCCGCAGTCCAGCACCACGCGTCTCGGGTCCCAACAGCACGATTTTGCAGCTGTTTTCTGGGATAGCTTTAGGAACCTTTAGCCCTGGGTTCCCAACAGGAGGCCAGCTCTTCTCAGGCCCTTGGAGATTCAGTTGTAGACACAGCACACAGCAGAGTCTTGGCAGTTTCAAGTAGGCAGGGTCATAGCACACAGCAAAGTCCCTTTCTTCTCCTTAGCTTCCAGGTGGACAGTAGAACAAGTCAGCCCTTAGAGCACACAGCAAGGCAGTCTTCCTTCAGTTCTCTAGCTGTCCTCCTTCCAGCGAGGGTTCCTTCTTGCTTGCAGAATTTCAGAATCTAATCTTCTGTAGTCAGGGGTCCTTCCCTTATACCCCTCAATGTCTTTGAAGTCTTTGTGCATGGAGGCCCTTGGTCCAGTCTAAACCAGTTCTGGGGGTTGCGGAGCACTGAGGTGTCTCTGGTTTTCTTCTTCCTGTCAGCTTCAGGGCCAGGGGGGTCAGTTGACCACCAGGAGAGAGCTAACGTGGGGGAGGTAGGCAGGCGCAGCTCAGCACTTATCAGGCATTCCTTCCTCCCTCCTCCCAGGCAGGCAGATGTGCCCTTTCATCCCCGGGATGGCTCCGACCCTCTCCTCTGGGGCTCTGCAGCCCCTCCCTGTCACATCCAGACCAGGCAGGCATTCCACAAACCCAGGCACACAGAAAGGTTTAGACAAGAGAACAGCCACTTTCTAAAAGTGCTATTCTCCAACACAGGATTTAAAAACACCCTTCACTAAAAGATGTGTCATTAAATTCTGAGTCCAGGGATATCTTTCACTTATGTCCCATCTTGTTCCTAGGGGAAGATAGGCTGGTATCACATGGGCCCAGCCCCCTCCATGTTACTCTATGGAGCAAGATAGCCTTACAGCAGTGAGCACACAAAATGGCTGCAGCCCACTACCAGAGCATATTACCTGCACTAGCACATGCTCTACCTTATCCATACACTGCACCCTGCCCAGGGGGGTACCTGGAGCCTTCCATAGGGGTGACTGATGTGCACAGACAGGGAAGGGTTAGGCCTAGCCAGTGGGGACACTGGCCAGGCTGACATGGCAGTCACTGACTGCACACAGGCCCTGCGCTGGCAGGCCTGAGTCGCCCTTTTAAAGCTACTCATGTGGGTGGCGCAATTTGCGCTGCAGGCCCACTAGTAACATTTGTCATCACCAGCCCTGGCACACACAGTGCCCTCTACTAGGGACTTCGTGGTGATACAAATATGCCAATTAGGTATACTCAATCAATATCACAATTTACAGAAGGAGCACTTACACTCTGACACTGATCAGCAGTGGCAGAGTGTCCAAAGCATCTAAATCAGCAAAAACGAAATCCAGCACAGCATCAACACACATGAGTCAGAGGCAAAATATGGGGGAAGAATCACGCCAAAAGGTGTCAGGTCTAACAGCGTGTTTCCAGCTCTGCCCAGCCAGTGCCTGTGCTCTGACTCATTAGAATGTTGGAGTCTGATGATGCCTCGGAATGTTGGGACTGAGAAAGGCACAGGGACAGTTGGTCATGGGCTGAGCAGCTGAGAGGCAGCTCCTGGTGGGGCTCTGATCTACTACATATCTACTTGATGTCCTGAACCTTACTTCTTTTTATCTTCATAAATAATACATCCTGAATTATAACCTCCTGTGTGGACCTTCATCACTACACAGACATTGACAGAGAGCCAAATTAAAATCAAAGATCAGAGTAGGTGGTACACTCAGTGCTTGACTATATTTCTGACTGTCAGGTACACATGTGCCTAGAAAGCGCATGTTGTTCCTAGTAGTATATTAAGTTATTCACTTTATTGCACTTCAGATTTAACCTTTTCTAATCTTTAATAAAAAGTGTATGACACATAAAAAAACATTAAAACATAAAACAATAATAAAAGGACATGTAATGGTAATAAAAAGCAGGGAAATGAGATAGGAAAATGGGACATTAAATTATATTGGCCACCATCGATTTCATGCTAATTTTGCAAGGTACAAGCATTTATGAACTCTTTACCATACCCCATAATTTTAAGAAAGGGCTAACTCCTCAGAGGAAATATATGTAAAGTTGATTCTATTGGCCCCTAAAAGTTGCATTTTGATAAAAAACAGAAACTCCATATTAGCAGAACATTTTAAAGACTACAAATATAATGCAAAGGAGAGACTATTTGAAAATGACTGCAGAAGGGAATATTTTGGATATAAAAAATCATGCACAATACACTCCCACGTGTTTAACGGCTAGTTACATGAGATGTTTTTGTGAACTAAAAAGGCATTTTGTGAGAGAAGGAAATAGATTAGCATGTCGTGATCATGGGATTGATTTGTTATGAGTAATCCGCCCAATTTCTGAAGATGAGATGCAAGGGCTTCCGTTAATGGTAGAGGGATAGAGGAACCACAAGTAGTGTTTGGATGGATGATATCAATCAATCAATCATTCAGGGTTGGTGGAGCACAGCTACTCACCTGAATGGGTCTCAAGGCACAGGGGGAGAAGGGGTGCGCATGGCTCCTCGACATTCAGCGGTACCGTGAGAGGCCAGGGGGTCGGAGGACTTCCCTGTCCTAACGGGTACGTTTGGGGCCAGGCGCTCATGGTGATTCGTCGAAGAGCCAGGTCTTTAGGTCCTTCAGGAACTTGGAATGAGTTGGTGTCTCGCAGAGGTGGAGAGGGAGGGAGTTCCATGCTTTAGCCGCGAGGTAAGAGGAGGAGCGACCTCCTGTTCTGGTCTTCTTGATGCGTGGTACTGTTGCGAAGGAGAGCTGGGCTGAGCGGAGGGATCTTTGGGGTGCGTGGAACGAGAGGCGATGGCTCATGTTGGCAGGGTCGGTGTTGTGGAGGGCTTTGTGGGCGTGGGTGAGAAGCTTGAAGGTGATTCTCTTCTTGGAGCCAGGGTAGTGTCCGCAGGTGTTGAGTGATGTGGCAGTGGCGCAGTAGGTTTAGGACTAGTCTGGCGGCAGCGTTTCTTGATGTTCTGTAGTTTGTGGGTGAGGTCTTGTTGATCCCGGCAGTGTGTTGCCGTAGTCCAGACTGCTGCTGATGAGGGCATGGGTGACTGTTTTCCTGTGTTTAAGGGGGATCCAGTTGAGAGTTTTACAAAGGAGGTGGAGGGTGTGGAAGCAGGAAGAGGTGACGCCGTTGATCTGGCAGTCCATTTTGAGTTCGGAGTCCAGGATTGGGTGCGTGGTCCTTGGGTGGAGGTGGTTTGCCAAGTGCTGGGGCCCACCAATTGTCACTCCAGGCATCGAGATGTGGGCCTATGATGAGCACTTTGGTATTGTCTGGGTTCAGTTGTAGGCAGCTATTCTTCATTAATCTGGTGACTGCTTCATTCCTTCTCGAAAGTTGTGTTGCGAGATGCTGGGTTCGTTGGAGAGTGAGAGGATGAGTTGGGTGTTGTGTGCGTATGATAAGATGTTGAGTCCGTGTGGTCTGATGACGGGAGCAAGAGGGGCCATGTAGATGTTGAACAGGGTCCCCCAAGGAGAGATGATCCTAGGGGGACTCCGCAGGCGGTTGGCGTAGGCTCCAAGATGAAAGGAGTTAGTCTGATCTGTTGCGTTCTGTCTGAGAGGAATGAGCAGATCCAGTCGAGGGCTTTGTTTTGGATTCCTGCATTGTGGAATCTGAGGGCTAGGGTAAGGTGCAAGACTATAACAAAGGCCGCAGAGAGGTCCAGGAAGATCAGGGTCACAGTCTCACCTTTGTCGAGGAGGGAGCGGATGTCGTCAGTTGCAGCGATGAGGGTGGCTTCTGTGCTGTGTTTTTTTCTGAAGCCTGATTGGGAGGGGTCTAGGATGTTGTTCTCGTGAATGAAGGAAGCGAGCTGGCTGTTGACAGGTTTTTCAAGGACTTTCGTCGTTGGATAGGGAAGTAGGGAGATCAGTCTGTAGTTCTTGAGGTCGGTGGGGTCCACCAAGGGTTTCTTAAGGAGAGGGTTGACTTTGCCGTGTTTTCAGTTGTCGTGGAAGGAGGCAGTCTCGAAGCATTGATTGATGATTCTTTGTAGTTTGAGGGCGATGATGTCAGCGGCTCTGTGGTAGATGTGGTGGGGGCAGGGGTCTATGGGGGCTCCTAACTGGGTGATCCTCATGGTCCTTAAGGTGTCTTTGTTGCTGAGGGTGTTCCAGCTGTCCAGGGTTGGCTGTGCGGTGTTGGAAGTGGGCGGTGTGGGTTCCTCGTGGAGGTTGTTATTGTCAAAGTTGTCATAGACAGTCTTGATTTTGTGATGGAAGAAGGCGCTAAGTTTATCGGAGAGGTCCTGGGAGGGTGGGATGTTGGTGGATTCGCTGTTGGGTTGGGCGAACTCTTTGATGATGCCGAAGAGTTCTTTGTTGTTGTGTGCGTGGGCGGGGATTCTGTCTTGGAGTGCCTTCTCCTTTGAATGTCTGGTGAGTTTGTGGCAGGCAGAGGTGGCTGTTTTATACAGACCCCCCAGATATGCGGCATGGATTAGCACACCAGGTCCCTTTTATACCTAGGACTTATCTTGTTTTTCTGTAATACAGTATAGACCCTGATCAGTAACTTCACTGGTTTCTATTTTCGAGTAGCACACGCGTGCACACCCTCCCGTCAGCCACAAGAACAGTCCTAGCTCCCCTTTTATCATGCTCTGTGCACAGCACTCCTCCAACCTATGTAATCTGGAAAATCAAGAAAAATCCCTCCTTAAAATACATAAGATAAATAAATACAACTTTTAAGACTAACTAATAAGCCCTAAATCATTACCCAGAAATATTCTGCCCTAACAACTAATCTGAAAAACGAAAAAGTGCTCATCAAATAAAAAAGATGTGTTTAATGCATAATGTATGCATTCTGATCTTTCCAGGAACTCCACATGTGTACTGTTTTCTTCAGCTTTTCCCTGCATTCCTTCATTTTCGCGGGCACTTATGTAAAAATTGCAGCATTTTTACAAAAGTGCCGATTTCGCTGACACTTTTGTAAAAATCGCGGCATTTTTACAAAAGCAAACCGCGAAATCGTAAAATCCTGGAGGGTCTGTTTATAGTTGTTGAGGTCCGCCGGAGTTTTGGAGTTCCTCCATAGTTTTTCGAGATGTCTGTAGGTTTGTCTGAATTCCCGGATTTCAGTGGAGTAAGAGTAGGCCTTCTTGACGTGAGGGTTGGAGGAGTTCATGAGGGGGGCGACGGTGTTTGCGCAGTCGGTGATCCATTTGTGTAGGGTGCGAGCAGTGGTGGTAGGGATGTTGTCTAAGGCGATGGGCGCAAAGTCGCTGAGGGTGGTGGTGAGCTGCTCGTCGGAGATCTTGCTCCAATTCCTGCATTGGAGCTGGGGTGGGTGACTGTGGGAGATCTTTGCTTTGTAGGTGAAGTGGATGCAGCGGTGGTCCATCCAGTGGAGTTCAGAGGTGTGGCTGAAGAAGATGGAGTGTCCTGCTGAGAAGATAGGGTCGAGGGTGTGTCCTGCTGAGTGCGCTGGTTCTGGTGCGATCTGGTTGAGTCCGATGACATGGATTTTGTCCAAGAGGGAGATGGAGTTAGGGTCTTGGTGGTTGTCGAGGTGGAAGTTGAGGTGATGGCATGCACTGTGATTATGTCGGTGATGGAGTCGGAGAAGGGTGCGCCGGGTCCGGGGGTCAGTAGATATGGGTCTTATATTGAAATTTCAAGTTTGAATTAACTGACTACGGTGTTTGATCTGCACAGTTGGATTATGTATTAGAGATGTACATTACTTTGTTTAATTTCTCATTGCATAACTAGTTTACAGTGGCAGCTGGCATTTATGGGTGCGCACATGCGTGTGTAACATCATTTTAAATAATTCAATAAAACTCACCGAACTCGGCGATGTGTTCGCTGTAGACCTCTTTCGTCCGACAAAGGATCCGGATGCTGGAACTCCCTTGGCCAGTCCTGACACTGCTCTCACCAGCATGAGTGAAGCGATATGATTGGTGGGAGTGGCCTCGCTCCACAGTGCTCTGGAGGCTACGGTTTAAAGTGTGCATAAGTGACTGGCTGCCGCAAGGCGACTGGCCAAAAAGACATGCCCACTTTAAACAGTGCAAGACCAGCCCACCCTCCTCCCTGCAGCTGTCATTTAGTAGCGACCCGCACTGTCCTGACGCTCCAGTACTGGGATGATAAATAAAATGGTAATTAAATACCATTTTATTTTTCATCTCTGGGGCTTTGGGAGGATTTTTTAGTGGGACAACACTCCTCCACTCAAACGGAGGAGCCGCCCCTGCTGGTTTACAAGGAATCAATGAAATTGCTACTAAGGGTGGGCATGCTAGTCCCTGAAAGACAGTAACCAGAGGGACTGAATGGGTTAAATAATAGCTGGGCATTTTGTATTCAACATATACTAAATGAAGGTAAAGATACATTAACCAAAGGAATTGACTTGTACTTCAGGCCATTAAATATTCGTTTTTATAAAACACACAAAGACAAAAGTCCTATATGCATTGTGGCACTCTGGGGACGTCATAAGGTCACATATTGCAGATATTAAAAGAAGTATTAAAATTCGTAGGGGGTCAAAAAGGCATACACCATTTAGACTTACAATATCGATAAAAGTGATTGAACTTATATGTGTGAAAATATCGATGAGCAGAGAAGGTGGAGAAATAAAATATAACTTAGTACCACCGCTTGCATTCTTCTTTGGAATTGTCTTTCTTTTATATGTCTTCCATTTCTATAATGGGATACTGCAGATGCCACGCTTACTCAAATATTGCTAAACTTTAGAGATGTAGGATCTCGTGGCACCTCACCAATGTCTGTAAAACAAGTAATAGATGTTGCTAATTATAAACAGCCCATATGCACAGTACTTCTCTTTTTGAAGCATATGTGTGGAGGCTACTATATAACTCACCCGCACTCAGTGGAGGTAATTTGAAAGAATACCACATGATGCTGATAAAATATCCCAGGGCCTCAACCTCCATTTCTATCAGAGAGATGTATGGATCGATGTACAAAGAAAACAGAAAATCCTACATTTCACACCTGTAGTGTTCTTGCATTTACTGATTTCTGGAGTTGATCATCTGCCGGAGTACGTGCATAAATGTCAAATACTGTAGGGCATTTAATCATATGGTAAAGTAAAAGTCCACATTTGTAAAGCGCACAATCACCCGTAAGGGTCTCTAGGGGCTGGGGGGCCGTCGGGAAGATTAAGCGAGCTATTGCCCAGAGTCACATGGTGCTGGGCTGACCTGCCGCCGTAGCCGGGGATCGAACCGTGGTCCCCAGATTCCAGCGTCAGTCGCCCTGGCCGCGGCGCCACACCTCTTCCACATCATGGTCCGGCCTCTGTGACCTCTGACGTATGTCCTATGACCCCCAACTTCTGATCCATAATCTTTCCTGATATATAATGTCTGCTTTTGCATGATGTCATACTTGGTCACATGTTGTGTGTAAAGTTGTCAGATGTCATGGTGAATATGTGTCTCACGTCAGGGATCTCTACATTATCCCAGGATGCCTACCAAATACCTGGGCTGCGATGCCTATGCTAAACCAGTGAAGCCCAATTTATGCCATTTAAAGACTCCAGATGCCAAGGACTGAAGGCCAGCCAGATGCCAGTTATCTCTACACTTTTGAGTGAGATCCCATCCCATTCCAGATGCCCTTCTTATTCTAAACTGTCCCATGGAAAATCAATCAAAAAAGGTCTTCAATGGTATTCTATAGGAAATGCAGATACTTTTGAAAATATGTCAAAGTGTCTTCCAGGAAGTTGAAAGGGGATCTGGGCATACTTTGTGGCTGACCCCACGAGTTACTACTGCCAGGTATATTATTGTTGGTTGGCCCTACTGAAAGCTTTTTCCTTCACATTAGAAACTTTTTTGAACATTGAAAATCAATGGGCCAGGCAGCTAAGAAGTCGAATATGTTGGTTGAGGAGTCACATGGTAACCTTAAACCTCTTTCCAAGTGCTCGACAAGGGAAAACTGCTAAGAGAAACTTGCTGAGAACACATCTTGATTTTACTAAACATTTCAAGTTTTCCCGGTTCTTCAGAGAGACATTTTTTCACTTACATTTTTTTTGTACATGTTCTGGTAGTTCTGCATGAAAAAAGTCTTTAAAACTTCAAAACTGCGTTAGAGTGACAGTTTTTACAATCTGATCTATCAGATGTGTCCTGCCTTCTTGCCTACCTCGGTGTCATATTGATATGGAGTCCTCCAAGTACAGAACAGTGAACTGCATTCTTCAGCTTTGTTTTTTGAGACAGGGTCGGGGCCCTATTGCTCTTCTAATTACTGGGAATGCCCCACATCCAGCCTGGCCAAGACCAGCCATACAGCAGAGTGATGATGCCAGTGGCATGTGTGTGTGCGTGCATGTATGTGTGCATGGGTGTGTCAAACATGCTTGTCTAGGCATCTCAAGCAAAGACAGGAACAACCCTGGCAAAGGGTAAACATGTGTGGCAACTGGCAGGTGTGTTATCACTATCAGAAGTGGGGGATACTGAACATAAAGTGAGAATCCCTGGCATAAGGTGCCTACCACTAAACACACTAGACAAGTCTTGGCATCAGGTGTTTGATCTCAGACATCAAATAGGGGTCCTGGCATTTCATGTGGATCCTTGATTTATAGCAAGGATGACTAGGATCTAGTAGTAACAACTGTCATAAGGTTAGAATCCCTATAATAAGATGAGCATCTGGAATGGGGTGGGGATCTCATGCATAATGTAGAGAGAGCTGCCATCTAGTTGGCCTTCAGTTCTTGCCATCTGGAGGCCTTGCCTGGCATAAACTGGGTCTCCCTGGTTTAGCGAAGGCATCGCAGCCCTGGTATTTTGTAGTCATTGTGCAATAATGTAGTGATCTCTGGTGCAAGACACATATTATACCCATGACATATGTTGGCCAGCACTGGTATCTAGGGGTCATCTCTGCTATAAGGGGATCTCTGGTATAAGATGTGCATCAGATCCTTAGCTGTGGCATTGCTTCTCACGGACATATAATTGCTATCCCTGGTATAAATTCACCATCTCTAGCATAATGTGAAAATGCCTGCTTCGAGGTGCCACCACTGATATATGGAAGTCAGCACTAGTATAATACAGTCATCTATAGCATAATGTGAGCGTTGCTAGTAAAGTGTAGCCAGCCACAGCTTCTGGTGCCCAACCTTGAGATATGTTGGCCATCTAGGCATCTCTGGCAAGTGGTGCTTCCTCATGGGGATGTGAGGAAGTGCATGTCCTTTGGAGCATTAGAAATGTGAGTTGTAGATCGAAATGTCAGGTTCATAGATAGAGATCAGTGAATATACTACAAATTAAAAACTCCCAAACAAAAGATTCAGTTTTCTGCAAATACATACTGCTTTAAGAAATACCAATTAATTTATCAAAAATAAAAAAGCAGTATACGGACAGAAATAATGTTCAGAAAATAACAAGCTGAAGTTTGAGGAGCAATAATGTCACTTACCAAAAATAAAAAAGAAATTGATTTTTGAAATGAAATTTATTGTGTTTTAGGAAAACAGTAAGATGATGTTTGAAGATATATTGAGGAAACGGTAAGCTTGTGTTTGAAAGAAAGAATACGTTAATCACAATAATAAGTGCCAACGATATATGAGTGATAATTCATGCTGAGGTAGGAACACTGATTGATGAGACAAAGCAGTTGCTGCTGGAGCTGTTATTGATAACTCCATTGAATACTATTAATCACCTACATTGATTGCCTTGCAAGACATTATCAGCACTGTTGTCTGAGGCCCAAGTCAGCAAGGCTGGTGTAATGTAAGGATGTATCACCTGACTGAAGCTGTTTATCTCTCTAACCTGAGGGGTAATTCAGCTGTCCTATGTTGTAAGATCTACTTAACACCGAGAATAGCTCTGTTGCCTAGGTCTGAAATTGTGAGATCTGTGAAACTTTACATTTTCCAGCCACCCTGCACTTTCATCTTATATGACAGAGGATCCACTGGGAAGGAGCAGGATCGACAAAAGGAAGTCAAAGGTTAAGGTAAATTATAATGCTATATATGTCAAGGGCCAGTCTTTGAGGCGAACAGCAGAAACATCTTTTTTTCCTTCTTAAACCTAAGGCTTGCCACTCTTTTGAGCTGCACCTTTCTCCAGGTGTAGAACAGGAGTTGGGATAAATCAATGAGCAGATAAAAAACGTAAGTCAAGTGGGGAGAAACTTGAAGTAGCAAAACATCCTCTTCAGTCCAAACAGGACACATGGATTTTTTTCTGGACATCCCCAGTCCCAGTTTATGGAGTTTATGGGGTTAGCTTATCTCTCCACAGTTTGAAGTAGTGATTAAGTCCCCTTAACTTTAAAAGTTCAATAGTTGCAACTTGCGATGTTTATCATTTTTAAAGGGCAGGCTGCCAACCTGCTGGGCAGCACAGGCCCCACCTCTGCCAGCCATGGGCAACTCGCCAACCACATTTAGAGTTCCTTGTCCTGTCACTGAAGAATTTTCATTGAAAGTGCTTTCACCCACAAGGTGTCAGCACATTTGTACACATTTTAGTTCAAATTGGAAACCATTTTTAGGCAGCCCAGTTAAAAAGCAATGTTCCTGACCTGCTGGAAGTTTTATCCTAGCACAATGTGGGTACTATTCCATTTATCCTGCCAAAGACTGCCTGACCTTGGATAGTGATTTCAGGCATGAAAAGCAACTTCAGAAGACCCACCACTAAAATAAGGGGTGGTTTCCAATGCTGCGGTGGGGAGTTTCTTGTGGCTAGCCAGCCAGCAAAATGATTCTGTCTGCCAACCTGGCTGAGGGATTGCTGTCAGAAACTAAATGGTTCCCCACCACAAATTTAGGTGAGGAAATCAAACATGGGGCGATCAGGAAGCCTGCTGAATTTCTGCTGGCTCTGTTACCACTGCACTCTGAATTAGGCAATACGAATACACGTTCTGAAAAAAGGACTCAACAGCTGTCTGTGCCTACAGCCTCAAACATATTTAAGTACAATCTGGCTAGAAGGACAGACAAATAGCTGTTTTTGTTCTCAAATTCAGTCTGCTGCACAAATATGGAAAGGGTTTTCAAGCTGTTTGTACAGGGTCAGGTCAAACCAATTTCTAATTCATCACTCTTTTTCTTTATTAGACCTTTGTGAGGCAGTGACATTGCAGTAGTTGATTTACTTATGTCCTTCACATCAGAGCTAGATGCATTAGTGGATGCATTGCACTGCTGTGATAACAGAACCAGATTTGTGATTGCAAAAGAGCAGCCAGGTATGAGGAGAAAACAGGCTCTAGATACATTTTCAGTCGTTGCGTTGAATGGGCTGCAGAGAACCTTGGAAATATAAATCACAGGAAATATATGAAAGATGGTATTTTTATTCTATCTCATTCAGGTATTTGGGAACTGTTAACACAAGTCAGTGTTTACCTTCCAGGAATGACAAACACCTCCATTCTCCTCAGCAGACCTTTGAGGCACACTGTTACACATTAACTTCAGTCAGGAGCATTTCATTTCAGTCATGGCTGCCTGCCACAACATTCCCACAGCTCTCTGCATTACTTTTTCACTCAATATATATACATTTAGATATTTAGATAGGATTGGGTCAGAATGAGTTGGTTTTGTCATTGTTTTGAAAATCATTTCCCCCATAGAGTGGTGCTGCCCAGTGTTTCTTCACTCTCCTTAACTAATTTGGCTAGTTTCTTAAATTATTTGAATTGCTATCCACTTCTTCTAGAAACGGTTGGGATGTTAAGCCACCAAAAACACATTACATTCTTATTTTCATAAATACATTAATAAATACATTATACATTTATACATATATTAAATTGAGATTTCTTGAGAAGATAACTTGGATTTTCTCTTGGAGTTTCAAAAATAAAACACCTATATCTGAAACACTAAGGGGTCCATTAGGATGATGGGCGGACTTTGTCAGCCCGCCATCCCATCATGGACAGGGACCGCCCGTCATAGGGGTGGGGGTCCCGTGGGCAGCATTAGGATGCGCCCGCCACAGTGGCGGGCGCATCCTGCATTCCTACCATTGTGGCGGGCGGTGCACTCAGCACCGCCCGCCACAATGGCAGGAAGGCGTGCAGTACACTTCCATGCACAGCATGGCAGGCACCGCATGGAACTGCCCATGTGCACCCCCCACTCCCCCAGAGTCCCTGGGGGCCCGCAACATGCCCCCGCAGGGATTCTCCGCATGCGGAAAGGCATATAAATTTGCCCATCTTAATATGGCTGGCGGTGTCTGATAGACACCGCCACCATATTATACCTTTTCCGGCGAACGGGGCGGAAAAGCGGCGTACGGTCTTACCGTCCGCTGCGGTCCCCCCACCATACTAATTTGGCGGGGGTCTTTAGAGCAAGGATGGCGGGCGGATCTCCCCCACCAGGCCGGCGGTGGCTACCGCCAGCCTGGTGGGGACGACCTCCCGCCATCCAAATGGGACCCTAAGTTTGTTACAAATCAAGATGTTGTCCGTACCTCTGCCGAGTTAATGGCAAAAGCATTTTACAGAGTGGGCCCTAGGACTGATTCATCTTGTACTCCACAGACTGTCTCTCTTTCTCCCGTGGTCAAATTGCATTCATCAGTGTTAGGACTCATCTGTGTTCCTAATCTAGCTCACCGCACAGGGACCACACTGAGGTTACCTAGTTTGCAGATACATCTCCCAAGTAGAATAATATGTGAAGGATGGCCCTACCTTGCTTATCTTTATAGATATTAAAAGTACAACACTATGGTCTTGTGAAAAAGTACAAAAAGAAATTCTTTCCTTTTGCCATGATAGGATTTGGCAGACTGAGAAAACGTCCGTAAAGTGCTGATTCTCCCATCCCACTAAAGCCACAGTTCCTTCCTTCATGTAGAGCTGTAGGAAAGATCATGTTTATACCAGTGGAGCATCTGTCAGCTTTAATGGTGGAAATCTCTGACCCATGGGGCAAAGACCAAAGAACCGCTGTATCAAAGTGGTAATCACCATGCGCAATTGTGCCATGTAAGGCATGGTGGTCCCGGGCAGGGAAACAAAACGTTGACCCTGACATGCAAAGAGTAAACTGAAAGAAACGTCTGATTTAGGAGTTTTGTTTCAGAAAAATAAAGTTGTATGTTGACCTAGGCTACAACCCATGGTGCCAGCTCTACATTTAGTTCTGCCCATAGTAAATCTATTGGTCTGCCAGCCCTAACCTTCTGGCCACTAATAAAATGACTACCACAGCATCCATCTAATAGATGTAATAGACAATTCACAGGTACTGCACTCATATAAGAAGCATTCTATACCCACAATGATTGTCAAAGAAGAAAACATAAGTATGTTTACATATCAGAATGTCTATCTCTGTAGGCTCAAACTATCGTAGATGACTAGAACAGTGGAATCATTCTACACAACGGCATTCCATGCCCAAACATCATGTTTGACGAGGAAGCCAGGCACACAAGAGCAACGGGAAGTCAAGCATAGGCTAGCACCATGGAAATTTGAATAAACAAGGAAGCCAGGCAAATCAGAACAACAGGAAGTCAGGTGCAGGGCAGCCCGAGCGCTTTGACGCCCACCGGCTTTACACTTCCGGTTCCACCCAAACTTCAGAAGAAATACCGGGCACAGCGTAAACTGAAATAACGGTGCTTAGCAGCAGAATGAAAAAGAAGAGAACAGAGGAAACGTGACTTTAAGAAAAACGAGGAAGCGTAATAAGGAGC
Source organism: Lissotriton helveticus (assembly GCF_964261635.1). Classification (NCBI taxonomy): domain Eukaryota; kingdom Metazoa; phylum Chordata; class Amphibia; order Caudata; family Salamandridae; genus Lissotriton; species Lissotriton helveticus. Next base: position 955,415,079 of record NC_136059.1, on the reverse strand, counting down.
CAAATATGGGGGAATCAGCCACCAAATGTACGGCACAGATAGCATGTCACTTGCATGATGCACGCTCAGGTCCAATACGCTGCTCCACCAAAACACGCAATAGGAGCAGAACCTCCCCATACAGGGCATGCACTGTCACTAGTAGGCCGTATAGTATTAGCTTAAGACCGATGCTCTAAGAAACATTCAAAGCGAGCACAACCAACCAACTTCATTGTGCGCAAGTTAACCATACGGCCAGGGCACAAGTCGTAAAAAATAAGTGGGGGGACGCTGTCACCGGAATTGACGTCACGACAGAAAGTGATGTCACGAAAGGTGCCGAGCTCCTTGTCCCAGAGAGGCCAAAGAGTGAAGTCCAGCTGTTTGGCAGGGGGGACGGCATCCCCCAGTAAAATAAGTGGGGGGACTACCTGCATGATGCACGCCTAGTTTCAACACGTTGCTCCACCAAACATGCAACAAGAACAGGACCTCTCCAGCCACTGGGCACGCACTGCCACCACCTGGCAACGTATGATCAGAGTAAGACCGATGCTCTAATAAACATACTACGAGAGCATGACCAACTGTCTACACTGTGCGTAATTGTCAGAATACTTTACAGCACACAACGATGCAATGTAAACTAGAGTGCACCCAGGCAATTAATTTGCAACAGGATCACGACCCCGTTACCACACTGAGTATAATGTCAACAGAAGGCATCAGCATTTATAGTATAAGCCATCACAAATAGAACCTAGGCACCCATAAAGGAATCACCAACCACTAAGGTACGAATGAATGACACAGACTATAACCATTGGCCATATTAAACTGTTACAAGCATGAATCTGGACCCACCAAGTTAACCCAACGTGAGAGATCATTTTAAGACAGCAATACTCACCCTACCCTTGTACCCAAATATAGGTTAAAGAAGCTGCCTGACAGGGGCGTGGCTTGGATGGCGAGGAGGGAGCATACCTAAGTCCGGAGCTCCCAACCCCGAGACCAACTAATGGCGAGCATAGCGGCGAAGAAGCCCTAAACAAGGAAACAGACACGGGAGGAGGTGCATGAAGGTGGAGGGCACACGCATAAGCGGTCGGTGACACAAAAGGACAACAGACAAGCAGATACGGACAAGGAGAGGAAACGAGCAGAGAGAGCGGGATGATACCCAAGATGGCGGCACTAAGCAAAGCAAGAGCGGAGTACTAGCAGACAGCCAAGGGGAACACCTGCAAGTGCAAAAGCCTCCGCACACCCGCCGAAAGGAGGCGAGAAGCAGAACGGGAAACGAAGGGGCGGCAAAGGCGATAAAACACGCACTCTGCAGGAGTGCGGGCTCTCTCGAACACACCCGGACTACCCCTAAAACAAAACCGGAAGCAACGATACTGGGAGCAGTCACTAAAGAGCGGCCATCTTACCAAGCCAGTTTGCAACAGGCTGCAGGAGCAAGAGCAAGTGGGCAGTGCGGGGCAGCACGGCAGGAATAACCGGCGGTGCCAGCAAGGCACAATAGACAAGGAAGCATCGGAAGTGTGAGCGGGGAGAGCCAAGCAACCCGAAGCAGTTAACAAGCAAGCACAGCGGCAGAGGCTTCTGCCGAGCGAAGCGGTGCACCCACCACCGAGAGACACAAGTAAGGAACAACGAGCATAGCGACGTGAGGGGGGTACACCGCAAGCGGTAGTAGCGGCAAACGCCTGCTCAAGGTGTCGGGACGGCGGCCATCTTGGGGTGGGCTCACGGACTAATCGAACTGGCCGGAAAGTAGAACACCCTGCCGTGGGCCCGAATACTAATCTGCAAGCAAGCCGAGTATACAACGCCGCAAGCGGCAGCGGCAGCGGATAACCACAGTACAGTACGTACACATCGCGGCAGCAAAAACCAGGGGGAAGATCCTCAGTGGGGAAACAAAAAGCGGCGGCCATCTTGGGGTGGGCTGGCACAGTACAATCAAGCAATCAGTAAATGGAGGCCATTTTGGGTTGGGCCTGCACACATTCGAACACTGCCAACAGCGAGAAAACAACCCAAGGTCGCTATATACAGCATCCCCCCGGGAAAGTGGCAGCAGTCCCAACGCCACGAACAACAGAGACACAGAGACACCGCGTTAAGGGGACGGGAAGGAACACAGGCGACATCTTGGAGTGTGCTAGCAGATAGACCAAGACCTGCACAAAGAACGCGAACCCAACCCTACGCCGTAATATACGGCACCGCAGGCGCAGTCCCGGGGAAGCCAAAACAAGCACAAAAGAGCCAAAGCAAGGTGGCAATCCTCCCCCCAAGCGTGTAAAGCGCCGCATACGGAAGTGAAACTAACTAGAACGCCAAGCTCGGTGGGGACAAGCCAACCAATCCACTACGCAAGCAGGCACGCAGGGTGGAACAACACAAAAAGAACACCCGGAACCGAGTGTCCATAGCAGAGCGGACCCGGCTGCTGGGAGGCAGCAGCGCGCAGAGCAAGGCAAGCCGCTAGAACAGGAAGATCCCGGCCACTAAGACAAGGGTGGTAGTCCTCGGATTTGGCGGGGACGAAGACCAGAACCAGAACGGTCAAGTGGCCAAGTCGATTCCGGGAGGAAGCCCCATCAACACAGGGAAGTACGGCCAGAACCTCAAAAGAGGACCCATACAAAAAACAACAAAAGGAAGGCAGGCTTCAAACGCAACAAACCAGAAGAGGTCTCGACATAATGGCGGGCAAGGATGACAAAACGATCGTCAATGATCCGAAAAAAGCAGGAACGAGTACCCAGAATCCCCAGGCAAACTTAAAAACTGCCAACACAATGAAACGACTACGCTAGACACACTCCTAAGGAAGATTACCGAGGGCCACGACCTGGCCAAAGTCACGAAAAAGATAGTTGACAACATCCAGATGGAACTAATAGCCATAAGAGCAGAACAAAGCAGGGCGAATGACAGAATAGATGCAGCAGAGAAAAGGGTCAGCGACCTGGAAGACTTCACAAGCGTAGCCCACAAAGATCTGGGCATCGTAATAAGGAAGACAAGCACCCTGCAAAAAATCCTGGCAGAACAGAATGACAGAAGCAGGAAAGGAAATATAAGACTACTGGGAGTGCCAGAAGGAGAGGAGGACACCCCAGGATCGTGCGCGGCCATGCTGGGAAACCTATTGCCGAAACTTACGGGTCTCAAGTTTGACAGGCCCTTCGAAATAGAGAAAGCGTATCGTATCCCTGCAAGGAAGCTGCTGAACATCAACAGTCCAAGGCCAATCATCTGTAAACTGCTGCGAGCCAACCAAACTGACGCGATCTTTGCAATAGCCAGGAAAGGCCAACCGCTGCTCATAAACGGACAAAAGATAACGATCACGCAAGATTACTCCAAACTCACAGTAGAGACCAGGAAAGGGTTCCTAGCCCTAAGAGACAAAATGCGCAGAGACAATATCACCTTCACCTTCGCCGGGCCGTCCAGTATGAAAATAACGGACAGGACCGGCACCTTGATTTTCGACGATCCGAATGAGCTAAGAGCATATCTAAGAGGCCCAGAAACACAAGATATGGAGGCACAGAGCCAAGGTGCAAAGAGAAGGGCCTCGTCATACGCCGCAGAAGGGGAAGTGGAGCAGCGCTAACGTCCCAAACGACTAACTACGTGCCAACTGGGCGTGGAGCCACAAAGAGACTACCTAAGCAAGCACTACCTCGGACCTGCAAGCAAGTACACACATCTACTTCAACTCGGAAGAGAAGGTCTGCGGAACCTTCTTCCTCACAGCAGGCTAGCACAACAAGAGTATGCAACAACCACAACACTTCTTCTACCTCAACGTTCAAGTAAATACAACCAACCTCAGGAAATAAGGAGTGAAGGAAAAGAACACAACAAGCTACCTCATAGGCACCGGCGGTGGCACGGAGGTGCAACGGTGCAACCATATCCTTTTTCTCTTGACAATTGCGAACCATGTGGGGTTAATACTATGCAAGGACATAAGTGTGACAAGGGTTTTCTTCTCCTTCTTTTACAGGTACGGACTCGGGGGGGGAGAGGGAGGACCCTTCCTGTCACATGCCCACAGTTCTAAAAGCGGAGGGAGGGGGGAGTGGGGGAGGGGGGAGGGGGGAGGACAGAAGGGAGGGGGGAAGAATGGGGAACCACAAGAGAACACCACAGTATAGAAGTATGCATCACTTTTTCTTTATGTCCTTACTATCTCTACATCCCTACCCTCACTTATCTACAGCCCGGGGGGGGCAATTCTAAGCAGGAGGCATAGACCGAAGATGTCAGCAGCAGTTGACCTAAAGGACCCATTGACAAGCGGCGACACCAAGGAACCACCATGACAACCACAAATATCAAGGTAGTGTCCCTGAACGTGAAATGTCTCAACCACCCAGTCAAACGCAGGAAGACGCTCGAATATCTGGCAAAACTGAAAGGGGACGTCTACGTACTACAGGAAACTAGGCTCTCACAAGAGGATGCCTCACACCTGAAAGCAAGGTGGATAGGAGAAGTCTTCTGTTCACCAGCCAAGCACAAGAAGCGTGGGGTAATCACAACAGAAAACCCACACGGACGAAGAAGGCAGACTACTAATAACAAGCCTGAAAAGGGGAGAGGAAACAATACACGTAGCCAATATATACGGACCAAATGCGGACGACAAAGAATTCTGGCAAGGTGTGGGCACAACAATATCAGATCTACCCCAGGAAGAACTCCTCCTCGTGGCAGGAGACATGAACCAAGTCTTAGACCAGGCAACAGACAGACACCCGCACAGAACGATCCACAACTCCCGGAACCCAAACATACTGAAAGACTTCTGCACCAAGCTCCAACTCACAGACCCATGGAGACTGCAGCATCCTGATGCACGCGAATACACTTTCTACTCACACCCACACAACTCCTACAGCAGGATAGACTACATCCTAATGTCAAACACGCACTCACACCTAATAGACCACACAGAAATAGCTCCAATCACCATCTCAGACCATGCGCACATCACACTCTCAATGAGAGGGAAACACAACAACACACCAACCAGCAGATGGAGACTGAACTGCGATATCCTACAGGACCCCAACAATGTAAAAGAAATCGAAGGGGCCATTAAAGACTACCTAGACCTCAATGACAACGGCGAAGTGGAGAAGAGCACCATCTGGGACGCCCTAAAAGCAACTCTCAGAGGGAAGCTGATTAACATCAAGGCCAGAATGAATAGAGCCAGGAACAAGAAGATAAGGGAACTAGAAGAACAAGTCGGCCTCCTTGAGGAAGGCCACTGCGCAAACATCACAGACAAAAACACCCTAACAACACTAACAAAGAAAAAATACGAGCTCAACAAGATCCTGAGCGAAAGAGCGGGAACATGGATAAACAAATTCAAGGCCATAAACTTATGCTCAGCCAACAAAGCAGGGAAACAACTGGCGTCGTACCTGAAAGCGAAGCAGAGGCAGCACTCTATCACAGCAGTAACCGACAAAGTTAACAAATCACAGACGACAAACAGAGGGATCCTAGAAGTCTTCAGACAATTCTACCAGGAGTTATACAGCGCAGAGAGGAACCTAGACGTCGACGGGGGGAAGAACCTACTCAGCAAGATCAACCTGCCAGCACTGACAACCGAGCAAAGTAAGGTACTAGAGAGCGGAAATCGACGCAGCAGTCAACCAACTAAAACCGAACAAAGCACCGGGGCCTGATGGATACTCGGCAACCTTCTACAAAAAATTCCATGAACAACTGAGACCCACCATGGCAGAGACCTACACGCACTGCATCCGCAGAGGTAAAATGACGGACTCAATGGCAGAAGCCAATATCATCGTGATCCCAAAAGAAGGCAAAGACCCGCAACTCCCACAAAACTACAGACCCATATCACTCATATCACTCATCAATGTGGACTGCAAAATCTACGCAAAAATACTGGCAAACAGACTGAACAGGGTCCTACCACTACTCATCCACAACTCGCAAGTTGGCTATATTAAGAACAGGCTATCCCAAGACAACACGCGACTACTATGCCACCTCATCAACCAAACAACACGGAGCGAAGAACAGGCAGTGATGATAGCGCTAGATGCGGAGAAAGCCTTTGACAGGGTATCCTGGCCTTTCCTCGACACATGCATGGGGAATTTCGGACTAGGGACTAAATACAGAACAATGGTAATGGCCCTATACAACAAACCAAGAGCCAGAGTTGTGGTGAATGGAGGCACATCCGAGCCCCTAACCTTAGAGAGAGGCACAAGGCAGGGACGCCCTCTGTCACCAGGTCTTTTCCTGCTGGCGCTAGAACCGATACTAGCTATGATAAGAGACAACAACGACATAACCGGCGTCAAAATCAAAAGCAAAACAGTGAAACTTGCAGCATACGCAGATGACGTTCTCATCACCACCACATCATCAGCCACATCAATCACGGCCTTAATGGAAACCAAAGGGAAATACGCAGCCGCCTCAGGCTACAAGCTCAATAGAGACAAATCAGAGTGCAAGCCGATGAATATACACACGACGAGAGCAGTACTGGGTCAATCGGGCCTAGCCTGGCAAACAAAACCCCTCAAGTACCTAGGACTATTGTTCGGGAGAGACCTAAAAACAACGCTAGAACACAACGAGGAGGCCACCCTGAATAAGATAAAGGAGAGACTGGACCTTTGGTCGCCCAAATACATCACCTGGTGGGGCAGGGTAGAAACAATTAAAATGATGGTGACACCAGCCGTCAACCACACATTCAGCATGCTGCCTCTAGCAATGACAGAAGACTTTCACAGGAAGCTAGACAAACTAATAAACAGATTTATATGGAGTGACAAGAGACCAAGAATCAGCCTACAGAAGCTGAGACTAACGAAAGCCCTGGGCGGACTAAACATAATGAACTTTAAAAACTTCCAAACAGCCTGCCTAGCTAAGCAAGGAATATTCTGGGTCACAAACACACAAGACTACGAAGCGGAGTGGCTGAAGGTAGAAAGGAACATCCTGGGGGGGCTAAACCCAATAGCAATGCTCACAGCAAACAAGCACCCTCACAGACTGAATCCCAATATCAAACACACCAAAGACGCCCTAATGAAAGTAGACAAACTTATGGGACAGAGGATCAAGGGGACAAACTGGGAATCGATCTGGCTCAACACAAGGATACTTTACCAGGGGAAGACCTTGGACAACGGAACATTGATGGAGAGAGGGATCACCACGCCAACCCAGCTGGAAACAAAAAACTCCCCGATCACCTTCCAGAATCTGAAACAGGTATACAGCCTCCCTGACATAGAACTATACACATTCCTGAAAATCAAAACGGACACTACAAAGGCAAACCTAAGCAAAATACCACCAACCATCATCCAGTACATGGACAACCTCGACGCCATAGGCCACCAAACAGCACAAATCTACAGATTACTGAGCCCAAACACATCAACACTGAACAAAAAAGTGATAAGCGCATGGGAAGCACCGACATCAAGACAACCTAGGGGCATATTATCAAGGGGGTTTATCTCCGCTTTTTTGGCTTTAAAAGCCAAGAAAGCGGAGATAAAATTATCTCCCTATTACCTAGCTGTCGCTAACACCAGTTAGCGACAGCTAGTAGGAGATAGCGACGATCTTGGGCCCCACTTTGCATGTCAGTGATATTTATCACTAATGACATGCAAAGTGGGCGTGCCAAGATGTTAGCGACTGGAAACAGTCGCTAACATCGCTATCTCCTATTACCAACTCCTGCCCTGAGCAGTTCTTAGCCATGTTATCCAATGGGAGGTGGATAACATGGCTAAGAGCATTAGCTCGGTAATGCATGAATATCACTGACTTTTCAGCGATATTCATGCATTGCGGCCGTTTTTTATCGCATTTGCGATAAACCTTGGTAATACCAAGGTTTATCTGCGATAAAAATCCTCGCAGCTCAGCGGTAAAATATTGTCTCTAACCAAGCAATAGCGATAATTATCGCTATTGCTTGGTAATATGCCCCCTAGTGAGGAGGAAAAAAGCAAACTGTGGAAATCTGCCACAACCAATAAAGTCACGCCACAATTGGCGCAAAACAAATTTTGGCTCCTTCACAGAGCCTACTGGACCCCGGCAAGTCTCCACAAAGCAGGTATAAGAGACACAAGAACATGCTGGAACTGCGATAAAGAGAACGGCAGCCTAGAACACCTCATTTTCGAGTGCCACAAGGTTAAAAACTTCTGGAAGAAAGTGAACAACTTCATTAACGATATCATGGAGAAAAACATACCAATAAGCTTCGTTAGTCTTGCCACAGGTTTCATGTCAGACTGTCTAGAGAATAAGGAGGAAAGAGACCTAGTGGACATCCTATTAACAGCGGCAGTGAAAATTATACTAACAAACTGGAAAAATACGGCCAAGGCAACATTCAAAAATTGAATGAACTGGGTCACCTTCCTTAGAGGTGCAGACAACATCACCGGCAAATTCTCAAAGGAACACAACGCCAAGAATGACATGTGGGAAGCCCTAGACACACACCTAGAGACACGCCAAACCTAACCAGCTCAGAACAGATACCCCCCACCCCTCCCCCCCTTCACTCTTCTTCTCTTCTTTCTCTCACACCAGGGGGGCGCAGTATACTCAATGTATAATGTATAGTGTGTAACCATGGTGCTACATATAGTGCACAACCAAGCTGCAAAAAGCCCAACTCAACTGTAACCCCCTCCCCCTTTTCTGCATTACTCTGTACTGTATAGATCTTCTGATATGCACATTTTATAATAAAATTTTTGAAATCAAAGAAGCTGCCTGACAAGGCTCATAGCCACCTGAATCTGGCAGGATAGACAGACTCCTATGTAAGGACCAGTCCACAATAGAAGGCTCCAACCCATTTAACAACCAGGAAAATGGTACGTCTTTAAAATAGAGTGTTGATATACGTATCAGAGTACACCGTGCACTTGAATAGAAAATGAATGGGAATGGGAATATCCTTTAATACACTTACAGTGTCCTACAAGAACATCTGCCCTGTAGAAGACCTTCCCCCTAATAACAGCCCAGGTCAACACCAGAAGGTCAAAACGCATCGGTGTAACCAACATTCAGGCCAAGAGCTAGCAATTATTGCTATAGACAGTGCACAAGCAACACTGCATCACGGAAATAATAATTTGGGACAATACCCCGGCCTAACACCAAATACTCTGACCTCTATAGGGCCATGGAACAGTATTGACAGATAAATAATATAGAGGACCAAAGGAAATGAGGTCCCCACTATAACCATCCAATGGACACTAGTTATAACATTTGATGCTTTGTTACACGCAGGATTCATCCTCAAAGGATTTGAGGTGTAAGGAGTTTGTAAATATGTGTTGTATAGAAATAATGTATAACTGTACTGTCAGTCATTTTTTTGTTTCTGTAAATGTAATATTTGTGTAATTGAAAGTTTTGTACGTTGTCTAAAATACTGTCAAATACCTACTGTCTTGTATTGTCATGGCTTAATGTGTAAATAGCCTATGTATATGTACAAATGTGTATATAATTTGAATAAGAAGAAATATAAACACACAATTTGGCAAATAATCGGCAAAAATCCTTCTTTCGAACTAAAATCAAGTATGGGGGTAGTGTTTCTTATCTAGAAAAAACAACGAAAGATAAAAAGTCCGTTTTTGCACTTGAAAAAGAAGACTCATGTAGATTCTTATTTAGTAAATGTATATATATGTATGGTCTGGGAGGAACACTTTTGTTGACAGCATAGTAGATCCATGGCACTGGAGGATAAACTTTAGGTAAAAAAAGGATCCCTGCCAATCAGAAGGGGACCTCTAAGTAGGGACTAGGGCGTTCCCTGAACGGATGGGCTCTCAGCCAAATGACGTAAGTTAAACTCACACTATGTACAGCCAATTAGTCAGTGTCAAAGCAAGAGTTGCAGGAAAAAAAGGTGATATCACTAAACTAGTGACAAAACACTGACCCCCCTCAACTGGACAGTTGGCACCATTTCGCCATTACAACATGTGCAAATATTTCTTGAGAAAGATGATAGCAACTGAATCATATCTGGTTACCTATGAACTATTAACTGTGAAGTGGGGGTTTCTAGTTAACTGTGGCCAGATATAATAAAATACTGCAGCACAAAGTGCAGACGAGAATCATGTTTTCAATTAAGTTGTTTGTGGATCTTGAGACTTTCTGTGACCTCATACAATTCACAGAGGAGAGGGAGTGAAGCCTCATTTATTACAGCTCTGTTGCATAGAACCCTAGAGTCACGGGTTCCCAGGGCTGAGTAGTTGGAACAGACACTCTGTGGAGCTGAAGACCTAACTGTACTGTTGCACGTATTACTTTATAAAGGTTATGACTGGCGCCTTTCGGTTGCATTCACTACACATTTCCGCAATTGATCATTTCCATAATAATGGTAACATTTCTGTAACGCCGACACCTATTTTCCTTTCACTGTTGTTGAAACATTGCTTTTTGCATTAAAATATATTGTTCAATGTAACCATCATTTGTTATTCTCCCTTTAAACCTTACAGCATGTACTCATATTATTCACTTTATCAGGGTTACTTATTAGGTGTAACATTTTAAATTCCTTTTATTAATGTCTTTATCCCTTAGTTTAATTCTATTGCTTTCTCTAATTCATGTCTAAATTTTCTTATTACAAACTGTTGTCACCTAGAGTGGCTGCCTGGCAATGTTTTTGGCTGGGGTGAAGTGTGCCTGTACTAAAATTTTGTAACAAGTTTTGTAACTTTCTGCCCCATCACTGGGTTCCCCTTTCAAAGCTAAGAATCGCGTGCAGCATCTTGAGCTGGGACATTATGTGACGAAGGGTTCACCAACTTCAATGGCTCTACGGATCCCTTCGGACTCAACCGGAAGTGAGTCTTGCAACTGGCGAGACACACTTCAAGGTACACACCACGGCATGAGTTGGGGGTACATGCGGTTGGACGGCGTCCACCCACTTTTTTCACAGGGTGGACGCCGTCCACCCTGCCAAGAAGTTGGTCCCTACTGATAAAGATGCTGAATTCGTCCCGGTGTAATTTGCAAACACTGTGACATTTTCAGCAGCGCTTGCATATTGTTATCTGCTTTTGATCGGCAACAACGTGCAGGTGGGACAGGGCTCTCTATTTTCTGGGATGTATGACGTTACAACGCATACTTTTACAACGCATACCTTTACAACACATTTTTTACAACGCAACATCCATTACAACGCATTCCATTACAACGCATGCCATTACAACAAATTTTTAAAAACTACCTTTACAACGCATTCCATTACAACGCATACTACCTTTACAACGCATACCATTACAACGCATAACATTACATTGCAGGTGTGGTAAGTTTTGGATAGTGTAGGGGTAGAAACTACTATTCTAACTCCAGGGGAGTGCAACAGTAGGGTAAGTGTTGGATAGTGTAGGGGTAAAAATTACTATTCTAACTCCAGGGGGGTGCAACAGTAGGGTAAGTGTTGGATAGTGTAGGGGTAAAAATGACTATTCTAACTCCAGGGGGTGAAACAGTAGGGTAAGTGTTGGAAAGTGTAAGGGTACTATGAGTTGTAATGTTATGCGTTGTAATGGTATGCGTTGTAATGACATGCGTTGTAGTGGTATGCATTGTAGTGTCATGCGTTGTAATGGTTGCGTTTTAATGGCATGCGATGTAATGGATGTTGCGTTGTAAAAGTTTAGTTGTAATGGTAGTGCGTTGTAAAAGTCGCGTTGTATAGGTTGTTTCCTATTTTCTGACTCCTGCTGGCCCTTAACAAAGGCCGAGTCTGAGGGGTCATCAGGCCTCCTTTTGTTCGAGTCTCCTGGCTGGCAGCAGTCAGGAGCCTCACACCTAGAAGCAAATGCAGCAGAGGGGAAACAAAGGCTCACACCTTGTTAGCACTTCACACATACTTAAAAGAGGCAACTTTTCACTTTGTTCATTCCCTGTTTATGAGACATACATACTGTTTATGAGACAGCAACACAACAACACTCTTTCCACCCACCGCTCATCCATTGGACAATTTAGAGCCTTACAACATGACCCACACACTGCACCATCACCCCCAAACTCACACACCTTTCACCCTAAATAGACCCTAACAAAACAAACAAAAATGCCACTCTTCACAACTTCACATCTCCATGTCTAGGGCACAACAAGGCTACTCTACAAACTTTCTCAAAATTGTGTGGTGTTGGAGTTAGAATAGTAAATATAAACTACTGTACATTAAACTGTTACCCCAATAGGTGTGTAGATTTAAATTGGAATAGTAAATCTGCACACACCAAAATTAAACACTTTCCTCAATGGATGTGGGTTCGGAATGATTCTAAACTTCCCAAAGTTAAACATGTTACCTAGTGGGTGGCGGTTGGGAGTTTGAATGGTTAATCTGAAGTCCACATTATGTAATACTTTACTCAATGGTAGCAGAGTTCAAGTTAGCACAGTATATTGGAAGTCCCCAAAATTTAAAATTTTCCCAATTGGTATGGATTTGAAATTTTAATAATAAGTCTGAAGTTTCCATAATTAAACAGTTTCCGAATGGTGGCAGTGGTGGAATTAGAACAGAATATCTGAACAGCCCAAAAGTAAAAACTTTCCCTGATGTCTGTGGGTTTGAGTTAGAATAGTAGATCTGAACACCACAAGAGTAAAGACTTCCCTGAATGGCACTAGGGTTAGAGTTAGAATAGTAAATCTAGGCTCCCCAAAATGTATCACTTTCCTCACTGGGTGTGGGTTTGGCGTTAAATTAGTAACTTGGAACTCCCCAAAATGTAACCTTTCCCCAATAGTATTAGGTTGGAGTTAGAATAATATATTGGAAGCTCCTACAATTAAACACTTTCAACAATGCATGTGGGTTTGGAGATTGACTAGTAAATCTGAATTCCTCAAATTAATCCCATTCCAGATTGGTAGTAAGGTTGGAGTTATAATTGTGAATGTAACTCCCCTTAAATTAAGCAGTTTCCCCAGTGGCTGTTGGAATGAAGTTAGACCAGTAAATCTGCACCCATCAAAATTAAACACTTTCCCAATGGACATAGGTTTTGTGTTGGGACAGTACATTGAACACCTCAAAATCAAATGCCTTCCCCAATGGGAGTTCCACTGGAGTTAGAATAGGAAACCTGCATTTCTCATATACCACTCTTTTCCCAAATGCTGCCTTTCCTCAATGTGGTTGTGTGTTGGTTTGGAGTTAGATTAGTAAATCAAAATGCCATAGGATTAAGTACTTTCCTCAAAGTGTGTGGGTTTGAAGTTTGAATAGTAAATCTGAACTACTCAAAACAAAACACTTTCCCCAATGGGTGTTAGGTTGGCGTTAGAATATTTAATTTGCCTTAATTCTCGTAGGTATAGCATTTGGTGTAAGAGGTAGATTTAAGCTGTAATAGTTTATTATCTAAAAATGTAGAAGTTTATAACACTTTAGGAAGGGAGCTAAAATACATAAAATAACATTGATAATTGTTTATGAAATAAACAATTTTGTTACACTTTAGTAATTATTTCTAAAATATCCAACTTACATTTAAAAATATTTAAATGTATTTGAACATTTAAATAGTTAACGATTTAAAAAAAATAAGTACATAGAGATAAATATTTTTCTAAAAGTAGATAATAAAAGTAAATATTAAGTTAGACACATTTAATGTAAATATATATTTGTGTTGAAATAATTGTATATTTGCATATGAACAGAAACAATAAACATGGCCAATGGAAATATGCGACAAGAGAGGCCCAAATTATATGGTATAACGCCGCGCATTTTGTAACATTATTAATTCATTAGTTTGTCATTTTGAGATTTCACCTGCACAGAACGTGCACTGTGCTTGTGAAATCTCTAGTATTTAATATATCTTAAAAGGGGATCTTATCAGTTCCCATCTCCGAATTACTGTGTTCATTCATTTTATGTGGAACTTTTTTTTCTGTCGACTACCCCTGGCTGCACCCATTAACAATACTTCTAATAAAGCTGTTCACACTGTTTAAGTGCCAATCACTGTCAAATTAAGATCTCTTCCCACAGAAAAAGCAGACAGCTGCTGGAATGCTTGCTTTTTATTACTTAGTTGTGTAAAGCAGATGCTTTAGCCATAGAACATTTGTGGCATTTCCTATTCATGCCTCAGTACCTTTCTTTGCACTTTGTAGGCATTATCAGATTTATTTTTTCAACATAATCTATTTGGTCATTATGATCAAATTCTAATGGGCCAATTACAATGTTGGTTGAACTTGCATCCACCCGACACCTCTCATAAACAAGACCGACAGACCTCTGGTCGGCAGTCCCGTCCGCCTCATTAGTATGCGATCGAGCACTGTTCAGTCGCACACCAACATTTCCCTATGGGAGCATGCATTACTGGCCATAATACATGCTCCTATAGGGAAATAGGAGGTGTTGTTCCTCCCTGATCCCGTTGCCTGCCATAGGATGCAGGGCTCAACAGGGTGTACCCATTGATGCCCCCTCGGCCCCCAACCTGAGGATGCACACACAAGGGGGCCCTGCTGGGGGGCTCCAAACACACTTTTCAACATATTTTCCATGTCGGACAGGCCAGTATGGAAACCATCTCAATGGCGGAAAGGCCCACTCTTTGGTATTACGAGCTGGCTCCGACTGGCCGACGGGCTCACAGCTGGAATAACCGGCTGGTTTCGATTCCAACCGACTGATACGTAGTTAGTTGGTCAGAATTGAAACCGACGAAGGGGATCGGAAAGCCTCTAACCGAAGGTCGGAGGCTTTCCGACCTCCATTATATTATGCCCCTAAATATTGTAACAAACATTGCACGTAAAACAATAAAATAAATATACAAGAGCTATGCTATATTTTCTTACTAAACAGGCAGCCACAAGTGCAGTTCCTTGCAGACAAAAGGGTCATGATTTAATTGGTGCAGCAGGTGCAGTAGCACTGGGCCCAAAAGTTGTCAGAACTCCTCTAAAAACATAATATTGCTATACTTGACTACTAAACAGGCAGTCACAATGGCAGTTAGCTTGAAGATAACAGGGTCATGATTAGGTTTGGGCAGTGAACTCCCCTCTGCTCGCGGAGTTTGTAGAGTTTTTCGCACTCTGGGGTTACGCAGAGTTCCAAAAAACTCTACTACGTGTTGCAGAGCGGAGTTTTTCCCACGCTCGTCTTCGTCAATGTCAAGTTGGCGAGCGCGAGCAGGAAAATCCACCATCCGGCGAGATTTTTTATCGTTCGTGATTGTCAACTTTAAGTTGGCGAGCGTGGAACATCTAACTCCCGGCGAGATTTCTCAACGTGGGTGGTCAGATTTCTCAGTGGTTGCTTATGCTCGCGACCACTCACGTTGAGAAACCGCCCGCTTGTGTTGGGAAAGCTGCCGGAAAAGAGCGGCAGAAAAGAAGCAGTGCCCTCTTGCGCTGTGCATTTTGCCATTCACAATGATTGCAGGGTGCGGACAAGCACCTGGCACTGACAATCACCGCAAACTGCATTTATCTAAAGAAACTCCACCGCTCACGTAGCGCAGCAGAGTTTTTTGTGCACTTCGCGGAGTTCCGCGTAGGAACTCTGCAAACTCCGCCCATGGTTAGTAATGATTTGAATAGTGCAGCAGGTGCAGTTGCATCAGGCCCAAAAGTTGTGAGAGCTCCTCTAAACACCTAATATTGCTAAGCTGATTTTAATGGTGCAGCAGGTGCGGTGGTACCGGGGCCAAAAGCTCTAGGGACCCCACTAAACCCAATTTATTGCTAAAATGTAAAACTAATCAGGCAGTCACAAGTGCAGTTACCTTGCAGACAATAGGGCCATGATTTCAATAGTGCAGCAGGTGGAATATGGCTCTTTTTCCCGCATACCATTACCCCGCATTCTGTCACAATGCGGTCGTAACAACGACCGCATTGTGACAATGTATACCACCACACAAGTCGTTACAACGACTTGCGGACTGTAGGGAAGGTGTTGGGTTTTAAATCCAACACCTTCTCCCCCCTCTGCAAGTCGTTGTAACGACTTGCGGGGTAATGGTACGTGTTGTCACAACGTAGTCGTTGTTACGACCGCGTTGTGACAGCATGCAGGGTTACGGATGCAGGGTGAAGGTTGTTTACCAAGCAGGTGCAGTGACACCAGGGCCAAAAGCTCCAGGAATCTCTCTAAAAACCAAATATTACACTGCTTTACTACTAAACAGGTAGTCACAAGTGCAGTGGCGTTAAAGGCAATAGAGTCATGATTTGAATGGTGCAGCAAAAGCAGTGTCATCGGGGCCTATAATTATCATAACTCCTCTAAACATCAAGTATTGCTATATTTAACTACTAAAGAGGCAGTCACAAATGCAGTTAACTTGCAGGCGCAGGGGCATTATTTGAATAGTGAAGCAGGTACAGTGGCACCGGGCCCAAACTTTGTCAGAACTCCTCTAAACACATAATATTGCTATTACATAAATTCATTATATTATTTCCGTCTTTCAATTTAATTTTTTTCAAACTTTTGCCATTACTTACCTGCACAATACCACTAGTAACAGCACAATATATTGCCTTTTTGTACATAAACAAGTCACAACACTTTAACACATTTTCTGTAACTTATATTATAAAAATACACAGCAAGCTACAACTTACAATAAAAAAGCAGCTTATTATTATTCACATAGGTGAACCCTAATGCATGTATCAATGCTTGTAAAACTTGGTAACACTGTCTGGGCATTGGTTGCACCTCAGTAGTATCAGTTTAACACACAAATATAGAAATAAGCAGCAGAAAGGTGACCTATCCAGTTTTGCAAAGGGCAATCCACTGTGCCGCAACACATCACTGCCTTTTTTTGTAACTTTTGAACCGTTGGAGCTAGAAACAAAAATGTTGTTAAAATCTGCAGTTTAAGCAGCAGATGATGGTTTATGCGACAAATGCGGCAATCGCATAATTCAAGTGGCCCTGACATTAAGTTAGTGGTACATAAGCATAAAAACTTTGTAATTTTAGATACATCAGAAAATTATGCACATTTAATCAAATATAACATTCCTTTTTGGAAGACAACAAATATCGAAATAAAAATAGTCTTGAGAAAGTATAATACAGCAATCATACCTTAATAAAGCCTGATAATAAAGTTTTTAGACGTTTATTAAGCACTATTTTATAATTGATTAATATGTTGTTTTTGTAATAATTAGCATTGTTATAAACAGTATTTACATTTTGTAATCATTTTCCCATGAATAGACAATTGTTTAAATAAAGTTTGCCTTAATGCAATGAAAGTAAAGTTTTATAATCTACATTATGCTACCATTTTTTTTGCCAAATGTATTTTTTGTTTTCTTTTTCAGTATGCAATTTCTACGGAGAATGATGGTGGTTCTAGTGATGTAACTCTCCATTTTAAGAAATGCCATTTCTTTTATCAAGTAATAGCACTAGGTTTGGCGTGTCTAAAGTAAGGTTAGTGAAGGTTAGTGGGATTAGTCAATGTGGTTTGGTTAGTCAAGCTGAGTAAATTGTTATATTATATTTTGCAAGTACATTTGGGCCTAGGGTAGCATTGGGTATGTTTTTCAGTTATTCTGTATGTTAGATTAATCCAAATTATTCTTGTTTCGCAATGTTGGATGTCTATGTATGTTGGGTTTTTCACATTGGGCATTGCTTTTTTTGAGAATGTAGGGGCATATTATCAAGGGATTTATCTCCGCTTTTTTGGCTTTAAAAGCCAAGAAAGCGGAGATAAAATTATCTCCCTATCAGCAACAGGGTGCTAACACGCAAATTCGCATGTTAGCACCCTTTTTCTCTACGCTTCCCCTTGCATCTCTAATGAGATGCAAAGGGGGCGTTCCAGAGAAAAATAATAGGAGAAATGTTGTTAAGCGACATTTCTCCTATTATCAAGGATTTCGCTAACCCTGTTAGTGATAAAAAAAAGCAGCGCTAACCGCGGTTAGCACTGCTTTTTTTACACATGGTATTTTCCTGACTTAGCCATGATACCCTATGGAAGGTGGATATCATGGCTAAGTTTGTGAGCCCCTTTCATCAAGCTAACGCCAAACTTTGAGAGATTATCGTTGGTTTTCCAGCGATAATCTCTCATTTGGCAGTTAGCTTGAGGATTTTTATCACTTCTGAGATAAACCTTGCTAATAGCAAGTCATCTCTGCGATAATTTCCGGCGATGCTTAGCGTTAAAAAATGTGTTGCTAAGCATCGTTAGCGATAAATATCGCTCATCGTTGGTAATATGCCCCGTATATTTTTTTGGCTACAGTTAACATCGGCTATTGGAGGTAATTTTTTTGGTTAAGGATGAGTGCTTTCATTTTTAGAGACAAAGGTTTTGATTCCTTCATATCCAAAGTTTAACAATTATTTTCATTTTCTTTTGGCATTCCTGGGGCGTTTCTTTTTTTATTGTTATTTTGGTTGTATTGGAGGGATTTAAATGATTTGATATACGTTTTCTGTGAATTCGTTTATTTATGCTGGAGTATAGTTTTGTACCTTGTAGGGATGTTATTTACCTTGGATTTTCAACAAGGGGAATAGTATTTCTGCCTCGAGGGGCCGTCAGCTACTACACTGTAAATCATTTTTACTTATTGTATTAAAGACAGAGTGCTGAGTGGGACAGAGTTATATTTTAAAATTACTATGTTTATGATGGTGTTTGTTTTGATATGTTGGAATAGTTTAGTATCTTTGTCGTTGCTTTGATTCTTTTTGTTGTTTTTTAAAATGATGATCGTATTATCTTTGTAATCTTTTATTTTGGTTTAATTTTAAATATTTGTTTTAACTCACTATATCCCTTCATGTTCAAATAATATTCAGCATCTAATTATGTTTTCCATGTGGCTATACCATTTTTACACATTAAAAAATGTATGTATTTTACACTGTTCAGATTTATACATTTTTTTAGGGATGGGAAAATATAAATTTGAATGTTATGAAGGAGTTTTGTATGGATTGATTGATTTGTTGCTTTGAGTAGCATGGTGGTTCTATGCTTATGGCGGAGTATTGCCATGAGGTTCTAAAGGCCCTTGGTGTATACACTTCTGTTTTAAATGCTCACGATTAAAACTAACATATATTTAGATGATGACTTTTAACTCACATTTGCTCGCATGGCCTCTTAAGATAATATACTCAGAAATAGTTTGCATACATTTACATCTCTTGGTAGGCATATTATCTGGCCTTAGAACATTCTGTACAAGGACATAGGACATTGCTCAAAATGTTGTTTGTTGTTTTCCGTTCAGTGACAGCTCTGTGTGGATAGAATCAATAATGACAACAGAACCGGGACTCAGTCACAGAAACAATGGGTCCAGTTTATTTATTATATAAACAGCACTATGCCTCTAGACAGAGGAGTGTCTCGATGGATTGTCAAGAGTTGTCCCATGCCTGAATTCTAGCTCAGCTGAAGTCCAGCACAAACTTGAAGAGAATGGCAGCCTGTTCTACATCATGCACTGGGACAGGAACAGACTAATTTGCATATAGCCAGGTTCTGAACTGGGATGGTGCAGTGAGCTAAAAAACGGTGTTGGATCTAGCCCTGATCTCTTGACTGGGTGAGAGTATTCTGCTTAATTCAGAAACTCTGTCCATCACCACCCCTTGTTGTTAAATATTTTGTCCACCCTAAGCGTGGAAGGGTATACTCAGATGTGAGTCCCTTGCTCATTGCACCATCAGGATTCAAGCAAGCCGGGCCGACGACGCCTGAAATGGCAGAAACCGGTCCCCGGAAGCTTGTTTCCTTCCCAGTGTAAGAATTGGCTTGGTAGTTTGGTTTGCCCTGTTCCCATCATGCACTGGGACAGGAACAGACTAATTTGCATATAGCCAGGTTCTGAACTGGGATGGTGCAGTGAGCTAAAAAACGGTGTTGGATCTAGCCCTGATCTCTTGACTGGGTGAGAGTATTCTGCTTAATTCAGAAACTCTGTCCATCACCACCCCTTGTTGTTAAATATTTTGTCCACCCTAAGCGTGGAAGGGTATACTCAGATGTGAGTCCCTTGTTCATTGCACCATCAGGATTCAAGCAAGCCGGGCCGACGATGCCTGAAATGGCAGAAACCGGTCCCCGGAAGCTTGTTTCCTTCCCAGTGTAAGAATTGGCTTGGTAGTTTGGTTTGCCCTGTTCCCATCATGCACTGGGACAGGAACAGACTAATTTGCATATAGCCAGGTTCTGAACTGGGATGGTGCAGTGAGCTAAAAAACGGTGTTGGATCTAGCCCTGATCTCTTGACTGGGTGAGAGTATTCTGCTTAATTCAGAAACTCTGTCCATCACCACCCCTTGTTGTTAAATATTGTGTCCACCCTAAGCGTGTACGGGTATACTCAGATGTGAGTCCCTTGCTCATTGCACCATCAGGATTCAAGCAAGCCGGGCCGACGACGCCTGAAATGGCAGAAACCGGTCCCCGGAAGCTTGTTTCCTTCCCAGTGTAAGAATTGGCTTGGTAGTTTGGTTTGCCCTGTTCCCATCATGCACTGGGACAGGAACAGACTAATTTGCATATAGCCAGGTTCTGAACTGGGATGGTGCAGTGAGCTAAAAAACGGTGTTGGATCTAGCCCTGATCTCTTGACTGGGTGAGAGTATTCTGCTTAATTCAGAAACTCTGTCCATCACCACCCCTTGTTGTTAAATATTTTGTCCACCCTAAGCGTGGAAGGGTATACTCAGATGTGAGTCCCTTGCTCATTGCACCATCAGGATTCAAGCAAGCCGGGCCGACGACGCCTGAAATGGCAGAAACCGGTCCCCGGAAGCTTGTTTCCTTCCCAGTGTAAGAATTGGCTTGGTAGTTTGGTCTGCCCTGTTCCCATCATGCACTGGGACAGGAACAGACTAATTTGCATATAGCCAGGTTCTGAACTGGGATGGTGCAGTGAGCTAAAAAACGGTGTTGGATCTAGCCCTGATCTCTTGACTGGGTGAGAGTATTCTGCTTAATTCAGATACTCTGTCCATCACCACCCCTTGTTGTTAAATATTTTGTCCACCCTAAGCGTGGAAGAGTATACTCAGATGTGAGTCCCTTGCTCATTGCACCATCAGGATTCAAGCAAGCCGGGCCGACGACGCCTGAAATGGCAGAAACCGGTCCCCGGAAACTTGTTTCCTTCCCAGTGTAAGAATTGGCTTGGTAGTTTGGTTTGCCCTGTTCCCATCATGCACTGGGACAGGAACAGACTAATTTGCATATAGCCAGGTTCTGAACTGGGATGGTGCAGTGAGCTCAAATATACGGTGTTGGATCTAGCCCTGATCTCTTGACTGGGTGAGAGTATTCTGCTTAATTCAGAAACTCTGTCCATCACCACCCCTTGTTGTTAAATATTTTGTCCACCCTAGGCGTGGAAGGGTATACTCAGATGTGAGTCCCTTGCTCATTGCACCATCAGGATTCAAGCAAGCCGGGCCGACGACGCCTGAAATGGCAGAAACCGGTCCCCGGAAGCTTGTTTCCTTCCCAGTGTAAGAATTGGCTTGGTAGTTTGGTTTGCCCTGTTCCCATCATGCACTGGGACAGGAACAGACTAATTTGCATATAGCCAGGTTCTGAACTGGGATGGTGCAGTGAGCTAAAAAACGGTGTTGGATCTAGCCCTGATCTCTTGACTGGGTGAGAGTATTCTGCTTAATTCAGAAACTCTGTCCATCACCACCCCTTGTTGTTAAATATTTTGTCCACCCTAAGCGTGGAAGGGTATACTCAGATGTGAGTCCCTTGCTCATTGCACCATCAGGATTCAAGCAAGCCGGGCCGACGACGCCTGAAATGGCAGAAACCGGTCCCCGGAAGCTTGTTTCCTTCCCAGTATAAGAATTGGCTTGGTAGTTTGGTTTGCCCTGTTCCCATCATGCACTGGGACAGGAACAGACTAATTTGCATATAGCCAGGTTCTGAACTGGGATGGTGCAGTGAGCTAAAAAACGGTGTTGGATCTAGCCCTGATCTCTTGACTGGGTGAGAGTATTCTGCTTAATTCAGAAACTCTGTCCATCACCACCCCTTGTTGTTAAATATTTTGTCCACCCTAAGCGTGTACGGGTATACTCAGATGTGAGTCCCTTGCTCATTGCACCATCAGGATTCAAGCAAGCCGGGCCGACGACGCCTGAAATGGCAGAAACCGGTCCCCGGAAGCTTGTTTCCTTCCCAGTGTAAGAATAGGCTTGGTAGTTTGGTTTGCCCTGTTCCCATCATGCACTGGGACAGGAACAGACTAATTTGCATATAGCCAGGTTCTGAACTGGGATGGTGCAGTGAGCTAAAAAACGGTGTTGGATCTAGCCCTGATCTCTTGACTGGGTGAGAGTATTCTGCTTAATTCAGAAACTCTGTCCATCACCACCCCTTGTTGTTAAATATTTTGTCCACCCTAAGCGTGGAAGGGTTACTCAGATGTGAGTCCCTTGCTCATTGCACCATCAGGATTCAAGCAAGCCGGGCCGACGACGCCTGAAATGGCAGAAACCGGTCCCCAGAAGCTTGTTTCCTTCCCAGTGTAAGAATTGGCTTGGTAGTTTGGTTTGCCCTGTTCCCATCATGCACTGGGACAGGAACAGACTAATTTGCATATAGCCAGGTTCTGAACTGGGATGGTGCAGTGAGCTAAAAAACGGTGTTGGATCTAGCCCTGATCTCTTGACTGGGTGAGAGTATTCTGCTTAATTCAGAAACTCTGTCCATCACCACCCCTTGTTGTTAAATATTTTGTCCACCCTAAGCGTGGAAGGGTATACTCAGATGTGAGTCCCTTGCTCATTGCACCATCAGGATTCAAGCAAGCCGGGCTGACGACGCCTGAAATGGCAGAAACCGGTCCCCGGAAGCTTGTTTCCTTCCCAGTGTAAGAATTGGCTTGGTAGTTTGGTTTGCCCTGTTCCCATCATGCACTGGGACAGGAACAGACTAATTTGCATGTAGCCAGGTTCTGAACTGGGATGGTGCAGTGAGCTAAAAAACGGTGTTGGATCTAGCCCTGATCTCTTGACTGGGTGAGAGTATTCTGCTTAATTCAGAAACTCTGTCCATCACCACCCCTTGTTGTTAAATATTTTGTCCACCCTAAGCGTGGAAGGGTATACTCAGATGTGAGTCCCTTGCTCATTGCACCATCAGGATTCAAGCAAGCCGGGCCGACGACGCCTGAAATGGCAGAAACCGGTCCCCGGAAGCTTGTTTCCTTCCCAGTGTAAGAATTGGCTTGGTAGTTTGGTTTGCCCTGTTCCCATCATGCACTGGGACAGGAACAGACTAATTTGCATATAGCCAGGTTCTGAACTGGGATGGTGCAGTGAGCTAAAAAACGGTGTTGGATCTAGCCCTGATCTCTTGACTGGGTGAGAGTATTCTGCTTAATTCAGAAACTCTGTCCATCACCACCCCTTGTTGTTAAATATTTTGTCCACCCTAAGCGTGGAAGGGTATACTCAGATGTGAGTCCCTTGCTCATTGCACCATCAGGATTCAAGCAAGCCGGGCCGACGACGCCTGAAATGGCAGAAACCGGTCCCCGGAAGCTTGTTTCCTTCCCAGTGTAAGAATTGGCTTGGTAGTTTGGTTTGCCCTGTTCCCATCATGCACTGGGACAGGAACAGACTAATTTGCATATAGCCAGGTTCTGAACTGGGATGGTGCAGTGAGCTAAAAAACGGTGTTGGATCTAGCCCTGATCTCTTGACTGGGTGAGAGTATCCTGCTTAATTCAGAAACTATGTCCATCACCACCCCTTGTTGTTAAATGTTCTACATCAAGGCCAGCTGCCAGATGACACACGCCCGCAGGAAAATGAGGAGTTAGACAACTCTAAAGTATTCTGGTGGACTTGCTTACCCTATGCTTTATAGGATAGGCAGCTCTAGGTGTCATGCACTCACCTGGTCTCAACCGATGCTGGACCTCCTAAGGTATTCTGGCAGACCCCCACACCATATGCTTTATAACATAGGCAGCGCTAGTTAGGAGTGCAATTATATGTATTCACATAATCCAATGCAAACACAAAATGGGTAAATTATTCATTCTGTTCATCATTTTTGGAATAGTATTGTTTTGCTCTATTTTATTAGTCATTGCGGTGCACGATTTTACACAGGAGTACAATAAATATTTGAAATGCCAATTTGGGTTCCTCTTGTACCTTTTCACATTAGAAACGGGTTGCACACCGAATTCTTCAACCATATTTTACTTGTCATTTTTAAGCCAAATCTTTTCCGAGTGGCGTGCTCACTTTTTTTCATGCCAAGCCCACACTGCACGTGTAAAACATAAACAACAAAATAGTGGGGTATTCATTTAACCCCACTTCAGTGGCGACAGCCTCCTTTTTCAATAGTGCATTTGCTTCCTTTATTTCATCTGAAACTTTTTTTCTTCCAATTTTAATCCTTATGTAATGCGCTGCACAATCACAATCATCAATTTCTGATGATATGAGTGGACTCAGTCCTATATATTTTTGAAACTTATGATGTCTTGCTGAGAAAGTAGGAACCGTACAACATGGCGCCACAACGTTCCAGCTTGGGTACTTGTTTAATGGGTCTCCCAAATAGATTTCTTACGTGTGCCCAAAGACCCCATTCACCAACTAACCAGAGACGTCTGTGGTGTTAGGGATAAATCCTCTTCAGCTTAATAAGGTGCCACTACTTTTGCCTGTAGGTTGTTCAATCTTTCATAGGATACCTCACTATCCTTCTCTGAATTCCATGAATTAAAATGGCTAACGCAGCACCAGTAAATATACTAGTAAACTGCAGCCACATAGTTACATAAGTGCTACAAAAACATAGGCTCGCCCTCATGGTTGGGGGAGTTACCTTCGTGGTAGAGGCACACAAAGCGTACAGAAAATAGGTATTCTAATCATGTGTAACCTTTCTATCAGAAAACGCTCAATCAAGACGTTTTCACAATTATACCATAGCTGCAGTTCCCAACAAATACCCAGCTAAAAAAAGAATTATAAATGCCATTAAAATTCTACAAATATCAAACTTGGTTCCAAGGTGCCTTACCACATGGTTACATAGGCCCTGGGCACAAACACTTCCAGTTTTCATGCCCACGATTAAAATTGACATCCTTTTAGATGATGACTTTTAACACACATTTGCATGCGTGGCTTCATGAGATAATCTATTTAGAAATGGTTTGCCTACAATTACATCTCTTCATACGCATATTATCTGGCCAAAGAACATGCTTTACAAGGATTTAGTACACTGTGCAAAACATTGTTGTTTGTTCTCTGACAGCTCTGGGTGGATAGAATAAGCAATGACAACAGGACCAGGACTCAGGCATAGAATAAATGGGTCCAGTTTATTATATAAACAGCACTTTGCCTCTGTTTAGACAGAGGAGCAGCTGGATGGATTGTTGAAGTTCGCCCAGTGCCTGAATTTGAGCCCATCTGAATTCCAACACCATCCTGAAGAGGATGGTGGTCTGTTCTACACCAAGGCTGGCTGCCAGATGACACGTGACAGGTAAATGGAGAGTTAGACCACTCTAAGGTATTTAGGCTGTCCCACATATCCTATGCTTTATAGGATAGGCAGCACAAGGTGTCATCTACTCACCTGGCCCCAACCACGGAGACAACACTGGAGCCGATGCTGGACCTCCTATCACTCCAGAGGACATTGCAAGTCAAGAAACCGAAACCTTTAATCTACCACTGTTCCCCTGTCGGGTAGGGGGGTTGGGAAAAAAGAGACTTGCAGTATTGAATGAGCTCAGCAACTATGCAACATTGCATAACAGAATTTGTCATTTCTGAGACCTTGTACATTTGCGAGGTAAATATGCACTGGACCAGATCCTCCGACTTTACAATGACACAATGCGCTGGAAATAACAAGAGGAGGCAGTTACCATCAATACACTAACAAGACTCTACATTTAATGAACATGCATTAAATTCTGTGACATAAACTTACAGGTGTCATCAGCAGCTAGCATGAAAGCAGAATAACCAAAATCACAGATTGGAGTATGGCATTCCTATGAATAAACTTGAAATATAGATTGGAGTTATTGGCACTCCCAGGTATAAACTCAGAATACAGGTTGGAATTACTTGCGCTCTAATGAAGGCACTCAGAGGAAAGGTTGGAGTTACTTGCACTCCTAAGGACACACTCAGAGCAAAGGTTGGGGTTTCTTGCACTCCCGAAGATATACTCGAGGCAAATGTTGGAGTTACTTGCACTTCCAAAGATACACTCAGAACACAGGGTGGAGTACAAGGTTCATACATATGTCAAAGACTCTGAAGTGCTTTCTCTTGGCACTACTGTTCATGAGAAAATCACGAAACTCAATTCTTTAATCCTTGTGTCATACAGTTCTAGCTCCAAGGTTGCAGGAAGGGTATGGAGGATAAACACACAAGAAGCACTGGAGTAAATTACAGAGAGGACATGGAGTAAAAGTCTATAGTCTTTGAAGACAGGGATTCTCAATACTGTTTAGTACTATAGGAGGTTAAGTGCACACTAACCTGATAAGTACTTAGCCTAGTTCTTCGACTTGACTGAAGTTCGAAGAAGATCTCAAGGCTTTGACTCAGGGAGTCACAGGCGTCCAGACTCGCTGTACAGGAGGGAGCGAGGAGGAAGAAGTCAAGGGAGCTGGTGCCAGGGTAACTACAGGTCCGGATGTCCTTGAAGGAAGCTGGAGCACTTCTCGGTACTGAAAGGATTCTTCAGATGAGTGGGAAAATATCCACATTTCATACATATGGTGTGTGACTGATGTAGTATCTTATTTATTATTCGTCTGCCTCTTTGGAGACAGGGTAGAAAGAGAAATGCATTTGGCGAAGATCAAGGCCATTGGAATTAAAAATAGATAATTGTCAACTACAGCTGCAGTCAGTAGCAAACTAGCAGAGGCGCTGGCTAGCAGTGGGCATGGCTTCAATATTTTAGCACCACACACAACTTGTACTCCATATAGCGCATAATGCCATACTCATTAATGAGAAGACATTTATTTTTCAAATCAAAGTTTCTGACTCTGTTTATAGTTACTTGAACAGACTCTCTGCATGTTACTTTTCTGCCAAGCAGTCAGTGCTTTTTATGTTTTTTTATGTTTGGCAACGTGTTAGTAGAAGAAAACATAAAATTGACTTGGTGATTCTCCTAATTATAATCACATCAAATAAATTCCAATGGCCCTAGGGGACCAGCAATGTACTGCTACTGTGCCACCCAGTTTTTTAAAACAGTTGTTTGCACAGAACATTATTTGCAATTTGTGTTTTTTGATTTTCTCATTATAACTGCTCCTGCTGGTCCAGCCAGACAACCCTACAGGCAGGAGAGAGTAGTTCATTTGCGGCATCAGAGGCTGGAGCACATCTAGTAGGAATACCAGCGGCTGGTGGTCCTTCAAAAGGAGGAGGAAGAAATATTAGCACAGCTTCCGGGCCCCAGTGCAGCAGGTTCCCCTCAGCCTCCAGCCTACCGGCCAACCAATCGCCGGCGCGGTCGCCAGCCACCTGCAGATACCCCAAACACGAATGGCAAAAGACAAATGCTGTGCTGCATCCGGCAGTGTCCGGACACCATTGAGGGCCGGCTCACCTTGATGGAGCAAAGCATGGACCAGCTCCGGACCGACGTCTAGAACACTCTCTTTTAGCCCTTTTTAAAAAAAAATATTTTGGTGGGAGTGATTTGTTGTTTGTTGTACTTGGGTGGAGAGGGTGGGAATGGAGAGAATGTCTTGAATTTTGAGTTTTGGGGCTTGGGTCAGTTTTGTTTGGGAGAGGGGTGGGCATATTTTTGGGTGAAGAGGGTGGGTTGCTTTGTAAATAAATAAAGGGGGAAACTATTTTTTCTTCTTTAAATTGCTGAGTAGTTTATTTTACTTTTATTTTACAGTGCTGCCTTAAAGTAGTTTTACACAGCATGTTTATGTGTTTCCAACTTAAGAGATAGTTTAGCACAGGGGTACTCATAGTACGGCCCGCGGGCCGCTGGCGGCCCGGCAAGCCTTCCCTGGCGGCCCGCGGACCTTGCAGACATCGTACCAGAGTTTAAAATGTTTTTTTTTTGTTTTTTTTTAAAAGAGTGTCTGCAGCAGCGCGAGAGACTCTGCTGCTCTGTAGGGGCCGGGCGATTCCCGCCATAGTCAGAGTGGGGGTGCAGAGGCGCTGAGAGGTGAACCATTTCCCCAGTGAAGATATCGCAAGAGGGTGCGACATCTCGCTCTTTCCTCCCCCTCCCGCCTCCGAAAATAATGACGCACCCCAGCTGAATCTTTTGTCATGGATCTCTGATGCAACTGCTGAAGGCTCGTGCAAAACAGAATAGCCTTAAAAAGTGTTCTAAAGATGCATATACGCCGCTTCAGTCATCTTTCAAGCTTGTGTCTGGAAATTAGGGTGTGACACAGGGCGGGATCAGGGTTATAAGCAGAGCTGCATCTTCACATTTCGAGTACAGCTAACTAGTAACTACACTGCGACATTGACATGCCACGGGTGAAAATGCACACTGATCGTCTTTCCTAAACTACCCCCTAGAACACAGTGCGTTTGTGCTCATCCACAAGACCCGAGCGCTGGCAGAACAATGGTGGAAAACAACAACCAACTGCTCAGAAATAGGCATCTGTGACTACCGAGCCTGCTGAACCGCAGATCACAACACGTTCAGAGATAAGATAAATGTCAGTAGTTTGAAATGCAGCTTTCATCGCTGTGTAAGCGAGTGTCCATTCAAAGGTACCCTTTTTCATTCACATGCTTTTTCTTTTTTTTTTTAAAACCGGGCACTCATGTAGAGCTATATTCTTCTTTAATGGGCTCAGCAATATATTAATTTCCACAAAAAGGGGAAGCTGTAAAACCAGTGACCTCGCAAATGCATACACTAATTGAGACTAAATGGGTCCCCACACCTATGGATCACGGCACTACTGTTAGATAGGCCCCAGAAGAAAGCATGTGGGCCTTAGCACCTCAAAACAGAGCTTCTACCAGCGAGGTTTGAAAGCATAGCTAACAGCTATCAACTATGCCACCACAAACCCAGAGCTAACAGGAGCAAAGAGAATACGAACTAGCAAAAAATCGGAGCAGCACCCTATCAACTCCAAGGGGGTTTAGGAGGAGTGAGTGATTTTGAGCCCTACCACCCAGGGCTTTTCTAGCGGGTTATGTCCAGTGACCACAGGGGATGCCATTGGTGGGAAGGTTAGCCAGCTGGTGCCAGGCTCTTCAAAGAAGAAGGAAGTTAGGACTGACCCCTCCTTTGTTCTAGTGAAGTACAGCCCCATATGTTATGTTATGTACCCACTCTTTTATAGCGCACGGCTACCCAAACGGGTGTCCCGGCGCTTTAGCAAAGAGATCAGAGACCAGTCAATCCAGCCCGCAGCTCAGAAAGTCGTGATGATCACGCAGAAAAGAGCCACGTCTTTAGTTCTTTTCTAAACATCAGGAGACTGTTGGCTTTCCGCAAAGAGATCGGAAGCCCATTCCAATGGAGGGCCGCTAGATAGCGGAAGGACCGACCACCCATCCGAGCGCGTTTAAAGGAAGGGACCACAATCGTGGCAGATGAAGCTGAACGCAACACCCTCTTTGGGACATAAAAGGCCAGTCTCTTCCTAATGTACAAAGGGCCTACAGAATGCAGGGCTTTAAATGCCAGAGTCAAAGTTTTAAAAATGACTCTTTTGGAAATCGGTAGCCAATGTAACTCTTTAAGTAAACCAGAGGCTCTAACTCTGCGTGGAAGGCCAAAAATTGCCCTTGCAGCAGAATTTTGAACTATCTGCAATCTTGCCACCAAATACTTCGGCAGGCCCGCATAGAGTGCATTAGCATAGTCGAAACGTGATCCAACTAATGCCTGCACCACAATTTTCTTATATTGCAGTGACAGCAGCGGCAAAAATTTCCTGAGCATCCGCAGGATGCTAAAACATTTCCCTGATAATACATTGATCTGGGATCTAAATGACAGATCAACGTCACAGATCACACCCACATATTCAGCAGGGGCAATGACAGTCCCCCCCTTAATTCAGCGGATAGTAAGAGCTTGCCTTTACTTGGTTATTGAGGGGTCTTTTTTTTACAGGAGGGGAAGGCAGATGCTTAGTGAGGCTGTGGTTTTAAATTATTCTGAATGGCACATTGCCAGGGGAATGTTTACCTACAGATTGCACCTTTCTCATTAAAGTAGCCATTTTCACATTCTATATAAGACCTCAGAGTGAGGGGGAGGGAAAGAGAGAGAGGGAGACCTCAGAGCGAGGGAGAGGGAAGGAGAGAGAGGGAGACCTCAGAGTGAGGGAGAGGGAAGGAGAGAGAGGGAGACCTCAGAGCGAGGGAGAGGGAAGGAGAGAGAGGGAGACCTCAAAGCGAGGGAGAGGGAAGGAGAGAGAGGGAGACCTCAGAGCGAGGGAGAGGGAAGGAGAGAGAGGGAGAGCGAGGGAATGAGGGAGAGGGAAGAAGAGAGAAGGAGGGAGAGGGAAGGAGAGAGAGGGAGACCTCAGAGCGAGGGAGAGGGAAGGAGAGAGAGGGAGACCTCAGAGCGAGGGAGAGGGAAGGAGAGAGAGGGAGACCTCAGAGCGAGGGAGAGGGAAGGAGAGAGAGGGAGACCTCAGAGCGAGGGAGAGGGAAGGAGAGAGAGGGAGAGCGAGGGAGAGGGAAGGAGAGAGAGGGAGAGCGAGGGAGAGGGAAGGAAAGAGAGGGAGACCTCCGAGTGAGGGAGAGGGAAGGAGAGTGAGGGAGACCTCAGAGTGAGGGAGACCTCAGAGTGAGGGAGGGAGAGGGAAGGAGAGAGAGGGAGACAGAGGAAGAGAGGGAGTGAGACAGTCAGAGTGAGTGAGACAGAGGGAGAGATAGAGTGAGAGAGAGTGAGACAGTCAGAGTGAGTGAGACAGAGGGAGACAGAGAGACAGCAGGAGAGAGGGAGAGCAGGGGAGGGAGATAGAGGGAGAGAAAGGGAGGGAGAGAGAGGGAGAAAGAGAGGGAAGGAAACGGAGAGAGAGAGAGAGATATGTGTGTATGCCGGGTCTGGTTACGGCGTCCGCTGCAGGGACCTGTGATCAACCTCATGGTCACGATTTGTTTTGTTGCTCTAGCCCCGCCCCCTTCACCACTGACCCCGCCTCCACCGGTGCGGCCCTCGGACACAAACCACACTGTAAATTTGGCCCCCGAGAGAAAGTTTGTGAGTACCCATGGTTTAGCACTTAGTTATAGAGTCAAGGCTTATACTTCTCTAACTATCTTGGCAAATAGCAGTACTGAGGCTACCCTACTAGCGGTATCTGACAGTATTAGATCGCAAGCTGATCAAGGTCGAGCCGTAGCATTGATCCTATTGGACCTTACTGTGACTTTCGATACCGTGTCATACATTAAACTGCTTGAAATACTACATGAAAAAGGAACTGCTATAATGCCCTATCATGGTTCGCCTCTTTTCTTAAAGACCGAACCCAAACAATCCAAATGAGATCTTACACTTCTTCCTCAAAGAATATTAAATATGGAGTCCCGCAAGAAGCTACCTTAAGTCCTACCTTTTTTAATGCTTATGTCTCATCTTTGGCTGACATTAGCAGAAAATGGGGATTTGAAATCTGCTCCTATGCCGGTGATACTCAATTGGTGCTAAATAAACTGATCAATACTGAGACCAAGGACTAAATTGCCTCACTGAACTTGCAAGCTGGATATCCCGAAACTGTTTAAAATTAAATGCCGGGAAGTCCGAAATCCTACTTTTGGGAGGCGCCCAGACGATTTGGGATAATAGTTGGTGGCCCTAGGTACTGCCCCAAAACCTAAGCAAGCAGCAAAAAACTTGGCATTGTCTTTGATGACACCCTCTCCATTCAGGATCAAGTACGCACTCTATGAGGAAAAGCTTTCACCACACTGAAGTTGCTCAGACAACTGTTTCACTGGATCCCCTTTAACTGCAGACAATCGGTAACCCAGGCTCTGCTCTTGAGCAAACTGGACTATAGCAATGCCCTTTCCGTTGGCATGGCCAACTGTCTCTTTGCTAGACAACAGGTAGTCCAGAACTCTGCTGCTAAACTAATCTATAACAAAAAGAAATACAGCTCAGCATCTTATTGCCAAGGGGAACTACACTGGCTACCTGTACGCCAGAGAGCTAGTTTTAAACTCCTGTGTTTTGTGCACAAAATCATGCATAAAAATGGACCACACATCTTGCGAGATAAGCTACGTCATGTCCCCCCACGAAATCTGAGATCAAGTGACGCAGATCAAAGGTTGGGATGGGTGATCGATCCTCCTCCAAAGCAGCTGCGGTCCTCTGGAACAATCTATCACTTGATCTTCGCCTGACAGACGACCATCTGCTGTTCAGGAAAAAACTGAAAACCACTTTGTTTCCCAGATACTGATCTTATTAAGACCAAACTAAATTGCTCTAAATTTCGTCCTAGCACCGTGATGTCCTTCAGGATGATTGATGCGCTCTATAAATACATTAAAATACAAATACAAATTATGGAGAATGCTGCCATAATGACCTATATTGTGTCAAAGTTCTAAACTATCTAGATGAAAACAGTAGCAGTTAATGTTTTTCCTATTAAGTTAAATGACATCCATACTAGTTGTCTTACCTGAATATATATGTAGCAATAACAAGAGAGGCATCACAACTTCAGAAGCGAGTATTATATATTTATCAAAGATTTACAAAGAATTGACACCACCTGAGTACTATGTGATAACACATTGAAATGCCTGATTGTGCTACAATAGAAAAAATAGCAATACTAGTAAGTTTTGGCTAAAGTGGTGCTAACAGTATTATTTCTGAAATACTCAAGTTATCAAAAATTGACTCAAAGTTTGGAGTCAACAAGCTTAGGTTAGGTATTTACAATTAGGCAACACAAGGCCTGAGTGATGATGATGCAGACAACTGATTTTCCTCATTCTATATCTAAAAAAATATAGATCATTTTTAATGAGCGGGTTGGTAATGGGCTGGTGTGGGATACTGCTTAGAAGATTCTACAGTAAGTTTGTGTTGCTTTCACCACATCCCTCCACCAAGTGTGTGATCCATTGATGGTGTAATTTAAGCCACCCTTCAATAAACCACACAGCTTGGGGGAAGAGGGTTAGTGGTTTGATGAATGGGTGGGTAATTGGATTTGGGTAAAGGTTTGACAAAGACAAACACTACAACACAAGGCCAACATTCATCTGGTCATTAAGCAGCAGCACATTATTCACCATCAATCTGTTGTTAGAAGGAAA
Organism: Lissotriton helveticus; assembly: GCF_964261635.1. Lineage (NCBI taxonomy): Eukaryota > Metazoa > Chordata > Amphibia > Caudata > Salamandridae > Lissotriton > Lissotriton helveticus. The sequence continues at coordinate 955,381,613 of NC_136059.1, read as the reverse complement.
CAAAGGAATGAGTACGACAGAGTACAGATACATGCATTGCAAAAAGTCCTTCTGCCCCAGAGACCCAATTTGCCATATCTAAATGTTCTATCTTCTAGGTTAGGGAGTGAACCGACCTACCCACTACTCTTAGTTAATATGATTGCTAAAAGAAAAATGATAATGTATTGCAAAATTCGGTGGTGCATCTGAATTCTCCTCGGGAATGTCCACTCTTTGGGGCCTCTCTGCACTGGTCTGTTAGGTAAGCAGGAGTGTTGTTGAGTTCAGCTAGCTTTCATCTTTCATGCTTGAAGGAAACTATAAAAAGGCCTTTCAGCAGGGCAGCAGGGCAGTGAGAGCCCTACCTTATTGCCGCCACCCCCAGGAGTCTTTGGACGCCACCACCAGCGCCGCCGCCCCGGGACTACAATTCCCGGCAGTCCCAGCAGCGGCGCGCTCTACCGACGCCGCAGCAGCACCAGGAGGCGCATTTAGCCAGCGCAGCACCCCGTGTCATGGGACGAGCCGGGTAAAGCCCGGGCCAAGGGCGTGCCCGTCTGAGCCCGTCCGAGCACGAACGAGGACGGGACGGGACCCATTTCTTTGGCCCTTGCCGCAGACTTGCACAACAAGGTTAGTGTGTTGCTTGGTAGTTTTAAGCCTTGTCCTATATCATAGTGGTATTACTCAATCCCTACTGAATAACTGATCGCTAAGGAATCCACTATTGAACTAACATGGCCATGGCCATGAAGGGGAGCAAGCCAACCACAGGCAGTGTTGTAGGGACAATTGATCAGTTTCTAACTAGGGCTACGTCCATGTTGCAACGGGAAATTAACCTAACAGAAAGAAAGCTGTCCATGGACCCAATTTTTGAAAAACGGTCTTCATTGGGTCAATTAGCCAAGGCCCCTTCACCGATATCTGAGCCTTCACCTACAATACCATTGACTGTGTTGGGGTTCTGCCCACTCAGCCCATACACTTTAGGAACGAAGCGAAGTATACACCAATCCCCTCTCCCTGCCCATGTGCCAACCCACAGACAAACAATTATGGGTGTGCCAATGGACCCGGAAAGAGGGTGGTATTGAGGTGACACCAAGTCTTCCACCCACTGGTAGTTAAAAGGACACTGCTCCCGTCTCCTCGCCTCTGCACCTAGGTACACAGACAAAAGGAAGTACACATCACCAAATGCAGAACAGTCGAGATAGTCCCAAACCCCCCAAAGCCAGTGAGCATGCCCTGCCACCACAATCACAAGCTTACCTATGCACAATGCAGGCTTTGCCTCGAAGGGATGCTGGGCAGAAGTTGGTATTGAGTCCTAATCAATCCTCAGGGACTCAAGAAAAGACACTTTTGTAATTCTGGTGTCACCTTTAAAAAAGACTGAATCATAGGGGAAAAAAAGGCAGGAAGTGCTCATAGATCTCAGGAGCACACCTAAAAAAAAAACCTATCCCAATTGCCGTATCGAAGACAATGAACTAAGGCAGGCCAGGGAAAAGAGAAAACGATCGGCACTCGCGGAATGACCCGAAAATGGGTCACTTCCGCATAAAGAAGTGGAGCGGCTACAAAACAAGGAGCGCGTCACGAAGCCGAAGCCCCGCAATAAACCGCGTCTCCTCAACTTCACCGCATACAGGATAACCCACTTGAATAAGCGGAGGCAGATAGGAGCCCCTATCTGTTGACTAACCCCCGAAAAACGAGTGCAAACGAAGTGGAAAACACTGAGGAGTAGGGACAGGACTAACTGACTAGGAGGGGCCAAGTAACAGGGAGGGAAGGGAAGAACTACAGGACAAAAGAAAAACAGGCAATGTACTCCAGGGGAGAGTACTAGGTCTAGACCTCACGAGCCCGTGAAGAATAACCAATTCGAAGCCCAGGAATACTCCAAAGCCACCAACAACAACCAGGAACCAGGAACCTCACAGGAAGCAATATTTAGCAAGGAAATAAAGGTAGGACAGACCTTTATCCCTTGCTCCCTGATCATGTGATGGCAGTCCATGAACACTAAAAATGGACTATCCCTACCCTCGTAACCTAACAGTACCCCCCCCCCAATGATCCTCCCCACCGGGCGGGGTTTAGCAGGATGCCTTCTATGAAACATACGGACTAAGCGTGGAGCATGCACCCCCCCGGCTGGCTCCCAAGTCCTGTCCTCCGGGGCATATCCCTTCCAATCAACCAAGTAATATAGGTGACCCCTCCCGCGCCATGAGTCTAGGATAGCCTGAACCTCAAACTCAACCTCCCCATCGATGACCAAAGGTGGGGGTGGGGGCAATACCTGAGCCGAGGGTACGTATGGCTTCAGTAACAATGTATGAAACACAGGATGTATTTTATAGTCCAGAGGTAGCTGAAGCTTCATGGCTACCGGATTAACAACCTGCAGAACCGGAAAAGGACCCACAAATCTGGGTTGCAGTTTACGGGAACCCTGCATCCTCAAATTACGAGAAGCCAACCAAACCATATCACCCACCTTATACAATGGGGCTGGGGCCCGATGTCTATCTGCCTGCCTTTTCATCTCAGCCTTGGCTTCCAACAACCTCACTCGAGCCAAACCCCAGACATCACTCAGCTTCTTACACACATCATCGATGGCCGGCACATGCCCAGTGGGTTGAATGTCTATGGCCCTGGGATGGTACCCCAAGGAGCAATAAAAGGGCGTCATACCCAATGCGGAGTGCACTCTGTTATTATATGCAAACTCCACAATGGGCAAAGCAGACAGCCAATCACAAGACAAAGATGAAACCAGACACCTCAAATACTGCTCCATGGTCTGATTGGTGCGCTCGGTTTGCCCATCCGACTGAGGATGATACGCTGATGACAATCGTATCTCAGTCTTCAGCACCAAACAAAGCTCGGTCCAAAAATGAGACACAAACTGAGCCCCCCTGTCTGAGATAATCGCCGACGGCAAGCCATGTATCCTCACAATTGCGGACATGAACACCACTGCCATTTCCTTAGCCGTAGGGATCTTGGACAAAGGAACAAAATACGCCATTTTAGTGAATAGATCCACCACTACCAATATGGCGGTGAATCCATTCACAGATGGTAAATCGGTCACAAAATCCATGCTGATGGTATGCCAAGGAGAAGGAGGGACATCTAATGGCAGCAAAAGGCCAGAGGGCTTACAATGTGATGGTTTATTAATGGCACAAATAGGACAAGCTGTCACATAGTTCTGTACATCCTTCGCTATTGACTCCCACCAAAACCATCTCATGCATAATTCTTTTGTTTTCCCAATCCCAGGATGTGCCACCAAGGCAGAGGAATGACACCATTCCATCACCTCTTCCCTCAGGACTGGCGGAATAAACAACCTACCCTCATGATATAACAATCCATCCTGTGTGATGACCTGGGGTAATGACAACCACGGAACCATATCCATTTGACCCAATCGCTCCTTCACCAGCTCAGGGAAATCTCCAGCTGTTACAGCCCCAATGATCCTTTGACCATCAATCATTGGCCTAACGTCACCCAAGGAACTCACGTCCCCGGGATCGACATGAATCCTGGATAGGGCGTCAGACTTGATCTGCTGTGCTGCGGGTCTATAGGTAATGACAAAGTCATATTCATTAAAAAATAGAACCCACCGCATCTGACGAGGTGTTAAAGCCCTAGCAGATCTAAAGAACTCCAGATTTTTATGGTCGGTATAGATGGTAATAACGTGTCGTGCACCCCATAAATAGTGACGCCACTCCTCGAATGCCAACTTCACGGCTAACAACTCCCTCTCCGCCACTGTATAATTACGTTCTGCTGGTAACAAGGTTTTGGAAAAGAAGGCGATGGGATGCATATGGCCAGTGTCCTCATCCCTTTGGGACAACACCCCACCCACCGCACACATGGAAGCGTCTGTTTCAACAAAGAATGGCAGGGCAGGATCAGGGTGCACCAACACAGGTGCCGTTGTAAAATGTTCAAGCAACAATCGAAAAGCCTCCTGAGCCTCAATAGACCATACAAAGGGAACCCCCTTCCGCAGTAGATGGGTCATGGGAGCCACACATCGGAAAAGTGTGATATAAACCGCCGATAGAAGTTGGCGAAATCCAAGAGCACCTGGATTTGCTTCACAGTGGACGGTATGGGCCAAGATACGATAGCCTGGATCTTTTTAGGGTCCATCCATACTCCGGCCGCCGAAATAATAAACCCCAAGAACTCCACCTCAGGGGTGCTGAACTGACACTTCTCCAGTTTTGCATACAGATGGTGTTCCTGCAACTTCCTTAGCACTTGTGTCACATGATCTTGATGTTCAGCACCCGTCTCTGAATAAATGAGTATGTCATCCAGATAGACGATGACAGTTCTATCCAGGTGTTCCCTAAGGACCTCATTAATGAAGAACTGGAATGCCGCCGGCGCATTGCATAAGCCAAACGGCATTATTCAATATTCAAACAGTCCCTGCTTGGTCTTAAAAGCCATCTTCCACTCATCCCCGGGTCGAACCCGTATCAGATGGTAGGCGCCCCGCAAATCCAGTTTGGTGAAAACTGTGGCTTTGCGAAGCTGGTCCAATAACACAGGGATGAGGGGAAGAGGGTATTTGTTCTTCACCGTTGCCTTGTTCAAGGCCCTATAGTCTACACATGCCCTCAAAGACCCCTCCTTCTTCGGAATAAAGAAGATCGCCGATGACACAGGCGAAGTGGATGGACGGATGTAGCCCAATTGCAACATCTCCTCGATATATTCCTTGAGATGCACCTCCTCAGGTTCCGACAAAGCATAAATACGGCTACACGGTAACGGAACCCCCGGCACCAGATCGATCTTACAATCAAATGACTGATGCGGGGGAAGACCCTGAGCACATCCTTTATCAAAAACCTCCTTAAATTCCGAGTACTGCAAAGGAACAGAGCTCACTTCAGTCACTGCGCAAGACAAAGGATAGATCGTCTCCCTGGCCTCAACATAACAATGCTTCAAGCAGTGAGCAGAATCTAATGTCACCAACCGCTGCACCCAATCAATCTTTGGGTTGTGTTCCTGCAACCAGGGAACCCCTAATACCAGACCAAATGTTGGTGCATCGATCAAATCAAAAACCACTGCTTCCGAATGCCCGTTCTCACACAACAGCCGTAAAGGAACGGTTTGGCGGGTAATACATCCAGATGTCAATTCGGTCCCATCTATGGCTCTCACCGGTTCTGGTTGCTCCTTCTAATGACATGAAATCCTCAGTTTTTTCGCCAATGTTATATCAATAAAATTGTCGGTCGCACCGGAATCCAACAAAACTGACACAGGAACCCGATCAGACACGGAAAGCAACAGATGGGCATTAATAATGAAATGCCTTGGCGCCTGATCTACCGCTCCCAACACTTCATACTGTTTCATACGTTCCTCCTGTTGACAATTGCGTCCCTCCACTTGAAAAAACGCTACCTTCTTGCCATACCCCATACCCGACGGTTTCACAGGGCATTCCCTTGCAAAATGGCCTCCCTGTCCACAGTACAAACACAAATTTAACTCCCTTCTCCTTTTCTTCTCTTCCGGAGTCAAGGGCCCACGCATCCCCCCTATCTCAATGGGTTAGGGCGCCGTCTTGCTATCCCCCATCGGTTTTACCTCTGGCTTAACATAACCTCCCCGTGAGACCTGAAAACGACTACGTTCCCCACGTCTCTCAGCCAATCGATGGGTCAATTTGACCACCAGATCAATGAATGCTGCACAATCCCCAGGTGGATCCACCACCTGTGACACCACATCCTTAAGTTCCTCACAAAGACCTTGGTAAAACAGGGAAGTTCTTTTCTCTGCTGGCCAAGGGGTTTCAGATACCAACCGATTGAACGAGGCTATATAAGACAACAGATCCTGCCTGCCCTGCCGTAACTTTAGGAGTTCTGCGTCACTCGCCTGCATAAATGCATGCTTCAAAAACAAGCCCCGCATCAACTCTTTGAATGCCGCATAATCATACAACACACGATCATCACTGTCAATCAGGGGAATCGACCACTGAGCAGCAGTGCCAGCCAAATATGAGATGGTAAAGGCAACCTTAGCCGAATCGTCTGGAAAGGCACCAGGCTTGCACATAAAATGCAACTGGCACTGGTTCATAAAAGTGGCATACTTCTCACTATCCCCAGAAAACCTTTCAGGGGGGCCAAGGGCACCGCAACCGGGGTATTCACCGTAACAGCGAGAGGAACCTCTCCTCCCGCTCCACTTGAACCTGACCCACCACTGTACTGGAAAGTCGCTGGCTGAATAACTGTTCCCTGCCCCCTCTGTTGCATCTGTTCCCTGGCTCTCACTGCCACTAACTCTTGCTTCAAGCCCATGTTCTCTTGTCGTAAATCCTGCACCTGAGCCTGTAACGCTGTCAAAGCCCCCATAACATCCTGCATGGTAGGCACACCCGTACCACTACCCAAGGGATTCCCTGAATCCTCATTCATCTTCGTCCGGGCAGTGCGTCAACACTAGGGCTAGTTATTCTGTTGGGGTTCCGCCCACTCAGCCCATACACTGCAGGAACGAAGCGAAGTATACACCAATCCCCTCTCCCTGCCCATGTGCCAACCCACAGACAAACAATTATGGGTGTGCCAATGGACCCGGAAAGAGGGTGGTATTGAGGTGACACCAAGTCTTCCACCCACTGGTATTTAAAAGGACACTGCTCCCGTCTCCTCGCCTCTGCACCTAGGTACACAGACAAAAGGAAGTACACATCACCAAATGCAGAACAGTCGAGATAGTCCCAAACCCCCCAAAGCCAGTGAGCATGCCCTGCCACCACAATCACAAGCTTACCTATGCACAATGCAGGCTTTACCTCGAAGGGACGCTGGGCATAAGTTGGTATCGAGTCCTAATCAATCCTCAGGGACTCAAGAAAAGACACTTTTGTAATTCTGGTGTCACCTTTAAAAAAGACTGAATCATAGGGGAAAAAAAGGCAGGAAGTGCTCATAGATCTCAGGAGCACACCTAAAAAAAAACCCTATCCCAATTGCCGTATCGAAGACAATGAACTAAGGCAGGTCAGGGAAAAGGGAAAACGATTGGCTTCCTCTGCACTCGCGGAATGACCCGAAAACGGGTCACTTCCGCAAAAAGAAGTGGAGCGGCTACAAAACAAGGAGCGCGCCACGAAGCCGAAGCCCTGCAATAAACCGCGTCTCATCAACTTCACCGCATACAGGATAACCCACTTGAATAAGCGAAGGCAGATAGGAGCCCCTATCTGTTGACTAACCCCCGAAAAACGAGTGCAAACGAAGTGGAAAAAACTGAGGAGTAGGGACAGGACTAACTGACTAGGAGGGGCCAAGTAACAGGGAGGGGAGGGAAGGGAAGAACTACAGGACAAAAGAAAAACAGGCAATGTACTCCAGGGGAGAGTACTAGTTCTAGACCTCACGAGCCCGTGAGGAATAACCAATTCGAAGCCCAGGAATACTCCAAAGCCACCAACAACAACCAGGAACCAGGAACCTCACAGGAAGCAATAACTAGCAAGGAAATAAAGGTAGGACAGACCTTTACCCTTGCTACCTGATCATGTGATGGCAGTCCATGAACACTAAAAAGGGACTATCCCTACCCTCGTAACCTAACAGACTGCAATACAAACAGTAGTTGATACTGTACCTATTAGATTGGCGGGAGAAAGTAATAATTTGATAGAAGTGGCAGTCATGGTGCACAGCCCACCAGCAAATGTGGCACTAGTAGTATCTGAACCAGCAACGCCCCCTCAAAGACTAGGAACTACCAGATCAGGGCAGTCAATCCGGCAGGCTTGGACACTAACGTAGGGCCCAGGAGTAAAGTGCCCGACCAAGCAGCAAAAAGAAAGCGTGGGGGAACTGCACTAGTAAACAAGAAATCGAAAAAACAAAAACGGGCCAATATGGAAAATGAAACTCCCGTGGTGGTACTAGAAGAGTCGCTGTCTGAAGTGCATAAATCACTATTCATAGAAGCCAATGAAGATTTGTCACCGTCACCGTCAGGGAGAGGAGGGGACTTTTGGGCTAAAATGGAACGGATATTTATAGAGTCCTGCCTCCCGATTCATGAAAGACTGAACTCCATTGAAAAAAGACTGTCATGTCTCGAATCATTGTATCTACCTAAATTGGGAGGGAAGGGTAGAAGGGGGGTGGAACCTGCCAGTAATGGCATAAATCCAATTGTCCCCAGCCAGGTAGGCACACAGAGATTAATCCCGGTGGTCACAAATATTGAAAGGGCTTTACCAGTTCATAGTGGCACGGCAGACACTTGCTCAAGTTCTCACTCAACTACTCAGTCAATGTTAGTTGTACCTAGTTATGCGGCTAATACAAGGAATGGAGGGGGTAGGGGGGATATGGGGGCTAGCAGCTCTGGTCAAGACCCAACTCAGGTAACAAATAAAGAACAAAGGATGAGACCGTTGGTCCCTAGCAGGCCCCTGTTGTCTCGCCTAGCACTGCCCCCGGAGTCAGTACCTTTTGTGGTGGTTCTTGCAGGGGTTCCTTCCCTGGGCCCGGGCAAGGTCGAGGATTATAGAGACCTTAAAAATAAATGTATTCACTGGTTGAACCATAACAGACCCCTCCCAATTGGGGGAACCAGTGAAATCTCTAGACGAGTAGATTGAGTGGGGCCCAGAGGGAAAAATATAAAAGGGGACTGCATTGTGATCAATTTTAGGAACAGGTGGACAGTCAAGTACATTTGTAATTTGGAGTCAGGTAGCCCAGATACACTAATAAAATCCCTGCCACTAACTTCTTTTTATCCAGGTACTCACAGTAATGCCCACTTAGCACAAAAGTGGGAGAGGACAAATTAGGCGGGCGCGTAAACCTAGGGAGGTTACCCCACTCTTGGGAATGTCACCTGGAATGGGCCTTTAAATAGCACCATGTGGTTTGACATGTTCCATCACCAAAATAGGTATGGCAACCTGGAATCTGTAGATTGACTGCCAGAAATCAGGAATCCCTTTCTGCTATAGTAGAAAGTAAGAACTTGCTGGAAGTAAAAGCTAACTTCAGTGAGATGAAGTGCCTCATTACTTTGGTAGGATACTTGGGAGATGCAGATATATACAGGGATAAAATAGGCCAAAAGAGGAGGGAACTTAGTACTGGGACAGGAGGTAGTGTGGACAACGGAGGTGCTAGGGTAGGAGAGCCAGGGGGGGGGAGGATAGCTGTGTTAGTGAGAGGAAGGGAATTACTCTGGTGGCCGACTGCGTTTAGACTATTAAACTGTGCCCAAATTACAAGCCCAACACACAGGGAGGAAAACGGGAGTATTAACATACTCTCCTGGAATGTGACGGGTTTGAAAAACAAACTAACATCTGACGACTGGGGCTTGTTCATGGATAAACACGACATCTGCCTTTTGCAGGTGACGTGGGCCCTGGACAACTTCCAGCGAAGCGGGTTTGCTACATTCAATATCCCTGCTACAAAAGGTGGCAGAGGAAGACCAGCTAAGTACCTGGGTAGCTACTCACCTGGGTGCAACAGCTAACCAGGTGACAGTTGATTCCCCGGATATCCTATGTGTGTTGTTAACCCTTCCGGGGAACAAGTATGTAGCTTTAATTAACATCTATTCTAGACCAACCAAGAGCGGGCAAGAGTCTATAGTCATCAAACAACTGATGGAATTTGCGCAGACTCTTGATCCCGAGATTGGTTTAATCATTGGGCGGGATTTCAACTGCCAGTTTGAACCCCTTATGAAACCAGGCTTGGAGGACCCTGACGAGGAGAACCTGCATTGGAATATTCCGAAAACCACTATTCCCCTGGTGAAAGTGTAGACCCCATTGGCTCTGCAAATCACCTCCCTTACATTGTCTCTGTCTGTTAGGCCATGCAATGGTCGGCTAAAATCAGACATGCCTCCAAATGTGACTTTTAATACAGTAGGTCAATCATCGATCATTGATTACATCCTGATCGAATCCAGATCATGGGACAAGGTCCAGGATTTCAAGATCTACCAACGGATGGATAGTGATCACAACGCCCTAGTTTTGTCTCTAAAGCCAGGGAGTTGGGGATTGACCAATACTCAGACTGAGCAGAATCATGCCTGACAGCCCCTCCTCCTCCATAATAACAGACGAAGAATAAAATGGCCCCACATAATGGGCTGCCCAAACAGGCAGTCACAAATATATCTTCAGGTTCTGCCCCTTCTTAAAGACATGGCAGAGGTAGCGTCATTGGGTCTTGCAGATGGGAGGAATAACCGGCCCCTCGAAATACACAATCAGCTAGCTCTAAAAGTGCAAGAAGTTTTTTTTCCACTCTACACCTATAGGGAAAAATCTGCCAAGACTCACCCATGATATACTGCCGATTGCCGCAAACTGAAAGGGGAATTGATTGAAGCAATTAAGGCCAATAACAGATCCCGGATCAGGTCACTAAGGGTTCAGTACAAGCAAGCTATAGAGAGGGAAAGAAAGTCCTGGGAGGCAGAAAAGTGGGAAGAATTGAGGTCGGCATTACAGTGCAGAGATCTCAAAACATTCTGGGCAATTGTTAGTAATGATGCTAGGGGCGGGAAGAATGCAGTCAGCCCCAACATAGCCCCAGCAGTATGGGAGGAACACTTTGGCATACAATGTGATAAAAATAAGAATACATTACATTTCCTGACAGGAATGTAATGTATTCTTATTTTTATCACATCTAAACAAGCAGTAGCTAGCGTAGTTCCTGATGAATGCAACTGGACACCCGGTTGGGTCCGTCTATGCAGAAACATGTTGACCATATTACACTGACGATAGTAGATATCTATATTCCTACTATTTCTAGCACTATTTTAAATTTGGAAATCTATGGGGCCACTCATTAAAGTTTTTTTGTTTTTTTTTCTCCTACATTCTCCAATTTTATGTTCCCTACACTTATCTCACATATTCACATTGCACAGCTTTTCCAGTTTCCTAGTTGGTTCCAGCTACACACCTTACACCTACTAGGGCTACCACTGGGGAATCTCTTAACAGTGGTAGACACAATCTCCTTGATGTGAGGAGACCCAAATGATGAAGGGCGGAAACAATCAGAAACTGATGGGTATCTTTACAACTGTGGAGTCACCCATAGTTACACCGGCATAGAATCACTTTTTGGTTTCATTTGTCCCTCCTTGTTAGTCAGGCGTAACCATTCACTAGTTCTTAGTAGACTCACAAGCATTTGTTTGTATTCATATCTTTTCAGGGGAATATGATTGTGTGTAGTCTTTAAACCCTCCCTTTGACCATCTTAGTTTAACTGTTTGTGTCGGGAACACTTTGGCAGCTTTTATGCTCGACCGTCTAATGGTGAGTCTGAGTTGGTGTCTCTGAGTCCCCCCCATGAGCATGGACTGGGGGGAGCTCAGGAGATATCCATTCTTGAAGTGGAATCTGCCATTATGAAGTTACAACCCAACAAAGCCCCAGGGCTTGATAAAATCGCTGGGGACTTGTTCCGGTCGGAACCGAAAATATGGGCTCCTTACCTCTGGATCCTGTTTAACACAATCCTGATGGGGACAGACCCGCCAGAGACGTGGCGGGAACGGAGATAGTCCCAATCTTTAAAAAAGGCTGCCCTCTGCAACCCTCAAACTACAGGCCTATCAGCCTAATAGACATCCCACAGAAGGTATTTAGGCGGATACTTCTGGAAAGAATCCAGACATGGGAAGAGGACAACAAGATTCTGAGTCCACTACAAGCAGGCTTTAAGACATCCACAATCGACCAGATCTTCAGACTACAGGTCCTTTATTGGAAAACAGTGAGTGTGGAGGGTGGCAGCCTCTACCTCATTTTTGTGGACCTACGGGCCGCGTTCGATCTGGTCTCTAGGGACAAATTTTGAGGAGTTCTCCATGATCTGGGTCTGCCACTCTACCTCTTGGAAGTACTGAGGAGACTTCATTTAGGGAAATTTGCTCAGGTTAGATGTGGAAAAGCGGGAGAATTGTACGCACAATTTCAGGTGCAAAGGGGGGTGCGCCAGGGATGCATGATGGCTCCCACTCTTTTCTGCCTTTATATCGATGGGCTTATTAAATACCTTTTGGGCATAAAGGATACAGATGTTCCGAGGCTAGTGACAGGAAGAGTGCCTGCATTAATGTTTGCGGACGACACTCTACTGTTGTCTCAAACATCTACTGGTATTCAACGTATCCTTGATGGTTTTGCAGATTTCTGCGAACTAAGTGGTTTAGAGATCAACCTGGCCAAAACTAAGTTCATGATTCTTAATCCCCGAGGCAGACACGGCCAAACCCGGCTTTGAACGGTACACCCCTCGAGAGAGTAAAGACCTTTGAATATCTTGGTATTACTCTCGAGGAACATCTGGGGTGGAATGTACAGATAGCCAAGTCTGCACTGAAATTGACTCAGACCGTAGGTGGGATTTCTAAAATGTAGAGAACATCCTCCTGTAAGTCGGCTGCTCCTGTTGTAGAAATATACAAGGTACAAGCAAGATCATCCGCTTTATATGGGGCGGAACTTTGGGGACACTACCGGCCTAAAAGTTTGGCAAGGGTTGAACATACCTTTATGAGAAATCTGTTGGCCCTGCCAGTCAGTACCCCCTTGGACCCATTAAGACTTGACCTGGAGCTACTTCCTGTGAAAGAAGAGGTGGCCCTGAGGCCACTCACTTACTGGCGAAGAGTCTGGTCTGTCCCAGAGCTTGCCCCGTATCGTGCAGAGTTTCAGGAGGTTTGGGTTTCCTCCAGATCTAAGAAAATCCCATGGTTATCCCATATTAAGGATCTTTGTGCTAGGATCGGTCTCCCTGAGTTATGGGAATTTCCGGAGTCAGCCTGCCTAGCGTATGCCAGGGCGGACCTGGTAAAAAGGTACAGGTCCCATAATTTGATGATCCTTCATGCTAGCAGGTCAGTTGGCAGATTGACAACTCAATTCCTCAATATCAAAGCAGACTATAAGAAAGAGGAATTCCTTGATATGATTCACCCTGCCCAAGCAAGAAAGCTGTACTTGCAATTGAGAATAGGTACCCTACCACTAAGGTCAATAACCAGCAAATGGGATGCTAATAAAAGTACTGAGTGCCTGGCGTGTGGACACCCGCTGGAAAATGAAAGTTATGTATTTTTCTTTTGTCCGGCATATGGGATGTCACGCGCTCGATGGGTAAAACCTATTTGTAAGAACCTGGGATTTCGCAATTGCGAATATGCGCTTAGAGTACTAAAGTATGATACATACCCCCCTGTCGTATTTGCTGTTTCTCGTTTTTTATATGGTATGTGGATTAAACGCAGAACCCTCATACTGACCTGAAAAAGATCAATGTTCTACATAGAATGTTTTGAATGGCATTGATAACTTTTTAGATGGTTTAATTCTATTTTAACTATGATAGATTTTGTTTTAAATAGGTGTACACATATGAAATTAGTTTTTATCTATTTTCATGTATTACTTAAAAATGGATTTGAATGTTTTGACGTTTGTTTTAACATGTACTTTTATGGCTCACAGTGGTCGAAATAAAGTTATCAATGATGATAAAATGGCCTACAGATTGTAAACGAGAGGCTGTATTTAGAGTCAAGGAGAAGGACAGAAGGAAGGTAAGCTTCATGAGGTTTGTATCAAGAAGACTTAGAGGCAGCGTATAAAAAACAAAAGGGGGACCCAGAGTACCACTTTTGCCACAAGACCAACACCCACACACCCACACACCCACACAGCAGTATTTCACAAATGCAGCTCTCTCTATTTCACACAGCTGAGTATGGGCCTCAGATTCTTGGTTTACCTTTGAACTCAAGTAAATAGTATACTTGAAAACTTCTTGCTTCTAGCTATTGATGAGGTAGACATGCAGCTCCCACCCTGAGTTTGTCCATGATACTCTTCCAGTCCTGACTCCAAGTAAAGGCGTTCCAGAGCAGTCATCATCATCATCATCATCATCAAGAATCACAATGACCCGAGCAAGATAGAGGTGGAGTGCCGTGCACTGCTGTTGAAGATCAAGTAGAGAATGAAACAGAATCACAGTATTTTGCATAGGTTTTTGATTGTTAACTAAAGTGCCTGTTCTGGTGTTTGAAGAACCAAAAAAAAAGGAGAAGACCCCAGCAATTAATTAAATCTGGCTAAGTGTGAAAGGGCTGATCATCACCTACAGGGAAAAAAATGAGCGCCCATCACTCAAGCCCCAAACAATGTAAATCAATACTCATCTCAAGAAATGTGCCATATTACAGTTCAACATACACCCTACCTCAGAATCTGCCACCACATGATTCATCAATCAGCACTAAATCCACACTCACACAATCTGTCACTCATGTTGCAATAGTTGAAGTTACCTCATCCAATCCATAGGTATTCAAACATCTTTGATGCAGACAACACATTTGAATTTGGTTTCGGCAGGCAGTCTTGTAGGACAATACATTATTTTATGGGGCAGCCCTTGTAGTGCTAAGTGATGCAAAAAGGATTAGGTATTAGGCAATAGGCATGTGAGGGGGCAGGCATTGTCCCCAATGTCATGAAGGAATAGTGAAGGCTTCTTCAATGCACACTGGTACAACTGCAAACTGGCAATCTGGCAATATATATGTGGATAATAAAAAAGGTGAGGCAGCTTAAATCTGACACAAAAATAATAAATGAAATGATGAAATGATAGGAGTCTTATCGTGCGCAAACTTAGCCCAGTGGGCGTCAAGGCGCCTAATTAAAAAAAAACAGCTCATGACGCAGACCAAGCAGTTCATCCTGAATAGGCTCTTGAAAAGCACCACGTTTTTAAGGCCTTTTTAAACAGGTCTAGAGAGGGTAGAGTTTTAATCTCCATAGGCACGGTGTTCCAGAGCTGAGGAGCAACGATGGAGAAGGCCCTGGCTCCCCATCTGGTAAGCCTGAAGCGAGGGACAGCAAGCTGGAGTAGTCCCGCAGAGCGAAGGCACCTTGTGGGATGGTAGCGGGTGAGTAGGGAGCTGAGAGCGCCTTTAGATCCATCCTCGAGAGCTCTGTACGTCAAGCACAGGATTTTAAAATAGATTCTGTGCTGTACAGGCAACCAATGGAGGTCTCTCCTCGCGATAGTAGCAGATGATGTCTTAGGAAGGTCTAGGACAAAACGTGCAGCAGCATTCTGCACGATTTGCAGCCGATGTATGAGGCCCTTGTTGGACTCCATGTATAGAGAATTGCAATAATCCAACCTGGAGCCAACAAGGGCGACTGCAATCTGCTTACGTGCATGCAGAGACAGATAGCTGCGAATTCTGTTGAGTATCCTGATAACGCCCCAGCAGGTTGCCACAGTCCGATTCACCTGAAGAGACATTGAGAGTGAAGTATCAAACACCACACCGATATTTCTGGCCGATTGAGAGGGAGTGGGGCAGGTGCCAAGAGAGGAAGGCCACCACTCACTCGACCAGACATCCTGGTCCTTCCCAAAGACCAGTACCTCTGTCTTATCGCCATTCAGCTTCAGGGAGTTGATGACCATCCAGTCTGCTACAAGTTGCATACATGACCTGAAGCTGAAGGCAGAAGTAATGACAGAGGAATGAGTGAATGACACCATGATCTGGGTGTCATCGGCGTATGAAACCACCTCCATCCCCTGCGATCTTACCAGCCTAGCAAGGGGGGCCACGTAGATGTTGAACAGGGTCGGACTTAATGCCGACCCCTGTGGCACCCCACATTGCAAAGACTTGGCTGGGGAGAGGTGGTTTCCAAGCATCACTCTCTGTTCCCTATCAAGGAGAAAGGAACTGAGGAGGCTCAGGGCCGACCCAGTTACACCTGCCTCCCTAAGCCGAGATGTTAAGATGGCGGGAGACAGGGTATCGAATGCGGCCGTGAGGTCCAGTAGCACTAGAATAGTAGTTTGACCAGCGTCAACTTTGCGTCGGATGTTGTTGACTACAAAAGTGAGGGCAGATTCTGTGCTATGCTGTTTTCGAAATCCATGTTGGGTGCTGTCAAGATACTCAGAGGCATCGAGAAAAGACGATAGATGAAGATTTAAATGTGCCTCTAGTATTTTAGCAGGTGCAGGGAGAAGGGAAATGGGCCTAAAATTTTTAAGGAGGCCGGGGTCAAGTGAAGGCTTCTTTAGGAGAGGCTTCACAATTGCCTTCTTCCATACCGATGGAAAGGAACCTTGAGCGATCGCCTTATTCATCACCTCCAACATGGAGGGAAGAAGACTGCATCTACACTCTTTCAGCTTTTTAAGAGGTAGTGGGTCCAAAGGGGAGGAGGATTTCGTCCTGTCAAGTAGAAGATTCAATCCTTCCAGGGACAGGGAAGGAAATTCCGTGAGGGAACTGGAAGAGGCTGTATCCAAAGATTCAAAAGAGCTTATACCAGGAGGAGTATTCTCATCCAGAGAATGACGTTGTGCTTCTAATGATATATGGATATCAAGGATTTTGTTGTGAAAAAAGTCTGCAATGTCATTACATAGATCTTGAGAGCTGACTACAGGATCAGGAAGTTGAAGGGAGCATAGCGAGTCAGCGATTTTGAAAAGCTCCCTAGAGGAAGTGAGTGAGCTAGTGAGATTGGAAAAGTATTCCTGCTTCTCCATAATCACTTTCTGCTTGTACTCGCGCAGAGCAAACTTATAGGCCTCCCGGTCCTTAGGATCCCAGGATTTCCTCCATCTCCTCTCACTGCTTCTGCAGCCCTGTCTCAGTGATCTAAGATGGTCAGAAAACCATGGAGCTGATGGCTTACGTCGGGCTTCATATCGCAGGGATGCTGGAGCGAGCTTTAATAATGTTCCTCTAGCTATTTATTTTTTTAAAGAATGAACCAAGTTCAATGATAACGTGTTTAAAGTTCTTGGAGGCACTGGCATACTTTGTTCAGGAAGTAGAGTTCATACTCAAACTCAGATGGTTCACCAAGAAGTTGGTTAGCTAACACATTTGATTCAATTTTGGACCAATCACCCTTGTCCTCCTCCTGTGATGCTGTTTCAGGAACGGTATAATTATGTGGTATAAAATATCGGTGCATTTTGATCATAGTCCTTCTCTCCACCTTTTGAGGTGAAAGACTTGTCCTTCTCACTGTGACGACCGCACCAGCTGCACTAAACACATGTTCAGCAGACACACTGGCAACAGGACAAGCCAAATACTCAATTGTCACCCTGCTGAGCTCTGGCCATTGGTGCATCTTCCCATACCAATACTCAATGGATTTTGATCCACATAGACCTCTTTTGGATCATCAAGATACTCCTGGTACATCCTGTGGATGGTTATTGGGGCTGCCACTTGCTCAACCTGTTTTACCGTCGCCTCTGCACTGGATTTGAGCCCTGCCAATTGAAACCAATACAATGCAGAGGTTGAGTATGGTCCTTTCTTTGCTGTTGTTGCCAGTGTTCTGGTTGATGGTGTTGTTGGTTGCTGTGATGCAAGACTGCCCTCTCTGGAAGTTGTAGACGGCACCTCAGAACTGCAGGTTGGGACTCGAAGTTCCAGCTGTTTCTCTTCCAAGTCTCCAGCTTGCTCTATAATCTATTTCTTGTATTTTAAAATATCCCCTTCAGAAAAAGGGATGAAATTGGGCAGAATATTTTTATACCATGGATCAAGTAGTGTGGGACATATGTATTTTTTGGACTCAATCATGTCATGTTGCAGCTTTATAATAGAAGCCAAGTGCAGGACTACGGTCTTCACCAATGCATGTGCTTCTGTTTTTTCATTCACACCTGCAGGGGCAAACCTTTCAGATGCCTTCTTTACCTGGTCTTGTACGAGACACAACAACAGGATAGCTTGGCCCATTGTATTGTCCTCCTTGCTAACTTCCCATGTGAAAACCTCAAAAGGGAGTAGCAGCTGTGTCAGGCATTTGGATAGGCCCCATGTATCCGCATCCATGGTCATAGCTTTCCCAACTACATCCCCTCTTCTTGGAATGACATAGTCATTTATCTGTTTGAACTGCTAAAACAGATGTTGGCGCATGTAAAATGTGGAGTTCCACATGTTGGCACCTCCTGTATCAGGGCTTGGACTGGTGCTCTGTTACTATGCTGAAAATTCTGCAGCTGCTTCTGGGCTTTAAAAGTATGGCTGAAATTGGTTTAGATTATTTTGCAGGTAGTCAGTATATTGATGACTATGTCTTCCTTTTTTTAGGAAATCTTGCACCACCAGGTTAATGCAATGGCCAAACACAGGACCCTGAAATAGTCTCCATCTGACATGGCCTAGACTATGTTACTGCCATTGTCCTTGGCAACAAATCTAGTT
The DNA here is from genome assembly GCF_964261635.1 of Lissotriton helveticus. NCBI lineage: Eukaryota > Metazoa > Chordata > Amphibia > Caudata > Salamandridae > Lissotriton > Lissotriton helveticus. The sequence continues at coordinate 955,363,250 of NC_136059.1, read as the reverse complement.
TTAAGACCTCTGGGTCACAGCCATTCATACACCTTGCTGTTAAATTCCTTCAAGATGTTTACAGCTGTGTGTGAGTTCTCCATCGCGAACTTGGCCACTGTTGCATGCCGGCGAATGCTCTTAAAAAATTATTCTGGGCCAAGACCTGAAGATATCTTTTGTTTTACCCATGCAAAAGAGATTTAGTGTGCAGTGATGCGCATGTAATCAGTCGCATGTCAACTGGTTCACATGTCTGTCATCAGGTGAATGGTGTTAACAACACTTTGCTGCAAAGCTTGTCCAACTAACTGCAGCACATCATGAAGCATCACTGGAACAGCCACTCTGGCAAAATAAGTCCTATTTGGTACCTTCCATTTTGGGCAGATGGTTGCCACAAATTCTAAGAATCCCACTCCTTCCATAAAAGAAAAAAGGAGGCGGTCCAATGCTAACATTTTTGCCAGCTTCCCATTGTACAAACGTGCAGTTGGGCGGTTTCGCTCATAGGGCCACTCCTGCCTAAACATGCCTGTAATAGAAACCTGGATTTTCTTCTTTTCTTGAGGCACTGACACAGGCATCTTTTGAGAAGTGGATGCTAGTGGTAGACTCAATGTGTGTTGTGGTGGTGGGGCAGTCACTGTATGCCGCAGTGTCTCCATCCTCTCATTCTGAGTCTTCTTGTGCCATTGTGAAGTCGCTAAGGTGGTTCAATCTGCTGGCACACTGCTGGGGACAGGGCTGCTTTGCATGAAGAAGATGTCACCCTCTTCTTCCACATCATCATCACCTTCCCACATGATTGGACTTGTAGCTGTTGTTCCCCGGCTCTCCCCACCACCACAGCCACGTTCAACTATTTTTTAAAGGTTCTCCTCCCACTTGATTGTGTGGTGTTTTTCCATCTGGTTTGTCGGGCCTCCAGTACCATAATGTGTACTACGCTTACCTCGAACAACATTTGTGTGGCAAAAAGTGCATACTGCAATGTGCTCCTCATTTTTGCTAGCTGTAAAAAAGTCCCAAATGGGGGAGGAGTACTTTTTTACCAAGCCACTACCAATGCCTGAAGAAGAACTGGAGGTAGATGGGCATGTCGTTGATTGCCTCTCTGCTTCTCCTGAGACAGGGGTTGGTGTACTTCTCAGCTGGGGCTTTGCATATATGGGAGCCAGTGGCAGTGCTACTTGTGCCACATCCCTCGGAGCTGGTTGAATAGCATTCTCAGATTCCTCTGTGAAACCTTCCACCATGACTACCTCATCATCATCATCCTCATCTTCATCCACTTCCATACGTCTAAGTAGTTCCGGAACTTTTCTTTTCCCTTGCCTTTCCTGTTGTCTCCTGGTCTCTGTCGGGGTCCACTCAATGTGCCTATGATCATCATCATCAGAAGTGGTGCTTGGAGAAGATGGTGTTGTAGTACCCTTCCTTTTCCTTTATGGAGATCTGGCAGCCAATTATTCTAAAATGGGAGGTTCAACTTCTTGCTATGAAGGAAGCGCAAGCTCTTGTTCTGCTCCAGCATTAGACAAATCCATTGCTGGCTGCAGCTGCTGTCCACTTTGCTGTATTTTCTGAAACAATTATGTACTACTTTGCGAAATGGATAAATCCAATTCAATATCACTACTTGTCAGTGTCTACATGATTTCTCTGGCTACTACACTGACAGACATGGTCCTGGGCTTAGGTTTGGAGGGATGATATTGTTGATGCAGGAGTGCTGCTCTCAGCTTGCTCGCCAGAGGCTAGTGCGGCAAGTGCAACGTTCCTGAAAAAGGTTGTGGTCGGCACACCAGTGGTGGAAAACTGATTCTTCTGGTCCCCAATAGCCACCTTCTTGGCAGTACCTTTCTTTGGGCCCATCTTGAAGTTGTCAGTTGGCATGGGCACTTAGCTTTTATTTTTACTTATTCATTTATTTATGCGATTTTATATAGCGCGAACTTTACCCGAAGGTGTCAGAGCGCTTTACATAGGACCCAGTTTCAAACATAAGGACTGACGGTACAAAAAGAATTTGCAAATTGTTGGCTTACATAAGAACCAGTTGAAAACATACGGATTGAGGATAACATGCGTTATAGAAAGACTTAGGATTACATGCGTTATAAAAAGGTACAAACAGAAAAAATTGCAAATGTACAAAAGATAAAGTCACACAAGGAGGAGATACAACTGGATAAAATCTAGGCATATACTAGTGATATCTCTATCTACTTAGGGAGGGGATACGCATGGATATACTCTAAGAGTCACATAGGAATGGTAGAAAGCACAGCGGACTCCTGCATAAACTAGTGATTAGAGTTATCTCTATATACATAGGGAAGGGGTAAGACTGGATATACTCTAAAAGTCACATAGGAAGGGTAGAGAGTAACGCGGGCTACTACATATTCTAGTGATTAGAGCTATCTCTATATACATAGGGAAGGGATACACATGGATATATTCTAACAGACACATAGGCGACTAGTCGTTAGAGTTATCTCTATATACATAGGGAGGGGATACACATGGATATACTCTAAAAGTCACAAAGGAGACTAGTCATTAGAGTTATCTCTATATACATAGGGAGGGATATGACTGGATATACTCTAAGGGTCATATAGGAATGGTAGAGAGTACAAAGGTCTACTGCATATACTAGTGATTGGAGTTATCCCTGTATACATAGGGAGGGGAAATGAATGGATATACTCTAAGAGTCTACTGCATTTACCAGTGATTAGAGTTATTTCAATAAATCACAGAGCAGAGTTCCAAAAGTGTGGATGCAGTCACAGCACAAAGGGAGGGTGGGAGGGATGCAAGGGTAAGGAGAGAAGGGAAAGCAGAAAAGGGAGAAAACATTTGAGGATCATCCACGGGGATAAGGGGTTAAAGGGCGACAGAATGGAAGGAGGGCTAGAGTCCAGAAAAAACTGTCCGAAAACAGCAGCAAGGTGTCGGCCAGGACAGAACAAGAAGTCAAGAAGTCCAGGAGAGAAGGTGGGAGTCCAGGTGGAAGATGAAGCTGGAGACCAGCCGCGTCGCCATCTTGGAGAGCTTGCGGTCAGCCAGCTCGGTGGGGGTGAGCTTGCGCCAGGTGGTGAAGGCCATGTTGACGCTGTTGGTGCGATATGTTAGCGGGAGGCTCCGCTAGGAATCAGCGAGCAGCCAGCGACCCTACCTCCCGGGTTGTTGTCGTCGGGTGGGCACCACACAATAAGGCACTGCAAATGTCCGGTAGATCGTAGATGCAGAGGTAGATGCAGGCGAGGGTCACCGCCAAGGATCCTTGAGGAGGGCTCACCCCCTCAGGTATGAGACACAGAGAGGCTTACTGCCTCTCCTATGGGAGAGGCAGTAAGCGCTGGGGCCAGATGGTCAAGTAGAGGCGCCGACCGATAGTTGCATGTCACACCCGGCCGCCATTTTAAGGTCAGGCAGGCAGATTGTGATGGGGGTCGCCCCCGGTGACTTGCCGCTACAGAGGCCCCCCGAGGCTATCCTCAACTAGAGGCAGCCCCTGCGTCCCTCAAATTTCGCCCGTCAAGCGTACCTCCCACTGAGGGTTGAAGTCATCGGCGCTCTCATCAGGGCTCCGGCCGCCATTTTGCCCGCGGCCGTCCTCTCCTCGCGTCTCCTCGCAGATCCAGCCACTTCAGCGGCACCAGGGGCGATCGGAGCAGCCCCGCCGGTGCCCTGCACCTTCCGCTTCCGAGGCGTGCCGAAAACAGCCCCCAGGCCACTGGGGAACCGCCAAACCAAGCTCCCGAGCAGCGCTGGAGCCGGGAGCCGAGACGGATCACGACCGCCCGGCTCCGGCTCCGCCCCCGCTTAACACCAAGCTGAAGAGATGACCATGTTGCATAGTCAGTCAGGTGCCACGTCGTGCACAGGCCTTCTGTCTGGCAGTACTGTGGGTGATGTCTCTTCTCTTGTGAACCTAAAAGCAAAAAGCAAGAAAAACATCAGTGAAATGTGGTATTGTTACAATTCAAGCAGTAGTACAAATAAACAATATAATTTAGTGCCGTTACTTAAGTCAATTGCAAATAATGAACAATACAGTGTTCATTCGTGAAATGGAAAACTGCACCAAAATAAACTTTCATGGTGTACACTCATGAAGGATTAGAAAGAGCAACAACCACACAAAAATTACAGCTGTAACTGTTTGCTTTATGTGCAATGTATCACGAAGGGTGTGGCACTCAGGAAGGTGAAGCTGACAAATGAAAAGAGAATAATCCTTACACAATGAATGCTGTTCTGCACCTATAGCAGACATGGGGTTGATTCATTGATGCAAGATGTTATGAAAGTGGCAAAAAAAAAATCAATTAATGTAAAAAAACATAAAATTAAAAATATTAAAAATAAAAACAATTAAAGCGAAATGTGATTTTTAAAATAAAACATTATAAATAAGTGACATTACCCTCAAGCATATAATTAATTTTAATTTATTTAACATTTATCTCATTTCTCAACCATCCATTCAAGCATATGGCAAAGTGCCACCCTGGCTGGAGCCACAAAATGGCTGCCTGCCAATGCCACATGGTCCTCAACAACAACAACACAGAGCAAAAAGGCATTGGGAACAAAGAAAATAAGACATGCAGACCTATGGCTAAAGCACACTGGCTACCTACACAAAATGGCTACTGACTGACCACATGGTAAACCAATGAACAAGGAGGCATGGCCACAACATAATGATAAAAGAACAACACATTCAAGCCTATGGCAAAAGCACACTGGATGCCTACGCAAAATGGCCACCAGCCACATGGTCAAACCAATCCAATCCAATCCAAAAATTCTTTATTTCGGTCATATAGACCATAAAAGATGCAATAAAAACAATCAACATTACAAAACATTCCCTTAAAAAAAAAGAAAAGACATTACCCTCAAGCATATAATTAATTTTAATTTATTTAACTTTTATCTCATTGCTCAACCATCCATTCAAGCATATGGCAAAGTGCCACCCTGGCTGGAGCCACAAAATGGCTGCCTGCCAATGCCACATGGTCCTCAACAACAACAACACAGAGCAAAAAGGCATTGGGAACAAAGAAAAGAAGACATGCAGACCTATGGCTAAAGCACACTGGCTACCTACACAAAATGGCTACTGACTGACCACATGGTAAACCAATGAACAAGGAGGCATGGCCACAACATAATGATAAAAGAACAACACATTCAAACCTATGGCAAAAGCACACTGGATGCCTACGCAAAATGGCCACCAGCCACATGGTCAAACAGCAAGCAAGGCGGCCTGGGGAATAAAGAGAAAATATGCAGGCCTATTGCAAAAGCACACTGACTGGCTACACAAAATGGCTGTCAGCCACATGGTCAGAACAACAACAACCAGCAAGGAGGCATGGCCACAGAGAGGACTTGCAGACCTATGGGGAAAGAACACTGGCTGGCTACACCAAATGGCCGCCAGCCACCTATTCAGACAACAAGAACAACCAACGGGGAGGCATGGTCACAAGCAGAGAAGACATGCAGGTCTATGACAAAAGCACACTGGATGCCTATGCAAAATGGGCACCAGCCACATGGCCAGAGCAACAACAACCAGCAAGGAGGCATGGCTTCAAACAGGGAAGACATGCAGGCCAATGGGGAAAGCTCACTGGCTGGCTACACAAAATTACCACCAGCCCCATGGTCAGACAACAGCAAAAACCAGCAAGGAGGCATGGTCACAAACAGAGAAGACATGCTGGCCTCTGGCAGAAGACCACTGGCTGGCAACACAAAATGGCCACCAGCCACATGGTCAGAGCAACAACAGCCAGCAAGGAGGCATGGCTTCGAACAGGGAAGACATGCAGGAGGCCAATGTGGAAAGCTCACCGGCTGGCTACACAAAATGGCCACCAGCCACATGGTCAGACAACAGCAAAAACCAGCAAGGAGGCATGGTCACAAACAGAGAAGACATGCAGGCCTCTGGCAAAAGCACACTGGCTGTCTACACAAAATGGCCACCCGCCACATGATCAGAGCAACAACAGCCGGCAAGGAGGCATGGCCACAAACAGGGAAGACATGCAAGCCTATGGGGAAAGGCCACTGGCTGGCTACAAAAAATGGCCACTGGCTACATGGTCAGAAAACATCAACAAACATCAAGGAGGCATGGTCACAAACAGAGAAGACATGCAGGCATCTGGCAAAAGCACACTGGTTGGCTACACAAAGTGGCCACCAGCCACATGGTCACAACAACAACAACCAGCAAGAAGACATGGCCACAATCATCAAAGAAGAAAGGCAGGCCTATGTGGAAAGCACACAGGCTTTCTTCACAAAGTGACTGCCAGCCACATGGTCAGAACAATATCAAGCAGGAGGCTTGGGAAACAAAGAAAACATGCAACCCTAGTGTAGACACTGACTATACAAAATGGCCCCTGGCCACATGGCATAATGAACAACAAAGGCAAATGGTCTATGCCAAACACACATACACACATAATGGCCAGACAAAAGAGGCATAGTAACACAGAGAACACAGCATTAATTCAGCAATGCCCAAAACAAAATGTAACAGGGCTAATAATGTTCACAGCAACACATATCCTCCAAAGGCATTACCCCACCTAAACACTGTTTACAGGGAAAAAATTAAAATAACACAAAAAATAAATTTTGTATTTTAATCAATGACATCCATGGCCTAAATGATGTTTCAATTCTACACACCCCACAGAAACAGTTGTTTCATGCAATCATGAATAGTACAGTGCCTACTGGCTGGAAGGCCCATTGGCAGACAAGGCCACATAGTAAATGAAATCAATCAATATTGCAAACTTATTAAAAAAAACATGAGGAAGAAAAATTACTGAACTGTGCAACATTTTTCCATTACAAAAGAAGACAGATTTCATGCAAAAAAATAACTAGGCCCCTACTAAAACTGCAAGACACCCACCACAAAAAATGTTAAAAATCAAATAAAAGTACAAATAAATCCAGGTGCATGCCCCCAGTGAAACACACAACACCCTTATACACCACTTTTTGAGCTTACTTGTGATATCTTAAAAGCAAAATCCTTAAATTCAACGGTATATATACAGCAGACAGAGAGAGTGATCCTTCCAGCTCCAAATCCCAATGAAAAGTGACCAGGAGAAGGACAATGCACTGGGAGTAGCCTGCTGGACAGGAACAGGAAGTTGGAGTGTCTAGGGCACTTCCTTTAGGCCTGAAAAAAAAGTTTTAAAAAATGACTTCTTGCACAAAAAACAAGTCTAACGGCCAATTTGAGAAGAAAATCCATTTCAAATGCCTTTCAGCTGCATTATGAACCACAACAGCTTCTCAACCCCTCCGTTTGTGATTGCTATCGCATCTGAGAATGCAAGATAGGTTCCGTGCGTGCAAGCCTGAAGTCTCAAGGGAGCTCGCTAGGGGTGTGAGAATTCTCATACACGCTCAGAACAGCCTGAGAATCTTGACGCTTGCGTTTCATGTTACTCTGCGGAGTGTGGAGTGCCTGAATTCTGGAAAACTCCGTGAGCAGAGTGGAGTTTACTGCCTGGGACTACAATTGTTGCTAAACAGTATAGCTACTGGTTGTTTGGATAGAGTATGACTTTGGTAGTTAGCATGTCATGCATTTGGCAAGTTTGTTCAGATAGTTTAGAGCATAATTGTTGGGGAAGTGCTTGATTTTGGTATAGGTCCTGCTGACAGCTATATTCTGTTTTTTTTAATATATGAATTAATATATTTTAAGGTGCCTTCTACCCAAAGTGTCTTTCAAGGTGTTCTGTCACCCTTCCACTACGATATTTGTTTTGGCTTTTTAGGATAGTGTACTCTTGTACAGGTTTCACCATGGTATGAGGAACTTGGGTTGGCTCCTGTGCTCTAAATAAAGCATTCGTCCAACCCAAGCATCTTCATAGTAGTTTAAAAATGAATTTAGTTTTTCTTTATCTGCTTGGTAGAATGGTGATTGTCATAGTTAATCAAAACGTTTTGTAGCCAGTGGGCACCTATGCTAGTACAATATTGTTGTTTATTTCAAGGAAAATTGAGTAATGGTAGAGTACTCTATACTTAAGTTTGAATTTTGGAGATGTTACCATAAAGCTTAATTCAAATTGAAATACTTTCCTTGCATTGTCTATTTCAAGGACAATTTCAATAATTTCCTGTTCAAAACCCACAAACATTTTTGTGGGTATTAATCATTATTTTCTTTTTTTATAATTGGCACAAATTCTTGATTTGTGGTGCTTTCTTTATTGGAAAAGAGTGCATAAAGTAATGGATGTTTGTGTTCTGATGTTGCTCATAGATGTGTAAATCTAGTAAAAGGGTGATTGACATCATTTAAAAGTGTCATTTATTAGCCACTTGGTGTATTGTCTTAGGGTTAGTATATTGTTAGCAGTGCTGAAAAATTTAACTTCTTTTTAATTTTTATCATTACCTTAGAGAATGAAGTTTCCCTTTGTGTGTGTTATTTTTAGTTGCTCAGGAATGTCTATCTAATCAAATCTTTTTGGGGGTCTTGTTGCTTGTCTTTAAGTTCTTCTGGTTCTTGTAATTAATGTCATTGAATCTGACATGAAGGACAAATGTCCTATTATTTACTTAGGAATGTTAGGAATATAGCACCATATGTATCAATCCATCTCCCGTTCTCTATAGATACAAAACGGGTAAAACCCTTAGACAGACCAGTCTCATAGTCTTTTAGAATTGTTTATGTTGGTGATGAAGAGATAATGCTTGCTTCTTTCATGTCTTGTAATATAACAAATTTGTAGTTCAACTATATTATATTTCATGTTTTCTTCAGCGTAATTTATGGTAGTTGTTTGACCATAGCACCTGTTATATTTACTGCACTTTCTTTGGGTTCTTACATTGTTAGTGCTCTCTTTAGTGTAGGTAGCTATACTGGACATTTTGGAATCCGTGAATGATATAGATGTGAGAAACATATTTACTTTATGTATTTTAAAATATTTGTAGGGTTACAAGGTTAAGAGTTAATAATTTTCAACTTCTTAATTACATTCTTTCTTCTTCTTATAATCTGCTGTGCTCTTGATTTGTGCAGTACTTCAAAGCTGTGAATGGCATATTGGATTTGGGTTTAAGCCTTCTCATGTTTAGTAATTGATTTGAAATATATTAAAAGCAGAAAATGTATTACATTTTTTTTGCTTGGCTTCTTTCATTTTTTGTAATTTTTAGTCATCTAGAGAATGCTTTTCTAGATTTAAATATTTAGTAAACTTGGTTTCTATCAGGACAGAGTTCTTTTCCTCATAAAGAGTGAGAACTTGCATTCAAGTAGAATGACCGTTTCTGTTACTGTAGGCTAGCTGTGCAGCAGTTTGTGTGCTTGGCATTCTATTTTCCTATGTTCTAATTATTTTAGTTTTGAATTTCATTGGATGAAGTTTCAGTTATGTATTAAGGATTTGTTTGATATTTTCATGTATTAAGACACCAATTAAATTGTTTCTTATGGTTGATGCTCTCTCGATTATATATGTTTGATATTTGCTTTTTAATTTGTCTTGTAGTATATTGTTTACGTATTTGTAATTGTTTTATTTTTAAAGATATTATAGTATGCAATACATAAGTTATCAATATTTTTGTTTTACATTTGTTTTAATGGGTGCTCGATATGTTAATAGTCTATGTTTTTGCTTTCAATATTGCTGATTTCACAATATTTTGAGCGACAATATTTTTGCACTCAATGGGGCATATTCTCAAGGAACTATAGCCGCGTTATCGTCACTTTATCGCAGCTAAAGTTGTGATAAAATGAACTCCCTATTCACAAGCAGGTGATAACAGCCCATATCACCAGTTTACCCACGATATTAGCTGCAAAAAACATCGCCACAGGTGACCACGGCAACTATCGCGAATGAAATGCAGAGTAGGCGTTCCAGTGCCAAAAGCCGCGATAACACCACTACACAACATTCTCAACGACCAGCCAGATTGGTGATAAGATCACAAAACAGGCGATAGGCACGTCACCAGCAGGAAATTAATACCTGCTCGGACCTGGTGTAAAGTCGGACGACAGCCTGCACCACAAAAGTGAGCCCAGCCCAGAGCTACACCTGAAGGGAAACAGATGCCATGGAGCCACTGATCATGCAGGCAGTAAACCCAAGAGGGCCACAACACCCACTGCCACCACCCCCAGGACCACACCTCACCCCCCTGGCCCCCCCTCCCAGGATCAACACTGAGGCAGCACAGGCAAAGGCAGTGCCCCCCTGAAAACACACCGACCTCACACACCCAATACCAGAGAATGACATTACACACCACAGGCTCAAAGGGACAACCAACATTCCCCCTCAGGCAAAGCGGCTGGCCATGCTGCCCCTGTTGGCCTCTGGTAACTACCAACCAACAACTGCCAGTGTTGGAGGTGCCCTATCAAAGCTCCTCAAACCTGTCCTGGATGCCATTACCAGCTTGGTCCCGCAGTACCTATACTACCCCCACACTGCGCAGGAACAGCTGGAGACCAAGCAAGGCGTCTACACCATAGCTGGCTTCCAGCACATTGTGGGTACAATTGACTGCACACGTGTCCTACTGGTGCCCCCTGGCAACACTGCACACAATAACCACAACAGAAAGCACATGCATCCCATCAATGTGCAGGCAATTGCGGTCCCCCGGGAAATATTCAGCAACGTCGCCGACAACCACCCAGGCAGTGTGCATGATTCCTCCAACTTACGACAGTCCATCATCAACCGGCGCTTCCAGGATGGCACCTAAGGAAATGCACTGCTCATTGGCAAGTACCAAATGAACAAACACACACCTCAAATCCACAATCATGCAACACACAACACTGGGAATGCACACGTCACAAACTCAAATACAACATGCCAAACAACATGCCCACCCCCAGACACAACAGCACAACTTACTGTGGGAACCTGGACCAGCCATGTACATGAGCCATCAACATCATGGCACCTCAGCCAGACAATAGCTGAATGTGGTGAGAGGCAGGAACCAGGCATGTGCGACCACACACATATCCATGTCGACATACACCACTGGTGTATGGAGTGTAGTGGACAGTGGACGCAACCATGTCACCCCAGCCACTGGGGAAAAGCGCGGAAATGTAGCTTGTTATGTTCCCCCATAAGCGTGAGCAGAGTGGGATGGCCCCCGTACGCCTGGCCAGCGTAGGGGTGTGAATAAAAAATACATAACTTTGGGCGTGGTCCTCTTCCAGAATTCCCAACGTCTCTGCCAGGGCGGGCCCAAACCCACCACTAGGCCGTCGCCAGTGTGGCCTGATATCCTGTATGCACCCCAGGCCGCTGGTTCCCAAACTCGACTTGCCCGCCCCTGCGCACCCAGGTCTCACTGCTCACCTGCTGACACAAGCTTGTGTCAAAGAGGGCAACCATGTGCCGGTGCAAGCTCCAAGCTAGAGGCACGCGAACCTGACAACCTGCTACGACCATCACGGCCCGCAATACTCATTTCTCATTGACGTACTCTACCGGCTGATACAGCGGACTAGCAGGTCACACATTTGGAACAGAGTCTTGATTACACTATGGCAGCGAACAATAATTAAGGCTGATTTGATGTCACTATACTCCGTTCGATGTGGTGCCTCCAGGTCTTAGTAGTGCATCACAACCACATGTTTCTGTGGGCCCTCGCGGACTACTGCCCTCGGCCTATGCTGCACTCGTGTAGGTCACAATTGGAACTGAGCATTGATTTTTCGATGGCAGAGTACATATCATTGCACGCATGGAGAGGTGTAAGAGGATGATGCGTTGCAGTCAGGAGGGAAAAAGGATCATCGTTACGGAGCTGATCGAACACTACTGACAACTGTCCTGGTGTCACTAACTCTGCGCATCGTGAGCCACTGCTGACCACTGCCTCCGCCCTACACTGCGGTCGAGTAGGTCACACATTTGGGACTGTGTCTTGAAAGACGAATATGTTTACTTTTCCCTTTACAGGCACATTGTGACCTCATTCGAAACAAGAGACAGGTTAATATACCTTTTTCTTATCACTACTTTTAGAGCACTTTGACCATACCCCATTACCCTCACGTTATTCACATAACGGTCCTGATGGAAGCCTATAAGTCCTATTAAGGCGTAAGAGGCAGAAACATGTCGACCAATTTTTAATTTCCTTCCCATTCACAATATCCCTTTTATCTATACTCTGAGTGCATCAACTGCTCATAATAAGTATCTCAAGATGCACAATACCGGAGTTTACTAGACCCGAACCCAGACTCATTAAAATTCATATTCTGGGATTTCAGGCCTTTTTAACGATTCCTTATCACTGGCTCGCTACTGTTTCAACCTTGGGTCAATACCTCCTGGTGGAGGTTGCATAACCTGATCGACCTGATGATTATGCACACACGTGACTGAAAAGCGGAGAATCAAGATACACCGCTACAACGCCAACATACCCATCACGTGCATGAGGGTCTTTTAATTTGGGACACACCCCGCTCCTGCAAGATACCTAAGGTTTTGCAGGACAAGTGATCCTTTCCCAATTGATTATTGATTTAGCAATGGCTAAGTTTATATCATTGTACCGGCATCATCGCAGACTGCACCCCCTCTCAGTCCCGGTACCACTAAGTCTGTTCCCTGACATTCATGGACATGCTTTGGTTGAACTTTGGTGGTGTCTGAGTCTATGGACTGGGGGTTGTCTTCATCATCATGTAGCTGATATCTAAATGTTGGTGAAGACAAGGCTGCAGCATTCCACTCCTCCATCTGCTGCTTTCGGACGGCTTCTGCCCTCTGCATCATGCCCTGGAGGACACCCTCCACTGTCTCCCACAGCCCTCCACCACATTCACCTCGGACATCGATGAGGACTCACTCAGTCTGCGTGGCCCTACTTCAGTGCACCGCATGTCACTGTCCCATAGCGGGGTCCTTGTGCCGGCCGCTGTACATCCGGGGTCACTAAGTCTGTGCAGCTGAAGTCATGGACCCTGTCTGATAGAATATTGGATGGCCTCTGTGACAATGGCCTTGGGGTCATCAATGCCATGTGTCTGTGGCCCTGCACTGTCCGCTGCCTCCAGCCTCAACTGCGATCCACCAGGGCTCACACATCAAATCAAGTCCTGACCAGGCCGGACGTCGTATCACCGCAGGAGGTACACACTACCACCACCAGGACCAACTCTACCCTCCAGCAGGTTAGAGCTTGGAGATGTAGCTTGGTCGTCAACCACTCAGTACGTAAGAGGGGTGTACTGGGCCGTCGTCCGGGGGTCCAGTGTGGGTGTGTGGATGGTAAATCCGGGGCTCAGGGTGTGGTTCAGTACAGGAAATGTGCAAATGCATGTGTCTGTGTTGCAGTGTGGGTCTCTTTTGTGGGGTGTAGGTAGTCCCTAATGGGACTTCCATACCCCATGTGTGATGTAGTTCGGCTTCCATGAGCTCTGAGCCCAACCGCACCTGTTCGGACACCTCCTTTTGACATTCTGACACCTAGCATTGGAATGAGATGTGTGCCTCAATGGCGTGTTGGGAGCCAGCCGTGGTGGCGGGTACTTCCTGCTGTCTGGTCTGTGCAGGGGCTGGGGTCTCCTCTATGTAGCATGGCTGCTCTGCTCCTGGGGGTGGGTTGCCTGAGATGCCCATGAGCTGTTGTAGGGCATCGGTGTCAGAGGTGTGGTGGTCATCTCCAGCATCACTTATAGGTTGTTTGACCTGCCCTGCTGGAGGTGTTGTTCGTCCGTCTGCAATGTGAAGGGGAGATGCATGTTGACATTGTGTTGACATGTATGTTGGCACATTGTTCTTGTTGACATGCAGACTGTGTGACAATGTACAATGTGACTGTTTGGGAAGTGCTGGCAATTTGAGGGGGGACAGTGGACGTTTGGACTGTGTGACGGATGTGAGGTTGTAGACGTTAATATGCATCTCACAGTTTCCTGCTCTGTTCAATATGATTGGCCTGCGTATGTGCGGACCCAGTTGTGTCCTCTGGTCTGCAGTGTTGGTGTTGCACTTTGTGCTACATTGCCGTGGGATGTGCTGTGATTGCTATGGGTGTGTGCTGCAGTGTGCCACAGGGATCAGGGACATGAGACTGGGTATATGTGGGTGTGCAGTGTACTACACATCGTTGTTCATGTGTGCCATTGTGCCCGTCTCCTCCGTACCCCCAGTCCCTGGTCATTACTTACACTGTTATTGTTGTGTCAGGTCCTCCCGAGCTGTGTCCGGACTCCTGATTCCTTGCACCGTCTCTAAACTAATGACTGTGGCCTCCATTTCTTCCAGCTCCTCCTGTGGCACAGGACTCCCACCTCCTGTCGCCGTTGTTGCCTTGCTGTTGGCAGCGGCTTTGTATCTGGTTTGGGTTTTCACATCATGCCAGAGCCTCTTGGCCTCCTCCATTGCCTCCTCGACACTCCGACTGCATTCACTGTAGTATAATTGTGGGTCAGTTGATGGTAGTATTCTGTCACTCACCTCCGTGACACTGATCTGGTTTTCCTGTGCACTGCACCTCGTCTTCCTCTCCCTCTTCTCCTTGGCCTTCCCCGACCCCGTTGTTCCTTGCTGGTGGTCTTTTGGGCTTGTGGGGTTTGTGTTGGCCTCTGCGCTCGGTCAGGGTGCATCCATGTTGCTACGCACTTTGGATTGTTTCTGGTGTGTTGTTTTTGTGGCTTTTATAGTGCATTTTCCCGCTAGACACGTGGGATTTGTAGGCCTGCCACAGATTTTCACTGCATTTTGTATCACGATTGGCCTCACCGCAACTTTTTTTGCGTTAGTGTTTCGTATTTTTGCGGAGTGGAGTTGATTTTAACGCAGTCATTTGATGTGTTATCTGGAAACTATCCCATGATACCGCCGTGTTGTGAATACTTAGTTAACACGGCGTACTTTTCCCGTGATAGACTGCGATGTTGAGTGTTGCGTTAAGTTACTTTTGCTATGGTTATCACACGTTCTTGAGAATTTGCCCCAATATTTCCAATGGTCAAAATTTGATATCATAGTTACCAATGTTTTGTAGGACATTTTTGCATCACAATACTTTTATGGTCGATATTGTGTTGTACAAATAAACCAAAACTAATGGTCCAAAAATGTTAGTGTTTGGCTCCGAAGGGTTGCCAAGAACCTCCATCTTCTCTGCTATGTGCAATTTCAGAAGCCGATGAGCTATCTTATGTCGCAGATACCAAAATAAATTATTTACTTACATTTAACTCACTAAAGATGCAATATGTTCAATGAATGCAAGTAGAACAGCATGCCCAACAACCTATCACAGTTATTGTTGATGGGCACAACAATTATTATTCTTGTTTCATTGGGTGTCCAAAACCAGACAATTTCCCACAGTTTGTAAGTGAGCGGTCATGACGCTCATATTAAAAAAAGGTGATGCCATTCTTCTTGCAAATTATCGGTGTATAAGCCAGACAGTCATGCTCAAAAAGTCTACTCAAGGATAAGTCTTCAACACCTAAATGCTCATTCAAACATTTAATAAATATGATGATGTTTTTACTAAGAATAATGAAGAAATGACATTGTTCGATAAATAAAATAGATATATAATTCACTTTTTGAAATTGTTTATCCTTATTATTCTCTATTGCTCATAGCTGATTGTGTCCTTTGTTGTAGATATAATACTGGTTATGGTAGAAGTGGTATAAATTAAGATTGTACATTTGTTAATGTGTTTTCTGACTCCTTCCCACATTTATTAAATCGGTTGTTAACATAGAGTTAATACCCACTAGGACTTTGGCCTCATAAATCAAGGAAAGGGGACACTTATATTTGTTGTATACAAACCCACCCCCTTTTCTACAGAGGGTATCTCCCAATACTTTTTTGAACTCATTCAAACATTGACCATTGTTTACTCTTTGGGCAACTGCGCAGAAGTTAAATGATCAATGGAGTTTAAATTGTTGTTTTGTTGACTTTTGCATAGTTTGTGATCAAGTGGATTGAGTTTCTTTTGGAAAAAAACCTGCCTACAAGGCCTACTTTCAATCATTCAAGTTCTACATTCCTTAACTACGACAAAGAAGGAGTTTGACAAACAGGCCAGTTATCTCAGAAGCTTCCATCAAAAAAGGTCTCAAAAGCCAAATTGCTGGAACTGGAACCATTTGCTTCAAAAATTGGCTGGGTTCATGTGTATCACTTTTTTGTACAAATGACTTAGTTGTAATGGATTATAAACCAATTTGCCAGCAAAGTAAACTGGCTGCCTTACATGTAAACTGTACACAGAACCAGCTTACAGTTAAAGATTACAAAAATATGATTCTGATTTTTGGGAAATAATATACACAATTTCTCTGGAAGATTGGAGCTAATAGAGTGACGAGAGTGGAAATGTGACACACAGATATTATCTATTATAAGTGAAAAGCCTTTTTCTTTTTCAGTGATCTTACAAGTTACTTATAGTTTTGCCATATTATCTTTGATGACATTGTTTTGATGACTTTTCTGAAGGAGAAAGCCATATCAAGAAGCCTCAGAAGGAAATCTATCCAGGTAGATAAACTAAAATTCACTATTATTTGAGATCTCTCCAGAGCCACTGAAAAAAGACGATGGTGATGGATAAGAACATGGAAGCCTTCTGGCTGCAGCTGGGTAAGAAGATGCAACCCCACAGCTGAAACTCCCAGCACTTTTTGAAAAAAAGGAGGAAGAATAAGATGCATTTTCTTAGAAATAGTAAAGAAGCAGAATATTTGCTAGAGTAATGCAAACCTCAAATGATTAATAGTACTAGTTTAGTTAATTTATTTAATTTTAAACTAGGCTGTATTAAGCTGTGGGCCTGATTTAGAACTTGGTGGACAGGTTACTCGGTCACAACGGTGAAAGATATCCCGGCCATTGAAATATAAATCCTATATGATGTAATGGGATTTATATTTCGGTGGACAGGATATCCATCACCGGAATAACCCTTTTGCCACGTTCCAAATCAGGCCCTATGTCTTTTCTAAATAGGCACCATGAAAAATTATTTACACCTTTTGCTACAGTGATGTCAGGATTTGTACAAGGAGATGGAGTATCCATCTATGGCAGCTGAGTCACTGTTGGCAGAGGTGAAACTTCCAACGTGCAAAAAGACAGAGACCTCAAGGATCCGATAGAGAAGCACCCACGAGGAGGATGGTTATAACTCATGGGGCAATGTAATTAGAGGCAGAGGGAAGAGTCAGATTTCTTGTAACTTTCATTAGTTGTATGGTTCCTGTAGCTCAGAGTTTTTCGTTTACTGTTTGGCAACTTTGTACTTTGTTATTTTCACCCCTTCCTTCGGTTCCCATTTACCTTGCAGTTACTTGACGTAGCCTCTTTAATCCCATATCGCTTCCCTACGAGCTGATTCCAGCTATTGGTAGTGATGCTCTCAGTCCTGAAGCAGGGTTCTTGGTACATTCTGATATTTGTCAACCGACACATCTGTGGAGTCTTGGGTCAGACTACTTGATAGTAATCCGGAATTATTCTGAAACCCGGATTGTCATTGCATATGCATTCTCACCAATCATTGTTGTTATGGTGTATAAGAATCACCCTCTTGGAACCACGCCTCCTACTGCCATCACTCACATTAAAAAACCAAGAGCTTCCAACCTGTCGCACCTGACATCCTGGGGATTCATTACTGGCATGCCCTTGCAACACCAGATGACGCTACTTGGAAGGCACCAGCTCTGAAGATCTTGAGGACCAAGTTGACTCCAGTATTTTGTCTCCTTCTCTTTTTTTCCCTCGCCCCCTTTTTTCGCATAGGGGAATTGCACAGAGCAGTAGCACTATTCCTGGTTCGTGTGAATCCCACAGAATGGAGGACTGGAGTATTAGCATATGGAGTTATGCCATAAATCTTTCACATTCAGAGTTCTGACAAGGAGGTAGGGGAATAGCTTAAACGTATCCAACATGGAAACATTTAATCTAGGGATGCACCTCCAGGTTATGAGAGAAAAGGTGGGGGGCAGTTGGGAGGGGGCACTAAAGCACATAAAAAACTAAAAATTCTTATACTACCAATTGTAACATATGCACCACAGAAATGGTTCTGACCATGGTAAACAAAGCACCCTCTACTTAATATTATGGACCAGAAATGTAAATGGGTTAAGAAGTTGTAGAAAGGAAAATCAGCTTTTAAAGTACGAGTTTAAAAAAGGACCAGATATAATTTGTTTGCAGGAGACCCATCTAGCAGGGAAGGAGGCACACAAGTCACAAGTACCTAGATGGGTGGATGGTCTTGTAGCTTTAGCAAAAAATGTTATCACCGAAGGTACAGATTTTTTAGTATATGCAAGAAGCATGATAGACATAATCAGGAAACAAGCAGTAATCAAGGGGTCGTGGCTAATAGCCCACATCTCAGGAGTAAATTGATAATTGCAACCTCAAAATGTTATGCAACATTATTATTAAGGATGGCCTATGTCTTTGATGAGCATTGCAATGTAATTCTGGAAGAGGAACTCAATAAATTGAATGCAAGAACCCACTACAGAATAACAAATACAAAATCTGTCCTCAAAACTTTCATGACTGACTTTAGTTTGAACAAAACCTGGAGAAAGAGAGTGGCTAAAGTGAGACTATTCCTTCTATTTAGGCAGATATGACCATTTTGCAAGATTAGATTATTTACTACTGTGCCACATTTTAGTTAGCCATTTCACTTTTGCACAGCATGGAACAGTAGGACTGAATTTGGAAATTCAGAAGTTTAAGAATGGGAATGGTGGATGAAATTTAGATAAATCCTTCCTTGCGGAATCAAACTTGGCCGAATGATGACTACAATATACAGGGGAATACTTAAAATTCATTCTAGATACAACAAGAGAAAATGTGGTATGGGGTTCTTAACACCTATATGCCAGAGGTTGCTTTTCCTCTAATAATGTTACTCATCGACAACTAAAGAATGCAGAATGCAACAATTAGATATGGAAATCAACTTTTAGGCGGTAGAGATAATACCTTCTATAGTGAGAAGATACTACTGGGTGAAACACAACTCAATAAAGCTGCAGTAAACCTACAAGCAGTTTTATATGCTAAGGACTTTAAGAAATGGGTAAGCTAGTAAACTGAAATAAAGTGTACAATGAAGCTATGCAGACAATAACAAACTTGGAGCATGACATCAAAAGTGGTACTTTTTTCAGCCTCTATTTAATGACGATTCCAACCTTGATCACTAGAGTATTGATAGAAGGCTGCAGGAAATAAAGCTTCCACAACTTCCATAGATGAGTCAGAGGGCCAGGAGTCCCAGCTCACTCTCAATTCAGTGCATGAAGTATATAAAAACAGAACAAGGTAAGAAAGTTGTAGCTGATGGATTCCTTGTGGAATTTGATTAGTTGCTGTAAAAGAATGTAGTGGCCATTCTTGTTAAAGTGTTTAATGATGTTATTCGAATATAGAAGATACCCAAGTAATGGCTTGAAGTCATAATATACGTAGTTCAGGAAAAAAAGTTCTATTGATAAAACTAACATCTGATTTCGCTATTAGACATGATCTCAAACTCTTTACTAATATTCTCACAAATCAATTGCAAAAAAGTAATGAACAAACTGAAACATAAGGAGCAAGGGGGCTTTTATTCAGGGAGACATCTGATGATAACGGAGGCCATAGTTGGCATAATAGATGTTGCCACAAATAAAATATTATTATTAACTATCACAGCAATCGATATTGCCAAAGCATTTGATTAAGTCAAATAAATATACGTATAGAGAGTTTTAAATTCGATGGAGCTAGGACCAAGATATTTCAGGACTATTTATGCTTGGTAAGAAAACCCAAACGTTAATGGTAATATGAACTAACACACGTAGTACACACTGAGCGTGCCTCAAGACAAAGATTGACACCTTCTCCCCTTGTTTTTAATTTATATAATGAACCTATAGCGTACAAAATAAGAAGGGAAATTAAAAATTAAAAAACAGGTACGTTAACATAAAGATAGCATATGCACAGACAATTTAGCAATCTTTACAGCCTGTCTAACTAACAGTATACACATAGAGAAGAGGTAGTTAATAACATTTTCCAATTTTATTGTGACACTTAATGGACAAAGAAAAATCTGAGACTGATCTGGAACACTGAGTATAAACAGAACAAAAACAGAATTAGATAGGATTCACAACAATTTGCAAAATCGATAGGATTGCACACATAAAAAAGTCTCAAAGGAAATTAAGATACTTTGAAAGATGTAACGATATTCTCCTAGGCGACTACTAGAATAAACATTGTAAAAATGGTAGTTCTTTCCAAGTACTTTTTGCATTTGATGCAAACACCTTGAATTTGAATGAAATGAATTGCAGAAAATGCGGGCAATGTTAAATTCATTCACAGTGGAGCTAAAGGACCTAGATGTATTATTCACTGTTCACAAAGTACTGGTCACAGGGATAGTGACCTGCTGGAGTCAGCAGATACCCATGTCTGTGGTTGCCTTTCAATAAAGTAAACATTATTTTTAAATAAAGCCCTTTTACTTAAAAAAAATAATTATTTGAGAGTGCCAGTGGTCCTGTGGACCACTGCCCACTTCCCAACAAGCTTTTTTTTAACATTCACAAAAAAGAAAGGGCCTCAAATGGACCCTTACATTGGCCGGGGGGTTACCACCCCAACAGCCGTTAATTTGGATATGAAAGCATGGATACCTACAGCGCATTCTTTCCAAATAGTGATTCCCAATCCATTTTTAAATACATTTTAGGAGCTCGAACAAAGTTACTGACTCCTAAAAAAATTGATTGAGCACATTGCAAAAAGCATTTTTGCATTCACAATTTTTGAATTGAAGCATTTGCTACTACATAAATGCTTTGGACATATGGCCCCTATGCTTGTCTAGAAAAAACTATATATTGCTCTGAGAAAAGGAGATTGGGCCCTTTTGAACTTACAGTTATATTGTTGTGCATCTAAGAAAAAGCAAATCAGACCACTTATTTCCTTTCCATTTGAGATGATTTCCCCAGACTGGCTGTTGTCCTTGGTAAAACACACAAGATGATGGACGGAATGTTGCACAATGGCAAAACATTCACCCCCAGTCACAGATCTGGGTTTAAACCGGTCCTAGGAAGCTTGTTTCCGGTCCAGGGAAGGCATGGCTTGGCAGTTCGGGCTGGACTGTTCCCATGAGGCACAGGGTCAGACTGATTTGCATATGGTCATGTCTCAACTGGGGTGGCAGAGTGGGCTAAAGAACGGTGATGGATTAATCTGTTGACTGGGTGTGAGTGTTTGATTGGTTCAGATGCTTCGTCCATCACCACCCCCTTTTGTACCGCTTTGTTCGCCATAAGTTGGCAGAGTATGCTCAGACGTGAGTCCCTTGCTCACTTTGCTACTGGATTCAAGCAAGCCTGGCTGAAGACGGCTGAAATGCCAGAAACCGGTCCTAGGAAGCTTGTTTCCGGTCCAGGGAAGGCATGGATTGGCAGTTCGGGCTGGACTGCTCCCATGAGGCACAGGGTCAGACTGATTTGCATACGGCCATGTCTGAACTGGGGTGGCAGAATGGGCTAAAGAACGGTGATGGATTAAACCCAGATCTGTTGACTGGGTGTGAGTGTTTGATTGGTTCAGATGCTCCGTCCATTACCACCCCCTTTTGTACCGATTTGTTCGCCATAAGTTGGCAGGGTATGCTCAGACGTGAGTCCCTTGGTCACTTTGCCACTGGATTCAAGCAAGCCTGGCTGAAGTCGGCTGAAATGCCAGAAACCGGTCCTAGGAAGCTTGTTTCCGGTCCAGGGAAGGCATGGCTTGGCAGTTCGGGCTGTACTGTTCCCATGAGGCACAGGGTCAGACTGATTTGCATATGGCCATGTCTGAACTGGGGTGGCAGAGTGGGCCAAAGAACGGTGATGGATTAAACCCAGATCTGTTTACTGGGTGTGAGTGTTTGATTGGTTCAGATGCTCCGTTCTTCACCACCCCCTTTTGTACCGTGTTGTCCTTGGTAGCATGTGAGAAGTGGAGGATGTTTTTTATAAATTTGCTGCACCTTAATTCTTACAAAAAAAAAATCAGATGGAAGATATTACAGTCAGCCTCTAAGATATAGTGGGAGGTGCTGAAATTCTTTGGTAGACAATTGTATTGCTTGTTTCAATCTTTATGGCTATCACTAGGCACCTGCACACAATAATATCCACGGGTCTAGGCAAGCTCTTAGAATCACAAAAGACCTAAATGTAGTGAACAAACCCATATATATCTCTAGCAGACTACAGAAGGAAAAATCCTATAAAAGGATGGATTCCCATCCCTCACCAATGGTGACATGCATCACTAGGCACCCTCACGCGTTTGAGAAACAGATAATGTTCGAGTTATTGGAGATTTACAAAGGGAATGAAAACTAAGATCCTTGGTGGATCTCAAAGAAACTACAGCTGGAGAACTATCTATATTTAAGTATTACCATATATGCGTCCTTTAATCTCAGAGGGCGGCCCTCTGGGCGCAGCGATATGGATCGCGTGTGCGATTATTAAAGTTCAACTTGCGTATCTCTATACATTTTTTCCAACAAGAAGTTGTATGTTATACATAGATTTTTATTCAATCCATGAATATATATCCTTGTATTTAAACAACGCTTAAATCATCTTCTGATAACTATCAGATTGTTTTCATGAATTTCCCAATGCATTTCGTGCACAAGGCACTTCATCATGGGAAATCTAAAAGGAAACAAAAATGTTGTCTACATGAGGGCCCACGTCCTAGAATCATACGACTCATTCTAAAGTGATACACTTTTAGATATTACATGTGTATTGTAGTTCCAAAAGAAAACGTTGGTGTCATGTACAGTGTTAATGTCTTCGATCTTGCCAAACGATCATCTTTTAAATTAAGTCGATACGAAGTGTGGCATAAAAAAAGTGATGGAAAAAATAATAAGTGATGGAAAATATAACTGTCTGTGAAAAAGGCGCATCACGTGGTATCAAATATATTAATGCAATCACATGAGAATTATTTATACAGCACCCAAAAATATAATCCACACAATCTAAAACATCACTCAGTTCATTTTAAACTAAATTAGCTACCTAGATCTATTGTTCATGGTTATTTGAAAGAAAAATCAATAATACCTCAGAAGCCAGGGAAGCAGAAATCTCTTCTTCTCTGTTCCAGTCATCATCCTTGTATTTTGATGGCATATGTTACTATCGTCACTATCCTCAGTAATTATATAAAGAAAATCATTCTCAAGACTGAGACGTGCTACTAAGTTTGTCAAACGTTTGCAAAAGATAAAACTACAGTTAAAGACCCGCCCTCATGCCTAGTGGATGTTGTGCCCCCCGTGGGTGCCCTGTATGTAAGTAAAAGTACCCTGTGCCCTTCATCACCCTCCAGCTGAGATGTCATCACCTTTTCCACTGAAAGTAAAGATCACTCACAGAAACTGTGAGCACCCCCCTTATCGCACTAAGAATCAACCATAAATATAAATAAATGCCATCAAATATAGAATATTAAAAATATGTTCCAAGAAGTCGGTTTAAAGATGGGAATACATTAAATGTATTGTGATTTATACATAGCTCTGTCCAAAGTAATAACACTCTACACACATTGAAAAAACAGAAAATACTGCTACATGTCTTTGAAGCAAAGGTGCCAGTCCTCCTCATAATAGAGGGATACACCGAAAAGGTTAGTTCAGGGGAAAGATGAGGGAACTATGTACCTATGTCAGGTCTCCTATGTATATTCCTTCCAATCTCATGTATTTTAAATCTCCCTAAATGAGTTAGATAGATATAGATAACAGTCCAGAAAGTGCACTGCTCCATGCACTATACTCTACTGCCTAAATCAATTATTCATTAACCTGAGCACACCTATGGAGCACACCTTATTTAACCACATCCACAACCTACAACTTAGTACCTTCAAATAGCATTTCTCCATTACATCCTTACTTTGGAGTTCTGGACTTTTTGGTTCCGTCCAGAGGTGTCAGGGATAACACCCGAAGACCCCGGAGTTCTACCTGCCTCGGTGCACAAACAAACAGAAACACGGGCTTCTCGATGGTGGCGTCAAAGACCAAAGGTTTATTACTGCAGGGACACAGAAGTCACAGAAACTACACATGGGCAGTATCTAGTAGCCTGTTCCATTTGTACAAAGAGGGTTGCTCCTTATATACTGAATATTGGGCTTCAGGAAAATTCTTTACATGTTAGCACATTCAAAAACCTTTGTATCTTAAACAATAAATATTTGGCGTTGCACAGGAATCGTCAACAATATCTGATGTCAAAACATTACGAACGAGGGGTTCCCACTATTCCATCATAATCCCATGTCAATTTCTCATTCAAGACCCGGACCGCCTCATCGTAAATTTCGTTACCTCCCCCTAATAAAGGCCCAGAAGGAAAGGAGCAGAGCCAGGTGCAGAAGATGGAACAGTAGGATAAGAGATGTTTGTGGGTCGTAAATGGGCAAGGCTACCAGCTTCGGCCGCCTAATCATGATCAGGCCAACGGACACGAGAACCAGTATAGCAGGACTGGCCTTAGGCTGGGGAGGCAGCTCTTGCTGAGTCATGCTGCCACAGCGTTGCTTGCCTAAGGTGCACGTGTCACTAGCAAGGTGAATTGCCTGCTAAAGCCTATGTGTCCTTAATTGAAAGAGGTCATTGCGTGTCCATTGACTATGTGAGGGCAAAGAATACAAAATGGCTTCCGTGTTCTAAGATGGATGCCATGGGTAGAACAGAAATGTGTTTGTAACAGGAGTGCTCTTGCTCGTAGCATAGCGAAAACACCAGGATATACTAGATGGATCATTTGCGGTTCACTGATACCAAAATTATGTATTTGCGACAATGTTAAAAACACGGGTTCAAATCGTCACGGAACCTCAGACCCTCCTTTTGCCCTTACATAGGCAATTACTCAGTCTATGTCAGAATCTAACTCTATGCTCATTAGGTCAGTGACATGTTGTTGCATCATCATCTTGTCTCGTACCTTCTCCCCAAATGTAGGTGGTTTTCTGAAACAGGTTGCAGCACAGAGACTACACAAAGCGGGACCACATTGGATAATAAGGCAGCACGAGAACAGAAATACTAGGATGACACCAATGACCATCAGAACCTTCCATCCCCACGCTGATACCAGAGTCCAAAACCACTCCATGAAGGACCAGTTTCCCTTGTCTACGTGTATAGAGTCGGAAATCTTGTGTAGCTTAGAGATCGCTTCATAGACGGTTGGAGCATTATTGGGAATAAAAACACAGCAGCTCGATTGGATCATTCTGCATACCCCACCTCGATCTGCAAGTATTACGTCTAGAACCATACGGTTCTGCAACGTCATGAGACGATCCGCCTGAAGCTCAGCTGTTAAGTTACTAAGGGCACCAGCAGTTTCTGTAATAGTAGATTCAACTACCCGTGTTAGTTGACGTAGATTTCTACTATTGGCCATAGGCCCCCAAAACGGAAGGAAACCTTTGAAGAAGTCTCCAGCTTCCTGACCAGCGGTATCTTCCTTGCTGAAGACACCTCTTGCTACTCTGGTCTTGTGATAATCTGAAGAAGCAGTGTATGTCGGAGGTAACAATCGAGCAATATAACATGAACCTGAGAAGTCAGCAGGCAGCCATGTATACGCTCTGTCTTGACAGATGAAGTAAGTACCCCTAGCAGTAAGGAAGGCAGGGGAGGAGTTAGACGGAAATACGTAAGTCTCAATGCACTCACTCCTCCCTAGCTGAGCTCTCAGATTTCTCCCATTTCCTCGCAAACAGACCTGACCTCGGTGAGGCACGACCCAGACTGAAGTGGAGCTTTTACGCTTGCTTTCTCCCAAACTAAGGCGATACTCTGTAGAGTTCCAACTTAAATACACCCGTAATTCATCTCTAGGGTAAGATGGAGTATTATTGACGTCTCTAATCATGTCAATAATTCCCTGGACTAAAGCTTTGTTGGCTGAGTTGTATTTAGTGGACCGTGGTGGACGCGAAGGATAGGTCTCAAGGGCATAGGAAAAAATGGTCTGAAAGGCCTGAAATGATCCATTATAGCTAAAAGGCAAGACTAGATAGGGAATGCCTTTATCCATAGTGTGAGGTATCAAGCCACACACCCAGCAGTCTGTAGTATTAACTACCAGTTGGTGTTGATGCAAGAGCTGTACAAATGTATTGTTAATAAATTCTGAGCGTCGAGCTTGTTCGTATTCAGGAAACGAGTGAAAAGAATGCATAGAAGAAACCGTAGAAGTAGTAGGATCAAGGGGAGGTACTGTAGTTACCGGCATAAAAATCAAATGCACACCAAAGATGATTCCACCCACCAACGTTATCAAAACAATTAAAAATGTAACTGCACATTGCATTAGAAAGCATTTGCTGTGAAGTATTCTGTACAGTCTATTTCTGCGAACATAAATTACATTTTTTCGTTGCAGCTCAGGAAGCTCCATCTTCTACAATCCGTTCGTGACCACTGATGATGTGTACGTAGATGAAAATGCCTCTATCAGCCCTGGGAGTTCCCAGAACTAACAGAAAGATCGACCTTGTGTCTGACCCCCGCAGATTCAACTAAGCACACAGCCACGACCCTACGGCTACCCAGACGGCAAGGCAAAATTTAAAACAACAAAATAATAGCAAACTTCCTGGCTGGAGGCAATGTATCAAAAATTCAAATGTGAAAATAGGCAGTTTCCTGCTTTATTTGTCCATATTGCGAGATCGCAAGTTGTATCTCAGTTTTGCAGGAGCTGTCTGATCTGGAAACAATGTATTTTCAGCCGACGTTGCAATGTTCACGTTTGCAGATGGCAAATGTTCTTTTGGTGCAGATGGCAAATGTTCAGGGTTCAAAAGAGCAGTTTCAGGAGGAGAGCCAGAGTTTGATGTATCAGTGATCAGTTCTGCATCACTGAAAGGGATGAAACTGGGTATTTGTTCTGCTTCAGAGGCACTGATTCCTTTCTTTACCCAGTTGTCGTAAGGAAGTGGCAGAGGCACACGTTTGACGTGTGTCGTGTGGATCCAATTCTTCCGTCCGGCCACACGAATAGCAGTTCTCGTCGCCAATAAGACTTGGAAGGGGCCAACGAATCTGGGCTGAAGATTTTTCGTTCTTGCAAAATTTCTAATGACTACTTGATCCCCAGGTTTCAGCTGATGACCTGGACTCTCCGGTGGCTTTGGCAATGCATCGAAAACCTGTTGGTGAATAAGGCTCAATTTAGCAGTCAAGTCGAAAAGGTAATCAATTAACATTGGGTATTCCAGCTGCTTAAATTCTTTCGGTCTAGGTACCCCCCAAACATTTGCAGGACGACCAAAAATTATTTCATATGGACTAAGCCCTACTCTAGAATGTACAGTTGCTCTTGTTGATAACAAAGCCAAAGGCAGTGCATCTGGCCAGGGCAAACCCGTGGACGCTTGTATCTTAGCAAGTTTCAGTTTAAGGGTGCCATTGTAACCCTCAACTAAACCCGCGGACTGGGGATGATTCGCACTGTGAAACTTTTGTCTAATCCCTAGGCCGGCACACACACTCTGCATAACTTTCCCTACGAACTCACTTCCATTATCTGACCATACAATCCGTGGCATTCCGAATCTGGGGAAGTATTCTTTAAGAAGGATTTTGGCAGTGGACAAAGCAGTATTGTCCTTCAGTGGGTATGCTTCGATCCATCTGGAGAACGCGCAAACTACCACTAGGACGTACTTTAGATTGTTGCAACGATCCATATGAATGAAGTCTAACTGAATCACTTCAAAGGGGCAGGAAGGAGGAGCGAAGTGACCTGCAGGTGTGGGGATTCCCTTGCCAGGATTATGCATCAAGCATACCATACAATTTCTCACCACTCTCTCTGCACACTTACTAATCCCATCATTCTTCCAAACTGGAGCCAACATCTTACAAATCCCTTTAGAACTGATGTGCGCTGCTCCATGTGCCATCGTTACTACTGCAAGCACATACGCATCAGGCAACATCCAACGCTGTTGTTCCGACAAGTCAATCCAACACCCACTCGGGTCCAATTTACCCGTGCTCTCTTTCCATGCAAGCTTTTCCTCCTCAGTCGCCTCTTTCTGAATTTCTTTCACGCTTTCCACTGTGTCCTCACACATTCCAGACTCAGAAATCCATCTTGCAGACGTTGCAACATACATTCTACTCATCATATTTCTAGCTGTCTGTTTTGCAGTCTCATCAGCAAAAGCATTCCCACGACCAACATCATCCGTGATTGCTTTATGAGCACTGCATTTCACAATCGCAACTTCAGTCGGCAAGGTTAGAGATTCCAACAAGTCATTAACTAGCTGACCATGTTGAATCTTAGTCCCATGGGACGTAATGAAACCTCTCTCTTTCCACAAACGGCCAAAACTATGGGCTACGCCGAACGCATACTGGCTATCTGTGAACACATTCACTCTCTTTCCCTTAGCTAAAACGCACGCTCTTGTTAGCGCGATCAATTCTGCAGCCTGGGCAGAATTCTGACTCACTCTTGCAGTCTCCACAATCGTACTCAAAGTCGTTACTGCATAGGCAGCAGTCACATCACCATTCTCCAATTTGAAGCAAGACCCATCAACATACAACGTGCCATCTGGATCTGATAACGGAGTGTCTTTTAAATCAATTCGTCCATTTGTTTCTTCCTCAGTTCTGAAACAACAGTCGTGTGGTTCGGAATCACTCGACTCTTGACTAGTCGGCAACAATGTAGCTGGATTCAATACATTGCACCTTTTGATCTGAATATGACTCGCTAGCAATGTCAGTTCGTAACCTGATAATCTAGCACTGGTAAGGTGCTGCGTCTTGGTTCGGTTCATGAGTGTATCCACAGCATGAGGAACCATAACCACTAGCATGTTGTTCATTACTAAACCAGCAGATTGTCGAATGGAGGCCGCAGCTGCGGCTGTAGCTCTCAAGCAACTAGGCAACGCTCTAGCTACCGGATCTAACGTTGATGAAAAATACGCACAAGGGCGTTGTTTATCACCAAATTTCTGTGTCAAAACACTCAACGCACAACCTTCTCTCTCATGGACATAGAGCGTAAATGGCTTACTGTAATCGGGTGTACCCAATACAGGAGCTGAACACAGTGCATTTCGTAACTCAGAAAAACTCTCCTGACATTCGGCAGACCATGGCACTGGACTCGGAACATTTTTCCCAGTCAAAGCTACCAACGGTTTTGCCAAAAGAGAAAAATTTGGGATCCATTGCCTACAATATGAGGTAATACCTAAAAAGGCACGTACTTCTCTCTGCGTGCTAGGAACATTCATCTGTGTAATTGCTTTTATTCTCTCTGGGGTCAACTTCCTTCCCTCCTTTGACAAGAGATGACCTAGGTAGGTCACTTCTTGGCAACAGTATTGCATTTTTGAAGGTGACACCTTGTGATTCAAATTTAACAAATGATGCAATAAAGAAATTGTAGCTGTTTTGCAAGTTTCCTTGTCATCGGCAGCCACTAGAAGATCATCGACATATTGTACTAAAGCAGAACCAGGAGGAAGTACAAAGGAGTCTAACTGGCTTTTTAATGCTTGACTATAAATGGACGGGCTTTCACAATAACCTTGTGGAGCACGTTTAAACCTGAAGCTTCGTCCTCCTAGAGAGAAACCGAAGATATCTCTGCTTTCCTCGGCTATCGGAATGCTGAAAAAGGCATTTTTCAAGTCGATAACCGAAAACCATGTTGCTGTAGCAGGAATCAACGTTAACAATGCAGTAATGTCTGGAACCACAGGAAACTGTGGAATCACAATTTTATTAACCTCTCTAAGATCAATTACAAACCTATATACTGGAGGTTTTGTTGGGTCAGTTCGTTTCAAAATAGGCAGTACAGGACTATTACAGACATTACCTCTAGTTTCTTCTACAACGTCTTTCTCAATCAGATCTTGCACAATTAATAAAAGTGCGCGTTCACCTTCACTAGAGATTCTGTATTGTGGAATTCGTGGAAGTTTTACATTCGCTTTCAAAGTTACTACATATGGTGGAATTTCTAAAAGACCTACATCATTAGGACCAGTCGCCCAAAGAGTATCAGGGAGAGAACGCAGCTCTGGTGGAAGCGCATCCATCGACAAGTACATTGGAGAGGTGATTCTTTTACCCAACGTAAGCTGTACTCCTTCTGGAGAACAGTACAATGTCGCATATAGGCGTTTTAACAAGTCTAAACCAAGCAGATTTTCATTACAACCTGTCGTCAAAATCAGGGGTGCTTTCAAGTGGCGGGGTCCAACAGAAATAGACAAAGGACCAGAAACAGGGTTGTGAACAGGGGCGCCTGAAAAACCTACTGAAACGTTTATTGAGCCAGACAAAGGTGCGCCAGGGAGTTTCGCATGTATGATGGAACTTTTTGCTGCACCAGTATCCAACAGAAACGGTTCGACTATACCTGATGTTGCTACTGCAACATAAGGCCCACTCTGATCTACTGGAACTGATACTACTCCCTCTCTTTGTCCATGGCTGTCCTAGTACTCTCTTGGCTGAACTTCCTCACTAGCTTCATAGTAGTCTTCAACATGATACTGTTGAGACCTATTTTGTTGGGCAGATTGTCCATTTCGCTGATCGAAATGATTAGAAGGGCGATCACTTGTCTGTGGAGGCATAGCACCTCGTCCTCGACCTCTAGAGTTTTGTATAGAACTACCACGACCTCTCTGAGCTGTCGCAGCATTATTTTGCGCTAAGACTGGACACTCAGTCTTATAATGGCCTTCCATTTTGCAATAAGCACACTGATTCCATTGGTACTGTGGCCTCTGAGAATTATACTCCGTCCTTTGATATGACCCTTGCTGTGTATGAGAATTATTCATGCGAGGCGGATATGCTTGCTGTAAAAGAACTTTAGTTTTTAAATCTTTCGTCTTTTTATCTGATTTTTCTTTCTCCTCTTTATCCCTATTTTCATAGTACTGGGCAGTCGCAAGTATTTGCGCAGTCGTAGAGACAGCCCACGCACTTTCAGAATTCTTTAATTTACCACTAAGTTCTGGCAACAGATTGTGCACAAATTTATCAACAAATAATCTCTGGCCTCCTTCTGTGCTCATATCCTGACCACTATGATCCACGAAAGTCTCCTCGAATCTTGTGAAAAAGTCGGAGACGCTTTCGTCTTTCTTCTGTTTGCATGCGGACAATTTGTCCCAGTTAACGCGTAATGCAGGCATCAGGGTTTTCATTAAATCGATTATTCTACCAGGCAAATTAGCAATTAAGGGTTCAGGTTTAGAACCACCTATTTGTTGACCATCCGCTGCAATTATAGCTGCCCAATCACCACCTAGGGCAACTGGATGATTCTCTTTACGAATCTTAGCCCAAATTGGTTGCGGTACTACATTACCAAATAGCAGATCTATGTCAGCTAGATTCAATACACAAGCGTCAACTGTCTGAGCCAACTCTTTGTAGTATCCTGCAGGATTTTTACGCGGATCTGGCAAGGCCTGTTTCACTGCTAATACTTCAGCTCGCTTCCATGGAATATGTATCCATACTCTCTGGAATTGGGCTGGAGCGGCTGCAATGCCAAGGTTTACATTAGCTTGCACAGCTTCACGCCAAATTGGTGGAACCTCTCTCATTGGGTATTGACGATTTTGTTTCGTACTACGTTTCTCTAACTCCCTCGGTGAACGAAGGGATGGGTCATTCCTATAACTTAAAATCAGTTCCATCGCTTCTTTTATATTTTGACCAACTATCATACCTGCAGCAAACTCTTTCTGAACATTAATTAATTCTTCCCTATTTGATTCAGAGTCATCCTCTTCCAATTCCTCACGTAGAAGGAAGCACATTTCATCGAACACATATCGTTGTGTCGGTTCGTTCCATTGCATAAATGTATCTAATACATCTTGTACATTATATCTTCCAACTTTCGAAACCCATCTAAGAGCAGTGGAATCTAATATTCCTCGCTCTTCAGTACTGGGAAGCTGACTACGTCTCTGCACAGAGTCAGAGGTAGGAGTCTTAATCAGAGTTTTATAGAAGGGAGATAGAATATTAGAGACAGAATCAGTGATTCTCCGACGAACAGAAAGTGGAGTCATAATATTAGCAGAAGCAGTAAATAGAGTAGCAGTTGGAACAGATAGAACAGGAACAGTAGGAGTAGCGGGCAAAATAGCCTGTGAACTAGCAGGTGTGAGCGATACAGGTATAGATAAAGAAGCCGGCAACCCTGGAAGAGGGGGTGTCGAAGGAACATTAATATTGACCACAGGAGGTACAGGAACTTGATTCAGAGGAGCAGGAACACCAGGTTGTCCAGCAACCGGTAATTGAACATTTGGTATAGGTGGAGCCGTAGCACCCTGTGCATACGGTGGGGGTGATCGTAACAAGTAAGACAACAGGGGATCCTTTTCGGGGTCCTCTACTATCTTAGCTGTACTCGATGGCAAAACAGGATAGCACTTGTCTATCGCTAAATTACGCTCTCTATTGGCCACCTCCATCGCTTTCTCAGACTCGTTGAGTTGCAGCTGCTTAGCAGACTGTTCTAAAGTCAACTCTTGCTTTTTCTGTTCTTTCTTCAACTTTTTAATTTCTCTCTGTTTAGATTCTTTTCGCCAATAACGGAAAGAATCAAACATTGCCGGCCGGGCTTTCTTCTTGAACAATTTCGTTTCTAAATTATCAAGAACTTGGGGTTCAAAACTACCATGCAGTGGCCAACTAAGGACACCATCTTTCTCTGTATAGTGGATCCATACCTCGTTATAAGAGATAGGGCCCACACCAAATTTGCAATATAGATCATAAAGGGGAGTTCCAATCGGAGGAACCGAACACGAGTCCTCC
Source organism: Lissotriton helveticus (assembly GCF_964261635.1). NCBI lineage: Eukaryota > Metazoa > Chordata > Amphibia > Caudata > Salamandridae > Lissotriton > Lissotriton helveticus. The sequence continues at coordinate 955,330,193 of NC_136059.1, read as the reverse complement.
AACTGGGAATCACTGTTGCAACTAAAACAAGACAACATACAATTTTTCCGACTTACCATTTTATAATCCGGAACACAGAACAGACAAAACACAAACAAAAGGTGCGCACTCGAACCAAGAACTTAGGCCTACTAAAGCGAACAAATGTATCGATACCCAAACTAAACCAAATGATTATCTTAACCGGAACAACCAGTGATAATCTTACGAAACCAAACCAAACCAAAAACTAAAAGGATTATCCAAACAGGAGCAACCCTTACGAAGTAACCAACTAGCAACCACTTAATACTTAACTGAGGCACTGAAGACGTCACCAAGGAGAAACCCGTCACGTCTCGCCGTACTAAGGACTGCACCTCGGGTCCAAGACAGGGCGACGGTCAAAGCAACGGACCACTGGAGCCATCCGAACGGGAACCCTCGTGGAAGAGAACGTTGGGCCACTTTTGCGATATGCCGGGATCGATGAAGTGGGGCGCCTCCCTCTGGAATCTTCACACGAAGCTTCTCGAACTCTTCAGGCTTTTGGACCGGTACCGAATGACGTCGCCCCACGTTGGGCGCCAATTGGAGTTCTGGACTTTTTGGTTCCGTCCAGAGGTGTCAGGGATAACACCCGAAGACCCCGGAGTTCTACCTGCCTCGGTGCACAAACAAACAGAAACACGGGCTTCTCGATGGTGGCGTCAAAGACCAAAGGTTTATTACTGCAGGGACACAGAAGTCACAGAAACTACACATGGGCAGTATCTAGGAGCCTGTTCCATTTGTACAAAGAGGGTTGCTCCTTATATACTGAATATTGGGCTTCAGGCAAATTCTTTACATGTTAGCACATTCAAAAACCTTTGTATCTTAAACAATAAATATTTGGCGTTGCACAGGAATCGTCAACAATATCTGATGTCAAAACATTACGAACGAGGGGTTCCCACTATTCCATCATAATCCCATGTCAATTTCTCATTCAAGACCCGGACCGCCTCATCGTAAATTTCGTTACCTCCCCCTAATAAAGGCCCAGAAGGAAAGGAGCAGAGCCAGGTGCAGAAGAAGGAACAGTAGGATAAGAGATGTTTGTGGGTCGTAAATGGGCAAGGCTACCAGCTTCGGCCGCCTAATCATGATCAGGCCAACGGACACGAGAACCAGTATAGCAGGACTGGCCTTAGGCTGGGGAGGCAGCTCTTGCTGAGTCATGCTGCCACAGCGTTGCTTGCCTAAGGTGCACGTGTCACTAGCAAGGTGAATTGCCTGCTAAAGCCTATGTGTCCTTAATTGAAAGAGGTCATTGCGTGTCCATTGACTATGTGAGGGCAAAGAATACAAAATGGCTTCCGTGTTCTAAGATGGATGCCATGGGTAGAACAGAAATGTGTTTGTAACAGGAGTGCTCTTGCTCGTAGCATAGCGAAAACACCAGGATATACTAGATGGATCATTTGCGGATCACTGATACCAAAATTATGTATTTGCGACAATGTTAAAAACACGGGTTCAAATCGTCACGGAACCTCAACTTATTTGGACCCCAGTTTACAAACTTGGATCCCACTAACCAATTAACACGCAAGATACAAATGTACAACTAGCTTCAGAGATGATAGAAATCCAGCAGCCAAGAACATCTATGTATAAACATGGTGATACTCACCACAATAATCACAGCCCTAGACATGCCCAGATCCACATACTAGACCAACCTCTTCCCATCCCTCAAACATCAACCTAAGAAACTATCCTACACCATAAACTCTCTCTCATCCTCCCTCCCATCTACACTATTCTATTTAACCTCACAGCTAGTGAATTCCTAACCTACTTCTCCTCTAAAATGTCTACCATCAGAAACACACTTGCTCCCTCTAGTGGAGGAGTGTGGCTCAATGGTTAGAGCGGCAGACCCTGATGCAGAGTTCTGGCCACGGGCCCCACGCTGCGACTCTGGGCAATAGCTTGCTTAGCCTCCACATCGGCCCCAACAGCGCTAAGGATGCCTGGCTTCACCCTGGGGGTGCCCAGGAGTGGACACTTCACAGGGAAAGCCAGGAGGGGTTCCACAGCGGTATGAGTATCAGCGCCAGGAAGCCGAATAGGCGACACCGCAAGGTGACCGTGTCTGTCTGGTGACAGTGCGCTCTATAAGTACCATGACATAAAAGGGTCCTACAGACCCCTATTCAACCATCCATTAACCAGACTTGAATGTTTCACAATGACATCAAAGTGGTAATGGCCTCCTATTGCACTCAGCTAAATTACCATGTGCTCCTCCTGACACTCTCTCTTCTCGAACAGCAAAATTAGTAGTCCCATTTACCTCACTACTAGCCTGTCTTGTTATACTTTGAAATATCTTCTTCATTCTGTTCAGTTAAGCTTGAATGTTTCAAATTTTTTCTTATCCTTCCGTACTAAATAAATCAACATCCTCCTCAGACAGCTAGCACCCAGTATCCATACTTCCCTTTTTTACTCCAAAATTCCTGAATGAATAGTGTTCAAACTATTCAGCCACTATCTCGAATTCTTCAACCTACTAAGGGGCATATTATCAAGAACGGGCGATAATGGGCTTGATAATATGCCCTTGAGAATTCCAATAGAAGTCCATGTTCTGGTGTGAACATGGGCTTCTATTGGAATTCTCCAGGGCATATTATCAAGCCCATTCTCGTCTCTTTAGCGGCAGATTTCTGCTGGTAAGCCAGTAATAATTTTAACACCGTTCTTGATAATATGCCCCTAAGTACTTCTCAATTGAATTTCCCTGTATTTTCCTGCACAGAAACTGGCCTTGCCTTTGCAAGTTTCTCTACTTCCTTGTGTCTGCACCCCAGAACCCACTTTTGCCTATTCTCACTATCCTTAATGTTACGGCTGCTCCTTAGTATTACGGCGGCATTTGATGTGATTGAGCAGTCTAACATGCTCTTCACTTGTTCCTGCAATAGCATCTTGAACAAAGCACTTGATCTGTTTTTCTCCTAACTCTCCAACCAACTATTTTACTGCTTTTGCTGTTCTTCACCAATCCATCTCCCCGATTGCCACTCCCAAGGTTTGTACAGGTTTGTGTCCTATTCTTAAACTAAACCACCTCACATAGAGGCATATTATCATTATTTATGATTTCCTGTTCACACAGCTGATTCTCAGATCTTCTTTCCTTTCTCACGTTCACATGCCTCTTTCAATCAATAGGTATGGATTGTAATTTGGCTACCAGACACTAGATGGCACACTGTTTCCTAATGCATAGATTTGTGAAAAATTATATAATCTATTTCCCAGCCACAGCAGATAGTAGCCCTGAGGGGCAACATATATTCAACATAAGATGCAATTCATTCTTTACGTCACATCTATGGTGGCCAGATTCCAGCTCCAGCTGTCCAATACAGTCAAATAAGACAATATGCTCTCATCAGCCAACCAAAGAGATGTTTAGTGCACTGATCTGGTGTAAATTAGACTATTGCAACAGCCAACTGGTGTGACTCTCACAATATTTTTTTCTCTCCCGTTGATAAGATAATAAACAGCCGCGGCCGGTAGCGGGGCTACCGGCCGGGCAGTGACGTGGGGAGTGGGAGGGGCAGGGTGGGGGGTAGTAATGTATGGATTACGGAGTTTAACAGGTACGTAAACATATAAATTATTAAAACGAATTTCGTTACGTGCACTGCATCACCAAATGCGATGCAGTGCGCGCAACAAAATTCGTTTTATTTATGTATATGTTTACTTACCTTTTAAACTCCGTAATCCATTTGTGTGTATAAATTCCTAGGCAACAAATATAACAGTTGAAAAAGGACAAGGTTGCAATAATTGACATGTAAAGGAAAATGTCGGAAGGAGTTAATATTTATTACATAACAAAATTAACAGATCATACACTTCATAATCATCATCAATTAATACAATGTTGGATTAAAAACATACAGTAAATAATAACCAATCAATAAAAAAATAACATATGAAAAGAAAGGCAATTAATATACTCAAATGCAGTGCGCGCAACGAAATTCGTTTTATTTATGTATATGTTTACTTACCTGATAAACTCCTTAATCCACACATTACTACCCCCCACCCTGCCCCTCGCCCTCCCACGTCACTTCCCGGCCGGTACTCCCACTACCGACTGTAACCCTGCCCCTCTCCCTCCCACGTCACTTCCCGGCCGGTACTCCCACTACCGACTGTGGCTGATTATAAACATCACCACTTAGACATGTTATAAACTGCCAAGACTAACACCCATCCCATTGCATCAACAGCAAGCCAACTGTTTTTTTGTCATACGGAGGAGTACTCATTACTCAATTGGCATTTATTACATTGTTTGGTGTGCACTATACTTGCATCATTGCATTTCCCAACAAACTCAATTTACCATCACATCTTGCATACTCAATCTGTTATCTGTAATTATGTTCTACATTTGTAACTATATACGTCCCTTCTGCCAGAAGTTACCCAATCTTTCATCAAACGAAATACATCTCTATGGGGTCCCTATCTCGCTCAATCACCTGTGTGTCGCGGGTCGTGACTTCAACATGAGGAGTGACAGACACTTCCTTCGGAGGTTCTGCCAGGAACCCAACCGAACGATCTTCTGAGCCTGCGGCGATGTGAGGAAAGTGTGACTGGATGCACTCTAGTGGTGATGTGGCTCAGTCAGGCCCTACTGCATTGCTAACTGGGATAGTCACTGGATGAACCTCAGAGAATGGTTGACTGATCCTGTGCCCCAGATACAGTGAATTAGCAGGAAGTGATTCACTGCTTGTTGAGACTCGTATCCTGAGGAGTCTGTATGTACTTGCTGGGACAATTGTTTGGCAGTTTGGCCAGTTCAACTTCTCTGCCATGATTTCTTATCCCTCTCCAAGCTTCCGTAGTTGACTTAGCATAGGGAAGTCACTGGCATCAGTGCCCGCTCAGCAAAGTCTGTCAGAGTCTTGTTGATTCCACGACACCAATGTGACTTGGCGTAGGAGCTGAAGTGGGTCTTTTGCACCAGGATCTAAGAAGGATTGCTGAGCACATTACCGACCCAGAAGACAGGTTATCCACTACAGAAGATACAGTGAACAAGCTCCATGCAGTTATCACACATTTGAAGGGTTGACCACCTGACTTGAAAGAAGGGTGGAGGAAAACAAAGGGCTGGTCATGAACGAAGAAACTCTGTTTTGTTGGGGTGGCCAAGGGCATGTAGGTGACAGCTCTTAAGCATTTCGTAGACACCTGGATAAGGTCCTTGATATCAGCAGAAACCTTCTCCACCTGTTTTATCATTGAACGAGTGCATCGATCTTTGATGGTAGAGCCTCCTCCTGGATCCCCCCCCCGTGGGCAAGTGGTAGCTGGGTTTTTGAACTATGCTTACAGGGACGCAGGGCTCCGTCAGGCACGTCTGATACCAGACCTCATTGTTGATTTGACCAGGATTTGCATTTTCTCTGACTACACTGTTAAGGTTTGGAAACTACAGAGAACATTCTCAGCAGTCATACAGAAGTTACAGGCTATGCTGTGGTGTAGTTCCTATATTCCCAATAGGCTCTGCGCATTGGAATAATATATCCTGTAGTTTAGACGAAGGACTGAGGTCGACTAGGTCTCTACCGAATATATTAAACCTAATTGTGAGTGCCAGCTAGCTCAGAGGTCACTAGAAACTTTCTCGAATTCACAAGAAGGGATTCGTTTTTGACAACCGCATAAACATGACAACTTTGTTTCCCAAGAATAAGAAATCAATATCTAGAGTCGTGGAAACAATAGATAGCTATTCTACTCAGTCAATCGTGCATGCTTCGTTTCACCAGAGGTGCTGAGAAATGGAGAGACGGGCGTTTTCAATAAAAAGTATTTATTGAACAGTCTTTTTTCTCAAGCATAAGAAATGTACTGCTACAATTTTAATACTGGTTATAAAGTACAAGGCATATAATACGATAAGTATTATAAAGTAGTACTGTAAAAGCATGATATGGTTTCTAAGCCAAAAAATACCTAAAATACATAAAATACATACAGTGATTAAATAATGACTAAAAGTACTCAACTGGTGCTTCTAAAATATGCCTACCCCGGTGTACCTAACCTAAGTCTAGTACAAGGGAAGAAGTAAGTGAGGTGTAGCTTAAGTTTAGTATTCTTTGCCAAGAATCTATTCCAAGAATTCTCTAAGGGTCTAATCAGCTCCGTACCTTGGTTTTAGAATGAAGGAGGTCTTGTATCTCTCTCTCAGAACTCGATTTCCCAGCAACCCACAAGGGTTGCCTGGAAACATTGGAGCTAGATTTCTCTGCAGGAGAAGCTCAGTGCGTCAGCTGGAGGGTCGGGTTCCTTCGGCACTTGCTGCTGCAGGGCGTCGGGCAAGTAGTTAGTCGATCTGCTCCAAACCACTGTGTGTTTGTCTGGGCAAATGTGGGCATATTTATACCTTGAAGGTGCCGAGTTTGATGTATGATTGAACATAATAACGTCTGTCAAAGACTCAGTTCTTTGAAAACTCCATGATTTCCTAGATAAATTAGTATTCAGGCGAGGGGAAGTCCCTAGCTGCTGAAAAAGGCGGGTTTTTCTAAGAAATCGTTGTTGATTCTCGGAACTTAGTGGAAGTAGCCATGCTGTATTTGGGCTGCATAGGCTCAGTCTAAATATGGTAATGATTTCTATGCCTATATAAGGATCGGGTAATTTATACCTATATATGGGCATGAATCTGGAAAATTACCCTAGGGACCCAGATTCCTATACAACACTCACTCCACGATATTAAGTTCAATAAAACTAAATGTATAAGCACCGAACATATCTAAGGCAAGTGTTTACAATCCCACCCAAAATACAAATTGTATTTGAAAGGTTTGTTCACATGAAATGAGTATAAACTGTATGAAAAAATAGGTCTCAACCGAAAATGAAGCATAGTATGAGAGCATACATTCTAACATTTATGAAAGACAAAATTACATTCATGAAATGTCTCTTAAAGGTACAGAACAAAAAAACAGTCGAGACTATCCCATAGCATAATATTTAAACTGTTTCGATTTTAAGGACAGGGCCAAATATTGTCATTAGGAAGTTTTCAAAAGAAATCTTGTTCTCTAAGAATAGTTCTAAGCAGATTACTCTGTGCCAACAAGTTCTATTTTGGAAACAGTTCAAATTTGTTAGATGGTTTGTTTTTGAAAAAAATGAAGGCCGAATTTCAGAGAGCGCTGTGTGAATTAATCAAAAGTTATTCTCGGTGTCAGGAGAAAACATCAGATCGTCTAGGCTGGCAAAGAAACCGTCTACCATAGTAGGCGAAAGTGGAACCACTTCAGTTAGCAGGTCGAATGTGCATGGATGAGGATCGTCGCCGTCAGCGTTTGATGCATTAGCAATGTCCGCAGTAGGTGGTATCTGTGTGCCTGTAGTGTCTCATATCTCACCCTCAGTTAGACTTGCCGGTGAGGCCTCAATGAATGCCGTCATCAGAATGGGCAGCCGTTGGGGGCAACACGATGCATGAGTCGTTACCGGACCTAGCAAAGCGTCAACATCCGATGGCAGGACTGATGGTAGTGTAAGACAAATGTCCAACACGCATTCCTCTCCGCAAAACAGGCATCGCAGAACAGGTAAGATGCAATCTTGCCAGATTGGTCTGAACGAAAGGAACCAAGTTGTGTGCAGATCCCTTAAACGAGCCAAGCCAAGAATCTGTGTAATTCTCTCACGATTCCTCATGGCAAGGAGGGTTTGTTCCATGGTATTCTGGGTATCGGTGGTGACTGGACTTGTCCTATCGGAGCAGAAGGAATAAAAATAGAATTCCTGCTACAAGTCTCAAGATGAGAGGCAGGCCGCCGAACACAGAGTGCACGAAATTTGGAAAAATGCAGAGTACTGCTTCCAATGGTGCTAACAGTCCCGAAAAAATCGTCTTAAATACATGTGCGATGCCACTGGTATCAGACATATTTAAGATTTGACTTAACATTTTTGCGAAATGTATTGGGCAGTTTGTTGATAATAATGCATGTATCTCTGCAGAAGTCCTTGCAACTTGCAGATCATACGTTTCTCTATCAATTCAATTCTTTATTTATGTTTTGGAACTCATAAGAGATCCACATAAAAGAAATACAACATATATTTGTACATACACAAACTTTGCATAAAACAAATACTGACAAGCATTTGATTCCCACGCCCTCTAATAAATATCTAAAAAACATTAAAAAAAGTTAAATATATTAAAACAGAACATTTCATTGGGCGGATTGTACAAAGCATTCAGAAAGGAGCTCGCCGTCAAGAGACCCAATTTTAAACATATATGTCTAAACCACTTTCTACGTGATATCCGCAAGGCTGGGCATATAAAGAGGACATGTACAATATCCTGGGTGGACATATTACAAAGGTGACAAATTGCAGGGGACCCATACCATCTAGATATTAAATTATTTAGAGGGAGAAAGTCCTGCCTCAAGAGGAACCAAAAACGCCGTATACCGTGAGGTATATTCCAAGAAACGTACGGTTGCATTTTCTTATATAGGCAGGAGTCAAGAAATGGAGAAGGGCCTTTTTTTGCAAGAATTGCCTCCCTGTCTAGGCTAAAACTCAATTTCCAAGTGGCCAGTTTTAAAACAGCCTTCAACTGGCCTGGGGACAATGTGAATAAAGTTAGTTCGTCTAATTGCAGGTATTCAACCGCCTTTCTAAAATTCCTCACAATTCTAGAGTGTTCTTTTAAGGATCCCAACAATTCTTTTTTCATAAGACTCCGCATAGTCCCTGGGTCCCCCCGGGCCAGGCACCACACCCAACGAACGATCCCTGCTAAAGCCTGCACCCAACTACTGCGGATTCCAAACTCTAATCTAAGGGCAGCCGCTGTGCATGCGGTATTAACTGAGGCTAATTGTCGGAGAATTTTTCCCTCTACAGTATTCAGAAAACTCCATTGCCCCAAATCAATTTGTTCAACACCATAGAGCAGGGATGCTGAAATCTTTGCGCGAAAAACCTCTAGCAAATAAGGGAAATGTCTTTTCCGCGTTGCGCAATAAAAAGCACTCAGACTTTTACCCTGAGCCAGAGCCTTTCGAGAATTATTAGCAACATGATCCTTATTGCTCAAATTGGCAGATATTATCTTCCCTAAGAACACATAGGAATTCACCACCTCCAGCCTATGTCTTCCCACCGTCCACCTAAAATTCTCATATTTCGTCTTTCTCCTACCGGCCATACACATGATTTTACTTTTTGCTACGTTTATTTTCAGGTGATGATGTTCTGCATATGCGGAAAGTGCTTGTAGACGATTGTTCAAGCCTTTCGGTGTTAAATCCAATATCAGGATATCGTCCGCATATAGCATACAGACAATCGGAGAGCCCCCTAATACTGGGGCGTTACCATCACTTGAAGACAAAAACGAAGGTAAGTCAGAAATGTATAGGGAGAATAGTAATGGCGCTAATAGACATCCTTGTTTCAATTCATTTACAGTGGGTATCGCCTGGGATAGCCCTCTTTCGCCACCCAATAAAATCCTGCACCAGGTATCAGAATGGAGATCCATAACTAAATCCAAGAGCAGTGAGGGCATTCCGAGGGAAGATAGCTTCCTCCACAGCAGGGGGCGATCGACTTTGTCGAATGCTGTGGAGAAATCTATGAACGCAGCATAAACTCTTCCACCTCGGGCCCCTATGTATATATCCGAAATTATCTGCTAGGCGGATAAACTATCCATTGTGCTGTGACCCTTACGGAAACCCGTCTGCTCCAATGGCAGCAACTGACCCCAATCTACCCAGTCAGAGATTAGTGTTAAAAGACATTTCACAAATACTTTCCCTAATGCGTCAAGCAAAGCTATTTGTCGATAATTTTGGGGCACATTCCTATCCCCCTTCTTGAACAGGGGTACCAATATACTCCCCCTCCAAGAGGGGAGAACAGTTCTATGTTGGAAGCAAAATCTATATACTGGAAATAGGATCTTGCTCCATGAATCGGCATCCTGTTTTAACACCGAAACTGGGAGCTCATCAGGGCCCATGGCGCCAGAAGAGCGCAAATCCTTTATGGCTGATTCGATGATCTTTTCAGAGGGCGGCTCAAACAAGGGTCCGACATCGCCCAACCTTCTGTCGTCCTCAACAGGCCCATTACCAGCGTATAATTGCGCAACATAACCCACCCAAACTTACTCGGAAATAGGAGGAGGAAGGGACCTGATTCTTATTCCACAACCCTCACCAATAAGAGACCAAAATAGTCTTACATTCCCTCTATTTACAGCCTCCCTTAAATTTATCCATAAGGAGTCTTCCCTCTCTTTTTTAATCTTTAACTTTACTCTACTTCTCCTTCTCCTTAGTAAGGTTATTTTACGAGACCTTTCTGTAGACCTATTCAAGTATTGTTCCCTAACCAGTGTGTTTATTTCTTTATTAAGCAAGCGTAGGGAGCTCGGAACAGGACTCGTGTTTCTGTACGAATTAGATTTTCTTGCGACCAGGGCTACCTCCCTCATAAACCCCGCAAAATACGATATTTCCGACCCTTTCGAACTAGGGAGTTCTTTTACAGTTTTATCCAGTAAAATGGACAAGCCCCTTAGGGCCCTTGTATTCCAGAAACATCTCCCTGTTTTACCGCCGAAACTGACCAGGTCACCATCAAGCGACCATGGATCCGTTTTAGGTGGATTTATATTAACAGTTAGGGTTATCACATTGTGATCGCTGTTTAGGGTTTTGGTGACTATAAGATCTTTTAAAAGATAAAAAGAATCATTATCCACAGCCACGTAGTCCAAAATGGACTCACCCTGATTTGCTTTGTGAGTGAAGCTTGCTGGAATGTCAGAGGGAAGTCTACCGTTTACGATGATCCCCTCCAGTTCAGCCAGTTCTTCCAGAAACAATTTCCCTCTCTTATCTGTTTTGATGTTATCAGGGAGAAGAGCCTGTGGAATCTGTAATCTTTCCTCTTTATATTTGTTTCTGAACAGAGCTAGACTCGAATTAGAGACCTTACAATTAAAGTCACCCACTAAAATTATGTGGGTTGCAGGTACTTTGGCCTTGATACTCTTTATGTAAGAAAAGACCTGTTTCACAATTACATTATAACAAACATCTGGGGGGATGTAAACATTTATCAGCGTAATAGATTTGGCCTCCTCAACCTCAGCATGACCAAACAATGTTACCACCTGAAAAAGATTACTTGGATCCAAATAGTGGGTGAAGTTCCACTTAATCCGATTAGATAGGAGACAAGCAATGCCCCCTTTAGCATGACCTCTCCTGGAAGGAATGGCTCTACCTTCCAAAGAAATATAGGCCCCTCCAACAGGAGTTCTATCCACACACCAAGTCTCTTGGAGACAAATCACGCTAGCATCAAAAGAGTGAAGGAACTGAAGTTTATCTGGGTTATTTTTTACACCTGCGGCATTCCACGATAATATCTTTAAGTCACAACTAAAGATGAGAAAGGGAAATCATGTTATCTGTTGTCCTATTAGAAAGGACACCAGGTAACCAATTCCATTGAGCGCTCTCCTCAACATTATTTTTGAGGGAAATAACAGGAGGGGGACTTACACTGGACACAAAATGTGTATTTTTAGAGACACACATTTTTAGGTCATCAAAACCAGCCAGACCACCCGGTCGATTAAGGGGAGACAAAAAACGTCCCCCTGCTAATGTACCATTCCGTGAGCCCCCCAAAAAGGGAATAACATCAATCCCTCGACTTTGAAAGAACTCAGACTGCTTCACAACAAGATTAGCAATGAGCTTAGAATAAAATTTCACCCTAGTCAATGTTCCAGTTTCCAATTTCCGAATTGTTACCAGGTCAATGTCATTTGTCGTAATCAGTTTCAGGCATTCCAACTCTTCAAAAATTTTAAGGAGAAGGCCCCTATTTAAAATCAAATCAGTGTCAAACAACGGGAGGAAATCCAAAGTAACTGTGTCAACGCTTTTCTTTTCAATGACAACTTGGGAACTTTTAGAAACCTCTTCCCTTCCCGCCATACCAAAACATTTTTTTATACAAGGAATAAAATCGGTAGGAGCACCAGAGACCGGTTTAATTAATTCTAGGATAGGGGGCGACATACAAAGCTTCCCCTCATCAGCATTGTGAACTCCCAGATTGGAAACCACACATCTAGATGAAAAATCGCCATGCCCTACAGGTATCTCCCTATCCAACACCGAGGGAATTTTTTCCTCAAGTGAAACAATTTCATCATGGTTCCCTTCCGAATTGGACGAGGAAATATCACCTCTAACATCCTGATTCTCAAAATGAATCCTTCTCTGCCTCTTTCTTCCAATTCTACGAATGGGTTTCCTCTTTTTACCTTTAATCTTTTTTGGGTCACCCAATTTACCATTTTTTTCCTTAACCTCTGCCTCCAGGGTAAAAATAGGAAAGAATTCTTTATCTACCCTTGAATGGGGCCGAGTTATAATTTCCTTATCTGGGACCGAGGGTACCAGAACAGAGGAAGAAATTACAGTTATCTTGAGCATAGGCACCTCCACTACTTTTATTTCCAGGTCAGGAATTGCTACACAGTTTCCTGAGGGGGGGGCCCAATAACAAAGATTTCACCTTTCCAACAATGGGGAGAGTTTTTCCAACAGGATTAATTTGATCTGAAGTTGTAGGAATAACAGGGGATATTTTTTCCTCTGCCAAATCTACATTCATTCCGGCACTAAACAGCCCTAAATCAACAGTCCCTCCAGTTTGCTTGACAGAGGCTTTATTCAGTAAAACCTTCAATATCTCGTTGACCGTTTCTAAGACACAGTGCGATCCCCTTACAAATTTTTCTAATAGAGATAAAATCGAAAAAAGTAACCGTTCTAAGGAGAATAGAGTGTCAGAGACGGGTTTATCTAGTTTGGTTGCGGGAATGGGAGTAATACTGGTAAGGTTCATCTCAGGGCTCATAGAGATATTAGAATGAGAAGTCATGCATTGAGATTGAATAGAGGGTGTGCTGCTAAACAAATGAAGCCCAGAGGGGACAGCAGCTCGCGGAGTCTTAGGAGGCTCACAGATCTGCCTAAATTCCTCCGTCATATATTTCCTACATAATTCCATATCAGAATCTGTCAGTATATTATCCCCACTCCTTACTACCTTCATTTGAGTAGAACCGTTAACATCATATAAACATGTATCCCGAGAGGTCTGAATAGGTTTGTGCAATTCAGCACTCACTATTTTAGGACAATTCTCTGCAATAACATCAGTAGTAGGCGATACAGATTTACTTGGGATCTTAGTTGATAACAGATTCTCAACAACCCCAGTTCCCCCTGCAAATCCCTCTCTTAAATTTTTATCGACCATTAATAGCGATTTGCGTACATCAGTATTGCCTTTCCCCAAAGGAAGTTCCAAGCACACCTCTACTGCGTTTTTTTTTTCCTTAGCCCTATCCCACAAATTAAATAGTTGGCATTTTCCCTTCAGCTGTGATGCATGAGTATTCTTGTTGCGGAGAGGGTTGGATTTAGTTTTGGTACTGGTCCTTCCTACCAACACTCTCCCTGACCGTAGTTTTCTAGCAGTCATAGCGTGATATGGAAGTCAATATAAGTAAATTTGAGGAGAGGAACAGTATATGCGCGGGGAAATGGTATTGACAAAATGCAAAAGGTACTAGTCAAACATATGACACATATAGAGGAGAATAAAAGGCTGATAATAAAGTCTATACAATTGCAAACATTGACACAGCAATATTGTGCAGATAGAGAGCAGGGTACCAAACAAATATGTAAGGACGAATTATAAATTTGTAACAAATGAATGTAAAAGGGCCCAGCCCGGCCTACTTCGGTCTCTGAGGGTCTCCGAGGGTCCGCCCTTTGTCCGGGCTTCGTCCCGCTAACGTGGGATTTCTATACCCAGATTAAATACACAGATAAGGAGGAGGCAGGAAGATGACCAGGTGCAGGCGATCAGCGCCGCACGGAATCCTGGTCCTCGCAGTCCCGCCTGGCTTTTGCGGGGGTAAAAGACGGGGCTGGCAGCGCCTGTAACAACAATAGCGACCTCAATGCAAAGCCCCCTTCAGGTGGCGGCACGAGCGGCCCCCGTGAAACGGGGGCCGCGAGGTGTGGCGCGGTGTCCGGCACAGGAGGCACAAGAGGCAGCAAGAGGCAGCAAGCAAAGTCCTGAACTGCCGATAAATACAGCAACAGTCCGGCCAGCCAAAGAACAATCCAGCAAGGTTCACCCTCCTCACAGGACTAATTCAGGAGGAGGCAGGAAGATGACCAGGTGCAGGCGATCAGCGCCGCACAGAATCCTGGTCCTCGCAGTCCCGCCTGGCTCTTGCGGGGGTAAAAGACGGGGCTGGCAGCGCCTGTAACAACAATAGCGACCTCAATGCAAAGTCCCCTTCAGGTGGCGGCACGGGCGGCACCCGCGAAGCGGAGGCCGCAAGGTGTGGCGCGGTGTCCGGCACAGGGGGCACAAGAGGCAGCAAGAGGCAGCATGCAAAGTCCAGAACTGCCGATAAATACAGCAACAGTCCGGCCAGCCAAAGAACAATCCACTCTCCTTAGTGTCCTTGGTGCACCGCTGGGACCTCAAGGGTGCTCTTGGGGGCTCTCGCTCCCTCTGCCACAGGTAGTTGCTAGAGAACCAATGCTCCCACCTAGCTGTTTAAAGGGCACAGCCTCCTGTCGCAGCTGAAATTCACGTTCAGCACACAACGCTTGGAGCTTGGCACCCCCAGCTCCTTCAGCTCCTTCAGCTCCAACTCATTGAGCCTACCCTCGCCTCACCTGCCAGTTGCCCTGCCGCATTTTCCCCTGCCTTCCACCGCCTTCTAGCGCTGTTTTTCCCCTGCCCGCCCGGAGAGGCAGTCAGGTGGCAATCAGGCGGCAAGCCGCAAGAAACAGCGATAACCGCGGCCGTGATCACCACCAGCGCCCGGGGAAGTACAGGAGGCGGGGAGGCAGTACAGGCGGAATGGGAGGCAAACCTCCGTAAAAGTGAGGCAGTAGCTCCGGCAGAGAGAGCGGCATGCAGCATGCTCCCTCTCTCGCGGCTGGCTCTCTGGTGCTCGGCAAAACCCGGTAACCGGATTGGACACGTTTCTCTAGACGAGGTCAATGGTACAGTTTTTTGTAAAAGAATGACTTTCATTCTGCTTAAAATACCAATTTGTATAGAAGAGATATTCAGTGAAGGCTATAACGCCGTCTACCTTTCTGTCTTGCGCTTTGGGTACAATACTTGCATACAACAAGTGACCCTGGATGACACACAAACTAGATACACTTTTCCTGGCAACATGCCACAACAGCTGTGGTCATTGAGCATAACATAGCTGCCATTGGATAGCTGCCTGAAAATTGGTTCTATCACTGTGGAGGGTGAACCGTGCAGGTGGCATGAGAGGTTATTTGCAGAACCTTTGCAGGCTCCGTGTAAATTAATACCTTGGCACAAAAGTGTACCGCTTAGTGAGTTCTTACAATTATTACCACAAAGAATACCTCCATTCCCCCATTCCAACTTTTGTGTGTGTAAGGTAAAGTCCAGGTAGACTTAATGTATTCGTTACCCAACCTTTCATACAGGCCCGCTGGTATATGCTGTAGACAATACTGAAATTGGAAAATCGTCACTGGTATCATGATGGTGCCATGTATTATCCATTCAATGACAGCCTTCTCAGAAACTGTCAATGGCAATCTTTCCAGTTTCTCAATGCTAAGCACCGTATAGTCTGCTCCTTTTTGTGCCAAAGAGATTTGTTTATAAGTAAGGTTAAACACAGTAAACAATGACGTGGTATTGATTAAACGCCATGGCACGTAGCCTGAACGGAGATTTTGTAACGTCCAGCCTAGCAGCATTATAGAACGTAATTGAGACTGGCCATGTTGTAACATTAGCAAGTCTTGCTCTATTATGTCAATTGCAGAGGATGCAATGCTGTCCCAGGAATATATTCTAGACTACAGAGTCGTTAACCCGTTGTCCACTACAGAGAGGCTTTTTTCTCTAAATTAATACAATCAATTTCTCGTATTCTTTCTGCAGTTTCCATTTGCGTTATTTTCCATGCTTCGTTGTAAGCAGCGTACATACCGGCGTGTATGATTCGTTTTTGACGTGGTTTGCGAGGCCCCATTAAGAAATCTCGCAAATCATTGCCTTCTTTAAGTACAGATAAGTGTTGTTTAATTTCTGGAAGTGTAGATTTATGTGGCCACTCAAGGATTAGCTTTCCTACACTGTAAGTAGTTACTATACCTGGAGGTTATCTCTGGGAGTAGCTTGGATCTGGCCTATTCACTGTGAACCCTTGTGTTTTGTTCAGGAATCTATCTTGACAGTTATTCGTGTCTGTGGGCCAGATTGACCATTTTTTCCAATCAGGATTAGTTCTGTTTTGAATAAAAATATGTTTTACGTCTACCTCCTCATCCGCAGAGTTATTGTTGTCAGGTGAGGGCTTTGGTATGAACAGTTTGTTTAAATCTTTTATCTTAGCCAGGCCAAGACAAGAAGTTTGTTGAACAGAGTCATTTAAAAACATTAGTTGTTCTGGTATAATGCAGGCTTTGAACAAGGCTTCTAAACCTTGCACCTGCCAATCTTTTGATCCCCAGACAGTTTTTGTCTCAATGTTGTCTTTCCAAAAGTCAAACCCTAATGTAGACAGCTGAGCATAAAAGTTTGTAGAATACATTTGTTTGGTATTGGTCAGCATTGTTTTCATTCCTGTCTTATTTTCATTTGTAAAATAAAACGTTTCTGGATTTGTAACATTAAACCCTGAGAAGTACGGAAACTTTTCATAAAATGTTTTTGAGCTGCCCTTTGGCAGCGTTGGACAATGTTCCCATTGATTGTAAGTAAAACATTTCTAGGGCTTCCAGATTTATGCAAATAATGGTGACCATAATGATTAAAACAATACATTTGTTCATAATCTGATGAACCTTCTAGGTATTCATGTTCTGTAAATCTAGCTGACATTTCTAAACCTGTCATCATGTTATTAACAGTTTCAAAGTCCCAATCATCAGAAAATGTGCTGGGTGAGACAAAGTCACTTAAAGAAACCTTAAACTGGTATAGAATCTTCAGCAGTTCCACCGGGCCATAGATGTCATAATCAGTCCTGTCCCATGCTATACCACCAGGTATAGGAGCGGCTGTGATGTTTACTGATGACAGATCTCTTCTTTCACGATGAGATGATTTGTGAGGTTTCAGGAGCAAGTTGATTTTCTTACTTGCTGTGTCTATTGTACTGTATTTTCCATCTATCATCCTTCCCAAACTTAACACAAGTATGAGCCAAAGCAGGAGAAAAAGTACACCTAACACAATCCAAAACTCAACCCATGGTAAAACCAGATATGTTTTCTCAAGTTGATGAAAGAGTTCTGTTATTTTGTCTTTGAAAGTTTTATTTGCTGGCGTTGCTTCAGGTTCACTGGGATCCTCAGAGAAGGTATCAAAGTTGATGGAATAGCCA
Organism: Lissotriton helveticus; assembly: GCF_964261635.1. Lineage (NCBI taxonomy): Eukaryota > Metazoa > Chordata > Amphibia > Caudata > Salamandridae > Lissotriton > Lissotriton helveticus. Next base: position 955,312,603 of record NC_136059.1, on the reverse strand, counting down.
GAGGCAGTTCTGTCAATTGTTGGAATTACATCCAGATTACTTGAAATCGCTGGAGCTGTATATTCTTTTGCCATGTTGGTATAGTCAGATTCTATATCATTGTAGACAGGTGTTTCTTGACGAACTGTTATTTGGGTATCCAGAAGCACAAGTTCCATGGCTTTGTTGCTGCCTAGTCCTTCTTTCCTTACTGCAGGTTTATCAAAGGTGATAAGTCTTTCAGTTTGAACCTCTTGGATTGTAGCAAGATTTGGTCGTCTGCTGCATCTTGGGAGTCCACTGGGCCTACTACTTATTATCGGCCACATGACGTGGTTTGACCAGGTCGATGGACACAACTCTGTTCTCCCTTTTACCAGCAAGGGGCGGTAGTAACACTGATCTTGTTCCGTAGATAGCTAAGACAGGCACTGCTTTTCTGTAAGAAGGCCCAAATTCCTTCTTTACCGCAATCTTATCCCTGACTAGATCCCCAATCTTTGGAATCTAGACAGGTCTTGCTGGGACAGGTGGTTTTTCTTCAGTGGTCGTTTGCTTCTGTATTGTGTTACTCAGACTTCTTCTTGTTTCATTTAAGTCCTATAAAACAGCCAAACGGTCTTTGATATCAAAGGGTTTTTGTTCCACCACTGAAGTTTGATAATCAAGGTCTTCGATTATCATTCTAGTACCAAACAGTAATTCATATGGAGTGATTCCACCCAGAGAATTTCTTGGCAGATTGTTAAGACTACGTTGGACACTTATTAGATGTTTGACCCACCCATCACCCGAACCTAATACCTTAGCTGTTATGGATTGCTTTATGTCACGGATTTTTCTTTCCACTACCGCATTACCCTCAGGACGGAAGGGACTAGAATACCACAATGCAAAGCCCAAGCTAGACGTAGCCTCCTTGTAAGCTCGAGAGCTAAACGTAGGACCCTGGTCAGAATGTAGCATGCCGATTGCGTATGTGCCGATTAAGACTCGCAAATCCTTAATAACAATTCTGGCATCAGCCAAGCGCTGGGTCCACACCCAAATAAATCTTGTTTTAGAAGTTGTGGGACCGCATTTGTCCATTATGCCGTTTGCGTGTAGATAGTCTAATGCTGTCTAACAATGGTGTCTGAACTGGGCTGGCTACACTGTAGTCAGGTACCTGGTGGTTGTCGAAGCTATGATCTTTGTAACAGGTGTCACAGTTAATTCAGAATTTGTAAACATCGACGTTCATTCCCAGCCTCCAGTACATCTCTTCTAATTCTATTAGAGATTCTAAGATCCCTTGATATCTCAGACCCTCTCCCATATGTGCTTTGTGAACCAAAGCACCTCTCAGGTTCCTATTTGGAATTACTCTGTCCCCCACTCCAGGGATTCGAGCAAAAGGAACAGAGTTTGCATCAATTATGTATGTATTACTGAGTGGATAGTTTAAGGTAACACTGCATAGCTACCTTCCAATGAGGCTTTGACTGCTAGCATTGTTTCACCGTCTATTACTCTTTTCGAGCGAGTGATTGTAGCTACGGAAGCCGTTTGCACAGCTGCCTTTGCGGCTTCATCAGCCAATGGATTCCCTGCAACGTGAACGCCATCACGCTGATGACTCAGTGTATGAATCACGTGAGTCTTTTGTAGTTCTTTCTGTAATAGAACTACTTGTTCCCAAAGCATTTTATGCTTGATTGTGCCACCTTTTGCATTATTGAAACCGTTTCAAACCCAGTTCTGCAGGTGCTCGTTGTAAGATTCGACGCAGAAATACGAATCGCACACTATGAGTGCGGGGAATTCGCGATCGGGATTTTCAAGCGCCATCTTGAAAGCCTGTGGTTCAGCTCGCTGAGCTGTACAGTCTCCGAGTGATTGAGGTTTATTGACCATAGGTCTAAACTTACCTTCACACCAGTGACCTTTAACAATCGTGCACACAGCACTATAGGCTTGTTTACCCCCAATTGCGGGCTGTGCTGATCAGTCTGTATAGATTATACATCCGTAATGTTCTAGAGGCAGAATCTTGGTCGGCAGAGGACATTCGTATTCGTATTGTAGGAATTCTTGTGTCTTCAAGTAGGGGTCAAAAAAGTATTCAACGTCTGTTGCAGCAAGAGAATTAACCCATTGTATCCATCTCGGATGTAAAGCCTTAGCATTGGGAATGCTTGCTTTCGTCACTGCCTCTAATGCAGGTACAGGTGTAAAGATCATTATGCGTTTACCCTGCGCGAGAGCTCTCTCTTTCGCTACTGCAGTTTGAACCGCTGTCAGAATTTTTTCTGTAGGAGTGAATTTTATTTCAACTTGTGTGTACAAGTGTGATTTATATGCTATTGGTACCTTTTCACCTTCATTAAAGGTCAGGTATATGAATCTGCTTCTCCCTGGGATGATTCGGATCACAAGATTGCGCGCATTATCGCGTGGTTCTAACTGTGTTTTTGCTAACATGTTTGCACTGAACGGAAAATTTCTGTATGGCTTTGAGTCCAATTTGTTGGTTTGAAATCACGTTTGATTAGTTCGTAGAGAGGTTTAACCCTTTCTGCGTAATTTAGAACATAAGTCCTTCCGAAATTCAATTGATTGTAAGTTCTTCAGCATCTTTGGAGGTTGGAGCAGCGCACATTTCTCTAGGAAGTTGGCTGCCAGGCTTTTGCCTTCACTTGATAACTCGTATCCTAAGAATAGGACGTTCAGGTGGGCAATTTGTGATTTCTTAAAATTGGATTTGTACCCTTCAGAAGCAACCCCAAGTATTATGGTGCTCACTCTTTTCAAGTGCACGTCCAAATCATCGTCTGTAAGATAGATGTCATCGACATAAGATAATGCCTCATCATCATACATTTGCAGTAACTCTGTTACTCTGGCTGAAAATAACCCTGGACTATTCTTGAATCCCTGGGGGAGATGGCAAAATTGTCGCTGTGTCCCCATAATTGAGAAAGCGGTCAAATGCCTGCTTTCAGGTGCAATGTTTTGACAGAAAAACCCATTTGAAATATCTAATGTGGTTTTATATTTTTTACGCACAATGTTATTCATCAGTGCTGCACTGTGTGCATTTTGTACTGCAAAATTTTGCAACAGGAGTTTAAGTGTCTGTAATCCAAAACTAGACGATATGAATTGTCTGGTTTGGAGACAGGAAACAAAGGATTGTTCATTGACGAGGTGCATGTTTCAATCACCCCTTGGTATTCAATTTGATTTAAAATCTCCCTGACTTGTTTTTTAGCTTCTTGCTTAACTGGATACTGCATCTGAGCATTAGGTTGAATTTTTAACTGGATTTTATGGTGAGGAGAGTCCTCATCCCATCCTGCGTGATTTTTGTATAATGCTGGAGCCTGGGCTACTGCCCATTTCCTGGCATATGTGTATTTTTATTAATTGGAATGTGATTAGAGAAGGCTGGCATAATTATCTCTTCGCCATGTGGGCACTCCCTGACAAATTCAGGTGGCCAGTCTTGTTCAGCTAGAAGAATGTCATAACCCTTGGAAAGCTTATCCTAAAAGAGAGCTTTTATTTTCCTAGTTATGTCCCCCTCCATCCGGAGTGTTACTTCATATAACTTGTGGGGTACACTAACCCTGGTATCGGCAGTTTCAACTTGAATGCATTCATTCAAGTCCACTGTCTCCAGATGATCCTTCAGGATCTTGCAAACTATTGTTACTTCTGCTGCGCTGTCTAGCATTGTCTGGGCCCACTCCCCGTTCTTGAGTTGTGTCCTCAAGATCCTCGGCATGTCTGATCTTTACGCTTGCTTCCTTCTTCATGTATCAGTATCTTGATATCTATCAGGTTTTCTTAAGTTGTTCCTATTTCTGAGGTTGTACCTCTTTTCAGAGGGCTCCCGCTGTAGAGACCTACCTCCCCGTTGGGGAGATCTTCCTCTGGACTGAGACACTTTTCTTTAGGAAGTGTCTGTTTACTGTTTTCCCACTTTTTTTAGGAGTAGTGAGATTATTTTTAATAAAGACTTTTTCAGGATTTTCAGTTAGTTGTGGTTTTAATGGTTTCCCACCAAAACTATCTCTTCCTAGTTCTTCATAAGATTTTTCAATAATTCTAGCAAGCTCATATGGTTGGTATGTTATATCTGTTTCTTTTAGCTTCTGGCATATTGCCACGGATGCTGCTTCACCTTTGATGTCGGCTAATAGTATAGCCAAGACCTGTTTGAAATCTTTTAGTAATTTTCATACCAAGATTCAAGGCAGGTGCTGGCCCGTATTCATTTTGAATCTGTCTTAGGACGCCTGGTATTACCGCCATAGATGGAACACCATGTGTTTTTGTGTAGCTTGAAGCAAAGACTGTACCCCAAGTGTAACAGTCCTCCACATGCGGTGCTATCCCCATTGTTAAACAGATTGTCAGAATTCTGTGTTTCTCATGAGGTGTACTATCAGGGAATACTGCCTCTATTTGAGTAATTTTCTGAGCTAACCAGAACAGAATTTGTTCCCTCTTTGCGGGCAATTTACCAATGACTGATTGTATAGTCTGTGGTGTGATTTTGTTTGTGTTCCCCTGGTGAGGGGTGTGCTGTGGAATCCTCACAGTAGGTTGGACTGTTAAGGTCCGCATGACATATTGAACCAATTGTCTATGTATTTTAATTAACTGTTTTAGCAGTACTAACAGTTCTGGACCTGTCATGTTTTCAATGTCAGGATGTGGTGTATAGCTGGCTAGGACCGGCCATGTCGCTCCTGGTCTACCTAGTGGAACGAGCCTGGTTATGTGATTTTCATGTTGTAGGGTGCCTTTAAACCAGAGCTGATGCTCTTAGTAAGTTAATGGAATTTCAACATCCTCGTAAGGAACGTATTCCGTTGGAGGTTCCTCTACTTTTTAGTAGTGGAACTCATGTGTCCCTCCATCTGCTGGAGGAAAGTGAATCCATGAATAGAACACTTCTGTCTGCCGATATTCATGTGCCTCTATAACAAATATTACTTTACCACCTCTCGATGATACTCCATTGTTTATGAGTTTGTCAGTTATAGTTTTTCTTACATTTACCGGAATGATCATAACATCTGGGTCATTCTGTAGGAGATTTCTGTCTTCTAAAACTGCTTGAGCTGCAGCTGCAGCTAATTCTTCGTCAGTAATCAATATTTTACTGACTGAAGAGTTTGCAGAACAAGTTTCAAGGAAACAAAGATTAGGTGCACAATATTTTTCACTGTATCCTTCAATGTTGAACAAACCAAAAACTAATATATAGGATTTTTCGTCCCACTCAGTTTTGGCGGATATTATCCTTTCACCCACTCCAGACGTCTTTTGGAGTTTTTATGGGAAAAAGGGGTCTGTGTGAAAAGCACGACTGAGTTACTCTAGTATCTAGCGTTAAATTATCGCCTTACCAAACGTTGGGCGCCATATAGTGTAGTTCCTATATTCCCAATAGGCTATGCGCATTGGAATAATATATCCTGTAGTTTAGACGTAGGACTGAGGTCGACTAGGTCTCTACCGAATATATTAAACTTAATTGTGAGTGCCAGCCAGAATTCACAAGAAGGGATTAGTTTCTGACAACCGCATAAACAACACAACTTTGTTTCCCAAGAATAAGAAATCAATCTCTAGAGTCACGGAAACAATAGATAGCTATTTTACTCAGTCAGTCGTGCATGCTTCGTTTCACCAAAGGTGTTGAGAAAGGGAGAGACGGGCGTTTTCAATAAAAAGTATTTATTGAACAGTCTTCTATCTCAAGCATAAGAAATGTACTGCTACAGTTTTAATACTGGTTATAAAGTACAAGGCATATAATACGATAAGTATTATTAAGTAGTACTGTAAAAGCTTGATATGTTTCCAAGCCATAAAAAACCTAAAATACATACAGTGATAAAATAATGACTAAAAGTACTCAACTGGTGCTTCTAAAATACGCCTACCCCGGTGTACCTAACCTAAGTCTAGTACAAGGGAAGAAGTAAGTGAGGTGTAGCTTAAGTTTAGTATTCTTTGCCAAGAATCTATTCCAAGAATTCTCTAACGGTCGAATCAGCTCCGTACCTTGGTTTTAGAATGAAGATGGTCTTGTATCTCTCTCTCAGGACTCGATTTCCCAGCAACCCGGAAGGGTAGCCTGGAAACAGTGGAGCTGGATTTCTCGGCAGGAGAAAAGACAGCGTCTCTCAGTGTGTCAGCTGGAGAGTCGGCTTCCTTCGGCACTTACTGCTGCAGGGCATTGGGCAAGTAGTTAGTCGATCTGCTCCAAACCACCGTGTGTTTGTCTGGGCAAATGTAGGCATATTTATACCTTGAAGGTGCCGAGTTTGACGTATGATTGGACATAATAACGTCACTCAAAGACTCAGTACTTTGAAAACTCCATGATTTCCTAGATAGATTAGTATTCAGGCGAGGGGAAGTCCCTAGCTGCTGAAGGCGGGTTTTTCTAAGAATTCGTTGTTGATTCTTGGAACTTAGTGGAAGTAGCCATGCCGTATATATGGGCTGCATAGACTCAGTCTAAATATGGTAATGATTTCTATGCCTATATAACGATAGGGTAATTTATACCTATATATGGGCATGAATCCGGAAAATTACACTAGGGTCCTAGATTCCTACACAACAATGCAGTTAACCTTCCTACTCCTTTCTTCAGTTAAACTAAATAGTCTACACAAGGAGATGGTACACTTTTTGAAACAGCACAAGTTTTATGGAACTGGCTGGAGATATTGATTCTCTTACAGGTAGACCCTCTTGGATGATCGACCAACAAAATCCTCTGAGCGGGGCAAGGACTAACCCTGGGCAAAGCACTACTCTACGCTCGCGTAGTTTGCGCTACTTCTCACTACGCGAACTGCACGTAGCACAGTGCAAACACGCGTAGCGTAGTGTAGTGCAGCGGTCATTTTTTGCTTGCTCGCAGTCCTCAATGTCAAGTTGGGAACCGCACGCAAGCAAAATGATATCCCGGCGAGACTTTTTCCTCGTTCGCGATCAGCAACATCAAGTTGCCGATCGCGAGCGTGGAAAATAAACCTCTATAAATTTCTCATTGCGAGTGGTTGCGTATGCTCACGACTGCTAGCGATGAGAAACTACCAGTCCGCGTTGAGAAAGCTGCTGCTCGAGTAAAAATCTAGTCGAGAGCCAGAAAACTACAGCTCGCACTATGCAAGATGCCGTTTTCAATGATTGCACAGTGCCGGATGCTTGTCCGCACTGTGCAATCATTGAAAACGGCATCTTGCACAGTGAGAACAGGGTACAACGCAGTTCCGTAGTGGTACGTGTAGTTCGCGTAGTGCGAAGTGCACTTTGCGTAGCTTCACGTAGCGCTACTTGACAAACTACGCCCAGCCCTAGCAAAGACCAACAACCTCCCCAGGATTGACATATTCGATGAGGGGGTTGGTGGTAACTTCCATCGGCCAAAATGACCCTCTCTCACCACCCTTCTTCTGATATAGAGAACAACAACAGCAAGAAATCCTTGGCCTCGAACACACTTGATCAAAAATCCACAACTAGATATTACTAACCCTGAGTGATCTTGATATCCTGTCAACACATTTCTTTGGCCCTCTCTGATTCATATGCTAATCTCCCATATGTAGGGTTAGCGAAGCAGGCATCTTTATAGTATTACAATTTAAATGTTAGGTTGCTACCATCACTTTTTTATGCTTATTTGGCACCAAGGTAGTTCTTTGCTGCACTACCCCATCACATGATTTACAAGTTGGGCTTGGGCGACAGATGCTTCATTTGCGGAAGTGTAGGGTGAGAGGGAGTGTGATTTAGAAATGTTACTGTTAGTTTTCTTATTGTTGTCTTTTTTGTTGCTGTGGTTATAAAGCAATGCGCAGATAGCTCTATCGAGGGGTGTCGGTTGGGGTTCTGCTCACGGTTTTAGCGCCGAGACACCGTCTATCAATTGTTGTTTTTGCATTTGTCACCCCGAGTGGGACGGGTATGCTCAGATGTGAGTCCCGTGCTCTCCAGGCCACTGGAATCAAGCTATCCTGGCTGATGGCGGCTGATAGCCAGAAACCGGTCCTAGGATGCTTGGTTCCGGTCCATGAAAGTCATGGCTTGGCAGTTCGGGCTGGACTGTTCCCATGAGGCACAGGGTCAAGACTGATTTACATATGGCCATGTCTGAACTGGGGTGGTCTGGTGAGCAAAATAACAATGGATTAAACCCAGATCTGTGACTGTGGGCGAATGTTCTGCCATTGTGCAACATTCCGTCCATCAATTGTTGTTTTTGCATTTGTCACCCCGAGTGGGACGGGTATGCTCAGACGTGAGTCACGTGCTCTCCAGGCCACTGGAATCAAGTTATCCTGGCTGATGACGGCTGATAGCCAGAAACTGGTCCTAGGATGCCTGGTTCCGATCCAGGAAAGACATGGCTTGGCAGTTCGGGCTGGACTGTTCCCTTGAGGCACAGGGTCAAGACTGATTTGCATATGGCCATGTCTGAACTGGGGTGGTCTGGTGAGCAAAATAACGATGGATTAAACCCAGATCTGTGACTGGGGGTGAATGTTCTGCCATTTTGCAACATTCCGTCCATCAATTGTTGTTTTTGCATTTGTCACCCTGAGTGGGACTGGTATGCTCAGACGTGAGTCCCGTGCTCTCCAGGCCACAGGAATCAAGCTATCCTGGCTGATGACGGCTGATAGCCGGAAACCGGTCCTAGGATGATTGGTTCCGGTCCAGGAAAGACATGGCTTGGCAGTTCGGGCTGGACTGTTCCCATGAGGCACAGGGTCAAGACTGGTTTGCATATGGTCATGTCTGAACTGGGGTGGTCTGGTGAGCAAAATAACGATGGATTAAACCCAGATCTGTGACTGGGGGTGAATGTTATGCCATTGTGCAACATTCCGTCCATCAATTGTTGTTTTTGCATGGTCTCTGAAGACTTCACGTTGCCCTTTCACATTCTAAATCTTCTGAGGACTGCCAAGCCTTAATGTTAACAGATTTCTAAAACGCTTTTGATTGAAAAACACTGGGCATTCATGTTCTGATTGCTGGACCAAATACATTTCTGCTCTCTCTTCAAATGATATGTACAAATTATTTACATTAAACCATGAGAAAGGGTGTGGGTCAGCGCCCCTTATCTTCCCATTGTCTCTGTCTGTGCTCACACTAGAAAAAGCCACCATTTGCTGCACTGACCTAACCAGATATATGTCTAAGACAAAGTTATATTCTCCTCCAAGGACTGTCAGGCTATGTATGTCTAGGGTTATAACAGGGACCAGCGATTCTAAAAATGGAGTCTGTCCCGCGTTCGGGGCATAGGTGTTCCCCATTGTCATCCGCAGGCCGTTGGGTCTCTCCTGCCCTCTCTATCAATGTTGGCCCAAGTTATTCAAATCACATTCCATGTGAGGAAGGTATACCTAATCTCACCCGTACGATCCCTATGATTCTCTGTGAGAAGGCTCCGGGCTCCCCTCTGTTGTTGAGTGTGGTCTGTGCCACTTTACCCTATAGCACGCCTGGCCTGTGCAGACTGTGCTAGGATGTTCATGTCAATACATCAATTTGGCTGGATCAGGAACAAAGCAAAACCTTTCCCCAACTGTCTTACATCAGTTTGTAGTGGCCACGGCTTTCCGTCCAGTGAACACACTTAGTGCCACAAACCTGACCCCTACAACACAGGGAGTTGGTCTGGAGGGGTGGCTGCCAAGGAACGATTTGGGTGGGCCTTGCCTCTTCCCATCCCTCACTACCGTAGTGCTGAAGGATGTAGTAGTTTAACTCACTGTGTCCAACACAGCCCTTCATATTCGAGATACATGTCATGGTGCGGTGCCCCTCCTACACCATGCACATTGCCCCCCAATGGTGCCCACTATTACCCAGGGCTGCTGCTACCTGTATCTCATCTAAATGTGTGTCTCCCTCCTGATTCAAACTCCCCTCACAGGCTGTCTACTACTCTTGGCATAACCTGCTGGCCCGGGCCTTGCACCTCTGGAGCTTCTTCATGTTCTCACTCTCCAAAGCCCAGTTTGTTGTGTGGTCCCTAGATGAGGAAGGCAACAGGACAGCAAATGATTTTGCCATTCCAAGTGCTGCCAGTGCCACCCTCTTTTGCTTGATCTGAGCCCTAGCCTCTTGTTTTCCCCACTGTACTTTTTTCCGCCGTGATCACTTTGGCAGAGGTGGTTTACTCCAGTCCTCCGCATCTATGCTTGCTTTACTCTTTTCCAGTCAGTCACCAGTGCTTGCCAGGTCATCAAAAAACAGGGTGAGGTCATTCATCAGCACCATCAGGGTGGCAGCGAAAAGGACATGTATGTCAGACCAGATTCCTGGAGTGCTTTTTTTACATCTATGTACGAGGATCTTAGTTGCTGACCGGCGATTGTATAGTCTGGAAACATTGCCATCACTACGTTGTTGACCTGGATGTGGCCAATCATGCAGGCCTGTTGCAATATGAGGTCCTTATTCTGCTAGTGAAGTAGCTTTACCACCACTGGTTGGGCACCTCTCCGAGTTGGGGAGGCCATGCAGGTACCCTGTGCACCCTGTCCAGGGCAAAGAACAGTGATGAGTAGTGTGGGACTCCCTCTTTTGGCAGCCATCTCTCCAGGTAGGCAACCAAGTCCTTCCCCTCCACTCACTCGGGCAGGCCCACTACGTGGATGTTGTTACGGTGGTTTTGTCCCTCTATGCCCTCTGTTCTGCGCTGCACTGTCTCCACGTCTTTGGTCAGCTTGGACATCTGCCTCTGCAGGTTGGACGCTGCCATCTCTTTCAGGGAGTTTTCACTGTGCTTGACTCTGTCTGTCAATGTGCGGTGGTCGTCGTGCAAGAGTCCAAGGTCAAGATGGACCTGCTTGATCTTGTATTCCAGGACTTCCCAGCAGGAGTTGACAGCAGTCAAGCTTGTTGCTAGGTTTGGAATCCCTTTCTTGTCCTGTGAGCACCACTCGCTGTTCCGGTGCAACCACCAGCCTAGGTTTATTGCCCTGTGTTGGTGCGGCTACCTGGTATGGTGTCCCTTGTGGTTCCTGTGCAGTCTATGTCCACCCCCATAGTGTGCATTTACTTATTAGGGATTAGAAGATGTCCAGAGGGCATGCAGTGGTTCCCCCTTCTTGGGCTTCTCAAGGTGTATGACAGCAAGAATGCATAGTGCACTCTTCCATTGGTAGGGGGCTGCTAAGTAGTCCGTGTCTCATATATGGGGGCCACACAGGGTATCTCCAGATCCTTAGGCAGGGTGCCCCTATACTGCACTTTGGTTAAATATGCTTTAGGCAGGCTTGGGATTACATTGGAGGGGATGTCCAGCCCCTCGTACCTAGGAGCTTAAAGCTGATAATCAGGACCAAGGGGAAAAGCATCCCCTGCTGCAGTCTTGTCTTGCTCAGGGTCCCAGCCTTGTGTGTTCTCAGGCAGGCCTCACTGCCACAGGTAGCACTTCTCACCATGCTCCTGACACTAACACAGGCAGCTCCACTTGGCTCACCACACGGGCTGATCCGGATGCCATTGTGGCTAGCAATGTTTCTCTCCCAGTGCCACATGTGCAGCTTGTTCTTTGCCAGGGCGGTGCGGGACAGACACATTTCCCCTGGGGACTGAGGTCTATGTGTGTTTTCCCACTGGGGTGCAACCCTTTCACACCCCTGCCTGCTCATGTCTGTCTCCTCAGGCCCAGTTCCTGCTTGTGGGCCCTTCTGTCGGCCCACACGGCCTTGCCAGTCGGGCCAGTGTGCTCCTGCTTCTGGTCCGCTCCACCGCCATCAGTCTCAGAAGCACGCTTATGGCATCTTGGTTCTTGGTGCCATGGGTACTGTTATCACTTTCCTGCTCACTCCGCCGTCATCCGGCCCCAGAAATTGTCCCCCGGCATCAACTCCATTTCAGTGAGTCTGGGAGGTCTTTGTGGGCCCATTGCGGACCCTGATAGCCTTCAGGATGGTGTGGGACTGGAGGTGACTGACTCCTAGGAGTGTGCGGCCATCTTCATGCACTGCTAGCCATACCCCCCCATCCCCGGCAGATGTTAAACTTTACTACTGGGCTTGTCAAATTATGCCTATCAACGATTGGCCATTTGCTAATCGAGTGAATCTGGGTACCTGCTCTAGACTAGATTACATAGACACTTATGCAGTACCTAACCTTCTATACACCCCGACTATACACCAAACAGTTTTCCTTCCTTGGCATTCTGCCTTCTGGTGGTTTGGGTACGAGCGAATCCCACCTGCTGAAATTCCGTTGTGTGGCACATGACAAAACTGGGATTTTTAAAATTGAATTTCACTGGGATATCCAAGTTAGGTGACATCTGGACAGGTGACCATATCCTCTCATTTGCATCCCTGACTGACGCTTAAGATCTCCACAAATCACAATTTTACGATTATCTTCAACTACAACATGCTTTAATTCTCAATCCCTGCCTGAGTGTAATCAACTTGAATCAGGGGCGACTCCTCTGTTAGGACGGAGGAGAGTCACCCCCCGCCCCCCTATTTAAAGCCATCAGAGTCAAAGGACAAAAATAAAATCATAATAAAACATTTTTATTATCATTTTATTTTTAGCCCTGCAGGCTGCGAGCCGAGGGAGGAGCGTGGCCTCCCAAACTGACGCTGCAGCTGCAGCACCATGGAGGAGTAGGAAGTGGCGGGCACTGCCAAGTGCGCATGACAGTTTGGCAGGCCCTCTTTTCTCCACCAAGGTGTGTTGTACACCTGGCTGGAGAAACCAAAACAGGCTCCCAGTCTATGCCTCAGCACTGAACCGAGGTGCTCAGATCAGTCCCAGCGCCGCTCACATGCTGGGAATACTGTGCAGTGTGCAGCAGGCTCCTGAAGGATACGAGGATCGTGAGCTAGGCAGCAGCCGTCAGACCAGGTAAGTTGTATTTTCTTTTTTATTGTTATTCAATTTTTTAGGTCTCGTCTGAGACAGCGCCTGCGCTGTCTCTTCGAGACATTTAGTGAGTGGCTTTTTTTAAAATTGTCACCAGAGGCTTTTGCTGGCCTCAAGCTTGCGGTTAAGCCGCCAGCTTTCAGCGCCTGATCGCGATCGTTTTGGGCATACTCTGTTATTTAAATACCATCAGTGTTCTCTGCAGGTACCATGATAACTTTGTTTTACTTTCCCCATGTCTCACTTTCCACGCGCATTCTCACTTGCTCTTTAGTTGCTGTTCGTAGACCATGTTCAGAAATGGATCCAGTGGCATCAATATGCAGGCTTCTTTGTCACCGGAGAGACACACTAACACATCCAAAAGCAGTTCGGAACTCAAGGAGGATTTTCTTTACTTTCATTTCTCCCAGAGGAAGGTTTGAAAGAGGACAAGATGGCTCTTTGGGTTCATCAACCTGCTGTGGCTCACTGTGGGCAGCGTGTTTGAACCAATGCAGGGGAGACTCAACCTTTCATTATTACCCGTGAGTTTGGTAATAGTAAAACATGTTATAAGTAAACGCACGTCTGTGGTAATAAGCGTTCTGAAAGGAGGGCAAGTCATTCATTTTCCAGGTCTGGACACATCCATCGAGGCCAGACTGAGTCTGTGTGCCACTCATGTCTGCCCTGTGGGATGGTTTGTTGAAGCATCATTCGTTTAATATCCCACCCTCTTTTCCACTGCAGATCGATTAGGACAGTGATCCTTTCGGCTAAAAAGTTGACAGCAGGTCTCGAGGAGCATGTCACTGCCATTCACTCATTGCCCAATAATTGTACCTCCTGCTCCCCTGCCCATGAGCTACCATCCTCGCAGGTTACAGCTGCAGGCAGCATCGTGAGTGCTCCTGTGTCTCCAGCACATTGAGGAGCTGAACTCTGGGGCTGTTCTGTTCATTATCTTCTACATTAAGAGCTACATTTTGGTACCAGCCACCATGGGGTCGATTCCGATTCGGGAAAAAAACCGTCCGTACGATTTGTATCCGGAGCCCTCTCCGTACGAATCGTACCCATCTGTCCGAGTCGCGAAGTACGATCCGTATTCCGTGAATCTGTCCGAATCATCGCGATCCGTACGTACTGCAAGGCTGAAACCATGAACCGTACGACTCGTACACATACCGTACGACTCGTACACATGCCGTATGACCCGACGAGTACGATCCGGACCGGGGTATGAGGACACGATTCGTACGGTCCACATCAGGTAAGGGCGAGCCGTACGGAAAAGCACACAAACACATACACACCTTACGGTCCGTACCCCCATAATCGCAGGGGTATGCACCGTACCCCTGCGATCATGGGGTGTACGAGCCGTACCCAACATTGTATGATCGGTGTACGAGCCGTACCCCCATTGTACGATCGGTGTACGAGCTGTACACCGATCTTACAATGGGGGTACGGCTCGTACACCGATCGTACATGGGGTACAGCTCGCACACCGATCATACATGGGATACGGCTCGTACACCGATCGTACATGGGGTACGGCTCGTACACCGATCGTACAATGGGGGTACGGCTCGTACACCGATGTACAATGGGGGTACGGCTCATACACCGATCATACATGGGTTACGGCTCGTACACCGATCTTACAATGGGGGTACGGCTCGTACACCCCATGATCGCAGGGGTACGGTGCATACCCCTGCGATCATGGGGGGTATGCACCGTACCCAGGGGGGCCGTTCGTACCTGTTTCGGCACGAACTCTGCTTTTACGGCTGTTTTCAGCTCCCGTAGAAAAAGGGTCGTACTGTGCGTACCCGACACGTATCGTACTTGCTGGGTCGTAAAAACCAGCCGCGCCCGTACAGATGTCGCGTACAGCGGGTTCCGAGGGAGAATCGTAAGGAGATTAGAGTCGTACGGTATCTTGTACGACTCGTACGGAGTACGGCTCCTGGTACGAATCGTACTTCGTCGTACGTACGGGATGTTTACAGGTACGATTCATACGGGGAAAAAACGCTCTGTACGACAATTCGGAGCGCTTTTTACCGGATCGGAATCGACCCCCATATGTTTGAGATTAAATCAGTGATCTACTCCATACTCAAGATTTAAATACCCATAATGATTCCTAGGCAATACACACATTCTTCATTAATGTGAGGTTTCAAATATGCTTTTGGAGCCCTCTGGGGGCTCTTCATGAGAGCTCTGATCGCCCTCCCCCATGACCAAGGTGGCATTTTGGGCTTCTCATCTAGACGTGCACGGCATCACTTTCATTAAATGCAGTGGTGGGCACAGTTTCTGCGCCGTGGTACTTTCAGAGGTACATTTTAAAACTCACCAGGGTAACATGAAGCAAATGCCTAGCCAGGGTGTGTTCACTACAGCAGGGACTTGCCTATTTAAAACATTCCTACTGATATTCCTTTAGGATTTGTCTGTTTGTAAGTCAAACAAAGCAAGTGTCAAATATACAAAGTGTACACACCATGCTATGAGTCACCTGTTTTTTATAGTAGGCATATTTTAATTTTTGACTGAGAATAGCACCACCCCGGGGAAGGGGGGGGAGGGGTCCCTCAATACACAGCGTGATGTCCGTTGATGAAATCAGTTTGAGGCAGGTTAATCTGTTTTCAGAAATGTAATTTATTCACTTTGAATAAAGTTTGTAATCCACATTGAGTTATATCCCAATTTGGTAGTCCCAATGCATTTCGGGCTGCAGGGAGCCCTTCATTAGGGGAATGTTAACCTCCAATGTGAATGGCACCGGAGGTTCAAGGATTACTCCTCGCCTGGTGGTTCCTGTTTTGCATATTTTAATTGGTTCCATCTCTATGGTCAGTAGCCACAATCGTGAGTTTGTTGCCCTCTTATGTCGTACAAGGCAATAGGTTTCGTCGAGCTTTGAGAATCCTCTGTAATTCTATTGCCAACAGACAAGTGCACAGTTTATACCCACAACTTTGACTGGCATAGCCAATAGGTCTTGCTTAGGGACCTTATAACTGTTTAGCCATGCAACAGTTGTTGTTGCACCAAGGAAATTGTGCTGCATAACAAAATACTTATAAGGTCCCAAAAGCGAGACATAATGGCTATGCCAATGCTTTTTTTGTTTGTGGTCTCACCACTTTGCAATATGAATGGCCACTACTGACTGGAATCCAGAATAACTATCACATAAATGGCTAACAAGGGCATTTTTACTGTTTATCGTACGCTGCTCAATAATACCCCAGATATCCTATCGCAGCTCAGACTTAGATGGATGATACCGATTTGGTTGAGGCAAAGATGGCCACCAGAACCCTACTGCTATCAAACCAAAATTGGCCCTAGGATGCTTGTTTCCGAACCAGGGAGGACCATGTGGCACAGGATCAAGACTGTTTTGCATATGGCCAGGTCTAAACTGGGGTGGCAGGGTGAGCAAAAGAATGATGGATTTAACCCAGATCTCTTGACTAGGGGTGAATGTTTTGATTTGTACTGCATTCCGTCCATCAACTGTGTGTCTTTCATCAATGCATCTAAGGCTTATACAATTTAGATATTTACATTAGGTGTATTATAGTCGAATCAGCGTTAAACGAATTTAGCCGGGCATAGACCCCAACTGTCTGCAATGCAAATTGGACTTGAACGACCTTTACCATATACGCTAGTACAATACTGGGTCTATGTGCACAGTAGATTGATCCAGATTGTACACAGATTTGTTACACCAGGTCCCAAAATGGCACTTCTGGGCCTCATGGATGTGTGAGGAAGTTGTTGCACCACAAGAGTGTTTGTGGCAAGGCGTTTGTTTATAGCTAAGCGGGATATAACCCATTACTGGCAACTGGGCACAGATCCTACAATCAAAGAATGGACAGATTGTTTGGACCACTGTGCCAAGGCAGAGGAACAGGTTTATACTTTGAGGGCATGTCCCCTTAAATATCACAAGGTTTTAGATTACTGGTGCAAATAATCACATTGATGGGCCTTTAAATGTTACTACTGATTGTCAGAAACAACAGTATTTTGGGAATGTATGGAATTAATTGTTGGAGCTGTGCTCCTACTTTTTGGTCACTGCTGTATATTGCTTGATAATAAAAACTAATAAAAAAGAGTTTGTTAAAAAAACACCTCTCTGTCCCGTTTAAGGGGTCTCCTGAGTCTCCTTATGTACCTGGAAGATATTTAGAGTGACTTCCTGTTTACCTCCTCCAGACCCCATGTCAGCTCAACTGTGCTTCCATTCCTGCAGCTGGAGGAGATGCCCCCATCTAACATTTGGCCTGTTCGTGTGCTTTAAAGAAGCAAGGCTGTGTTATGTTGCTCCTTACTCTAATGTTGTTATTGTGTTCCTGTGGTTTCACTATAGGAATTGTTATTCTGTCTTTCTTCTAATCATATTTATTTAACTCAATTGTTGCACATTATGGTTTCTTTGTTTTATCTTTATTGTGACTTTATTATTGATGTTAACACCTTTTTCATCCAGTTCTATGCTAATTTGATGCATATTTTTTCCTTGTGCCATTTGTTTGTGATACAGTTCATTAATATTGAATAAATGACAGTCAACATAAAAAAGATAAAATGATCAGCATATTTTGATATCAGCCTTCGCAGAGACTGAAATCAGCCAATTATTTTAATTCGTATACTTGTAAGGACAGCCAACCTTTCTCGTTTGAAGATTATAAATATTTTTTAGATAAACAGTGCATTAACAAAGTCAATGCTACTCATGTTTAACAAAATGGGAGGTAGTAAACGCCTGTTCATTGCCCCTCGCCCCTTAAAACATCCAAAAACACGAAGCACCTTTGTTCAGACTCTCACAGACACTCTCTTAGAGACATTCTCTCACAGACACTCTCTCACAGACACTCTCTTGACTCACTCTCACAGACACTCTCACAGACACTCTCACACAGACACTCTCTCACAGACTCTCTCTCACAGACAGTCTCTCACAGACACTCTCTCACAGACACTGTCTAACACTCACTCTCACAGACACAGTCACACAGACACTCTCTCGCAGACTCTCTCAAATACACTCTAACACACAACTCTCTCTCACAGACACTCTCTAACAGACAATCTCTCACAGACTCACTCTCACAGACACTCTCACACAGACACTCTCACACAGACACTCTCTCACAGACACTCTCACAGACATTCACTCACAGACTCTTTCAGACACTCTCTCACAGACACTCTCTCAGACACTCTCCCACAGACAGTCTCTCATAGACACTCATAATCTCACAGACACTCTCTCACAGGCACTCTCTAACAGACACTCTCTCAAAGCCTCTCACAGACTCTCTCACAGGCACTCTCTCACAGGCACTCTCTCACAGACACTCTCTCACAGACTCTCACAGACACTCTCACCGACTCTCACCGACACTCACAGACTTTCACAGGCACTCTCTCACATACACTCTCTCACACACTCTCAAAGACACTCTCACAGACTCACACTCTCTCAGACTCTCTCTCAGACTCTGTCTCAGACTCTCTCAGACTCTCTCACAGACACTCTCACATACACTCACAGACACTCTCGCAGACAGAATCTCACATACACTCTCTCACAGACTCTCGCAGACACTCTCTCACAGACTCTCAAAGGCACTCTCTCACAGACTCTCACAGGCACTCTCTCACAGACTCTCTCTCACACACTCTCTCACAGACTCTCACAGACACTCTCACACAGACTCTCACCGACACTCTCTCACACACACTCTCTCACACACTCTCTCACAGACACTCATAGACACTTTCTCACAGACACTCTCTCACAGACTCTCTCTCACAGACACTCACTCACAGACTCTTACAGACACTCTCTCACAGACTCTCACAAACACTCTCTCACAGACTCTCACAGACACACTTTCACACACTCTCACAAACACTCTCTCAGACTCTCACAGACACTATCTCAGACTCTCAAAGACACTCTCTCACAGACTCTCACAGACACTCTCTCACAGACTCACTCAAAGACTTTCAGACTCTCACAGACACTCTCTCACAGACTCTCACAGACACTCTCTCACGGACTCTCGCAGACACTCTCTCACAAACTCTCAGACACTCTCTCACAGACTCTCACAGACACTCTCTCACAGACACTCTCACACGCTCACAGACACTCTCTCACTCCCTCTCACAGACTCCCTCTTACAGACTCCCTCTCACAGACACTCTCACAGACTCACTCTCCCACTCTCTCTCACTGAGTGGCTCACTCACTGACTGACTCACTCTCTCTCACTGACTGACTCTCTCTCACTGGCTGACTCACTCTCTCACCGACTGGCTCACTCTCTCTCTCACTGACTGACTCTTTCTCACTGACTGACTCTCTCACTGACTGGCTCTTTTCACTGACTGACACTCTCCACTCTCCCCACTCTGCCCCCCCATAACAAAAAAAACACAACAAGCAACAATTGGGACAGGCAGATACAAGTTGCCAGCATCGAAAGGACAAAAAAAACTCAAGACATTATTTTTAATACTGTTTTAATATGGTCGTTTAGTTGTACATAATGCTTTTTTGGTCACATCTAAGGTAACAAAAATGGTTCTGACACTTCTTTATTATAACTTTTCAGCATGCTGCAAACTTCTGTACAGCACAGCCTAAAGACATAGGTAAAGTCAATATCTCTGGCTAAACACTTATAAATTCCCAAAAGCGAGACTTATTGGCTATGCCAAGCTTGTTTTGTTTACGTTTTTAAAACATAAATAAAAGGCATTGTCATTTACAATGCCAAATACTCCAGATCGTTGCTGCCAGCGTACAATACTTCAGACAAAGCCTGTGGGACTAGACACAATACTCAAGAATGAAATTGTCAGAATTGGACACAATACTCTGGATGCGGTGCACAGTGTTGGGCACAATACTTCAGACAAGGCCTCTATGACTATGCCTGGCCACTGGTCTTGTACGATTGTGGCTCCCTGCTGTTTTTCACGTAATTATGAATTTGCCATATTTGCACATCATCCTTCATCTGCTGCATAATTTGCAGATTTTTAGAAAACAATGTTGTGTATCTAGCTCAACCAGATCGAACTTGACCATAAACAAAGCAATGTGTGGTGCTGGGCAGTGGAAGGCCCTTCAGTTAGGTTAAGAGTCACTTTTCAGTAGCTTATTGCTGTATTTAAAGGTTAAGGTTGTACTAATAAGGCGAAACATTTACTGAAACAGTATTAACACGGTTAAAAACTACAAAATAACAAAGTAATATGCTCATAAAATGTGGTGCATTATACCCCATAATTTACCTTTTCTTGCTGCGTAGTTGAGTCAATGCTTACCAGGGTCTTACTGGCATATTAGGCAATCTGGCCACAGGTCAGTGCATGTGTATGTTTTTGGTAGTTTCTGGACCTGTTTGATAATCTGGTGGACCAACTTTTACTGCTGATTTCCCTGATATTACCACAACTACTGCATGCAGCAGGCACACCTGCATTCATTCTTCTAAACCATGCAAAACACCTGTACCATGTGTACTTAAAGTTTTAAACTGTTCGAGGTGCAGAACGGGGGCCACTGTTTTAGCTTTAAATGGGGGCTTTTCGGTTGTGGTGCCCAAGTGTGTTTTCAGTCCCATCCTGACCATGAACTTGCCGCATAATTTCGTCCTCCCCTGCAGAATAATTCATGTGTCCCTAGTCTAGACACGGTACTCCGGATCGATGCTGCTAAAACTGAATGCAGCCCTAGTAGTTTATTCACATTGCTCTACCAGGAATATATGAGACATCGCTTCAGCTGGGCCCCCTTTCCTGCAAAGGAGGTGGGGGGCTCATGTTATTGGCACATGATACCCCAAATGATGGCTCCACGGTAACTGCACCGTTACTGTAGGTGATTTTTCAAACAGTGCAGTGCGATATTTGCAAGTTTTCCTGGAGGTGACATCATGATGTTTACCAACTTTAAGGCATCATGTAAGGCAGGTGAGTGGGCAACACAGATACAAAGTATGACAAGGCTGACTCGGCCTTTCATCAACCATCTTCAAGGTATTGTGTAAGGCAACTGAGTGGACAATACAGATGCAGAGTATGGTAGGGCTGACTCAGTAGTTCATCTACTAAAGTGAAGGCATCACGTAGGGCAGATGCGAAGGCAATACAGATAATGGCAGTGTTGACTCAGCCTTTTATCTTCCAACTTTAAGGTATCGCGTAAGGCAGGTGAGTGGGCAATGCAGATCCAAATTATCGAAGGGCTGATTCGGTCTTTCATCTACCAATATTAAGGTATGGCGTTAGGCAGATGAGTGGGTAATAAAGATCCATATTATGGCAGGGCAGACTCAGCCTTTCATCTACCAACTTTAAGGTAGCATAAGGCAGGTGAGTGATCAATACAGATACAAGGTAAGGCAGGGCTGACTAGGCCTTTCATCTACTAACTTGAACTTGAAGGCAGGTGAATGGGCAATACAGATCATGGCAGGGCTGAATCGGCATTTCATCTACCAACTTGAAGGCAGGTGAATGGGCAATACAGATCATGGCAGGGCTGGCTTGGCCTTTCATCTACCAAATTTAAGTCATTACGTAAGGCAGAATAGTAGGCAATACACATTATGCCAGGGCTGACTTGGCATTTCATCTACCAACTTGAAGGCAGGAGAATGAGCAATCGGATCATGGCAGGGCTGATCCAGCCTTTCATCTACCAACTTTAAGGCATCATGTAAGGCAGGTGAGTGGGAAATACAGATCTAAGGTATGCCAGGGCTGACTCGTCCTTTCATATCCCAACTTCAAGGTATTGTGTAAGGCAGCTGAGTGGACAATGCAGATGCAAAGTATGGTAGGGCTGACTTAGCCTTTCATCTACTAACATGAAGGCATCAAGTAGCACAGGTGAGAAAGCATTACAGTTAATGGAAGGGTTGACTCAGCCTTTTATCTTCCAACTTTAATGTATCGTGTATGGCAGGTGAGTGGGCAATGCACATCCAGAGTATAACAGGGCTGACTCGGACTTTCATCTACCAACTTTGAGGCATCACGTAACACAGGTGAGAAGGTAATACAGATCATGGCAGGGCTGACTCAGCCTTTCATCTACCAACTTTAAGGCTTCACGTAAGGCAGGTGAGTGGACAATACAGATTCAAATTATGTCAGGGCTGACTCGGCCGTTCATCTACAAACTTTAAGGCATGAAATAAGGCAGCTGAGTGGACAATACGATGCAAAGTATGGTAGTGCTGACTCGGCCTTTTTTCTACCAATGTGAAGGCATGATCATCACGTAGCGCAGGTGAGTAAGCAATACAGATCATGGCAGGGTTGACTCAGCCTTTTATCTTCCAACTTTAAGGTATCACTTAAGGCAGGTGTACTAGTAATCATCTTTGACATCAAACAAAAATCAGTTTTTCTGGCCTGCAGTCCTCCCTTCATTTGCAAACTGTGATTAAAAGTCCAGCTCAGGACACCTTCAGGCAATCATTGAGCTTTAAAAATTAAACAAATTGGAGTCATTATATGCAGGTCCACTGGAATTATTCAGCAGAGAAAGACCACATTGTGTGGCAGGGTTCACCAAAGTATGCGGCAAGGAAAAACTAATTATGCGGCGTAATGGAGCATCTTTTATGATAGTATTAATTATTTAACACTTTAACACTATCCAGTAAATGTTTAATCTCATTAGTACCAGTTTAACATTCAATTCCAGCAAAAAGAAACTGAAAGGTAATCAATCAACTTTTGCAAAGGGTCTACCACTGATTGTGGGAAGCAAGTGCCTACAATTAGACATGCTTTCTGTGGAGAAGACCTCGTGTGATGTAGTCAGAAAGACCCATTTTGAGCATATTTCCTCTCAAACATATGGACAAAACTTGGGCTGCATATTAGCACCAGGACCCCCACCCCCATTCTTTTTCGGGCCTGGCACGATCTGACTGAAGAGAAACAATGTATGTTGATACTTTGTTTCTCTTCAGTCCTAGGTCAGTAGCACGAGGTGCTCAGAGCAGGCTGCAGACTGCTGCTGCTGATTTAGAGAGTGAGAGAGACACACAGCTCTCTACCGAAGAGCCGAGGGGGCCCCTTCATCTACTGAAGACTGGGGGCCACCCCTGCCCCGCGGGGGCTGCAGGGATATTTGTTACGCCCCTGGCTGTGTCATCCAAGTCGTGCGCGCGCCTGCTCCGCCTCATTATGGGCCATTCTGCACTATCTAAGCAGCAATGTAGCAGACCCAGGCCTTTTGACCATTTGCTGTTTGATAGAGTGTGGCTATAAATATTGCTGCAAGTCCATTAGGTAGTTTGTGTATGTTTGCACTGGAGATTAATGAACACAGAGTGAAAGGCAGCCTGGACTCTGTCTTCGGCTAGGAACAGTTGGAACAGGTCTCTTCTGCTGCTCCCACAGCTCTGACAGAGGCTTTACTGATTTTTTTTCCTGTAGAAATTAGATAAATTCGAATTCCAAAGATGTTCTGGAACTTATTATCAGCTAACCACAGATAACTGGTTACAAGCAAAGTACTACCAGTGCCCTGCACATCATTAGCCTCGGTATTACACAAACATGATCCAGGCCATATCTATCAAAACGTCTTAAACTGCCCACACAATGTTGAAATGTTACTTACCCTCACTTTTATTCCCCCTTGAATTCATTTTCTATTACTTTGCCATAATAATTCGCTCAAATGTGCACTATTTCATTTAGCAAAATACGTATAATTTAAACAGAGATATAGGTACTTACTCCTTTGTGGGAATACCTCACATTTCTAAAAAAAATGTAAGTATGTGTAACTTCATTCAAATGAAAGAATGCCATTAATAAACGTATTCAATAGTATGTGATGAGCTGCCCAAAAGTTGGGGAACACACTTTGAGCCTAGTTGTACGACTATTCCATTTTGCCACTCGCAATTTATGACTCGCAAATCAAAATGTACTATTGTCACAAATGACCTGCCTCATCAATATTCATGAGGCAGGTCACAATTTGCGACACATTGGTAATGGGCTACTATCACAGGGATGGCAGCCTGCTAGGGGCAGCAGATCACTATGTCCGTGTTTGTTTTTTAAATATAGCAACCTCTTTTCTCAAATGTAACCCATTTTCCTTAAAGGAAAACAGGATGCGTTTAAAAGAATAAAATGAACATTTTTCTTTTCAGTTTTTAAGGGCATGCAGTGGTCCGTGGGACCATTTCCTGCTCTTAATAAACATTTTCACATACACTCACAAAGGGACCCCTTTCCATTTGAGACTTCCCGTTTGAGACTCCAGTTTGAGGCTTGCCTACCACCTACGTGAAGTAGGTGGTAACTGCGATTGTTTTGCAACCATATTTGCATTCGCAAAACAATCATACATACCAGTGCAATTCGCTATTAGGAAGGGGCGCCCTTGGCACAACCATTCCTAATAGCGACTTGCAAACCCAATTTTACGAGATGTAATAGGTTACTGACTCGCAAAATAGGCTTTGTACATAATCCAACCCTTTTTAGCGGTCCCTAATGGCCCTTCGTCTTTGGATACACAGAGGCCCGTAACACACAGACCATGCATAATGTCCACCCCACAAGTTTACAGGGATAACACAGATTAACACTTTATCCACATTGTTTCCAGTGTTGCCATTTTTCATTTGGTATCAGCCCTCCTCTCATGATTAGGTTTGCCTGCCCTGGGCTCCTGGCCATTTCCCACCGTGGGTGCTACTATTCATACAATTTACACCTGCACCATTATCTATTGGTGTGAGGAATCAGTCAGACCCTGTATCCTGTTTGTTTTCTGTTGCTGTTACTGTATCACTCATATCAGCCAGCATTTCTGCCCATTCCCCCAATTCTTCAGCCACCTTCTCATCAGCGCTAACATCTCTCAGTCTCATCTCTTCCACTAGATCCCATTCCATCATTTCTGCCACCAGGCTTTCTGAGTGGGCCCTTTACTCGCTCCCCAGCATATTGCTATACAGAAGCATGCCAGCAATAAACCTAATTCTGCAAATGTATTTTGCATCTTTTTGTCCGGGGGTTTGGTAGAATACTTAGTGAACAATGCCTCCTCTTGAACCCCAGACTGATTCCAGTTGTGGTACGTACCATCTGTACCACCTCCTCCCAGTATTCTGCTATTGGTAGGCCAAGTCATTTCTGTGAATGTGGCCTCTATATCCGAACATTGTGGGAAAGCAGGGGATCTAATTGGGGATATTCTGTGTAATCGAATAGAAGTCAAATGTCAAAAAGTGAAAATGTTAAATGTAAAAATCTCAGCTGTTTCCCATTCAGAATCTGGAAGGGGGTTCTGTAAGTTCCATGTCCCAAGCTTGTCTGGCACTCAGCTGGGCTCATTGCCTGTCTGATTGTAGGGTACCATAGAGATGCAAGACCAGTCAACAGCGATAACCCATGTCTAGTATAGTTTTCAGCATCATGGATGTCCTTGAGGATTCTGGAAATCCAGTCCAGACAGAGACTTTTCTCGCAAGTGCCTTTACATCGCATGCCATTACAATGCATTTCATTACAACACATGCCATTACAACTAACGCCATTACAACGCTTTCAATCACAATGCATTATAAGGTTAGTAATGGAGATTTTTAAGCTTTGGGGTCGGTATAAGTTTTGGGATAGTTGGGAATAGTAATTTTTACGCCTACGCTATCCAACACTTTTCCTACTGTTGCACTCACTGGAGTGGGAATAGTAATGTTTACCCCTACGCTATCCAACACTTTCCCGACTGTTGCATTCACTGGAGGCGGAATAGTAATTTTTACCCCTACGCTATCCAACACTTACCCTACTGTTGTACAAAAAGTATTATGCTTTGTAATGGTATGTGTTGTAATGGAATGCAATGTAATGGAATGCGTTGTAATGGCAGTTTTAAAAAATGTGTTGTAATGGTATGCGTTGTAAAATCATGCGATGTAATGGTAGTTGAGTTGTAAAAACTGTGATGTAAAAGCATGTGTTGTAACTGTTTGCGTTGTAACGTCATATATTCAGGGAAAGTGGGCTTAGGCCCGGGGCCCAGCCTTTCATGGGGCCCCCTGATAGAGCCATCTCTGTTCTGCAGAGTTGTGCCCGGATGACCTTGAATAATTCTTAAGCAGATTCTTTTAAATTCTGTTTTCCTGTTATTTATTTTTAATGTGGGTAATGAGTAACAGTCTATTACAGACATTTTGCAGAGAAATGCTGTGTTTACATTTCATGCAACATCCTTAAAGCCTTAACCGCGGCGGTTTTTCCGCCACGGTGTGGCGTTCTAAAGGGTGGGCGGGGCTGCGTTGGCCGTTGGCCGTCGGCAGCACTGGGGAGGGAGTGCTCCCTTGGGCCAACGGCCGACGGGAGCATGGAAGGGGTTAAAAAAGTTACTTTTAGATCAACACAGGACCTCACATATGATACATGGGAGGGTGTCACAGATGATATTTGCATCAAAATAAGTGATCTGCTGTTGTGTTACAATATTGAAAACACAGGTCACTATCCCTGAATATTAGATGTAAACACATTTAGACTAGTGTGCCTGTGCACTGTCAATGACCTGGCCAAAGAGGGCATAAAAGAGCTGAAACTGGATCACATATTCAAAGTAGAGCTGTTTCTAAAATATGTTCGGCCCATGGCCCCCGAAATCCTTAAGATGTCCCCGAGTCCAGATCTCCCTGGCTATGGTAATCCGTTTTGCAAACTGTGGGACCCGGCCCGGGGCCACCCCATATGTGTCTTGAGCTTCTTGGAAAGTTATAAACTTTTCTTTCAGGTATAAGTCACCAAGGATCGGACAGCTTCCCCTCTCCAGGCTATCATTCACATCTTTGTTGCTATTTTTCTAAAAGACTGTAGGCATCAGATCCTAAGCTATCTACAAAAGGAAGGTCTCTTTCGTGTATGTTTTTGTAGCATTGCTAACTCCCATGCTGTTCCACCACTTGGTGAACTTCCTCAGGCAGTGATCTACTCCGCATGAGACTTATGGGTACAGCCCCCTCTTCTGCTGTACCCTCGAGTAGTTTCTTCTCTCAATGTGTCCCCTCTGTACACTAACAGGCAGCATGATGGAGTTGCCCTGATGTACAGTAGATTTCCCTGACTGGTAGACCAAGTGCCCCATATGATTTATCCAGTTTCAGGGTGTCTAAGCATACCCTGCTTCTCTCCCTTTCCCATATTAACGACACCAACAGATTGTCAAACTCTTTAAAGATTGTTCTGGGTATCAGATATATAATTGTATAAGAGTATGTATAAGCCTAGAGGGAGCAGGACCGTCTTTGCTAGTGTCACTCTGTTCATAACAGAAAGCAGTACTATGTTCCTGAAATGTATAAAAGATGTGATGTCAACCTAACATTTATTTATTTTTAAATTTTACATAGCGCGAACATGACCCAAGTGGGTATCAGAGCGCTTTACATATGGTTGAAGAAGACATAGGAACACAGCTCAAGGAGACAATCAAGGTACAAGTAGGACAATGTGCAACAAGAGCAGAAATTACATAATGGTGGACATAGGGAGAAGGCTGGGGTAGAAAGAAAATACATCAAGAACAAAAATCACATTATGGCAGGTGACAGTGGGTCACAACAAATGACAGCTAGACAGTCTCGAGGTAAGACGAGCAAAGCTTCAAGATCAATGCATTGTTCATTAGTAGAGCTTTCACTTCGCTTTTGAAGGCAAATGTGGATGGAATCAGTCTTGTTTCTACTGGAAAGGAGTTCTAGACTCTCGGGCAATGCCCAAGAATGTATGATTGGAGGTTTTAAGCTTATTGAATTTCTTTGCTTGAGTAGCAAGGTGCTGTTGCTCCTTCTGGACCGGGAGCCCCTAGAAAGAGTTCTATGGGTCATACACGCAATCTTTAAATGAATCCTTGCATTAATAAGAGGTCAGTTGAGTGATTTCAGGTCCGGTGAGATGTGGTTGGTCTTCTTGGAACCCGTGATGAGTCTCGTAACCGCATTTCGAGATGCTCTGATGGGGCTAAACTGTGTTTCGGCAGACCGCATAAAGTAGCACTGCTGTATTCTAGTCTGGAGATGACCAGTGCTTGCATTGCCAATTTGAAATCCTCTTGGGAAAGGTAGGGTTTGAGTTTTCTTAGGATGCACAGCTGGAAGTTCGCTCCTTTGGTAGATGCTCTGATGTGCTCTTGCATGTTTAGGTTCTTATCAAGCAGAATTCCAAGTGATTTTGTGGAGTGAATGAGGTGTGGTGTGCAGTTGAGCGCGGTGAGATTAGAGAGATATTTCACAACAGTGGGAATATGCCTAGCCGGTGCCATGAGGAGGAATTCCGACTTGAGGGCGTGTAGTCTGAGATGGTTGGAGGTAAGCCAGTTTAGGGTTTTGAGCAGGGTTCCGTTGAGCGCATTGATGTCTTCGGGGGAGGATATTTTCAAGTACAGTTGGGTGTCATCAGCGTAAATGTGATATTGGATGTTGGAGGCTTTAAGGATTACCGTCAGTGGTTCAAGGAACCCCCAGCGTTCAGGGACTGTGGTTGGATAGAGTCTGGTTGGATTTGACTCTTTGTGTTCTATTTTTGAGGAATGAGGCAAACCAATTAAGGACCGTGCCTGGGAGTCCCATCCTGCATTCAAGGAGGTGGAGAAGATTGTCATACTTGACAATGTCGGATGCAGATTAGAGATCGAGAAGAATTAATAGGTAGGCTTCATTCTGGTCCAGTAAAGTGAGAGCTTCGTCCACTATGTGAGTGATAGCCGTTTCGGCACTGTGACCAGTGCAGAAGCCCGATTGGAATTGGTTGAGGAGTTGGAATTGCTCAATGTGTTTGCGCAGTTATTCATGACAACATTTCTCCAGTAGTTTTGCCAGGGTAGGAATGTTTGTGATTGGTCTGTAATTATTCAGGTCTTCAGGGTCAGCCAAGGGTTTTTTTTAGGAATGGGGAGCACTAGGCCCGCCTTCAGGCAGTCCGGGATCTCACCTTTACAAAGAGAGGCATTGATGATCATGGACCAGAGCGGTGATAATGAGCCAGTCATATCTTTATAGATTTTGGGGGGGGAGGGGTTCATTGAAGTGATTTGTGGGTTTAATGGTCGATAGTGTTGAGGACGGTAATGTCATTGAGGGGTGTGAATTGACTCCAAGAGGCATTGTTTTTGGGAGAGAAACCAAGCGGGCTTGGAGGAGGCATGGAGAGGGAGGAGGCAGGAGGGGGTGAGAGTAAGAGTGCAGCAGACCATAGATCTGATTCGATCTTGTTCGATTTTTCGAGGAAGAAGTCAGTACTCGCTTTGCAGTTTGGCTGCGGATGCGCGATGTGCTGAGCTTGGGTGGGTGCGTTGTTGTATTGTGTTTGAATCAGCTCAAATAGTCGTTTCGGGTGATTTCTTGCTTTGTCAAGTTGCGCTTTGAAGAAGGAAAGTTTTGTGGTTCTAATGAATTTGTTGTATCTACTTCTTTTGATCTTAGAGTTTTTAGAAGATCCGTGGAGGGAGTGGATCTCCAAGTGCATTCAGCTAGTCTTAGGCTGCATCTGTCCACATTTAGGGTGTCATTGAACCAAGGTTTGGAGTCCTTGATGGATATTCTTTTTAGTTGGAGGGGGGCTGTAGCATTCAGGGCCAATGGCATGGCGTTGTTATAGTGCTCTGGGAGGTAGTGAACGTTGTTCATGTTTGCAGGCTGCTGAAGGGAGTCTTTGCAGAGCGCTATGAGCTCATTAGCACTTGTGTTGTGAAGCGATCTTTTCCACTGTTTTAGTTTTAGTGGTTGTGATCTATTGGGGATCCAGCTTTCGAGGATAAGGAAGTTGATATAGTGATGGCCCTACCAGTCACAGGGAAGAATAGATTTGAGATGAATGGTGTTGGGGTTGGAAATTATTAGAACAAGTGTTGAGCCTAAGTTGTGTATGGGGCTGTCGCAGAATTGAGACAGAGAGAGGTCTGTAAGGAAGTTCTTGAGAGTGTTAACCGCCTGATCATGCGGGTCATTCCAGTGGAGATTGAAGTCACCAAGGAAGATCTGTGGACAGTGTCGGCCCAGGTTGGAGGAGATGGTTTCCATAGTTTGTCCAATTAGAGGGAGGGTATCGCCTGGGGGGTGGTAGAAGATGTGAGGACTGCATAAGGGTCTGTGTGTGCTAGTGATGTCTATGCCTAAGTATTCACAAGAAGAGAGATTAGCTGAGAAGGTTTGTTTTGCTGTGAGAGAGTTGCGGAAGATGCAGGCTATACCACCTCCCGTTTTCTTAACGCAGTCTAGTTTGATAATATTGCGGCTGGGAGGGACTAGTATGTCAAGAATAGGACTAGAGCAGTTGTTGAGCCAAGTGTCTGTGAGGATAAGGAGATCCAGTTCTTGGGCAACAATAAGATCTGCAAGGTCTGTGACATGTTTCACCGATGATCTGCAGTCAAGTAACATGCAATTCAGGTGTGATTTGTTCAGGCCGTCAGTGAGCGGTGGCTGTGTGGAGGGGATCTTCATAAGATTATTAATGTTTAGGGCATTGGTGTTGAGTCTGTGTGCTCTGTGAGGGTTGGGTGTGATGCTTTGGATGGGTTCCATGTAGCCTAACGTAGGACAGTTCGAGCTAGGGGTAGTTAGTGGGACTGTTTGTGCTGATCTAGAAGGGACTGAGATGGATGAGTGCGGAGAGGTGTACGGTCAGAGGAGGGAGAGAATATATGGTTCTGAAAATGGATTCTTGGACCTGGAGGATCTAGAAGGTGCGTTACGGTAGGGAGAGGTATTCCAGTTCTGGACTGGGGGTTTCAAGTGGATCATATTCCGGGTCTCCTGTGAGGTCTTGTTGGAGGAGAGATCACGTGCCAGCTCTTCGGTTGACTCAATGAGTTTTTGAATGACAAATTTGAGAGATAGAAGTTCCTGGTTTATTTCCTTGAGTTTGGCAGCAGCATCTGAATGTGGATTATGTATCACATGGAGGGGTGGAGGAGGGTTGGGCAGTGGGAAGGGCGGTGGGAGACCCTGGGTCAGGGGAGGGGTTAAATCAGCTAGAGGGGAGTTCCCTCTGTAATGAGCGGGAGTGCAAGGAGAGTGGGCAATGGGAGGGAGGTTGGGGGAAGGGGGTTAGGAGATTTCCCACTGTGATGTAAGGGAGTGCCAGGAGAGTGGGCAATGGGAGGGAGGTTAGAGGAAGGGGGTTAGGGGAGAGGGGGTTAGGGGAGGGGAGGTTAGGGGAGGGAAGGGAAGGGTTAGGGGGAGGAAGGTTAGATGAGTTTCTGTTGTAGCGTGGGCGAGCCAGCCATTAATTGAGGGAGTTAAGTAGGAGGGAGCTGTTGGGTGAGGGGAGGTGTCGGAGAGGAGGTCGGAGCAGGGATTAAGCTGTGCTCCTGAGTTAGTGGCAGGTGACTGGTTAGGTCGGTTTCAAGTTGAGTGAATTTAGGCCACCTAGGGTAGGGGGAGCTAAGGTCCTGTGTGTGTTGGTAGAGGTGTGATGGGCAGTCCTCAGGTTGAGACCCATTGGAGAGGGATCAGGATCATTTTGAGACGGGGTACTGACGCCCGCTTCTAGGTTGAATATGGGAGACATTAGTGACCAACAATCTTTTAAGAAGGGCAAATCTGTCATCAAAGATTTCTAGGTTGTGATCTGTGCCTGAATTAGTTTTGTCCCATTGTTGTGAATGGATACAGTAGCATTTGCTCTAAATGTGAGAGAAGTCGTAGCTAAGAGTCGAAGACCATGAGGGAACTTTTTAGTCGAGGAGTGGAACGTCGATCTCCACTGAGATCTTCTTTTAGTGTAGAAGATCAGGTTGCTAGTTATAGTACCTTTTTTTGGACAGAAGTAGGGTTCAGAGATAACGGTTTCAGGTTTAGCCTTGAGAAGTCTGTGTTTCAAAGATTTAATTGCATTTTTGGAGAGGTTGGTCGGATAGTTAATTGTGTAGCTATTAATGCTAAATTTTTCTAGTCTGTAGTCCATTTTGCACTATGGAAGGGTGGTCACAAGGGGGCTGACAATTGTAGCAGAATTCTTTTTTTAACACAAAGACACTGTAGCTTACAAGATAACCTGTCATAAATGTGGCATCATTCTTATCTAAAGGGCCATAGGTTATAATGCACTTGTAAAGCGGTAGATGGAAGATCTGCAACGTTTGCAAAGGAGTATCCCATCAGTCAAACTCAAATTCTGGCCTACAAGACATAATGTTGCATTAATTTTGTTTAGTTAATGACAAGAGTAACCCTTTAGAGTTGTAAGTATCAGCTATATTAATTCATGGGCTATATGAACCAAATACCAAGCAAAACCTGTGTGTGTGAATGCCTAGGCCTGCTTTGGGTCAAAAGTCTGGCCATACACTTGCCGCAAACCTAGATGTGCACTACTAGCATGACCTCAAGTAGTGGACAAGTGATCCTCTCCACGGAGTACTGTCCTTTGCATACTAGTGTCAGCACATTATGTTTTGTAGAGATCTGAGCCAACCCAACACTTTGTCCCCCCGCCACGGTTGTGAAAGCATACTGAACCACTTGATGAAGGGCCTGGTTTCTAGTTTTGATGGATGGTATATTCCATTATTATACTGAACAGTGGTCCTTGTAAAAGGATTTAACTTGATTAATGCATATAGAACACAATGGAATCTATATAGGCTACCCAGCCGGGTAGGAATTTTCATTATAAACAATTATAATTCTGTCAAGAGACAGTTGTAATATCCAGTAGGATAAAGTCCTGTATCCAAAACAATACATCTAAAGTGTGACAATGGTGAAAGGAGGTGTCAATTTAAACACATAGATCAAAACAAAAACAAAAACAAATTACGAAACATCTAGGCGAAACAGAGGAAGAAGCTTGCTATGAGTAATGCTTAATGAGGCAAGCAAATTATGTATAAAACAGACGTTACACCTAAATTGAAATTATTTGTGTGTACGCTGTTATGTTAAGTCGATGGCATTTCAATCCCTTTCATGCAAAAGCTGTGATCATCATCAGGACAAAAATTATCTGTAAGCCTATATACAACACTAATAGGTTGTAATGGGACGCCCGGAGTCCAGGGCACAGATTGCGCTGCTCTGCCTGCAAGATAGGCGTCGCTCTTCAGATCCTATTGTAAGTGAATGCTATGGGGCCCCAGGCTGGCGGGAATCCTCGGCGCTTCGTAGATGTACGGTGCCGTAAAATGCGGCTTGCAACCATTGTTCATAATCTCTTGATGCCATATTATTGTGGCCTGTCACTGTTAAACTTGATTCAGATAATTGAGCTCTAAGATCTGATTCAGTTAGTTTATGCCAAGAATGCGTGATTTTAGATTTGATACTGGTGTTAGTTTAAAAATTTTGTAGGGTATAGAAATGGAAAACACTACAGCTTTATGGTCTGACCAGGTAAGATCGAGCAGTTCTATGAGTTTTAAATTCGGATTATTAGTAAAGATACTATCGATAGTATGGCCAGCTTGGTGGGTGGGTCCTGCCACAATCTGCTGTAGGCCAAGACAGAACATAGTGTCCAAGGATTCTTCTGTATCTTTGTCAGAGTTTTTTTCCAAAAGATAGTTAAAGTCCCCTAAGAAAGTAAAATCTTTGGCTGCATGTTTCTAATAAGATGCTAATATCATGGGAGAAGGCACATTTTGTTCCTGGTGGACGATACACCAGGAACCTATTGAAAGATTGATTGTTTGTGAGTTCAGTATTAAAGAAGAGTGCCTTACAGCTCTGTGAGGTTGCCGGTGAACATAAAATGGTACATTTATTTTTCAAAATAATGGCCTGTCCGCCTCCCCTTCTAAGTAGTCTGTCGGATCTGTAGATCGTATACCTTGGGAGAGTGGTTATGACCATATCTGGACCCGATAAGGCATCTGACCTTGTTTCAGTGATGAATGCCATGTCAATCTGGGGACCCTCTAAGAAATCAGCAAGTTCGAAGGCATGATTAACCAGACACCTGGAGTTTATTAGCACACATTGAATGTCAGGATGTGCCGGAATATTTTTTGCTGGGCCACAAAAACTAGGTTGGATTAGCCTGTCTGTGACTTTGATATTTGAGCAGGTAAGGCGGCCATGTACGCAGATACAGGCATTAGCTTCCATGTCTAAATCAGGGGTAAATATAGCGTAAATATAGCGCAACCTGGCTCTCAACTTACATGACGCGCAAATAGGTTTTCTTTGGAGTAAATTATCTGTTGCTCCTGATGGGCAGACATTTGAGCAGGGGGTGGGCACATCATGGGGCCAGCAACTGTGGCACACACGTTTTCTGTAGGAGGACCTTCCCAGTTGGCTTAAAGAGATTAGTCAGGTCCTCCATGGAAGGTCCTCCCACTGCTTTCTGGAGAGGATGATCTGTTGGCACACACAGCTCAAAATGGCCGACCACACCATCTTCTTTTTATGAGGCTGACTTACAGAGGGAGATAAGAACAAGAAACAAAATGTTACTAGTAAACATTTAATGGCAAACATCACAAATGTAGGCAAACAATTATAGAGATATTTGAATATAACTTATCATACATTGTTCTGGACTTTGGATTGTTGAGCATTGATTTTGAACTTTTATGAAGGACATCACTCAATGTTGTGTAATGGCATTAACTACCATACTCTCCCATTTGTATATAATCAATAGTAATATATCTGTGTTTAATAATGAATGCATATTTGACTCTATTCCTTCCCTATTCAAGCATCCTGTTTGCCCTAAATTGGTAGGGTATGCCCAGATGTGGGTCCTTTGCCATTTTGCCACTGGTTTCAAGTTAGCCTGGCTGATGAGAGGGTGTTACCCCAAAACCGGTTCCAGGATGCTTGTTGCTGGTCCAGGGAAGACCTGGCTTCGCAGTTCTGGCTGGAATGTTACCGTGAGGCACAGGGTCAAGACTGATTTGCATATAGCTGGGTCTGAACTGGGGTGGCAAAGTGAGCTAAAGAACAATGATGGCTTCAACCCAGTTCTGTGACTGAGGGTGAGTGTATGAAATGTTTCTGCGCTCCATCCATCATCTCCTTGTGTTTGGATACCCACCTAGACAGTCTGAAAGCTTTCTCTGCTTGAGGGAGTCCTCTTAAAATAATTATTTCTTTTCTATAAATCCTTTTTTCTTAGCGCTCCTCTCTGGATGTTGGCCTGCACCAGGGAGTCGTAGCGGCCCTATGATGAAGCATGCCACTCATTGAGAGGGTGAGGGCATTATTTACACCACATTGGGATTCCTCAAGGGTGTTGTAAATGTAATGTAAATGTAGGTGTACTTATATAGCGCAAACCTGTCACCCAAAGGGCATCCTGGCGCTTGCTTAGGGAACCCGTCCTGGTATTCCCCTGTGAGAAACCCCGGCAGGGTGTCCACAAGGTGAAAGCCAGGCATCCCGCCGCGAGGGGCCGTAGTGGAGATTAAGCAAGCTATTGCCCAGAGTTGCAGAGTGTGACCCCGTGATTCGAGTAGGCACCAGAGCGAGAATTGTCGAGTCCGTGGAATTTTGAGCCCGAGACCCGCCGAGGCAGGGAATCGAACCCTGGTCCACGGTCGATCTCAGCTTCCGGGTCTGCCGCCTCTAACCACTGAGCCACGCTTCTCCACGAATTATGATTCTTAACCTCCTATCTATCTCTTAAACTTAGACGATTTTGGTGTTTTCCTTTCCTTTTAAGACAAGTCTTTCTCATGTAGTGAGTAGCATAGTTGATGGGGGAAGGAGGGACGGCTCAATCTCTCTTCACTTCATTTTTTGTGGATCAAGCTATATGCTCTGTCTGATCTTGTCCCCATACCTGCCTAATGCAGTAGACCAGGGCATTATATGTCAGGAATGGTACTGCGTTGTTACAACGAAACCCTAACAACGCGGTACCATTACAACGCAGGTTTTAGAACGAAAGTCGTTACAACGACTTTCGCTGGAGTGCGCTCTAGGATAGGGAATAGTTTAATTTACTATCCAACACCTTCCCTACTATCCACCGGGACTGGAGTTGGAATAGTAAATTAAATTATTCACTATCCAGCGCCCCCCAACGCAAGTCGTTGTAACGACTTGCGTTGAAAAACCTGCGTTGTAAAGGTACGCGTGGTAATACCACGCGTCGTACCGTCATACATCCGTCAGGAACTGTTTGCCATCTAGGTCTTAGTGTTCCTTAAACTCTGGGAAGGGCAAGAAAACGTTATGCATGTATAGCTCCCCTAGCATATGTATGCCCCATCTGTCCATGGTCTTGTGTTATGAAAGGTCTGGAGTGCCCACAGTGCAGTATAGGGCATAGTGCCTTCCCAGGGCTTCACATATTTATGCCAGCAGTGTTTAGCTGAAGTGGCCAGGTGTCCTGGTGGTGAGGCATCTCTATGAGGCTCCATCACCCCTTTAGGTATTGTGCATTTCCCTACATGTCTCCTGACAGCTGCTAGTTCGGGGAAGGAGACTTCTGAAAGCCACGTATTGGCCACTGACATTATGCTTCAGCATAATTAAGTTTGTACTGTGGCACTCCCAGTCCCCTCTTGTCCAGAGGTGCATATTGTTTATGTGGCGCCACTCTTTTCTTCCCACCGCCCCATATCAGGTCTGAGAGAACCTTGTTTAGGTTGGTGAAAAAACACCTAGGTAGAATTACCAGTAATGTAAAACAAATAATAGAACAGCCTGGGTGGTATCCACATTTTGGGTATTGCTACTCTACCCATCAGATGCATGAGGAGAGAGCTCCAAAAAGGAGTGGAGCACCGCATGCCCATCACCACCCTTCATACGTCCCCCAGGGCTAGGCCCATGGCACAGTGATAGACGTTCACCCCTAAATATTTAATTGTACCTAGCCTCCACTCTGGCCCTGCGACTGGGAGGATCCCGCTCTATGGTTCTGACAGCCGTCTAAGGGGGAACAGACATAATGTGGCCCAGTTTAGTTTTAGGCCGAGTACCTGCCAACATTTGTCCAATGTGCCCATTACTTGCACAGATATATGTGGCCATTCTGTAAGCATATCAGCACATAATCTGCATGCAATCACACAGCAAAAATTAGACAAGACAGCGGCCACACCTGTCTGGTGCCCCTACAGATACAGTTATCTCTTTGCCCATGCTTACCAAGGCTACTGGTTCAGTGCATGGAAGAATTATCCATTGCAATATCTTGGTCCTCAAGCTCTTAAAACCCCCATGAGGTATGGTCAACCAAGGGTATTGGATGCCTTTTAACTGCCATGTGAAAGAGCTATGTGCAGTAGGATTGTCTGTGAACTTTTTTCTTAGAGGTGGAAAAGGTGCCTCAAATTGAGAAATGTGTTCCTGCCGGGGATGAAACCATTCTGGTTGTGTTCGACCAGTGTGGCAAGGAAGGGAATGACTACTTTTATAAACGTAAGGAAACGTGCCAGTTCGCCACTTCAGTTTTGAGGGTTATTAGAAAATCGGTAGTGAATAAATTTATGTTGAAATACACTCCTTCAGCGGGCCACATATTCGCCAAATCTTCGAATTTCTATAAATTTTATAACTTCAACTAATATTGAATGCGCGGTTGCCCCAAACAAACACTTTAAGGAAGTAACCAATCACAAGCCTAGAATCCGGGCCAATGGGATCCCGGCATTACAAGCCCTAATATGCAAATATCCTAAATCCAAATAAAACTCACCGATTGGCTCCTTTTTGGACCAATGAAGCGCAAGACACTCGATATTTAAACAGGGCGTGCCGACCTCTCTGGTGAACGCCACGGAACCAGAGAAGCAGGCAGTCCTTTGCGGGTGTACAGGTAAGCAGACATGGAAGCATGTAGGAATTAGATAGCAAACTCTAAACTATATAGCTCTATCTCTAACGGCCCCGCTCGTATTTCTGTGTCTCTTCTTTCTAGTGAAACCTTCACCTTTACCGCGAGGACATGACGTAAGCGCCCCTGGTTCCCTTTTTAAATGGAAAGAAAAGCGCTATTTGAGGCCCAACTATTGGATACGATTATCGCTTAAGTCTAGCGCTCGTAAAACAGGTATACCAGTCTCCTTACTAAGTTAGATGAGATAGTAGGAAACGTTGTAACTACAACCATAACCAGTGCCTTTTCCCGTGATAATTTGCCTCCCCCTAACTGCCCATTACTGTTTTTGACCCATAGGACCTCTACCTGTAACTTGATAAGGAGTCACTATTTTAAAACGGACATATGGAGCAAACACTCCGTGGCCCAGACCATATTTTAAAATAATGGAAACCTGATACCATCCACAAGTGGAATCAAAGGTAATTATGTAACCACTAAGAAAAACGACCGCCAGAGTAAATGCCTGATGTGGTGAACAAACAAGATGCTATGAGTTACACTAGTTATTAAAAAGCAGAATCAAGAGGAGGGTAATGTAGAAGTCCCCATTTTCTCAGAGGTCGACAAAAATGACATAATATCTATACATATCTCCTTCGTAGTCAAATTCGGCTCGCAACAATGACAAGTAAAGGGTTATCAGTGAACACGTTAACTCCCAGATACATAGAAGTGCATACACCCAAACTGAGAGTTGTAGCACCTTAGTAAATGAATTGTGATTATCAGTAAAGGTGTTTTGTACATAGGCCATATCAGACTGTTTTTAGATTATAACACGCAACTGCAAGTAGAAGTACATTATAAGTTGTTATGTATTAGGAAGGTTTTTTAATTATGTAATTATCTTTGTAACCATTCCTTGCACTGTTACCCTCCCAAGTGTAGAAAAAATTTATTTTCTGTAAAAACTGTAACTATTTTAGAAATCATGGTGTATCCACTCTAATTCATTGTGTATCCATCCTCTAGGGAGACTTTGTTGGCCCCTGAACTACGACAGTTAACATTATAGTCTTGACAAAGGTGGATAGAATTGTGAGAAACCACCGAAACGCGTCAACGCACTCTCCAGTATAATTCTTGTCTCAAATACCCCTGTGGATATACTGTATTGTTGTGTACATAACATTGGTATCAGAAATAGAGCCTGGATATACGCTTAGTATTGTACAAGTTTATGTCTTACTGTTTTTCTGTCTCTATGTATCAATCTTGCTGGTCAACATTGAATGTCAGTTGTTTTATGTTTTTTATGGTTTAAATTGTTTTATTACTTGTGTCAAGTGGCTTATTTTCCACTTTTTTAATTATTGTATGTTTAATAAATTGTGGTCATTACTTCATATGCGAATTGTGTAATTGTTTTCGCCCGAACATTGTTTTTGTTTATTATAAATTGTACTTTGGCTCAAGGGAATTTCTCTTTTCAATAAGGAAGGGAATGAGCCAGTAAGTGATGACCTTCTCTAGTATTTTACAATCAATATTGAGAAGGGTCAGTGGCCTGTAGGAGAGCCCCTCTAGTGGGTCCAGCCCTGGCTTAGTGAGGAACGTTATTAGCGCCTCACGCATAGAGGCAGGTAGGACACCCACATCCCTGGCCTGTTGATAGATCAGGAGGAGTTTTGGGGCCAACACTGTCTTGTAAGTGCAGCAAAGTTCCATTTGGAGGCTGTTTGTCCCAGGAGCCTTACTGTAGACCAGCTGGTGAATCACCAGTTTGACTACTTCTATTGTCAATGGCCTCTCCAGAACCTGGTGTTGTAGGTGTTTCCAGGAATGCATGGTCAATGTCTGATTGCGTATTAAGGATGGCCCCAGGGATGGCTCTGATGGCAGTTACTTGAGGTCTAGATTCCTCAGCACTTTAAATCCATGCCAATATATGTCCTGCTCTGTCACCCATGGCTTGTTGAGTGGTGATGTCTTCCCTGTAGACCAGAAGTCCCAATCTATTGACCACGGCCTTGGGGTCTCGCTGGAGGAGTACAATGTCCCTCTCATTCACTGCCTCTTGTCCCGCTCACACCTTTGCTTCCTGTATGTTATCTTCCAGTGATAAATTATGTTTGGGTAGTGCTAGCCTCGTGCCCTACTTGGTGTTAATGCAGTCACCCCTTCTGACCACCTTGAATGCTTCCCATTCAACCCCCTGTCACTGGCAGACCCTTCTTTGTCTTCAAAGTATTAAGTGATGCATGTTTCAATAGTGTCATGAAAGACCGTGTCATGCAATGCTCAGGTGTTTAGCTTCCAGATGAGACTCAGGGTACATCGCATACTCCACTGTATTGTAAGTTTGAAAGGATTGTGATTAGATATGGAACAGCCTAAATACTCAGTAGTTCATCCGTGTTGGCATCATTTCAACTTTGTAGAGAGATTAGTCAATTTGTGTGTGCAGTAGAGTGCAAGTGAGAAGTAGGACTACTCCCTTGCGGTGGGATGCATAGAGGGCCAAATATCTTTCAAGATTACCTGTCTGAGCCCCTCATGGAAATAACATACAGTCCTGACCACCACTACTCCCAACAGCGGGGGAGTGACCTAAAGAGGATTTTTATATTGTGTGTGTTCAAAATACACTTTTAGAAAGTTGGTATTTTCTTGCTTAGCCATCCTGTGTGTCTCTGCTGGTTTGTGGATTGACTGTTTGTCTTTGGAGTGACAGGGGCTGGGGATGTGCATCCTCTGAGACAACCACTGGGGGGAGGGAGGTTGATGTGCGTCCTGTCTTTCCTGGATGAGTCAGGGTTGGGCTGAATAGACCTGGTCTGCATTTAGAGTGGTGGGAGGAGATCTCCCTTGCACCTGAATAGGCCCTGTCTGCCTTGAACAATGCTATCTCCTCCTCCTGCAGGGAAGCTGGACCAGAGTGGACAGAACTGGTTTGGGCAGAGCACAGACACTCTCTGCCCAAAAGAATAAAGAGAAACTGAGTATAACTATTGGGGCCCAGAACTTTAGGTTACTGCTGAACTAAGGACCTTGCCAGGAAAAAGAGCTAGAAAAGCTGTCAGGAGGACCTGCCACTTTGCTGCATGCTCTGCTGTGTTGGCCTGCTGCTTGCTGTTTCTGTCTTTGGCAGGGAAAGGACTAGATTGTACTTTCATGATCCTGCTGTTGGAGGATTCTCCAAGGGCTTGAAGTAGAGTTTGCCTCCTGATGGAAGTCTCAGGGAGATAAAAGACTTCAGGGAACTCACTGGAATCAAGGAACCTGCCAAGAAGAAGAGCTGGAAGAGCTACCAGAAGGAGTACTGCCCCTTTGCTGTGTTGTTGCTTTGTTGGGTTGGCCTGCAGTTGCTGCTTCTGCCTTGGTTAGTTAGAGTACTTAGTTAGTTGGATTGAATTTTCTCTAACATGTTGCTGAGTATCTCCAAGGGCTTGTAACCAAGCTTGCCTCCTGTTCACGAACTGTCAGGGACAGCAACGACTTCTCTCCCCTATGGGCACCGTCTCTGGAACCATGGTTTTCAGTTGCTGCAGAGGAGGAAAAGCAGCCAACTCCATCTCTGGCTTAATGTCCTGAATGCACTGCAGAGGCCACTGCCGCATCTTGCACTGCAACCATGGTCTCACCGACGGCGACGACCGTCGCCACCAAGCTGCTGCTTGCACGTGACCTGTGGGCACTGCGCACCGCCTCACTTCACCTCTTCACCATGGTCTCACCAACACCGTCGCTGCTCTTCCACTGGCTCTGCCACCTTCACCGCAATTTGTCAGCACTGCATCGAGCACTGACCCGCGTTGCACCACAGCCCTTGTGTCATCGATGCTGCTGGATGACCGTCTCCAAGCCGCTGACTG
The DNA here is from genome assembly GCF_964261635.1 of Lissotriton helveticus. NCBI lineage: Eukaryota > Metazoa > Chordata > Amphibia > Caudata > Salamandridae > Lissotriton > Lissotriton helveticus. The sequence goes on along the minus strand of NC_136059.1, from coordinate 955,270,964 downwards.
CACTGAGATCTGAGGACACCACACGGCGTACACCTTCGCATCGCAACTGCACTGGTTGCCACATCCGGCCGCATCGGCCGCAATGAAAAAGGTACTGCTTACAAGTCTGTCGACCCTATCGCTGACCCACTCTGACGTGGTCAGGAGGAACTGTTGGATTTCGTCGTTTTTAATATCGCTGTATCACCGGACAGAGCTACCGACTTCAAGGAACTGCATTTTTAAAGGTATCCTTGCAAAGTGCATATTTTTAAGTACTGTATGTTGGATTCTTATTGTTATGATCTTGTTTGGATATATACAAATATTGGATATTTTTCTACACTGGTGTGGTGTCCTTTTGTAGTGTTTTTACTGTATTACTGTTGTTTATGTGCAAATGCTTTATACACTGCCTCTGAGATAAGCCTGACTGCACGTGCCAAGCTACATTGGAGGTGTGCAAGGGTTATTTTAGTAAGTGTCGAGTCGAAAAAATTTGTATAGCGCACTACTCACCCAGAGGGTCTCAAGGCGCTTGTGGTGGGGGTGTTAGTTACTTATCAAATAGCCAGGTTTTGAGTTGTTTTCTGAAGGAGAGGTGGTTCTGTGTGATGGGGAGGTGAGTGGGGAGAGAATTCCAGGTTTAGGCCGCTAAGTAGGAGAATGATCTTCCTCCCATGGTGGTTCTTCGGATGCGTGGAATTGTGGCGAGGGCTTGATTGGACGATCGTAGTTGGCGGGTGGGGGTGTAAAAGGTCATGCACATGTTGAGGTATTTGGGTCCTAGGTTGTAGAGGGATTTGTGTGCGTGGGTGAGGAGACGGAACGTTATTCTCTTGTTGACGGGGAGCCAGTGAAGGTCTCTCAGGTGATCGGATATGTGATTGTGGCGGGGTATGTCTAGGATGAGTCGGGCGGAGGTGTTCTGAATGCGTTGGTGTAACTCCCTTACCATGACTAGGAAGAAGGGTCCCTACTTGGACAAAGGTGCAAACCCTTGCCAACTAGGGAACCCCATTTCTAACATAGAGCCATGGCGGGACCCAGTTCTGCCACCACTTGAGCCTGTTCTTTCACTGCCTGTTCATGTGTGGGCAAGCCCTTGATGCCCCTAGCTGTTGTCTTCCTACTTGGGTGATGTCATTCCAGTCTGTTCCACTCCTCAGCAAGGGGAAATGAAGAAAGTCATGTGCCCAGAGTCCACTACCCTCAGTTTGGCCGGGAACATAAGGGAGTATTGGAGGCCTATGTCTGTTTCTGTTTGATCGGCATGAAAGAGCCTCTGTGTTTTTGGACCTCCACTGTGTAATTTGGGTATATGTTCCCTGAGCTGTTGCCAATTTATAAGGGGCCCTTCATTGTGGCAACCGGTAGTGTATGGTTGCGGTCCCAATAATTGAAGAAGTGTGCAACTATCGGCATGGGTGGGGTCCCTGTATTGGGGCACTGCTGGGTACACTATGTGCCCTTTCACTGAAAAAGAAGGTGGAGCACCTTCCTCCCAACACATTGTGAAGCCACCAGTGTTCGAGAAAGAGTTCTAAGTCAGGACCTTCTGCTCATTTCTGTAGTCCCACTCCATGGATCTTATTGGGGTGTGACCAGCCATTTGCTTCTACAGAACTGGCCGCAGCAAGGAGACCTCCTGTTAAAGCACTTTGACAGTATATTGCATGTCTTGGACAATAGGGTGCATCTCCACTAGGGTGGATTCTGCCTATTTAACCCTTTCCCTCAGTTTGGCCTTGTTGAGTCACAGGAGCCCTGTATCTATTGTCAAGGCATCCAGTTTAAGCTCCCAGGCGCTTTTTACATCTCTGATCGCATGAACAACTCCATGAACCCCCTCCTCTCATTTGGGTGTCCAGGCCGGGTGTCCCAGCCGTCTTCCCAAGTGGGAGCAGTAAGACAGCAGTTTGGGACTCCCCAACGCCCCCCAAGGGCACCCCCCCTAGTCAGACACTGCTTCACCTTGTAATAAACTTAGTACAAGGTGCGGGAGAGAGGCCCCAATACGGTGTTGACAGTGCAGATCCAGTAAGCTCCTATGGCCCATGAAGTCCAGGGGGTGATCCACCATCCCCGGGCTACTGGGACCGGCCAGTTGCTAGACCCCAGCATCCCTCCCGCAGGGCACACAGAGTCACCCCTCATACGATCAGCCTGTGGTAGGGGTGCTGATACCCTGCATCCCTTCTGCAGCACTTCTGATCACCAGCATGTGACCACTACGGGTAGTGTAGACAAGTAAGGGAGGATGTGAGGTTGGAGAGAAGATCTGGTCTCTCAGATGAAAGTCATACAGCGGGGCCTCAGGCAACCAGTTTATAGGACCATCCTGTCATCCAGCAGTGTCTCATACCTTAAATCCCCATCTATGGCACCCCACAGGCTCCTGCTGTTGCTTATGCCCAATGGGGCCCCAGCTTGTCGTGCAACGGACTGCCTGTGTGCAAGGTAGTCCTTTCTCCTGGTTGCGCTCTCCAAGTCCACTCATCTCTCCTGTGGATGCTCCAGCAAATGGTGGGATGGAGGGGAGGGGCTTCACCTAACCCCAAGTTGGGGCCACAGGCTTATCAACTGGGTTCTGGTGATTGCTGCAATTTCACCATCAGGCCACTTACAGCTTTTGACCAGGGTCTCTCCTACCTCATACAGGTCAGGTGACAATATGCACGATCCCAGTTTTCAACTCGTGATAGGCCGCGATCACCCTCAGGGCTCCTTGCACTGTAGTCCCTGGTTTGCAGGTCTTGGCCTAGCCCACTGGAACTTTGGGCATTATTGGGTTTCAAGGAGGAATACCTTTGGTCCGCAGGGAGTTGTCAGGCGAGTGGTCGTAGCAGAGCTCTTTAGAGCACGACCGTCTTGTCAGTCATCTTGGCCACTCCCCATGGTGGCACTGATGTTGATAATAGGGACGGGACTCTCCTGGATGTTTTAGGACTTGTGTCCTCAGGGAGGGAGAGAAGTCTAGGTTACTGACCAGCCAAATCTAATGAGCCAGGCTGGTCATTAAAACCTTCCTTAGCAGTAGGAGCGCTTTTCCCACTGAAGGCTTGGGATCTTGTAACCTCATCCAGAATGGACATAGCTGAAGAAACAGATGACTGTGATCTTGGTGCATCACATTGAAAAATATAAATCAAACAAATAATGCTACATTAAAAAACAACTATAGTTGTTATTTCGGCAAAGGTATGCCCGTGAACATTGGCCCTTTACTGATGTTTATAAGGTCACGCAGCTCATCACTAATTTTCCTCAGCTTACTGATAGAATGGAGGGGGGTCTGAATTTAATTATAAGTAACCTATCTTACATTTCTTGAGTGGCTCTTTGGGACAGAGTGAAACCTTGTGACTGAGTATCCTCTCATTTAAGATTTCTTTATTCTTTATAAAAGGACATTCAGCCAGTGTAATATGATATTTGCGAATATTAAGTTAATCAAAATATGTTCTGAGTTATGAGATGATTCAAGTCTAAATGGTAGCCTTGATATCTTTCTAAATTTCCTACAACTTTGTATTGGTCCTTTGAGACTATCTGAAGCAGAGTGTACAGTTAATAATTCTAATGGAATTTGTTGTGATAGTAGTTTTGCAAATCTATCAGATGTGTAATTTTCTCTTGTTTTTTTTAGCATAATTCTATGGCACATGTTTTTTGTACTAGAAGAGAGTTATGCTTTCACAGTGGCTGTGATCTATTGTGCTCCTTACATTTGCTGACCAAGGTGTGCATGTTTTGCTTCTATGTGTGTGGCAAACTATTCTTCAGGTAACTTACATGTATCAAGCCAATTTTCTAGGCATATAACCTTTAAAGAGATAGTCTTAAAAGTTCCTTGAACTTGTCTAATAAATCAACTCATTTTTTTAACAAAGCTTGTCTTTGTTGACTTTTAACATTTCATGTACATCGCAGTTTGTTGTGTTACCTATTATAAGATTCTGTTTGGGAGTCCAAAGAGCAAGCATGGGCTACTAGGCCTCAGCCATGTGGGTAAGGTTGTTTAGGCAGTCCTGATTATAAATGAATTTCAATGGTCAATTTTTCAGCTGATAAATCCAACAATAGTGACTTCATCCTCTAAATGAACAGCTTCAAATCTTCAACAGTAATTGAAGATGGTAATTTAAGGATTGGATGATCTGATTGACTTGGATGCCTATGGACATTTGTCCATCAAATAGACCCCCCCAACATTTTAACTAGTGTCACACTGAAGAACCTATAACTTGCAGTTTTTTTTATCCAGTGGTCTGTGCCAATAAACAGAAACTCTATTTCTATTTTAGAAGCAACCTCTATGTGACTGCTCTCAATAGAATACTGGTACTCACCAATAGCAATCACTTGTGGGTTTCAAGTGAAACATCTTTTAAAAGCTGAAGTTCTTTGCAAAGTTGCTTCGTTTGATAACTTTTTATTTCTTTCAATACCTAATTTTCTTAGCCCCAGACACACATTTTGTTCTTCATGAGCTCTTTGGTGGAACACAGCAGGTACTGAATTCCAAACTTATTTGCAGCGTAACATTTAAAGATCTTCTTTCTCAAACAGAATGCTACTGCAAAAGTCATTTCAATCTCCAAGTGGCTAGAAACAGGACTGTCACTCACCAACAGCCTGCAGCTCTGGGTTTCAAGTGAAACACAACCCAGTAGCCCACCAGTGCATTCTGCTCAATGTGGCCAATCTTTGCAAAGTTACAGTTCTTCCGATGGAGCATTCAAGCTAAGTCGGCTCTCTTAAATACACTCTTGAATACATTTGAATAACTATATATAACAAGATTAAATGAAAAATAAAAAGTGCCATATCGAGTGCCTTTATTGTATCTAACCAACTTGTGACATTAATTGAGTAGTGCTCTCTAGTTCATGTAGTAGCATAGTTGTCCCAAGTGCTAGATTGGAATGGCTATTCAAACAGTTGTGGCTTGTTTCGAGAGTAGCTGTATGGCTTAATATTTACTCTACAATTTTAACAGTTTTTTCCCAGGTCTACTCCACCTGTTGATATTTTTTTGAAGCATACCTTTTCATGGTGCATTTTAAAGAGACCTTATTTATAAAGATGGGCGAAATTGCAACTTTATTCCACATGTAATAAGTGCATTGTTCATGAGAATTAGTCTTGGGTGATCAGCTGTGAGAAAATTAAATGTAAGGTATGTCCTTTTATACAGTCATGCATGATACAAGGATAAGGCAGTATACATCCAGCCATTCATCCGTCCGTCCAATATTTTCCTTTCTTACCAAGTCTCTGCAAGAGAAAAGTGCTCCAATGGGATAAAACACAATTTACATGAAGTACATGAAACCCAATAATGGGGATTTCTCATTTCTGTGAAACGAAGCTTCTGTAGTAAATGTTTCGCACTGCCCTGATTAATTATATTATCCTTCAATGGCCTGTATTCTTTATCGAGTTCTGGGTTTACTGTGGAAAAGTCCTTGTTGTTGGATGTTTAAGAATTTTTTTCTTGGCGATACCAATGTGTTTCATGTTGCTGTTCAGACACAGATTTCTTCTTTGTGGGCTAAGAAGCTTTCTACCCTTAATTGCATTGAAGTAACAAATTGTAGGATTGATCTTAAATGTAGGCCTTCTCTGTCAATGTCAACTTGATATGTCCATCATTCGTGGATGGAAATTTGCATGGACAAATAGGATAAAAGGATTGCATTTTTTAATTGTTCATCACACAAAAAAAGCATTTAATTGTTCTGGCCTATATTATTGATTGTTTATACCCGGTTTGATTTTGTTTAAGAAGTCCTTTACTGCTGATATCTGGAACATGGAGGAACTCAGAAAAACTGTAGGGGAGAAAGATCGCAGTCTTCATTTTAGGAAGAGAATGGTATGATCCCACTGAACTGTACACTGCTGAAAGAACTAGGAGAACACAGACAGTGTCTTTGCGTCCATCCAAGGAGGTGAGAAGTTCTTCTTTTGTGTTTTTTAGAGTAGTTCAAATTCCTCTTATTGGTCTGAATCCCATCTGTTGATTGTGGAGAATAACATTTTGCTCACATGTTCCTGTACTTTCTAAAATGTTGTTCAAATTGAAGCTTCTAAAATCTGGTTAGGAAAATTTGATTGGGGACCTGCAATCCATTGATAGTTTGACAGGATTTTGGAGTCAACTGTAGGTTTCAGAGGCAGGGTGACGATTGCATGATTTAATTGACTTAGTACCTCACCTTTTGAAAAAGAAGTGTTAATTAATGTTGTGAAATTTTCAGCAAGCAAAGGCCGCAATGCTTCATACATTATGTGATTTAGAGTTTGACTGTTAGGCTAGATTGGCATTTTCCAAACTGCGGGCCGTGAACAGATTTTTCTTGATTTAAATTTCTTTTATTAGATTTCAACCAGCCACTGTGCTCTGTGGTCATCGGGGTGCAACCCGGTAAAAGGACCAACCCCTATTAGACGGGAAAACAAGGAACAAGCTAGGAAAGGATCGCCTAGAGCATACTAAATGGTGGAAGTTTTGGGGGCAGTCTGTTTGGGAGGGTCTACAAGTCTCAGTAATCGTAGGTATTTGGGGCAGATGAGCTCCGTGAACTCAGATGTCAATAGCGTAAGAAAAGGAGCCCACAGATGGGGAAATGAGGCTCCTAGTTGAGTCAAAGAGAAAGGAAGGCTTTCCATCCCCAAAACGGCCCACAACCAATGAAGCCATCCTAGGTGTGTAGGAACTGTCTTGGTATCCCAGTGAGTAAGACATTTTGGACTGCTGCTCCCAGCGCTAAAGCCATCTCCTTACCCCTCCGAGATTTAAGGGGAAAGGTGATGCTGTTTGAAAGGCCCAGGAGAACATAGGCTGCAAATCTAGGAATCTGGGTGTCGAAATGAGAATCTACGTCGTAGAGGATTTGCTGCCAATATGTCACTGGGTAGGGACACTCCCACAGCAGGTGGGTAAGAGAGCCCAGCACACCACGGGCTCGCCAGCAATGCGGACTCTGAGAAGGGTTACCCCTATGGAATCTCACAGGGGTGAGGTACCAGTAGGTAGCCACTTTAGTGGCAGTCTCAATAGAGTTAACACTGTGTGCCGTTCGTCTGGCCCTATAGTAGATATCAGTCCACTCCTTCTGTGTAAGAGCCCTACCCAATTCCCCTTCCCAGCGCAATTGGCCGGGGGACTTCCCGTTGTCAGAAGAGCATCGTGCGAATTTGTATAAGTCCGATGTCAAGCGTGCGTCACTATGTCGTCTGAGTAACCACTTCTCAAATCGGGTGAGATGCCGCTCCGCCTTCCCTCTAACATCACTATGGAGAACCCAGTGCCGGACCTGCAAATATCGATACCTCTCCATATCCAGAATGCCAAGTTTAGTACGGAGAGCGGTAAAGGAGCGGGGTCCCGACAGATTGAAGAGATTACCTATGGAGCGGCAGGCCTCTTTACTCCAATGGTGAAACTCTCCGGGATCAAGGCCTGAGGTGAAATCAGAGTTTTGTGCTATTGGCGTGATCGGGATGGGAATGTCGTGAGCCCCCTAGAAATTGCAGTCTTTTCCCAGGCTAACAAAGTAGGACAAGTCACCTCCGAGAGGTATAAATTGCGAGGTCGCCCCCTGCATGCGAGAAAGGGAACCCCCCATAAAGGTTGGCCAGCAAGGGACCTATCCATAAACAACCAATGCTTCTCAGATTACGGACGTGACCACTGCACTAGTGCCCTCATCAGATCCGCCCGCCAGTAAGCTAGAAGGTCAGGGATTCCCAGCCCCTCCTCCACCAGGTCCCTATAGGTAAGTTCCCAACGCAGCCGAGCTTTTTGGTTCCGCCAGACGAAGCACTTAATATCCCGTTGCAATGAACAAATGACTCCCGTTGGCGGCAGCAGGGGGAGTGTATGAAACAGATAGAGAACTTGAGGCAGTGTCACCATTTTCATCACTGCTATACGGCCCAACCATGAGAGGGAGTGTGGTCTCCACTTCCTGAGGGAATCACTGACGTGCCGCAGGATTACCGTGTAGTTCAATGTTCTGGTAGAATTAATAGTAGCGGATAATTTCAGCCCTACATAGGAAATGGAGTCATGGGTGCTCCAGCGTAGCCACTACATCATCCACATATAAACATTTGAATTTGGCTAGTGGGAAGAGGGAGCCATTGTAGGTTTAGGCAGTGCATAATGACCTTAATGAAAACCCTTGGTTTCTTAACAAGCTCACTGGTGGCATTTTTGTAAGTAGCCATAGCTGCCTGCAGCCTGCTTGTGGGAGATATTTTTTCCGGGGCAGTCTGGAGATCTTGCAATCATATACACATTCATTTTTGCAGGATCTCTACCAGAACACCAGTGAGTATGTACCCGCTGTTGGAGGGTGTTGTAGACATTCATTCACAAGATGTCAATGTTTACAATGAGTCAGATGAGGCTGCCAAGCCTGTCACAGAAGACCATCTTGCTCTGAGGGATGGATTCATGGTTTTTATCAGTATGATTGGCCTTGATGGTCATTGCAGGTGAAATGAAGAGGTGGGTTACAGGTGATGTTAGCAACAGAGATGCAGAAAAAGTTTAATGTGTTCCCTCTGGGTGGCAAGCTATTCAGTTTCATCAGTGGCTAGGACGTTGAGGAAGGCATCCCAAGCTTCCTTTGCAGATGCTTTGGGTTCGAAATCAACAAGATGATGATGTATGCATAACTAACAATGGCTGCTGTGATGAGATTGTATATCTTGTTCTGGAATGCTGGGTTGGAATTTGGTGGTCAGTAGACAACATGAAATGTAAGGACTGTATAGTGGACAAAGAAAAATAGCAGGAGAGGAACTTAAAGGGGTTGAGTATGGGCAATTGAGCTCTTGGGATGAATGTCAACAATTAAGCATTTAATTCTTATGCTTTCGTAGAAATTGTAATGCATGTAGTACATTTAAAACAGTATTTGCTGTCACCTCTAAATCACGGACATTATTTATGGAAGCTGGCAAAGGGAACAGTGTGTGTGTGCGTGACTCAGAATATAAGACCTCTATATGACAGTCCATAAACCACTGGCACATACTAAAACAGATATGATGGCACACTTTATTGTTGCACATATATGACAGACCAAGCAGCTACATTAAGTTCATTACCAACACCCACAGAATTTGGTATTCCAGACAAACAGCTAAATAGCAATGGCACACAGTGGGCTGAGAACGTAGTTGTGTGCAGCAAGTGTCTAGTTCTAGGAAAGCCAAAGCAGCAGTTTTTTTAACTTTTTTATTTGAAAATAAAGCACCAATAAGTTATATTTAAAATCTCGGTTTACATCCAACAGGGCCAGCAAATATCAGACAACTGAATCCATTAATCACAAAGTCATGAAGCCACTAGAAGAATAGAAAAATATGAAAACCTAAATGATACATTTAAAAAGATAATCTCATTTATCCATTGAAGAACAAGAAAAAACCTGCCCCCAAGTGCCTCTTAATCTCTTTAACCGTCTTTCGCCTCCTGCTTTCATAATCACAGTTTCCATCTCAAATACCTGGCTTACAAGTTGCCACCACTTATTCATAGAAGGTGGACTAGGCGATTTCAATTCTCGGGAAAATCTGAGCCTACCAGCAATTATTGATATAAACAAGATGGATATATATACTGGCTGGTAAGACTCCAATTTGTACACATCAACATATTTTCTGTGGTCAGAGCGAGGTCAACCTGCAACATAGTGGATAAGTAACGACTAATTTCAATGAAAAAACCCATATCATTTTGGGCATGTGGCAAACATATGAATAAAGTCTGCATTGTCCAACATGCACCTTTGGCAGAGAGCAGATCCTCTGCATTTCCATCTAGATATTTTGGTGGTGTGTAATAAAACAAACAAAGCATTTTGAAATATTACAGCTTTTGCCTTGCAGAAATCAGTCTTATATTGGCCAAGCAAATGGATTACTCAATCTTTTCCAGATGGGCATCATCACCGATCTTATATATCTATCTAGCCATTAACTGAACCAAATCATTTGCTCATTGGGCTGAAAAAACAATATAAAATTCTCGGATTGTGATTTCTTTGTTTTGGAAATGAGGAGGTTTAGAAAATGTGATCTATCGAGATTAATGTTAACCTCTATTCTCTTTAGGCCTTTTTGAAACTTATCACAGATCTGCAAGTATTTGAAAAGAGAGGATTGAAGCAAATCAAATTCTTCTTCCAGATCGAAAAAAGTTTGAAAGATCTTATTCGCATGTAATTGACCAATGGTCCTCAACCCTTTACTAAACCAGCCAGGAAGTCATGGAGTTGTGGAAAATGTCATGCAAAGAGGAATATTTCCAGAAGTCTGTGTAAAAATGAATCATCCTAAGATTGAAATTCCTCCAATACGCCCACCAAATTAATCACAGATCTGCAAGTACTTGAAAAGAGAGGATTGAAGCAAGTCAAATTCCTCTTCCAGATCAAAACAAGTTTTAAAGATCTTATTTGCATATAATTGACCAATTGTCCCCAACCCTTCACTAAACCAGCCAGGAAGTGTGAAGTCGTGGAAAATTTCAAGCAAAGAGGAATATTTCCAGAATTCTGTGTAAAAATGAATCATCCTAAGATTGAAATTCCTCCACTACTCCCACCAAATTTTCAGGAGTTCCAAAATGACCTTTAACTTGACTCATTTAAAATAGGACAAAAATATCTAGAGAAAGCCTCACCCCACTTCTCACCCTTAAGCAAGATAATAAGTATACACGTATCCTTTTTCATCTTTATGAGAAACCAACATTCTTATTCACTGTCCCAACGTGGCCCAACAGTGTAATTTAAAATTGGAAGAGCCAACATCCTCTTTGCAGAGGCAGCTGCATTAAATGAACACAATGGGCTGAAATGAGCCTTTGGGGGGCCGCCAACCATAGGGAGGTGTGCCCCCAGGGAGCTTGGGATAATGGTGCAGCCCGGTCTATATCGTGTAACATTTTGGATGGGCTGCGTTGGGCGTCAAGCACATTATATAACAGGCCATTTTATAAAGCCAGTCACCGTGTTAGTAGGTGACACGGAGGCCGTCGGTTACTAGTCAGGATCCTTTTGTCAGGCGCTTTCGCCATAATATATATATAGTGAAATTTGGTCATGAAGCATTTCTGTGTACAAGAAGCCATGCACCTGCTTGCAGTGGCAGGTCGCATAGTTCTTCTCACCCCGGGTGTGCATGTTGTGGTGTTCCCAGCAAGATGTTCCGTGGGTGGTGTGGCGGCAGTGGTCCTCGCTTGTTTGCCCCCATGTCATGGCCGGCTGGTGAGCAATGGTGCCCAGGTAAGCTTAAGGGGTCGCTCGGACAAAACAAGCCTAGAAGAAGGGGAAGTGGTGGATGATGCAAAGGAGGATGTGGACAGGTGGTGGGCGAGGGGCATTCGGGGGGGTTCACATAATGCATTTGTTCATAGTTCCATGCAGGAGTGTTACAATGGAACAGGGACACATCGGACGGAATCGGCTAGTGGAGCCCCTTCACATCTGGTTGGGTGGCTGGATCCAAGGAGGAGGCCAACGTTGACGCCAGATAAGGATGCCGGTGGGAAAGGGGTCAATACATTACAAAAAGGTAAGGTGCCCATCGGGGGAAATGTGGGATGGGTAAGGTACAGACGGAGGGTCAGGAGTTGAAGGCATCAGACACAGAAGCAAAGGGAGTATGGTATGTGCCACAAGGGAAGGCAGAGGAAAAAGAAACTCAGGAGACGGCAGGCATAGAGGACACAAGGCTGAAGAAGAGTAAAGAAATAAAGATCAAGAGACTGCTGTATATGGGAGTGGCTAAGTCGCTTGAAGAGCATTTATAGCTAGCTACCAAGGAAAGAATATGGAAGGGGGAGTACGTGCAGATGCTGAAACTTCTTCACAGTGACTCACAGACCGACAAGGGGTCAAAAGAGGAAGTTGAATTGTCTAGATGCCTAGGGTGTTTACGACAATAGAGAACTGGATGGCAGCTTTTCTAATTTTGGCAAGCGTGAATTGCGAAAAAAATCCTCTATAAACCGTATGGCACACATCATATACAGAGGGTTTGCCTGGGCACATTACGACGAGGAGTTTAAGGCATGGATGGCATGAGACACGGAGGTGAGGGCGTGAAGATGTAACAACGTTTTTCTTTGTTTGTTTTTATGTTTAATTGAAGAGTTACAAAAATAACAAATTGTATCTGATTTTGCTACAATTTGTCACGGAGCCATATAGTCAGGTACAGCTATGGATGTGTAAAGTTGAGATAGGATGAATAATTTCATTTGATTTGTATAAATACTAAAAGGTGGTCCTTCTGATAGTTGGTACACTGAATATACAATTTGTGGCCAGTCACAAACCACATGGACTTCATGTACACCACAGTTTGTGACTGTACCGGAAATGACTGTTGGCCTTTTCCTGCACTTATGCTGATTGCTTGTCCGTTATGTCATCCAAGCTCGATTAATTACCTATCCCCCTTTCCCCTCTTCCCCTTCCCCCTTTTCATTTATGTCCACTGTGACCTGTTTATTTGACAAAATGCAAATAAAGATATGTTTAAAAAAAATGAGATATGGAGGTGAAGTGGGGAAAAATTTACACTGACACATCAGCAGACAAAGGGGTCAGTCAAGTTCGGCCAAACGACATACACAGCGAGTTAGTTAGCATTGGTGTATCGGCCGTTTCAGCCCCGCCCCACCCGAGGGGGGACGTGGGAACCGCAGCCAAGGCACAAGGGGGAAGAATGGGTATGTGCTGGGACTTCAATAAAGGCTTCTGTACTAGAGACTACTGTAAATTCTGGCACAAATGTTCAAAGTGTTTGGGAAGACATTCACTTGTCCAGTGCTATAGGGCAGGAGGAAACACATAGGGTACACAGGCAGGACAGTGGAACCAATAACAAGAAGACTATAATGGACAACAGGGTAATCCAGCAGCTGAAAACGGGGGGGGGGGGCAGATGGCACTATGGGATAAGGCTCTTAGGCCGAACACTTTGACGATTGGTTGATCTAATATCATGATAGACAGGATGCAAAGTTGTTGAGCGACAGCTTCCGGGAGTGGTTTTCTTTGTGGTACAGGGACCCCAGAAGTAGTTGGCAAAAAGAAGTGAAGAAGGGAAGAATGACGGGGATGTTTGGGCAATGGCCTATGCCCAATTTAATTGGGTCACTGACTGGGGTGGTGCCTAAAAAAGAATGGGATCAATTGTGGCTAATACAGCACTTGCCATGGCTGGAAGGGAGCTCGGTTAATGATTTTATCCCAGGTGAGGTTACGTTGGTTTCATATTGCTCAGTGGATGTGGCTGTGGCATTGGTGGAACAGATTGAAAGGGGCGCACTCATGACGAAGTGTGACATTAAGCCAGCCTTCCAGCAGTTGCCAGTTCTTCCAGAGGATTTTCAGTTGCTAGGCATACAGTTTGGAGGCCAATGGTATGTTGATAAGGCTTTACCCATGGGCTGTGTGATATCTTGTGCACTGTTTGAGCTGTTCAACTCCTTCCTAAAGTGGGTTTTTACAAACGGGGAAGAGGACTGAAACACACTATCGGGATGATTTCTTTTTGTGGAGCTGCCCAGTTTTGTGGACTGTCAACAGCAGTTGACAAGCTTTCAAGAGCTCATGTGCGACAATGTGGTACCACTGTCTCTGGAAAAAACTATGGGCCATAAACAGTGCTTTCCATCTTGGGGATCGAACTAGAATCTGTAGCCATGGAAGCGTGCCTCCTGGTGGACAAGAAGGTGCGAATGCAACTCTTATTAGCCGCAATGCTGGACAAACATAAGAGGAATGTCAAGGAATTGCAGGTCCTGCTGAGACATTTTAACTTTGCATGTAGAGTAGTCACGACAGGTAGGACTTTCTGTAGGCGCTTGGGCATGTCCTTGGCAGGGTTGTCATTGCCTCATCGTCACGTGTCTGTCTGCGGGCACAGGGAAAACATGCACATGTGGCACAGGTTTCTGGACGATTTCAATGGGATACCAATCACCAGTCCAAAGGAATGCAAGTGAGAATTGCGGATATACTCATACGTGTCTCGGGGATCGGTTTTGTGCTTTCCTGGCAGGGCAGGTGGTGCGCAGAAGAATGACCGGTGGTGTGGAAGCGGGGGGGGGGACTAGGAGCTTTTCTGGAATTTTCCCATTAATTATGACAGTGGCACTATGGGGCTGGGTCTTGCTCACAGAAAGGTTTTATTCAGAGCAGATAATATGTCCATTGTACATGTAGTGGATAGGCAGAGGGGAGATATAACAGGTACTTAAGTTGCTGTGAGTTTTCATCATGTGGTGTTTGAAGAATTATGTTGCCTTCAGGGCAAACATGTGCCAGGCGTGGACAATTTTAAAATAATAGAGGGAGTGGCCCAACTATCCAAGGGACAGGGTGCCAACACAACCAGTGTGAAATGAAAATTCCCTTGGAACTAATGTCACTGACAACCACCATTAGACTTTTCCATTCAACATTACATCCACACCAGTGCCAAAATAGGATACCCCCACAGTTATAAGCATAAACACATTACAGTGGAAAGTCACAATTGTAAGAAAATATTCAAATGTGTTTCTTAATCAAAGAATGTTAAAAGCACAATGATAAAAAGTAAATCATATCGATAATCCCTAGACAGTTATAAAACATTTAAAAACATCACAAAAAGAGACATTATTTCGTGAATCATTTCGAAAACATCCCAGATAATTAATTCGTTAGAATCTATTGGCAACATCAAGTCCCTCTAATTTAATTAAAACAATAGCGTTGATGCGTTTCGGTGTGCTGCCTGATGTGCACCACCTTTTTCAAGACAAGGGTAGTTGATTCTCTCTTTTTTCTCTTACAACATAAAAAATTAATTTTTAATGGTAGAACATCCCGAGCTGAGATTAGAAAAACCTGATTTTTTCAGAGGAGATGGGGTCCATTTATCAAGGTACGGGATTAGAGCTTTATTTAAAAGAGGAACCAAATAAAGCTTGGACAGGGAGTGGAGAGAGGGAAAGTTCCTAAAGAGTGGATCAGAAAATGAGAGGTGGGGTAGGCTCTTATCTATGTGGCGGTGGGTGGTTTCAGTTGCCATGGTTATACCTTAAGATGATGGTTATCATCATAGGTGAAGCAGGACATTGGGGTGGTAATAAAGGTAAACCTGGAGAAAGCAAAGGAACATTTAAGAGTTAGGATACTTAGATAGTTAGTTTATAATAGATGTAGGTTAAATGATTATCAATGTAAAGGTTGACAGTTCAATGCCAGGGTTGGAGTTTCCGTTGCAAGATAAAAATGTTAAGGGGGATGTGAAATTTAGGGGTTGTGGTAGGGGGAATTAGATGAAGTACTGTATAGTGAGGTTCTGTTTTGTGAGGCTAAGGCCTAAGGTGATTTTATGTGAAGTGCACCTGTCTTCAATAAAGCAGCCTTTTTTCACGCAAGAGGCGAGTATGTGGTCTGTGCTGCCTTTTTTGGCACAAATTAGGGTTGTGCTGCAATTTTCTAGTGGAGAGAATCAATTAATGGAAATGGCACCGACTCAAAGCATGCTTGTAAGAAAAAGTGTAGGCATGTTTGCTTTTTAAACACATAAAATAAGTTTTTTTTCTTTTTGCTAGCACGTAGGGTTCACCCACATATTTGTTCACGTAAATTGAACTTAAGAAGGCCAAAGCAGCACTTTTCAAATGTAAATTCAACATCTTGAGTCACAGATTCTGGACTGATGGAGCTGAATAAATTTGCCAGTACAAACCGCTTGTTAAAATTAGGAAAATTAGGATAAGAGAGTTATTCTGAATTTTTTCGAGTGGGGCACTCTGCAAAAGGAGGTTAGGTGAGCGTTCACAGGTGTGTTATTCTATTGCAGGCGGTTTTCCACCCTGCAAATGCAAGCACATTTGTTCCTATCAAAGTCAATTGCAAGTACTTTTCCAAGATGGCAATGAGGGGGGCCTTGTAAATTATAGAAAATTAAAAGGATGTGTAGGAGATGGAGTTTCTTTGCTACACATAGGTTTTGCCTACATTTATTTTTTGCACATACATGCTCCACCTGGTGAAATTTAGCATGAAGCACTTTATGCATTGGGGTACTAAGGAAATCTATGATTGTAGAAGATTTTTTGCAGTACACCTGCAAATCCTTTAAAGGTGAGACGTCTGATCTACAAATTGGAGTATCCTTATGGCAGCAGTGTCCAAATTTTCTCCTTGGCCCTTTCATGTGTAATGCTGTAGAGGTCTATGTTCTACTGCATCACCTGCCATTTGAGCCCCTTTGCTGACCTTTAGCAATGTGCTGATGGCCAGCCTTTCAGCCTTCATTACCTTGCGTTTTATCCTTGAACAGTTTTCAGTTCCTGCAGTATACACAAATGTTCTCGTTTTGGAAACCATCACTTAACGACTCCCATTCTTTGAATTTCTACATATTTCTATTTTTCGATCCATAACTTTTTACCAAGATGGCCTTGTGGCTGCCCTTGAATTTAAGGCTGCTGCATTTCTTCTTAGCTGGGGCTCATTACACACGTGCTGATGTACAAATACCACCCTTCATCGAGGCATCCATTCCGTCAAAGACAGAGCCTGAACCTACATTTTCAATTATCCGCTTGCTGACAAACAAGCCTGGTAATACAGAGGTTTCATCTTACTGGACATGGTATTTAAATGGGGCCTGTTGTTGTCAGAAGAATGTCCGCGAAGATGACCTTGACAGATTACCTTAACACTGAAGGCCACTGAGCATATTTATAGGAATGTTTACTTGACTGCAAGGAGAGTTCAGTGGGTTTGAGAAAATTACTTTTAAACGTCTATATATGAGCCATATCTACATTTGACTGAAATACATCTGTATGGAGTTAGAGTAAAAAACACTGATTTTATAGTGAAAAGGCTGGAGCTAGCTAGTGAACGTTTGCATTGTTGTAAGGCTTCTGAACATTGTGATTGTAAATGTAGTCCTGCAACAACATTGTGCAGAAGATCTATTACCACAATATCATGAAGGTAAGTGTTTGTAGGCTGTTGTGGTAGTCGATATTGTGGTTCGGGTACTTTTATGGGATGGTATTAAAAACACCATATTCTGGTATAATTCCCATACATGCTGCACGTGATTTCATGATAGGGAAAATTCTCTTTAACTGATTAAAGAAAAATGCTGATGTTTAACAGCATATTCGATGGTGGGTGTTTTTTCTACATTTTTCAAAAAATTTCTTCTAGAGTTATACTTGTTTCATGCCTAGAATTGTTTGCGCACGATGTTTGAATGTTTGTAACGGAGCAGAAAACGGAATACACAGGTCCCTTATTGCTCCCCTTCAGTGATTTCACCGCCCATTTTCTTTTGTTTATGCTTCAAGATGCCACTTGGACTGGCAAATAAAAAAAATGAAAATGGCAGCTGCTGGGCACTCCAAAAAGGTGAAAAAAAACAAAAAACATAAAATGAAGGACTGTAAGGGGTGGGAGAGCAAAATAAGAGCCGATTGGAGGAAGCACGGAGTGTACTGGGGGCAAGAGCGCAATGAAGGCACATGAGTCTGGAGAACAAAAACGAATTCCTAATTTAAAGAGAAGCAAGGGAGAGGTGGGGAAAGCAATTGATGAGCTTGGGGTCAGCAACATGGAGTGTGAATGGGAGGTGGCTGTTTGTAGGTGAAAAGCGGTGAGAGAGCTAGAAAACACATGAACTTTTATGGAGTGCTGAAAGTAAAAGAAAGAAAAAGTTCTCAAAATGTGAGCTGTGTAAAGATATAAGCCAGCCAATCAACAGGATGGTAAACAGGCTATGCTGTAGCGGAGGGCTAAACACAAGAAGAAGATGGTAGGCTATCGAATGAGATACAAGGAAATGAGAGTGACAATTAGGCCAACCAGTTGTAAGAAATGACAGGGTCAAAGCCCGCTGAAGGTTTGGGGTATGGCCCAGAATAGAATTTCGCCTACCAGGTAAGCCAGACCTAAAAAACATTGACCACCGCACCTGTTTTGCATAGCCCGAACAGTTGGCTTTGCCAATGCTTGTTTGTTTCAGGTTACACAAACCTATTCTAACCACTGCTAGCAGGTTGGCACCATGTCAATAATGCTAACATGATATGACCTAAAAGTTCTAACACTACCACCTCTTCATAGAAAAAAGCCTGATAGATGCTCATATGAAGCTACAGCACCTTGCTTTTTGTCCTTGCTTTGCCTGTGTTTTGGAAGGATCTTCCAGTTTGTAGACAAACAGGAGCAGCACTTCGAAGGAAGACACACACGACCTCCCCTTTTGCAATATGTTTGAATTTTTATGTAAACAAGTCGATGGTACTACTCATATCTTATTATAGCACGTTACAAATTCACAAATGCATCAATAAAAACGCACACCTTTATATTATATTCAGAGACACTGATGCAGTTACAAAGAAAACACGGTTATGATCAAATCGATTCAAACAAAATAAAAATAGGATAGCAATGAAATGATGAGTTGTCTTAACAAGGACCCAGTCTGAGCGTGAGAAGGCGCCCGGCGACCCCGCACAATGGGCCTATTCTCTTGCTCACTACAGCTCATTGGAGCGGCTATTAAGTAGAGTGATGAAAGAGGTCCATATCAGTGAGGCGGAACCCACGGTGACGCGCATAAATACAGTCATTGTAATGAAGAAAAATCATCAAGTTGCGATCAGTTAAGGGCGGCAGAGACAGCGGGTAGCTCCCATATTTCAAAACTGATGACAGGACGGATAGGGTTTTGCCTAGCTTCGCAATAAAAAATCTCAGCATATGAATGCGTTTTTGTTCTAGAGAATTCTACAGGTACAAACCTGGGCACGTAGCCTGTCACAGCACAACGTCTTGTTGTTACCTGCACTGGTTACAACGTGCCCAACTGACCCCGCAGGATGAGGCCAGAGGTGCGTAATTTTCCATGCATTATTCTCTATTTTTCTGGATATACTTACCTCTGCGCTTAGCATCCAAGTGGAGCGGTTTGATAACCTGCACGCCGTCGAGAGCATTTCTATACACACTCACCTGTTCCCTCGATGTGGATAATAGCTCTAGACGTTCATATTGACTCCTTTCACCCTGCTGGTTGGACCGGCCACGTTCCCATTGGTTGGGATATTGCGTCACAGTTTGGCCTTCTATATATATATAACTGGGTCTTTGGAGACTTGGGAGCTTCTTCTTACATGACAGCTTTATCGTATGGTCAAAGAAATGTCTCCAGGTTCGTAAACTGGTCACTGGCAGCAAATACATACATGTAATCCATCTATACTTTTATATTTCACTGGGCTGCCATGGGATGCTTTACATTGTTTGGTTTTACTTACATCTATGTTAGAAGTAATATTTTCACTAACTTTTTCAGTCTTGCACTACCGCCTTATATTCATCTCCAGGGCCCTGATGTAGGAAGCATTAGTGAACTCACTTGAAACTACAAACTCTACAAAAGTAGCACAACGTAATGAATCAATTCTGATTAATCAAAATGCAAATGGGAACTACAACTACCAATAATGGTTCCTACACAGTGAATTCCAAAATGTATGTACAAACTAGTTGCACATTAGAAACAGTTACAAAAGCAGCAACACTCGCCAGTTGGTCAGGTGCAAACTATAAAAAGAAAACAGAAATTCAGCAAAAACGTTCAAATAGGCAGTCTTGTATGCCATTGTAAGAAGAAAAAACATACTTTAGCCCTACAATAGAGGAGGAGACTAAAGAAGCTTTACAGCCAAAGAGTAAAACTCCCTGGCCAAACAGGGAAGTAATCCTGGTCCTCATAGAAGAAAGATGGCCTGTGTTAGGCAGGCACACATGAGGCAGCAAGGACATGCTCACATATCTGCAAGACCTGTATTCCCTTCATTTGCTAGTGCAAGGAAGCTGCTCCTGCACATAACTATGGCAAGTGGCATCTCCCAGAATGCTGTATCTAGGATATTTAAATGTATGCACAATACGCTTTCCCAAGAATCCCTGAGTCAATTGCAGAACACTCTCAAGGACTTGACGTGAAGAAGGACTGTTGTGTCCCCTTCTTGATTCACCAAGGCAGGGGTGACTCTTAGTTGCCCCAGATCCACTTTGCATAGAATAATATATGTGAAAAATGTCAAGCATTACTTAAGAAGGTCCCAGGTAGAAGAAACACCCAAACCCACAAAAGGTTAAAAACCTGCTTGGAAATCTTGTAGCTCTTGATTGAAGATGAAGATTAATAATGAAGAAATAAGCAAAGCACCAAACTTCTCTCTGATGTCAAGAAGGGGGAAAGAGCCAAGCAATAATTGCAGGTGCTGAACCCAGATAATCCCATTTCTAGAGGCAAAGAAAAAATATAGGACAAATTTACTAGCAAGGAGCCAACAAAAAATAAGGGCATTAATATGTTGTGAAGCATTTCCCGCTCCTGATTATCTTCTTTAAAAATGAGTCAATCAGTGATGGAATATTCTGTCTGCCAAACTCTAAATTAGGCAATCTATCTCATCCATGAGTGGGAACCTTGCATAACATCCTGCAGGTAGATCACTATCTTGGGAAGAGCTGGTTACAAGATTTGACCACACAACTCAGCATTCGTTTTGTAAACAAAGAAGTTATCAGGATCTCCTTTCTGGAGTGAGTAGGAGGGGGATTCACAAGGACTTTCACTCAAGTTAAGACATGACCAGGCCCTTCATGTTCAGTCACTCTATCGATTCATAACTTCTCGCGTTAAGCGTGGAATCATCCAATTTAGACATGAAAGGGACTGGATACTAGGGAAAATTAGTCAATAGCAGTTGGGAAAAGCTAGCCTACCAACTACTGCCTCGGAATCTATTTCCAGATCAATAGTGATAGAGCACTTACTGAACCCCACTGCACACACGCCTTCTTGCTGGCATCAATTTGGAGTTCTATTCGTTCTTTGCTGCTGCTGAGATAGTCCACTCAGCTTTGTATTCCCCATTGTGGGGATATTCTTTCTGCTAGACTTCGCTGGGCTTTTGTCAATGTTGTTTGTGTTCTCTAATGCTGCTGTTTGGTAGCTTCCTGCTCCTTTACATCGCGGGGAGCAGCGCTGGTTCCCTGATTGATGTCTGGGTTCATTACAGTTTCCATTATCTTGAAGTTTGAGCGACACTCGTTTTTGTTATGGGTAACATCACACTGCAAACATGATTGTTTTGTATTTCATGCATATTTATCTCTCGACGTTTACTGTTCTGATCTAGAACTAACTTCATACCACCTGAGAACAGTCAGCACACCGGTCTACTAGCAGATGTCAGTCCATTCCATATATTCCTGATGAAGCATCATGACAGCAAGCACTCCTGTGCCTTCTTTTCTCCTTCGCATCTCCCCTTCTTTCTCTTGTGAGGTACTCATGTTCTTGATACCCCAGAGCGATGCAGAGACAACTTGGGATTCTCAACAAATGTGGATCGAAGCCCAAGTTTGACATCCCAAATTGCACACTGGATTTCGCATTTCAATTAGCCTATAAGCCTGGTCATCAAAGAAGCTCACAGACCTCTCCTGCAGGAGCCCATGAGCATGGAGTTTCCAGAATGGCCCATGTGGCATGGATGCTCAGTCATGCAGTGAGTGCAGAGTTCAAGAACAGGCTGGCTGGCAGAGCGAGGAGCAATTCTTCACTCTTTGAACCCGCAGAGTCTGCAGTAAGTTCTTGTCCCTGCTCTTGGCATCCAGGTGCAATTCTACAGCTCTGCACAATTCCTACATACCATAGGCTGCATCAATAAGGCGCACATCTTGGTTCCTTTTGGAAAGTGAGTATCCCTACAAGAACAGGAATGGCCAGCCCTCCCTGAACATAAAAGTGAATTGTAATGAACACTGCAGAGAGCCTCATCATCAAATAGATATGTACTTACTGGGTTACGAGAGCCTTGGCTCAGTGCTGGCTTGGGCACCTCAACAAGATTGGAATCCTTCCAGCATATGATAAATTTGTAATTGTGAAATCACAATAATGTATTCACAATCTTTCCACTTCTTCAAGGCTGTATGGTTCTATCCAAAGGAAAAATAAACAAGAGAAGAAATGATACATATACAGAACATACAGTAAAATAATGTATGCATTAGCGGTCGGCAGTAGGAGTTACTGCAGGGCGGTGACGTGGGCAGGGGGACTTATGCAAGTATATTATGAATGCTCTAGTATGTACAGAAAATGAAAACATTTATGACTATTCCTAAAATAATATACTGTACGAATATGTATGTATTTTTAAAAGTGTGTGTGTGGGGGGTGAGGAGATGAGAAAAATACAAAAAAGCTATGTAGTGCCCAGGACAAGAAAAAGAAGACGGAAATGGGAGAACAAGAACATGGCAAAAGACAAAGAACAAGAAAAAGAAGATCGTGTAAGCAAGCAAAAAGCGGAGGAATGTTGTTTGTGTGCGGTGAGTTTATTTAAACACAGTGAGACATGTAGTGCAACGACCTCACCTGTATTGCAAGGTGGGAAGAGTTGTGTGTAGGGGAAGGAAAAGTAAATACAAACAAGCATTTGCAATGCAATAGGTCTCGCATTAGGAAAGTTAGAGCTATTGGTCTTGTAAATGACACATTTTTTATTTATGTGTTAGTTTTGAAAATAGCGAAATTAATAGCTTTGTCATTTACAATGCCAATACTTTTATCTTTTGCAAATGTGACACCTATAGCATTTGTAATGCAACATGTTTTGTATTTACGTGACTTAGATGTATTGATATTACAAATAACAATGGCTAAATTTTTTTAATATGGCAATAGCTTAAACTTTTGTAAATAACTTTTGTGAAGATTATGTTCAGTGTATTTTATTGCGACGAAAATCCAAGAACAGAAGTGAAATATTAACATCTTTTTGTGACATTTGTAATAAAGCTTGAAACATTGAGAGAACATATTTGAACCAGTTGTTGTTGAATGGTTGCACAGATTGATACTGTGGTGGCGCTGAGTGATGTTGTGGCGACGAGTGATGCTGTGGCGATCAGTGATGCTGTGGTAGCGCATAGTGATGTTGTGGTGCCCCTGAGTGATGCTGTTGTGCCCCTGAGTGATGCTGTTGTGCCCCTGAGTGATGCTGTGGTGCCCCTGAGTGATGCTGTGGTGGTGCCATAGATAGAGTGAGGGCGATAGATAGCTAGAGGGAGGGCGATAGATAGCTAGAGTGAGGGCGATAGACAGATAGAGAGGGCGATAGATAAATAGAATGAGGGCGATAGATAGAGTGAGGGCGAGAGATAGAGTGAGGGCAAGAGATAGAGTGAGGGCGAGAGATAGAGTGAGGGCGAGAGATAGAGTGAGGGCGAGAGATAGAGTGAGGGCAAGAGATAGAGTGAGGGCGACAAATAGATAGAGTGAGGGAGATAGATAGATGTGTGTGGTTGTGTGTGTGGGGCTGTGTGTGTGGTTGGGTGTGGTTGTGTGTGTGGTTGTGTGTGTGGTTGTGTGTGTGGTTGTGTGTGTGGTTGGGTGTGGTTGTGTGTGTGGTTGGGTGTGGTTGTGTGAGGTTGTATGTGTGGCTGTCTGTGTGTGGTTGTGGTTGTGTGTGTTGTTGGGTGTGGTTGTGTGGTTAGGTGTATTGTTGTGGTTGTGTGTGTGGTTGTGTGTGTGTGGTTGTGTGTGTGGTTGTGTGTGAGATTGTGTGTGTGTGAGGTTGTGTGTGTTTGTGGGGTTGTGTGTGTGGGGTTGTGTGTGTGTGGTTGTATGTGTGTGGTTGTGTGTGTGTGCGTAGTTGTGTGTTGTATGTGTGTGAATGAGTGTGTGTGCGTGGTTGTATGTATGTGTGTGTGCGGCTACAGAAGGATGTACGTGGAAGAGAGCAGCAGATCAGCACAGCAGAAGAGAACAGGGAGTTAAAGAAGGAGGCGGTGAAGGAGAGCAGCAGATCAGCCCAGGAGAAGAGAACAGGGAGTTAGAGGAGGGGGCGGTGGAAGGGAACAGCAGATCAGCACGAGAGAAGAGAACAGGGAGTTGGAGAAGGGGGCGGGTGGAAGAGAGCAGCAGATCAGCATTGGAGAACAGAACAGGGAGTTAAAGAAGGAGGCAGGTGGAAGAGAGCAGCAGATCAGCACAGGAGAAGAGCAGAGAACAGGGAGTTAAGGAAGGTGGTGGGGTGGAAGAGAGCAGCAGATCAGCACAGGAGAAGAGAACAGGGAGTTAAAGAAGGAAGCGGGTGAAAGAGAGCAGCAGATCAGCACGGGAGAAAAGAACAGGGAGTTAAAGAAGGAGGCGGGTGGAAGAGAGCAGCAGATCATCACAGGAGAAGAGAATAGAACAGGGAGTTAGAGAAGGATACTCTGTGCACTGGCTGAGCTGCAATGACTGAAATGGTCTGAGCCATGATCAGGAGGCGCTGTACACTGGTTGAGATCCTCAGTGCAACGGTTGAGAAGTTTTGTGCAAATGTGAGATTTGTGCAGTTGTGAAGATGCTCTGTGCACTGGCTGAGAAACTAAGCGCAGTGATTGAAATATGATATATGATGATCAGGAAGATCTGTGCAATGGTTGAACCCCTCTGTGCAATGATTAAGAAGCTCTGTGCACATGTTGAGGTGATCAGTACAACGTGCAACTGCATATGTGCAGTGGTCAAATGTCCTGTGTAATAGTTCAGATGCTACGTAAAGTTTGGAGTGCTCCATGAATGGTGGTTATGCTATGTGTACTGCTTGTAATGTTACGTGCAACGGCTGACGCGCTATGTGCAATGATTTAAATACTATGTGCCATTACCAGAAGACACTGTACAAGGGTTAAGATTCTCAGTGCAATGGTTGAGAAGTCTTGTGCAAATGTCAGATCTGTGCAGTTGTCAAGATGTTCTGTGCACTGGCTGAGAAACTATGCACTGTGCTTTAACTACTCTGTGTGATGATCAGGAAGATCCATGCAACGGTGAGAAGCCTTGTGCACATGTGATCAGTGCAACGTGCATTTACAATTGTGCAATGGTGAAATGTCCCGTCTAATAGTTCAGATGCTATTTTTAAAGGTTAGAGTACTCAATGGAATTGTGGTGATGCCATGTGCACTGCTTGAGGTTCTATGTGCACTGCTTGTGGTGCTATGTGCACTGCTTGAGGTTCTATGTGCACTGCTTGAGGTTCTATGTGCACTGCTTGTGGTGCTATGTGCACTGCTTGTGGTTCTATGAGCACTGTTTGTGGTTACTTGTGCACTGCTTGAGGTTCTATGTGCACTGCTTGTGGTGCTATGTGCACTGCTTGTGGTTCTATGAGCACTGTTTGTGGTTCCTTGTGCACTGCTTGTGATGCCATGTGCACTGCTTGAGGTTCTATGTGCACTGCTTGTGGTGTTATGTGCACTGCTTGAGGTTCTAAGTGCACTGCTTGTAGTGCTATGTGCACTGCTTGTGGTTCTATGAGCACTGTTTGTGGTTCCTTGTGCACTGCTTGAGGTTCTATGTGCACTGCTTGTGGTGCTATGTGCACTGCTTGTGGTTCTATGAGCACTGTGTGTGGTTCCTTGTGCACTGCTTGTGATGCCATGTGCACTGCTTGAGGTTCTATGTGCACTGCTTGTGGTGCTATGTGCACTGCTTGTGGTTCTATGTGCACTGCTTGTGGTTCTATGTGCACTGCTTGTGGTGCTATGTGCACTGCTTGAGGTTCTACGTGCACTGCTTGAGGTTCTATGTGCACTGCTTGAGGTTCTATGTGCACTGCTTGTGGTGCTATGTGCACTGCTTGAGGTTCTATGTGCACTGCTTGTGGTGCTATGTGCACTGCTTGAGGTTCTATGTGCACTGCTTGTGGTGCTATGTGCACTGCTTGAGGTTCTATGTGCACTGCTTGTGGTGCTATGTGCACTGCTTGAGGTTCTATGTGCACTGCTTGTGGTGCTATGTGCACTGCTTGTGGTTCTATGTGCACTGCTTGTGGTTCTGGTACTGAGTGTAAATAATACAAACACAACAATGCATTCTCCTTTCTGATTATTAAAATACCCAGGGGCGCGTTCACTTCAGTATTTCTACACATTGCAGCACTGGCCCTAACTTCAAGGCGCTACTGATTGCTTCAAACGTTGAATGCAGTTTTCATTTTAATTTCAAATGGAAAACTGTCCCGCTCGAATGCAAACCCGAAGGATGTAATTTAGTAAGGCTCAACGTGCTTCGTTTTTTTAAAATGTAAATAAATACAGAAAACAATCTGTTTCCCTTTTATATTAATAAAAAAAAAAGCAGAAATTAGATCGCCAATCATGACAGTCAGACTTATAGCAGAGCATGTTGTCAACAGAGAGATTTTTCTTATTAAAAGGACTCGGTGACGGTTTAAGTAGCAGCAAATACGAACATGTGGTATTACTACAATGCTATTTTTCAGCTGATTATACGTTATCCGTTTCACCCTATATAGGATCTAAATCCCACAGACATCAATGGGAGAGCCTTGTGCGCCTGGGAGGCTATGGTGGGGGAAGAGTCTGGGCAGGCAGCAGGAAAGTGAAGGAAGATGGGAAGAGAGGGCGGTAGAGAGAAGAAATACAGGACGAAGCAGAGAAGGTGGAGAGAGGGAGGGGCTGCCTTGAAGGGACAGGGGCACGAAGTGTGAAGTCACTGAAAGTCAAGAGAGGGAGGGGGTGGGCTGCCTGCTGGGAGAAGCTGGGCTGGGCTGCCTTTGATGCGAGTCACGGCCTGCAGCGCTGGTTGGGAAGCAAATGGCTGAGGCTTTGAAGGCTCGTGCATGAGAGCAAGTCACATGATTGGGATTCACATGAACTCTTGGAAATCCTCCTTGAGAGCCATTCAGCTGCCTGAAGAGAGCCTTTGGGGAAAGAACTGGATCAGCGACATAAGGACTCACCCCTGTTTTCTATTTCTGCGAAATAGAAAAGGGGCGAGCCCTAAAAAACGATTAAGGGAGAGAATAGAGGGAAACGAAGTGGGAACCTCCTTGCTGAAAGTAAAAATATGAAACGGAGGTGCCTGGGAGTGGGGTAAAGTAGAAATCGGGACAATTACACGAGTACAAATGTAGTGCAGGATGGGGAATTCCCTCGGTAAAAAAGGATAGTGCAGCAGGAGGGGCAGAACCCCCCCCCCCTAAATAATGTGAATCAATGAAGACCTGAATTCTTGCGAAGAAGGACGTTCACCTGAATGATTTCGTCAGCCTTGCGAATGCTTTTCATGGTGAAAAATGTGTGGAAAAAAGGTTCATCATAATCAGTTTCTGCAACTTTATTCGTCATATACACATACAACAATATGAATATGAATTAAAATGTATAATTTAGAGGTCTAGATACATTACATAACATATTATAACTTAGTAATCACACTCCTAGGTCAGTAATAAAAAATAACATTACATACCTTAAAAGGTTTTTTACAAATATGATATTGCAAAAAACACATTATACTTATGTGCATCAAATCAGCATTCAGTCATATTTCAGGAAACCTGTTCTAGTGTTAATATTCTAAGTACATTATGCGCAAAATTATGTGCTAGATACCTATAGCTTGAACTTCAATACCCCTGCACTTAGGGTATTATAAACAACCTGATGGATGATCTAGGCAGGATTGACAGAAAGGTGAGATTTATAGAACTACTCCGTATAAGATGAAACAAAGAAATCTTACTTGGTAGTCCCCAGACTTTATTCAAATGTTCCTTCTACAGTGGGCCTACTTGAACTAAAATATCCAAAATTGAGTGTAACACAAGATATTGACCTACACAAAAAACAAAGTGGATATTAGGCTGCTGTCATACTCCTGTTCACCCCAACAGTCACATATGAAAAAATCACAGGACCATTTTAATTTGCTATTAGTCTATACAAACATTCAGTGAAACTCAATGAATCTAATATTTTTTTAGCTACTTCACTATCGTGTGTTATAAAATGCTTCATTACCATTTAAATTTGACTTTATTTAGTGTTTGAACAATAAAAGTACAGCAAATGAGTAAATCATTAAAATATAGTAAATATGCATAAAACACCAAATGTAAAACCATTTAAAATACACGAATAAAACAGTACATAATAAAGTAAAAGGATGAGATTTCCTAGTTCCAAAGGCTTAAACCATTACTTTATATCATCCGATTCATTGTTTAAAAGGTTTCAAAACATCACATGACACAAAAGGGGCCTTGAGCGACTCCAGCCCCCCTAAGCTCAAACAGAAGAGCCATTACTGGGCGCATGTGTTAATTCTAGTGTGGGTCTCTAGCATCTATAGTAATTTGCCTTTATGACTTTGCTCTAATACTCCAGCTCCATTGGAGATACTTTGCACCAGCACTAACAACGGATTCCTCAGTCAGGGCCCAGGAGCCTTAATGCCATTATACACTGCCTAACCCCGAGTTGCTTGCAAATGGAAAGATTCCAGCTTGACCTAGGTTTTGCATATCCAGACCGAAAAAGAAAAAGTGTTGCAGGTTCTCATCTGAATGCTGGCTTAATGGACAAGTCGTGCTCTTATCCAATTTGGATTTCCATTTTGCGCAAAAGGACTGTAAGGAGAGTGTGCCATGTTGGAAGCTAACGCACAGCTGTCTAGCCAAAGGGGCCGAGATATCATGTAGGTACGATTCTAAATCTAGAAAAGCAAGGTTTAAAGCTCCTTGCCTGCTATTACTCACCTTTGATGCCCATTTGTGCACCCAAAAGTCTTCCTTAATTGTAACCTTAGAAAGGTCTAAGGGACAATCCATGAATTCCAGTATTCCTCACGGCCGATTTGGGACATTGTCTCTCTAATAGATCGTATCCAGTGTATCTTATGGTTGTTATCTAATTTGAATATTTCTTCAGAAGCATTATAATACTCTACTAGGACAGTTGTTGACTTGAGTCTTCTCCAAAACAAAACTAGTCTTAACTGTTCTTTGTGTACAATATGTTTTATACCCAAGTCCCCATGTAAGGGTTACAGGGTGTACTCTTCGAGAGCTCGATCAAAGATCTCAGAAAGTTGTTCTCAACTTTTTCAAAAAAGGATAACCGTGCTAAACTCCACATCTCTGCTTCGTAGAGGACACTGCCTTCATGTTATATACTCTCAGTGCAGGTAAAATGTGTCCAGTTGTGGACGTCTAGTACATTTTCTGTATCACAGACACGTAATGACATAAATTCATACTACTCTTCTTAACCTGGGAGGACCTGAGCATGTTGTGAGTAAACTTTATGCCCGCATGACAGCAGTACACAGGGAGCAGTCACGACTCCTATATTCTGAAAATATGCCATTGACGACTGGTTTGCGAGAAGAGATCAAGGAGGCAGGTTGTTCACACTACAACCAATACATTAGCCAGTGCATGTCAAGGAACTTTGTAAATCCCTTCATCCATATTGTACAATCAATATACCTCTCATCAATCCACAGGTACAGAAAAAAAAGATTGAAAGATGTAGGCAATAGATGCCTTCCATTGTTGTAAGATTTATCATCATCATTTGCCAGCGTAGACAAAGGAAAACTACTTATACTATTTAACAGAATGGGAATTGATGGCCTAGTTAGAAATTGTTTTCAGTCCTTCATCATGCCTTGATCTAAATTTCTACAAAATGGAGTCTTTTAGACCAGTCCCCTGTTATCTCAGTGATGTGGTGCTGTAGGGAAGTAGGATCTGAATTTATCGTTACCCGCACTTTTTGCCTGATGCTAAGCTGTTTCTAACTAGTCAGACTGGGATCCTGCTAATCAAGGCCCCAGTCTCTGTGCTTTCTCCCCTAAATTGGTATGGTAAGTATTTAGGTACATCCCAAATTGGATACTGGTGTGACCTTATCAGTTCCTAGTATATGGTACTGAGGTACCCAGGGCATAGGTACAGCAGGGGTCCCCTGCGGGCTGAAGCATGTATTCTGCCACCGATGGGAGCCCACTCAGACTGTAACTACGGGCCTGCCATTGCAGCCTGTGTAAGCTGGTGGTAGCACCACTTACGAAAGGTACAGGCTACTCTCTATCTGAGGTCACTGCACTTAAAACCTATAAGTCACCCCTAAAGAAGGCCTTTCAATTCTGAAGGCAGCGTGCTCGGTTCTAAGTGTGAGGGTGCCCCTGCATGAACAGGACACCCCTAGAACATTTGAGTCCATTCTCCCGGGTTGTAAGTGCATCAGCCACATGTTGGAATCATAAGTGACTTTTTTCATTGATGGGTGCTACCAGGGTTCACACTCACTTTATCATGACCCAGATTATGGCGGTGGCACATACCAATCTGGTGGTTTCACCCAGAAACCACCTATTCTTAGGCACATTTTCACATGTTTGATACGTTTTGTGCCCTCAAACTTATATTGGTACGTAAGGTAATCCTGGATTCCGTATTCAGTGTGGTAGGTACAAGTAGTGGAGTACTTTATTGTAGTGGTCTTTTCTTCTTTATTCGAAAACATAGGAAGAGTGTAGAACAGCCGACTAATGTTTCGCCCAAGAGGCCAGTAGGCCAGGGCTTTTTCAAGGCTGGCTATAGATGTAATTATACATAGGAAAAGGGCACAAGAGTGAGAGGGGACCAAAGGGTCAGTGATTGGGGTAGGGGATAGTGTTAAAGTACAGTAGACAATTTGTACCAATGTAAGGGAGAATGCCCATTCAAAAATAGTACAGGAAAAAAAAGGAATCGTGATAATAGCGAGTTAGTAAGTGAGGGGTTAAAAAAAAGGGAAAATAACGAAAAACATGTTTAACGGTAAAATAATAGACATCAAAATGACAGTGAGAATTCATCATTAGCG
This sequence comes from Lissotriton helveticus, assembly GCF_964261635.1. Classification (NCBI taxonomy): domain Eukaryota; kingdom Metazoa; phylum Chordata; class Amphibia; order Caudata; family Salamandridae; genus Lissotriton; species Lissotriton helveticus. Next base: position 955,240,164 of record NC_136059.1, on the reverse strand, counting down.
ATACATGCCGTTAATGGGGAACGTTGTACACAAAAATGTACATGTCTATGGTAAATCCCAAATAGCATTGGCAACATATATGCGCTGTCGTACACATACAGTTAGTAGTCCAAAATAGACATAAGATCGTTCACATAGGCTGTATCATCCACATACATTTAGTAATCCAAAGTGAACATAAGAGTGTTCATATGGCAGAGCCTCTCCTTATTCTGTAATGTGTTATATAATGTGTGTTGTGTGAATGCATGAAGTTGGGACAGGGATGTCCCCTGCATGGTTGATTAGCATGTAGTTGTATCTCTGCCTTAAGTGTCCTAATGTATGTATAACTCGTTTTCAGAATTTTTATTCATCCCTGATGTCACATTAATATAGTGTGTTCACATAATCCTACTTCTCTCCCCATTAATATGAGCCCAGAACCTGTCTTGTGACCTGGAGTGGCACCCAAAGAATGCCCTAATAGCAGGTCTCTGACTACTGTTTGTACTAAGTCACATAAAGCTCTGATTACAGCTTAAAAAGTCACTCTTTAATATGACAAAACCTTTTTGTCTGTGACATGATGGAGCATGGTCTACTAAACCCTCTCATGTAAAGTACTAATTCGTACATGAACCCCAGACCTTTCGCTGCCATTTCATGTGGATGTTGTGTGTATATGTTTGTGTGCGTTTGTTTGTAGGTATTTGTAACAGGGTGTGTAACATGTGTGAGGCAAAATGACTGTGGTGAGAGTCTGAGTACTAGGAGCAGTAGGCTCCATTTCTAGTTGGCCCCTGGTTTAGCATGGCTCAAGATGGAGGAAGATGGAACTTTCCCAGACAGTAGAAGTGTATTACCTATGTTTCGATGGCTTGAGATTGAAAATCCTGACTCTGAAGTGAGGGAGGAGGAAGGCAGGACTACATTAAGAAATCCAAAGAGGATCTTGTTAGCAAAGGGATGCTGATTATTTCTTCCTGAGAACTACTGTTTGGTAGATGATGAGAGTGAGTGGTGGAACTAAAGTTTCTGCTGTTCAAGGTGAGAAAGATTCTAGACAGTGCTTTCCTTTTTGTCTGTCCCTGATTACTGCTTCAGGTACGCTAATGACAGCCAGGTGCAGAGATTTCACACTCCATTGTAGTGTTGTTTTGGAAACTCCTACTTGGAGCCAGCGCTATTGCTACCTGCTGTGTGAGCCATCACCTTGCACAACAGCTGTGTCTGAAGAACAATCAGGAAATTACATTTGAAAGAGATCCAACAAAAACCAGTTCTGAAACCTTGAACCACATTGTCTATTTGGAAAGTGAGTATAAACGTAGGCTTCAAATCACTCCAGTTTGTTCCAGTTCTAAGTTCAACAAACATACCAGATAAGTGAGGGTCTCAGGGAATGTTTTAAGACCTAGCGTGGATATGCTCCCCATATGAAACAGATACTACACATAACTATCCACGGGTCTAGACAAGCAAGTTAACAGACAAGAGAGAATCTGAGAGAGCATGATTGCTAACCTCTACCTAACTATCAACTATCCTAAACCTTTTGAAGTCCTATTCACAAGGACGGATTCCCATCACTCACCAATGGTGACATGCTTCATCATCTGGGTTTCCTCCTAGCGCCACACTAGTGACACCAAGGGCTGCAACCCTCTCAAAAGGAAAGGGGAGCTTGCGGATGTTTTGATCAAGAACTGTTGGTTGTGTTCTCAAAATAGTGTGTTTTACTGATTGACCTACAGATGTGAGCAGCTATTATGTGTGGGAAGAAATGTGTGCAGTGCAAGTATAATTTCACAAAGGTGAATTAAAATTGGGCAGTGAGAGAAAAAAACCTTTTATTAATATCTCTCAGAGCTCAAATCTAAAAACAATGCAAATGGACAGATTTCAACTAATAACTGTCATGATGAAAAAATGGGTCAACATGTTTCAGCAAAGTGAGGAAATAACTAATCCTGGGGACTGTTTGGATGACCCCTTGAGGTACCGACGGTCAGAGCGGTGCCTCCTCTTTCCTGAGCCGCAGCCAGGTGAGGTGAGGTCTTCTCCTCATGCATTACGGTTGCCATTTGCATCACGTCACTTGCAGAGGATATGGTACACACCTACGATTTCAGGTGATAAGGTTGTATTGATTCCAACTCATTTATATTTTTTCACTTTGCAGTAGCAATATTGTTGAGGTCCTGAAGAAGGCATAGGATTAGTTATTTCTTCATTTTGCTGAAACATGTTGACCCATTTTTAGTAGGATCCCGTCTTCCCCAGTTTCACCCATACTCCCTCAACAATTCACTTCCATCCACTCCCATTCCTCCAACAAACCTAGTGACCCTAAACCCATCAACTGCATGCTGGTTAATTTCCTGTTGGCCTCTTGTCACGCAATAGAAATCGCTGAAACCATCCTCAACGAAAGTATTGACTGAAACCTGGCTCAACTCCCACTCCTCAACAATCCTTGACATACTTTCTCCCTCGGGCTACTCCATCCTCAGAAAAGACAGGCTTGGAAAAAGTAGAGGAGGCCTTGCTATAGTTTATAAAGAAGAACTTAAACATTCACCTGTCCACCACCATGACCTATCCACTTTTGAATACCTAGGTGCTGAACTTGCAGTACAGGGTCCCCCCCCATCTACCTACATATTATCTACCACCCCCCCCCTGACGACCCTCTCTCCTTTGCCGAGGAATTGTCCGACCTTCTTATTCAATCTTCGCTCTCTTAATCTAGAAACCTCTTCCTAGGGGATTTTAACCTCCATTGGAACAAAACAGACGACCCTGCAATTAACAGCATTAATGACGTACTTGACATCAATGACTTGACACAACTCTGCACCTCTCCAACTCACTCCAAAGGTGCTGCCCTTGATGCTATTATTACTAGTAGGGAACTGGCTTCTCTGTCCCATATTACCCCCATTGACTTGTCTGATCATCACCTCATCCTCTTCACAATTAACAGCTCTATGCCCATTCCTCCCTCTAACACCAACATACAAAAGAAGCTAACCCGTAACCTTCACCTTAATCCTCCTGGCGAGCTGGAATCTACAATCAAAGCTCCCCTACAGCTTTCCCCTCTCTCCCATAGCACCACTGGTCTTACTGAACATTACAATAACTCTATCCTTGAAGTCCTTGACCAAATTGCCCCTGCCAAATTAAAACTCCCAAAAACTATTCCCTCCAAAACTTGGTACAATACTGACCTTAACAAAGAGAGACAAGCTCTCAGACAGACTGAATGCATTTGGAGGCAGCAACCTTCCACCTCGAATCTTGTCCTCCTCAGAGCTGCAAAGGCCAGCTACAAAAAACACATCTTCAATGAAAAAGCTTCCTTCTTCCGTACTCAACTTGATCGAACTAGGAATCATCCTAGGGAGCTTTTTAACATTATCAAAAACCAAACTACCTCAGCCCCCCTAAATTACTGGCTACGGTTGAGAGGTGTGAAGAAATTACTAGATTATTTTCTGACAAAGTCACCAAGATTGACCAATCCTTCGCCGTAACTCCCCCACCAAAATGCCAACCACCCTCCTTAACATTTCCCCTGAGCCTTCTTTCACTCCTCTCCCCCCTGATTCCTCCCAACTCCCCCTCTCTATCACCTACAACGAACCTTACCTTACTGCCCCCCAGCCAAAAAATAACGCTTTCTGGAACAATTTTTGTCCTGTGTCAGAAAGTGATATCCTTAACATCATCACCAAGATTAAAACATCATCGCATACTAAAGATCCACTTCCAGCTCATCTGGTACAAGAACTAAAACACATCATTGCCCCTTTATGGACCAATATCATCAACCCGTCATTTGCCACTGTCAGTGTTCCTGCTTCCCTCCAACTAGGCCAAATGACCCCATCATCAAAAATACAGCGGCTGACCCCAATGACTTAAGCAACCTGCACCCTATCTCTAACCTTCCCTTCCTATCCAAAGCCCTCGAAAAATGCGTCCTGCTACAGTTGGATAATCACATCGTCACATTCAACCTCTTAGATGTTTTCCAATCAGGTTTCAGTAAGGGATGCAGCACGGAAACAGCAATGCTCAACATTACTGATGTCATACATCGCTCACTTGATAAAGGCGACTCTTCCCTCCTCATTCTTCTTGACCTCTCTGCAGCTTTTGATACTGTTAATCATGATGCTTTACTCATTATTCGCAAAGACCGTTTCGGCTTTGGCGGTGATGTTCTTAAATGGTTCACCTAGTATTTCCAAAATAGAACTCAACAAATTAAATTTGTCAGTTTCCTCTCTAAACCTCTGCCTGTCTCCTTGGGCATTCCACAGGGTTCTATTCTTTCTCCCACTCTATTCAACCTCTTCATGGAACCCCTTACCCTCATTTTTAAACAAGTGATAATCAGTTATCACCTCTATGCCGATGACACAATACTAGACTACAAGATCAAATCCCATGACAACGTCCTATATCTTAACGATGCCCTGACTAAGATCCAACTGTGGTTCCAACAAAATCACCTCAAATTAAATCCCAAAAAAAGGAAATCATCCTATTCTCTCCCAAGAACAACTCACTTCCTATTCAACACTGGATCACGGCCATTAAAGCTCTCAACTGCTCTCTTGCCATCTCCAACTCGGTCAAATCCCTTGGTATTAGCGTTGATCTGAACCTCAGTCTTACTCCTCATATAAAAAAGTCGGCTAAAAGAGCTGTCTTCATACTACACCACCTTAAAAAAATTAAACCCTTCATCCCAGCTGATGAATTTAAATCAGTTGTATATCATTAGTCCTGTCCAGAATTGAATACGGTAACACCACTCTTTCTGGTACCCCTAAAATCCACCTAGCCGCTATCAAATCCGTTCTTAACCTGGCAGCCAGGCTTATTAATGACAATAAGCGCTACAATCGCATCTCCCCTGTTCTCAAAAACCTTAAATGGCTTCCGATCGAAGGCAGACCCACCTACAAGATCGCATGCATCACACACAAAGCCCTTCATCAAAATACCCCTTCTTACCTCACAGACAAACTCCAAAAAGCTGGGTGCTCTAGAACAATGAGGAGCACTAATGCTTTTGTCCTTGTCCCTCCTCTGCAAAAAAAGAAATCCACTCAGACTCGCTCATTCTCCTGTAATGCGCCTTCCATCTGAAATACCCTTCCCAAAGATCTACGTTACAACCCCTCCTACCCCTGCTTTAAAAAAGAACTCAAGCTGCTTCTTCTCAACAAATACTGGGGTTCTTAATTTAACTTACTATCTGACCGCGGACTCCCCCATGCTCACTGTTTATATTTGCCCCTTCACTTATAATTTCACCTCCTCCCTCCCCCTCTACATATATGCCTCACGCTCTCGCCCCTCCATCTTCTGACACACTTTATAATTCTTCACTGTCTTCTTGATCTACTATCTTTTGATGTGATACCAGATTTTGATCTCCCGAACTTACAACTTTCTTAAAGATCTTTTTGCCTTGCCTTATTTTATAGATATTACTAAGTCTGTCTGTTACTCTGTGTTACTAAATCCTGTAAAGCGCTCTGATACTCTTGGGTCCAGCTCGCGCTATATAAAACCTTTAAAACAAATAAATAAATAAAGAGGTCGTAACCCCTGCCCCATCTTGCTCAAGGGCAGGGGGTTTGTAATTAATAATAACTACTACCCATGCCATGCCCATGTCAGGGGTAGTGTATGCTGTTACCACTGACCCTTCCTCCTCCAAGGACAGGGATGTTTAAAAACACACACTGTAGATGTCACTCAACTCATGGCATGGGCCCCACAATCACTATGGCACTGGACCCTAGCTGCTCTTCAATGAGTAGGTCTAAGAGGGGGGAAACAGTCTTATGTTATGTGTGTTCTAATCAGAAGTGACCTAGCTTGCTATTCTGGGCAGTCGTGTTCCTCTTAGTTTAGGGAACAGTCTAATTTTCATTTGATTAGTATCTCTCTGGAGTGACACAGTGGGCAAGAAAATGAAGGATTGGAATGTGGTCTGGGAAATTACCAGTGGTCTAAATGTATTCAAGCATTCCACCTACCCCTTTTTTTTTTTTCTTAGTGAGATTCCTTAAGTGTGATGGGCATGCCCAGACGTGGGGCGGTGCTCAATGTGCCATTGCACTCAAGGTACACTGCACTGATGGTGCCCAAGAAGGCCAAAGCTGGTTATGGTTGCCTGTGTCATCATATAGGGAGAGCCTGGCATGTCAGTTTGGCCTCTAATATTCCAACTTAAGCCGGAGCAAGTGTGATTTGCATATGGATGGAAGAGCACAATGGAAAAGTATAATGACCTGGAATGCACCCCGTGTAATTAATAGCAGCTGAAATTAATTCATGCAATCTGGATACTGTGTTGTTCCGTTAAGAATCTTGCTTTCACGTTTTATATTTTGGAAGCGAGACTCCTTTTGCAGCTGCTGTTAGCTCTCCTTTCAACAACGTATGAAGTCTAAACCTCAAGTATGAAAATGAAACACACCAAGCTGCGATGCATTGTTAATTTCGGTCATATGAGAAGTGGAATATTTTCTGATGATCTGTTACATCGGGCGGATATTGCGGATTATCGGGAGTGACGTTTCTGGGTAAAGTGACAGTTCCTAAATTACAGATTTAGTATTTGCATCACTAGCAAGTGGTCCCATGTAAAATTTGGCACTTTCCACTAGCGCTGATGTAGCAAAAAAGCACTTTGCAGGGTGCAAGTTGTAGTTTCACTTTTTTCATCATTTTAGCTCTTAAGTTATGTTGCGTAGTAAGCTATGCCCCGAGTGGGCTGGGTATGCTCAGACGTGAGTCCCAGGCTCTCCACACCACTGGAGTCAAGCTATCCAGGCTGATGAAGGCTGATAGCCAGAAACCGGTCCTTGGATGCTTGATTCCGGTCTGGGAAAGACATGGCTTGGTAGTTCGGACTGGACTGTTCCCATGAGGCACAGGGTCAGAGCTGATTTGCATATAGCCAGTGTCTAACCCAGGGTGGTGTGGAGTGCAAAAAAACGATGGATTTAGGCCCAGATCGTTGTACTAGGGTGAATGTATGACATTGTTCTACATTCTGTCCATCAACTGTGTTTTTTGCAACTTTCACCCCGAGTGGGCTGGGTATGCTCAGACGTGAGTCCCAGGCTCTCCACACCACTGGAGTCAAGCTATCCAGGCTGATGAAGGCTGATAGCCAGAAACCGGTCCTTGGATGCTTGATTCCGGTCTGGGAAAGACATGGCTTGGTAGTTCGGACTGGACTGTTCCCATGAGGCACAGGGTCAGAGCTGATTTGCATATAGCCAGTGTCTAACCCAGGGTGGTGTGGAGTGCAAAAAAACGATGGATTTAGGCCCAGATCCTTGTACTGGGGTGAATGTATGACATTGTTCTACATTTTGTCCATCAACTGTGTTTTTTACAATTTTCACCCCGAGTGGGCTGGTTATGCTCAGACGTGAGTCCCAGGCTTTCCACACCACTGGAGTCAAGCTATCCAGGCTGATGAAGGCTGATAGCCAGAAACCGGTCCTTGGATGCTTGATTCCGGTCTGGGAAAGACATGGCTTGGTAGTTCGGACTGGACTGTTCCCATGAGGCACAGGGTCAGAGCTGATTTGCATATAGCCAGTGTCTAACCCAGGGTGGTGTGGAGTGCAAAAAAACGATGGATTTAGGTCCAGATCCTTGAACTGGGGTGAATGTATGACATTGTTCTACATTCTGTCCATCAACTGTGTTTTTTGCAATTTTCACCCGAGTGGGCTGGGTATGCTCAGACGTGAGTCCCAGGCTCTCCACCCCACTGGAGTCAAGCTATCCAGGCTGATGAAGGCTGATAGCCAGAAACCGGTCCTTGGATGCTTGATTCCGGTCTGGGAAAGACATGGCTTGGTAGTTCGGACTGGACTGTTCCCATGAGGCACAGGGTCAGAGCTGATTTGCATATAGCCAGTGTCTAACCCAGGGTGGTGTGGAGTGCAAAAAAATGATGGATTTAGGCCCAGATCCTTGTACTGGGGTGAATGTATGACATTGTTCTACATTCTGTCCATTAACTGTGTTTTTTGCCATTTTCACCCTGAGTGCGCTGGGTATGCTCAGACGTGAGTCCCAGGCTCTCCACACCACTGGAGTCAAGCTATCCAGGCTGATGAAGGCTGATAGCCAGAAACCGGTCCTTGGATGCTTGATTCCGGTCTGGGAAAGACATGGCTTGGTAGTTCGGACTGGACTGTTCCCATGAGGCACAGGGTCAGTGCTGATTTGCATGTAGCCAGTGTCTAACCCAGGGTGGTGTGGAGTGCAAAAAAACGATGGATTTAGGCCCAGATCCTTGTACTGGGGTGAATGTATGACATTGTTCTACATTCTGTCCATAAACTGTGTTTTTTGCAATGCCTCGTGAAGGCGGCACATGTCACAGGGCCAAAACCTGAAAGTTTCACATTTAACTTTTTTCAGGTCTCGACTTCCGACAGCAACAGCTTTAGCTACCTGCGATGAAGGCCTATTGTCTTTAGTGCATTAAAATATACACATTAAGAGAACTTTGGGACACACCTGGCACTTAATTGGATGGCTTTTTTTTGTCTATCCCATTTCCCTGCTTCGTATTCAATGGCTTTCCTCCCTATTTTTTGTCCCACCATTGAAAACATTCTTCTTTAGTATAGTCTGATGGGGATGGCTTGTGACCTTCTACTGTTCAAATCCATGGACTATTTTTTCTTGTAGAACTCCTGTGACTGCATGTGGTTTTTTTGCTGTCTCTCCCTCTCTCCTGATGTCTTCTATCCCTTCGCGCAAAGTCCCCAATGCTCTCTGTGCTGCCTCTCCCTCTTCTCCCGTCCTACTCTTCTTCTTAAATTTTCGAATTTAAACTTCCCCACAGGTGCTCCCTGACCCTCTGTGCTTGCCCTTGCCACAACTTGATGTCAGCATTTAATCCCCCCTCCCACTCCACCGTTGCTCCCCTGCCCTTCAGCCCATTTTTTTAAATTTTTGTTTTTTTTGTATTCAATTTTTAGGAGGGCCTGGCAGCTGCAATTTGCTACGAACATGCTCCATTTTTCATAAATGCATTTTCATGCACATTTCATTTTCTTTAATTCACTGCTTAAAAAAGGGAGCCAGCTACCCCGAAATGGTAGATTAGAAAAGACAAAATGGCTGCCATGTTATGATGCATGCATGTGTATACGTCATCATGCTGTGGCTGGCATTACGTCATGGTGCACATTCGCGCTTGAACACAATCATGTTTTTTTCTGATACTGAACAGCATCGTCAAAAAGCATCAGCTCATCCAGTTGAACTGTATTGGTAAAGTCAAATGGCACGCCTAGTTGACTGTGCCAATGATTGTTATAAAAATGTGCTTGTTTTGAGAACCCAACTCCTTTTCCCCCCTCAATATCTATCTGTATTCTTGTTAAACACATGCTTGTAGCGTCCTCCCCAGCCCGGTAGCATGTACATTTATTCAGCCACTCACAAAGCTCGATATTATGCGTATTTATTCTCTAGAGTGTAACCGTTAACAGACACGTACAGCGTCATCAATTTAATTAACCACACTGAATCACTTATGTCACTAGACTACGGAGTCTGTTAGGGACCATAGGGGTCCCACACTATATTATTCACAAGACACTACATCTCCCTCTTTGTTAGATAAAAAGAGCAGCAAAAAATATATATATATGTTATATAATATTTACCCCCATGTCTTTGGGTATAGCCCATCGGTGGGCACAATGCGTGCTTTGCACATGCTTAAACGGCTTGGTAAATATATTCCAAGATGGCGCCCGCCGTGACTATCGGAGGGTTGAGTCCTTTGTTGATATCTATGTCCATGAAGAAACTGAAAAAAAACTTTATAAACATGTTGAATGTCGAAGTGCTATACACACTGACGAAGGCAGCACGCCGAAACGCGTCTGTGCAGGTCCCCCACGTAATAAATCGTTTGTGGGTATCATGGCCCTCTTGAGTGCTGTGCATTTCTTGTGAAATATTAAGAAAAGACCGAGCGTCATATATATATATATATATATATATATATATATATATATATATATATATATATATATATATATATATATATATATATATATATATATATATATATATATATATATATATATATATATATATATATATATATATATATATGTGTGTGTAGTTGAGGTGCTCAAACCACTCTTCCAGATCTCTTCCTCAACTGGCACTGGTGATATGGACACGATGCAGTTCTAGGGCTCGCCTGGCCTTCTGATGACAAAGTCTCACTCCAGATATCTGGAGACGACAGACTCTGAGGCAGGTGCTTGAAATGTGAGGAGTCTCTCTTAATAGATTTATTATTTATATTTATTATTTAAGAGTTTTGTATTGCACTGGCCAGACCCGAAGGTATCGGAGCACTTTACAACATTAGCAGCGGAGAGGTTACATAGTATGGCAGTAGTATATGATTGATTAGTGACAAGTCAAAAGTATCGGCACGCTTTACAAAAATTGGTATCATAGAAATCACAATATAATGAAGGTATTTACATTGACTCGTGAACAACGTCCGTTCGGGGAGGATGGAGAAGTCTAGGGAACGAGACGGGGTGGGCGAGGTAGGAGACTTAGATTTATAGTGGAGGAGAGTCATAGTGGTCAGAAATCTGAGCTTGGGCGACAGCTATCCATTTGGAAGAGATCCGTAGAGGAAAAAGTCTTTGAGCTGCGTTTTGAATATTAAGAAGAGGGGGTAGTCCTGAAAGGGACTGGGATGGAGTTCCATATTCTGGGCACATTTCCTGAGAAGGATCGGGATAGGGTTTTTTGTTTGCAAGTTTTCGGAGGAATGAGGAGTAGAGTGTTTGTACTCCTGAAGGACCTTGTTTGGCCTACCTTCTTGAGTTTGGAAGCCAGGTATGCAGGTTTTCCAGTGTGCAGGGCTTTGTGCGTGAGACAGGCAGTTCTGAAATTGGCACGCATTTCGATTGGGAGCCATTTTAGATGTCTGAGAGCTGGGGAGATGTGTTCGTATTTCTTGACTCCGGTGACCATTCTGGCTGCCGCATTCAGAGTAGATCTGAGGGGAGCAACGTGTGAGTTAGCGTTAGCTGTTCCTGTGAGTGTTGCGTTCCCGAAATCTAGTCTGGACAGCACTAGGGATTGAGTCTCGTGTTTGAGGTCGTTGGGAGGGATGAAGGGTTTTATTTTATTGAGAAGTTTTAGGTTTAGGAAGACACTCTTTGCTGTGATCTTGATGTGTTTTGTCATGTCTAATTTTCAGTCCAGAGTAATTCCCAGCAACTTTACAGAGCCGGCCAGGGTGAGATTGCAGTTGAGAGCATGAATGGCTTCTAGCCATTCTGGTATTTGGGGGTTCTGATCCTTGTTGGAAATGAGGAGGAGTTCTGTTTTATCTTGGTTGAGTTTCAGGTGATTTAGAGATAGCCAGCGTTGGACTTCTCTTAGAGTGTCGTTTAGTCTCTGAATGTCATCGATGGAGGAGGTTTCTAGATAGATGTGTATAGTCCGCAAAGAGGTGGAAGGGGATGTTGTTGTTTTTTTGTAGGGTGGTGAGGGGTTCCATGTATATGTTGAAGAGTTGTGGGGAGAGAGCTGATCCTTGGGGACACCCCTGCTGATGGGGATTAGGTCAGACATGTGTTTTTTGATTTAATAGACTTTCCAGATGGTGAGCATGCCCAATGTGTCCCTTACTAGTCACAACTTGTAATGGATCGGCATCGAATGGAGTATCAGATTTGTGTTTCTGCCTCCGCATTACAAGGACATGGTCTCCTTTCTGAAACATAATGTCCTGAGCACATCGATGCTTGACTGCATAAGTCTTCATTCTGGACTCAGTAATTCAAACTTTCTGAGCATCAATTGTTCTTTCAGTGGTCCACTGTGCCAGCTTGATACTCATGGCTCTCCCGAACATCACAGTGGCCAGACTTTCACTGGTTGTAGAGTGGGGAGTAGATCTGTAGACACGAACAGTAAAATTAAGAATGGACTTGAGCTGAAGTCCCTCTAGCACAGCACGTTGGGCAGTCTTCTAAAGAGTGCTCATAAAATGTTCAACAACACCTTTAGCCTGTGGCAATAAAGGTGTGCTTTTCTGATGCTTGATATTCAAATGAGCAAGAAAGTCTTTGAAATCCCAGCCATTGAAAGGTGAGCCACTGTCAGGTTTTAAAATGGACGGAACACCCTAGGTTGTAAATATGCCTTCTAGTCTTTCAAATACTTTATCATGAATGATTGACGAGAGATCTTCCAGAAGAGGAAACCGTGAATACTCATCTACAAGTACCATGAGGTAATGGCTATTTTCAAGGGGTCCAAAGAAGTCAACTACAATTGTTTCCTAGACGTGTCTTGGCAGATTTGACATTTTCAAAGGATGCTGGGTTGTTTTAGGAAATAAACAGTTACACTAATGGCAACCCTTGAACTCTCTCTCAACTCGCTGCTCAAGATGAGGGAACCAAAGACGGTCTTAGATTGCTCGCTTGGTGGAGACAATTCCACGATGTCCCTCATGTGCCACTTCAATGACTTGCTGTTGTAGACTTTCAGAAATGACAATTCTCGACTATCACAAGATAATCTCTTCTTGTGTAACGGACAGTTCATCATGCACATTCTTGAATTTCTGATATTCACTGTTGTTATCAAGAGGTCAAAAATGTGTTCTCCAAGACTGATGCATAATAATGTCTTTGAGGATGAGCATTTTCCTGTCTGCATTAGTAGGAGCACTTATTTGCTCCACAGAGTCGGCTGCAGGAGTGCTGGATCTGACAATAAATTTAATGTGTGCCTCAACCAATTTGGAAGTGATACTCTGGCAAAGTGCGGGCACTGGAGCAAAGTAGTCTGCAGAGTTTTGATATTTTCCTTGAATGTGCACAATGCTGTAGTCATTCTCTTGCAGTCTCAGCCCCTACCTCTCAATACGAGGAGGCAGCTTGGCATTTGGATTGCCAAAGATAGTAAGCAATGCTTAGTTATCAGTAACAAGTGTACAATGTTTCCCATATAGAAACACATGAAAGTGTTCGCAAGTCCACACACCACTTAGGTTTGCTTTTTCAGGTTCAAGTAAACTCATTCTATGATAAACGGTATATAGAAGTCTTTAACATAACATTTTATTTTGGGAAAAGGCCCAAATGAATGTTCTGGTTTCACCTGTTGATTCTTTTCTGACTTGTATTCTTTCTTGCAAGAAATCAGATTTATATGCGCACATCTTTCAGTAGTCAGCTTCGACATCGCACACTCATCTTATTCACTGTTGTTCGACAGTGACGTCGAAGAACCTTTTGACGAGTTTTCACTTGCCTGAACTGATGTTGCCGTTTTCTTCGGTGGACCTAACTGGAATGCTTCTGGAACCTTCTGGCAGCCATTTTGTCTTCACGACGTGATGCACTGGCAGCCATTTTGTCTTCACAATGTTACGCACTCTTTTGTTCTCTTGTTTTACAAACTGTTACAAAATGTTTTTTTTACCCTTGCCTTTATATATATGCCCAAAGGCTGGACATTTACCTTTATGTGGAAAGGAAAATCCACATCGAAAACACAGCTTCTTCTTCAGAGACAACACTTTGCAGCCTTCTACCCTGTGATTTTTCTGGCTTTTCATAAGCAACACCTATTCACTCTTGGCTCCTCTGACCTCCATGTCAGTGGCTTGTGTCAGCACGTTCTCCAGCTCCGGACTCCATGAGCACATGTTTCAGATCAAGCATTTCTCTCAGCATTCGGCATCTAAAGAAACCAGGCAAGCAACCATCTAATACTCGGAGACGAATGGCTTCTTTTTCATTTAATTAGTCGAACTTATAGTGTTTGATGAGCATTTCAAGTCTTTCAATAAATTAATCCATTGTTTCACCAACTCTGTCTCTCCTGACTGAAGATGTACCTTTCATAGTTGATGTTCTGCATCGGATTGAACTTGACATTCAGTGCCACCGTGACATCCTGGTCAGAGAGTCTGTCCACCTGTTGTATCTTCTTTATCACTTCCTTCACTCCTTCTTGTGTTAATTTCTTAAGACATTTGATGATCTTTTTGTCATCAGTTATTTCTAGTGCATCAATGATATTGTCAAATGGTTCAATCCAAACAGTCCATCAAGCGCCAAAACAGCAGCATCATACATTGTTTTCTGCAGCTGCTGCCAGGAGTATATAGTGTTCGGGCCGCACCTGACCTACAGCGTCTTTGGCCCAGTGTCACTGCTGCGAGCATCAGCCCGCTGACTAGTGCTTAGACCATCCTGCCCAACTGGAGGCGGTGAGGCACCATCTTCCTCTTTGACAGTGAGTAATGGTTTTGTCTCTTGCTCTTGTTCCTCACCACTCTCAACCTTTTGCATTGTGCCTAGTTTTCTCCACATTTAGCCTCCCTTTGCGTTTATCTGCTTCCCCTCACAGCGTTCTCATTCATTTGGCTGTGACTGCTCGTTTCGCTTTCTGTAACTGGTGGTCGCTGCCTTTAGCGTTACCATACTGTAACAATGATGGCTCGGTGTTGAGTTGTGGCGTTGCACTTCTCATCTTGGTCGTTGCAGCAATTTTCTAACCAACGATAAATTACACTTTTCGTGGGGCCTTCACTGTCTTCACATGTTACATACTGACTGCAGTTGCTCTTTGACTCCACATACGCTGACCGTCGAGTTTTCACTTCTAGTGAGGTGCACATGGGACGCACAATCAATTTGTTAAACAGCGGCAGGCTGTCTAGGAGAGCAATCTCAACTCTTTGGGTTGCAGGGATTACGTATCTCTTATCTCGTCGCCAGTTTGTAGTGTCCTTCCCAGCCCAGTAGCATGTAAATGAATTATGCCACACACTGCCCTCAGGGAGTGGAATAGTTGAAAAAGGGATAGAGGGGTTTGTTGGGAATGCAACAGCTAAGTAGTTAAACTATAAGCACTGGCAGCTTATATATAGCAGCTAGGTTAATAAACTGTACAATCTCTTACAGGTAGGTGCATGGTTGTATATTTATGGGTCAAATGGATGAAGAATCTTGGGCCAGAATCCGTCTTTTCAGGGAGTGAAATTGAGGGGTTGTGTTAAAGGTGACACTGTTTGGAAGATAGTGTCACGTTCTTTTAGACCTCTTCAAATGTTGCAGATTCTAGGCTTCTATTATATTTTATGTTTTATTTCATATGTGGTATTTCATTGTGTTTTTTAATACTCCTAGGAGAGATGCACCATCTGTTGACCCTAGCATTGCTTCTCATGACATTCTGAATCTGTAGACACCGTTTTTTAGGGCTCGGGCCTAAGCCTCCACTTCGTGGAGGCGGAGCTTGCGAGCCCTAATGTGTTCAATGCAGAAAGGGGTCCAGGCTGGCACATTCCTTAGTTTTTTATGGAATCTGCCTAGTGATTCGTCTTTGCTGTGCTGTGTATTTAGTAGTGTTGACCTGATAGGCTGTAAGTAATTTACTCGTGCCCGATGTGGCATATTCTGTGCGAGAACGAGCACGGCAGAGTGATTAATCTTAATTAGGAGCTGTCAGAGTGGCCGTGTAATGCAATCCAGATGGTGCGAGCGCTGCATAAAGTGTTCAGCAGAAGAATACATAAATCCTCAATTACCAGCTGTCCGAGGTGCCGGTAATTGAAGGCAGATGGTGGTGGGAGCGTGTGCACTGCTGTGTTTTTTGTAGAGAATCACATGCATCAGATTTGGTGCGTAGTGCAGAGGCGTAGTGCAGAGGCGTAGTGCGTAGTGCAGAGGTGTAGTGCGTAGTGCATAGTGCAGAGGCGTAGTGCGTAGTGCAGAGGTGTAGTGCGTAGAGCAGAGGCATAGTGCATAGGCGTAGTGCGTAGTGCAGAGTGCGTAGTGCAGAGGCGTAGTGTGTAGTGCAGAGGCGTAGTGCAGTGGCGTAGTGCGTAGTGCAGAGGCGTAGTGCAGAGGCGTAGTGCGTAGTGCAGAGGCGTAGTGCAGAGGCGTAGTGCGTAGTGCAGAGGCGTAGTGCAGAGGCGTAGTGCGTAGTGCAGAGGCGTAGTGCGTAGTGCATAGGCATAGTGCGTAGTGCAGAGTGCGTAGTGCAGAGGCGTAGTGCGTAGTGCAGAGGCGTAGTGCAGAGGCATAGTGCGTAGTGCAGAGGCGTAGTGCGTAGTGCAGAGGCGTAGTGCGTAGTGCAGAGGCGTAGTGCAGAGGCGTAGTGCGTAGTGCAGAGGCGTAGTGCAGAGGCGTAGTGCGTAGTGCAGAGGCGTAGTGCGTAGTGCAGAGGCGTAGTGCGTAGTGCAGAGGCGTAGTGCAGAGGCGTAGTGCATAGGCGTAGTGCGTAGTGCAGAGTGCGTAGTGCAGAGGCGTAGTGCGTAGTGCAGAGGCGTAGTGCAGAGGCGTAGTGCGTAGTGCAGAGGCGTAGTGCATAGTGCAGAGGCGTAGTGCAGAGGCGTAGTGCGTAGTGCAGAGGCGTAGTGCAGAGTGCAGAGTGCAGAGGCGTAGTGCGTAGTGCAGAGGCGTAGTGCGTAGTGCAGAGGCGTAGTGCGTAGTGCAGAGGCGTAGTGCGTAGTGCAGAGGCGTAGTGCGTAGTGCAGAGGCATAGTGCGTAGTGCAGAGGCAGAGTGCAGAGGCGTAGTGCAGAGGCGTAGTGCAGAGTGCAGAGGCGTAGTGCAGAGTGCAGAGGCGTAGTGCGTAGTGCAGAGGCGTAGTGCGTAGTGCAGAGGCGTAGTGCGTAGTGCAGAGGGGTAGTGCGTAGTGCAGAGGCGTAGTGCAGAGGCGTAGTGCGTAGTGCAGAGGCGTAGTGCGTAGTGCAGAGGCGTAGTGCGTAGTGCAGAGGCAGAGTGCAGAGGCGTAGTGCAGAGGCGTAGTGCAGAGTGCAGAGGCGTAGTGCAGAGTGCAGAGGCGTAGTGCAGAGTGCAGAGGCGTAGTGCGTAGTGCAGAGGGGTAGTGCATAGTGCAGAGGCGTAGTGCGTAGTGCAGAGGCGTAGTGCGTAGTGCAGAGGCGTAGTGCGTAGTGCAGAGGCGTAGTGTGTAGTGCAGAGGCGTAGTGCAGAGGCGTAGTGCGTAGTGCAGAGGCGTAGTGCAGAGTGCAGAGGCGTAGTGCTTAGTGCAGAGGCGTAGTGCGTAGTGCAGAGGCGTAGTGCAGAGGCGTAGTGCAGAGGCGTAGTGCAGAGGCGTAGTGCAGAGGTGTAGTGAAGAGTGCGTAGTGCAGAGGCGTAGTGCGTAGTGCAGAGGCGTTGTGCAGAGGCGTAGTGCGTAGTGCAGAGGCGTAGTGCAGAGGCGTAGTGCAGAGTGCAGAGGCGTAGTGCATAGTGCAGAGGTGTAGTGCGTAGTGCAGAGGTGTAGTGCATAGTGCAGAGGCGTAGTGCGTAGTGCAGAGGCGTAGTGCAGAGGCGTAGTGTGTAGTGCATAGTGCAGAGGCATAGTGCGTAGTGCAGAGGCGTAGTGCAGAGTGCAGAGGTGTAGTGCAGAGGCGTAGTGCGTAGTGCAGAGTGCAGAGGCGTAGTGCAGAGGCATAGTGCAGAGTGCAGAGGCGTAGTGCAGAGGCGTAGTGCGTAGTGCAGAGGCGTAGTGCATAGTGCAGAGGCGTAGTGCATAGTGCAGAGGCGTAGTGTGTAGTGCGTAGTGCAGAGGCGTAGTGCGTAGTGCAGAGGCGTAGTGCAGAGTGCAGAGGTGTAGTGCAGAGGCGTAGTGCGTAGTGCAGAGTGCAGAGGCGTAGTGCAGAGTGCAGAGGCGTAGTGCAGAGGCATAGTGCGTAGTGCAGAGGCGTAGTGCAGAGTGCAGAGGCGTAGTGCAGAGTGCAGAGGTGTAGTGCAGAGTGCAGAGGCGTAGTGCAGAGGCGTAGTGCGTAGTGCAGAGGCGTAGTGCGTAGTGCAGAGGCGTAGTGCGTAGTGCAGAGGCGTAGTGCGTAGTGCAGAGGCGTAGTGCAGAGGCGTAGTGCGTAGTGCAGAGTGCAGAGGCGTAGTGCGTAGTGCAGAGGCGTAGTGCGTAGTGCAGAGGCGTAGTGCGTAGTGCAGAGGCGTAGTGCGTAGTGCGTAGTGCAGAGGCGTAGTGCGTAGTGCAGAGTGCAGAGGCGTAGTGCGTAGTGCAGAGGCGTAGTGCAGAGTGCAGAGGCATAGTGCAGAGGCGTAGTGCAGAGGCGTAGTTCAGAGGCGTAGTGCAGAGTGCGTAGTGCAGAGTGCGTAGTGCAGAGGCGTAGTGTGTAGTGCAGAGGCGTAGTGCGTAGTGCAGAGGCGTAGTGCAGAGGCGTAGTGCAGAGTGCAGAGGCGTAGTGCATAGTGCAGAGGCGTAGTGCGTAGTGCAGAGGCGTAGTGCGTAGTGCAGAGGCGTAGTGCAGAGGCGTAGTGCGTAGTGCAGAGGCGTAGTGCAGAGGCGTAGTGCAGAGGCGTAGTGCGTAGTGCAGAGGCGTAGTGCGTAGTGCAGAGGCGTAGTGCAGAGGCGTAGTGCAGAGGCGTAGTGCGTAGTGCAGAGGCGTTGTGCAGAGGCGTAGTGCGTAGTGCAGAGGCGTAGTGCAGAGGCGTAGTGCAGAGTGCAGAGGCGTAGTGCATAGTGCAGAGGTGTAGTGCATAGTGCAGAGGTGTAGTGCGTAGTGCAGAGGCATAGTGCGTAGTGCAGAGGCGTAGTGCAGAGGCGTAGTGTGTAGTGCGTAGTGCAGAGGCATAGTGCGTAGTGCAGAGGCGTAGTGCAGAGTGCAGAGGTGTAGTGCAGAGGCGTAGTGCGTAGTGCAGAGTGCAGAGGCGTAGTGCAGAGGCGTAGTGCAGAGTGCAGAGGTGTAGTGCAGAGGCGTAGTGCGTAGTGCAGAGGCATAGTGCGTAGTGCAGAGGCGTAGTGCGTAGTGCAGAGGCGTAGTGTGTAGTGCGTAGTGCAGAGGCGTAGTGCGTAGTGCAGAGGCGTAGTGCAGAGTGCAGAGGTGTAGTGCAGAGGCGTAGTGCGTAGTTCAGAGTGCAGAGGCGTAGTGCAGAGTGCAGAGGCGTAGTGCAGAGGCGTAGTGCGTAGTGCAGAGGCGTAATGCAGAGTGCAGAGGAGTAGTGCAGAGTGCAGAGGCGTAGTGCAGAGGCGTAGTGCGTAGTGCAGAGGCGTAGTGCGTAGTGCAGAGGTGTAGTGCGTAGTGCAGAGGTGTAGTGCGTAGTGCAGAGGGGTAGTGCAGAGGCGTAGTGCAGAGGCGTAGTGCGTAGTGCAGAGTGCAGAGGCGTAGTGCGTAGTGCAGAGGCGTAGTGCGTAGTGCAGAGGCGTAGTGCGTAGTGCAGAGGCGTAGTGCGTAGTGCAGAGGCGTAGTGCGTAGTGCAGAGTGCAGAGGCGTAGTGCGTAGTGCAGAGGCATAGTGCAGAGTGCAGAGGCATAGTGCAGAGGTGTAGTGCAGAGGCGTAGTGCAGAGGCGTAGTGCAGAGGCGTAGTGCAGAGTGCGTAGTGCAGAGGCGTAGTGCGTAGTGCAGAGGCGTAGTGCGTAGTGCAGAGGCGTAGTGCAGAGGCGTAGTGCAGAGGCGTAGTGCATAGTGCAGAGGCGTAGTGCGTAGTGCAGAGGCGTAGTGCGTAGTGCAGAGGCGTAGTGCGTAGTGCAGAGTGCAGAGGCGTAGTGCGTAGTGCAGAGGCGTAGTGCGTAGTGCAGAGGCGTAGTGCGTAGTGCAGAGGCGTAGTGCAGAGTGCAGAGGCGTAGTGCGTAGTGCAGAGGCGTAGTGCGTAGTGCAGAGGCGTAGTGCAGAGGCGTAGTGCAGAGGCGTAGTGCAGAGGCGTAGTGCATAGTGCAGAGGCGTAGTGTGTAGTGCAGAGTGCAGAGGCGTAGTGCGTAGTGCAGAGGCGTAGTGCGTAGTGCAGAGGCGTAGTGCAGAGTGCAGAGGTGTAGTGCGTAGTGCAGAGTGCAGAGGCGTAGTGCAGAGTGCAGAGGCGTAGTGCGTAGTGCAGAGGCGTAGTGCAGAGTGCAGAGGCGTAGTGCGTAGTGCAGAGGCATAGTGCGTAGTGCAGAGGCGTAGTGCGTAGTGTAGAGGCATAGTGCAGAGTGCAGAGTGCAGAGGCGTAGTGCAGAGGCATAGTGCAGAGGCGTAGTGCAGAGTGCAGAGGCGTAGTGCAGAGTGCAGAGGCGTAGTGCGTAGTGCAGAGGCGTAGTGCAGAGGCGTAGTGCGTAGTGCAGAGGCGTAGTGCGTAGTGCAGAGTGCAGAGGCGTAGTGCGTAGTGCAGAGGCGTAGTGCAGAGGCGTAGTGTGTAGTGCAGAGGCGTAGTGCAGAGGCGTAGTGCGTAGTGCAGAGGCGTAGTGCGTAGTGCAGAGGCGTGGTGCATAGTGCAGAGGCGTAGTGCGTAGTGCAGAGGCGTAGTGTGTAGTGCAGAGGCGTAGTGCTTAGTGCAGAGGCGTAGTGCGTAGTGCAGAGGCGTAGTGCGTAGTGCAGAGGCGTAGTGCGTAGTGCAGAGGCGTAGTGCATAGTGCAGAGGCGTAGTGCAGAGTGCAGAGGCGTAGTGCAGAGTGCAGAGGCATAGTGCAGAGGGGTAGTGCGTAGTGCAGAGGCGTAGTGCGTAGTGCAGAGGCGTAGTGCGTAGTGCAGAGGCGTAGTGCGTAGTGCAGAGGCGTAGTGCGTAGTGCGTAGTGCAGAGGCGTAGTGCAGAGTGCAGAGGCGTAGTGCATAGTGCAGAGGCGTAGTGCGTAGTGCAGAGGCGT
Source organism: Lissotriton helveticus (assembly GCF_964261635.1). Taxonomy (NCBI): domain Eukaryota; kingdom Metazoa; phylum Chordata; class Amphibia; order Caudata; family Salamandridae; genus Lissotriton; species Lissotriton helveticus. The sequence goes on along the minus strand of NC_136059.1, from coordinate 955,219,515 downwards.
AGTGCGTAGTGCAGAGGCGTAGTGCGTAGTGCAGAGGCGTAGTGCGTAGTGCAGAGGCGTAGTGCAGAGGCGTAGTGCCTAGTGCAGAGTGCAGAGGCGTAGTGCGTAGTGCAGAGGCGTAGTGCGTAGTGCAGAGGCGTAGTGCGTAGTGCAGAGGCGTAGTGCGTAGTGCGTAGTGCGTAGTGCAGAGGCGTAGTGCGTAGTGCAGAGTGCAGAGGCGTAGTGCGTATTGCAGAGGCGTAGTGCAGAGTGCAGAGGCATAGTGCAGAGGCGTAGTGCAGAGGCGTAGTGCAGAGGCGTAGTGCAGAGGCGTAGTGCAGAGTGCGTAGTGCAGAGGCGTAGTGCGTAGTGCAGAGGCGTAGTGCGTAGTGCAGAGGCGTAGTGCAGAGGCGTAGTGCAGAGGCGTAGTGCATAGTGCAGAGGCGTAGTGCGTAGTGCAGAGGCGTAGTGCGTAGTGCAGAGGCGTAGTGCGTAGTGCAGAGTGCAGAGGCGTAGTGCGTAGTGCAGAGGCGTAGTGCGTAGTGCAGAGGCGTAGTGCATAGTGCAGAGGCGTAGTGCGTAGTGCAGAGGCGTAGTGCAGAGTGCAGAGGCGTAGTGCAGAGTGCAGAGGCGTAGTGCGTAGTGCGTAGTGCAGAGGCGTAGTGGGTAGTGCAGAGGCGTAGTGGGTAGTGCAGAGGTGTAGTGCAGAGGCGTAGTGCAGAGGCGTAGTGCAGAGGTGTAGTGCGTAGTGCAGAGGCGTAGTGTGTAGTGCAGAGTGCAGAGGCGTAGTGCGTAGTGCAGAGGCATAGTGCGTAGTGCAGAGGCGTAGTGCAGAGTGCAGAGGTGTAGTGCGTAGTGCAGAGTGCAGAGGCGTAGTGCAGAGTGCAGAGGCGTAGTGCGTAGTGCAGAGGCGTAGTGCAGAGTGCAGAGGCGTAGTGCGTAGTGCAGAGGCGTAGTGCGTAGTGCAGAGGCGTAGTGCGTAGTGCAGAGGCGTAGTGCATAGTGCAGAGTGCAGAGGCGTAGTGCAGAGGCATAGTGCAGAGGCGTAGTGCAGAGTGCAGAGGCGTAGTGCAGAGTGCAGAGGCGTAGTGCGTAGTGCAGAGGCGTAGTGCAGAGGCGTAGTGCAGAGGCGTAGTGCGTAGTGCAGAGGCGTAGTGCGTAGTGCAGAGTGCAGAGGCATAGTGCGTAGTGCAGAGGCGTAGTGCAGAGGCGTAGTGTGTAGTGCAGAGGTGTAGTGCAGAGGCGTAGTGCGTAGTGCAGAGGCGTAGTGCAGAGGCGTGGTGCGTAGTGCAGAGGCGTAGTGCAGAGGCGTAGTGTGTAGTGCAGAGGCGTAGTGCGTAGTGCAGAGGCGTAGTTCGTAGTGCAGAGGCGTAGTGCGTAGTGCAGAGGCGTAGTGCGTAGTGCAGAGGCATAGTGCGTAGTGCAGAGGCGTAGTGCGTAGTGCAGAGGCGTAGTGCGTAGTGCAGAATGCGTAGTGCAGAGGCGTAGTGCGTAGTGCAGAGGCGTAGTGCGTAGTGCAGAGGCGTACTGCGTAGTGCAGAGTGCAGAGGCGTAGTGCGTAGTGCAGAGGCGTAGTGCGTAGTGCAGAGGCGTAGTGCAGAGGCATAGTGCGTAGTGCAGAGGCGTAGTGCGTAGTGCAGAGGCATAGTGCGTAGTGCAGAGGCGTAGTGCAGAGGCGTAGTGCAGAGACGTAGTGCGTAGTGCAGAGGCGTAGTGCGTAGTGCAGAGGCGTAGTGCGTAGTGCAGAGGTGTAGTGCGTAGTGCAGAGGCGTAGTGCAGAGGCGTAGTGCGTAGTGCAAAGGCGTAGTGCGTAGTGCAGAGGCGTGGTGCGTAGTGCAGAGTGAAGCCAATGCATATCTACAGGCTAGCGATGACAGTGCATATCTACAGGCTAGTGAAGTTAATGCATATCTACAGGCTAGCAATGACAGAGCATATCTACAGGCTAGTGAAGCCAATGCATATCTACAGGCTAGCAAGGACAGTGCATATCTACAGGCTTTTGAAGCCAATGCATATCTACAGGCTAGCGATGACAGTGCATATCTACAGGCTCGCGATGACAGTGCATATCTACAGGCTAGCGATGACAGAGCATATCTACAGGCTAGCGATGACAGTGCATAACTACAGGCTAGTGAAGCCAATGCATATCTACAGGCTAGCGATGACAGAGCATATCTACAGGCTAGCGATGACAGTGCATATCTACAGGCTAGCGAAGCCAATGCATATCTACAGGCTAGCGATAACAGTGCATTTCTACAGGCTAGCGATGACAGTGCATATCTACAGGCTAGCGATGACAGTGCATATCTACAGGCTAGTGAAGCCAATGCATATCTACAGGCTAGCGATGACAGTGCATATCTACAGGCTAGCAATGACAGAGCATATCTACAGGCTAGCGATGACAGTGCATATCTACAGGCTAGCGAAGTCAGTGCATATCTACAGGCTAGCGATGACAGTGCATATCTACAGGCTAGCGATGACAGAGCATATCTACAGGCTAGCGATGACAGTGCATAGCTACAGGCTAGCGATGACAGTGCATAGCTACAGGCTAGCGATGACAGTGCATAGCTACATGCTAGCGATGACAGTGCATATCTACAGGCTAGCGATGACAGTGCATATCTACAGGCTAGCGATGACAATGCATATGTACAGGCTAGCAATGACAGAGCATATCTACAGGCTAGAGATGACAGTGCATATCTACAGGCTTTTGAAGCCAATGCATATCTACAGGCTAGCGATGACAGTGCATATCTACAGGCTAGCGATGACAGTGCATATCTACAGGCTAGCGATGACAGTGCATATCTACAGGCTAGCGATGACAGTGCATATCTACAGGCTAGCGATGACAGAGCATATCTACAGGCTAGCGATGACAGTGCATATCTACAGGCTAGCGATGACAGTGCATATCTACAGGCTAGCGATGACAGTGCATATCTACAGGCTAGCGATGACAATGCATATGTACAGGCTAGCAATGACAGAGCATATCTACAGGCTAGCGATGACAGTGCATATCTACAGGCTTTTGAAGCCAATGCATATCTACAGGCTAGCGATGACAGTGCATATCTACAGGCTAGCGATGACAGTGCATATCTACAGGCTAGCGATGACAGTGCATATCTACAGGCTAGCGATGACAGAGCATATCTACAGGCTAGCGATGACAGTGCATAACTACAGGCTAGTGAAGCCAATGCATATCTACAGGCTAGCGATGACAGAGCATATCTACAGGCTAGCGATGACAGTGCATATCTACAGGCTAGCGAAGCCAATGCATATCTACAGGCTAGCGAAGCCAATGCATATCTACAGGCTAGCGATAACAGTGCATATCTACAGGCAAGCGATGACAGAGCATATCTACAGGCTAGCGATGACAGTGCATATCTACAGGCTAGCGATGACAGTGCATATCTACATGCTAGTGAAGCCAATGCATATCTACAGGCTAGCGATGACAGAGCATATCTACAGGCTAGCGATGACAGAGCATATCTACAGGCTAGCGATGACAGCACATATCTACAGGCTAGCGATGACAGTGCATAACTGCAGGCTGGTGAAGCCAATGCATATCTACAGGTTAGCGATGACATGGCATATCTACTGACTAGCGATGACGGTGCATATCTACAGGCTAGTGAAGCCAATGCATATCTACAGGCTAGCGATGACAGTGCATATCTACATGCTAGCGATGACCGAGCATATCTACAGGCTAGCGATGACAGTGCATATCTACAGGCTAGCGATGATAATGCATATCTACAGGCTAGCGACGACAGCGCATATCTTCAGGATAGCAATGACAGCGCATATCTACAGGCTAGCGATGACAGTGCATATCTACAGGCTAGCGATGACGGTGCATACCTACAGGCTAGTGAAGCCAATGCATATCTAGCTAGGCTAGCGATGACAGTGCATATCTACAGGCTAGCGATGACAGAGCATATCTACAGGCTAGCGATGACAGCGCATATCTACAGGCTAGCGATGACAGTGCATAACTACAGGCTAGCGATGACGGTGCATATCTACAGGCTAGTGAAGCCAATGCATATCTACAGGCTAGCAATGACAGTGCATATCTACAGGCTAGCGATGACAGTGCATATCTACAGGCTAGCTATGATAATGCATATCTACAGGCTAGCGACGACAGCGCATATCTACAGGATAGCAATGACAGCGCATATCTACAGGCTAGCGATGACAGTGCATATCTACAGGCTAGCGATGACGGTGCATACCTACAGGCTAGTGAAGCCAATGCATATCTAGCTAGGCTAGCGATGACAGTGCATATCTACAGGCTAGCGATGACAGAGCATATCTACAGGCTAGCGATGACAGCGCATATCTACAGGCTAGCGATGACAGTGCATAACTACAGGCTAGCGATGACGGTGCATATCTACAGGCTAGTGAAGCAAATGCATATTTACAGGTTAGTAATGACAGTGCATATCTACAGGCTAGCGATGACGGTGCATATCTACAGGCTAGTGAAGCCAATGCATATCTACAGGCTAGCAATGACAGTGCATATCTACAGGCTAGCGATGACAGTGCATATCTACAGGCTAGCTATGATAATGCATATCTACAGGCTAGCGACGACAGCGCATATCTACAGGATAGCAATGACAGCGCATATCTACAGGCTAGCGATGACAGTGCATATCTACAGGCTAGCGATGACGGTGCATACCCACAGGCTAGTGACGCCAATGCATATCTACAGGCTAGCGATGACAGTGCATATCTACAGGCTAGCGATGACAGTGCATAGACTCACAAGGAGACCACAGGCAGCTGAGGTGCAATCTTCTCCCACTCACAAGAACGACATCACAGGCAGCAGCAGTGCAAGCTTCTTACACTCACAAGGAGACCACAGGCAGCAGAGGTGCAAGCTTCTCACACTCACAAGAAGGACATCACAGGCAAGTGGTGCAATATTCGCACACTCACAAGGAGATTACTGGCAGTACACACCACATGAACACACTCCATAACACATAGCAACAATATATTGGCATTTACAATGCCATTAGCTCAAACTCAAATAAATCCGAGCCCGATTGCATTTCTAATGCTTGTCATTTTAGGGCACTGCTTATTTTCAAGTGCATGGGCACCAACTCAAGCGTTTACATTTGCCTGTGAAACATCACCAGTCAGTCGTAGAGAGCGGAGCGAGCAAAAAAATGTAATAAGTTCTTCCAGATTATTACTGAGTTTACCACTAGCTTAAGAAGGCACCAACTACTAGACTGCTAGCCCCACATTGACACCATCTGTAACCAGAACGTATTTATGCCATGTTTTGTTTATAGATGATATATATATATATATATATATATATATATATATATATATATATATTTTGCTTACATCTTTGGCACCCTTTGACAAATATTCATAAAAAATTCCACAAACAAAGTCTCATACACCTCAGTTCCTTCCTGAAATGTTTAGGGGTGAAAGTGGGGCCTGAGAAAAAGGGGTGGATGTGTCCCAAAATACATTTTCCTCATTCATTTTTCCATTGGAAAATTGGAAATAGCTGTAGCCAAAACGGCTCAGTAGGATTACACCACATTTAACAGAGAGCAAGATCTTCGTCCAGAAAGCATGCTTTTGTGATTGGCTGTATTTATGTTCAGAAGTGTTCGAGAAATAAAGGTTAAACAAATATAGATATTTTGTGCCACAGAGGATCCGCAGAGCAGACAGATCTTAAGATAAGATCTGATTGGCTCCCACCACATCAACAAAGATGTGGCAGCAGCCATTTTTGGTCTCAGGGTTTCAGTCCCCTGTCCTATTAAAACGTTTTTTTTTAAAACCTATGGGTGCAACATAAAGTTTTAAACTGAATAACCACTGAAATTCACCCATTATAGTTATCTCCAGTAACTATTATTATAAGGTAATTATAACTCGCGCCGCCACCATGCACAGCCTTGACATTAAAGATATAATTTCAGATATTGCAGTGATGTTATCAATGAGGACATAGGACATTTCATGAGCGATGTAATATGGCAAGTAATTAGCAGTGCATGGAGAGGGCACGAGTAATAGGTACCTTAGGGCATGATTTATTTAACTGGTGAATTTAGTGTTTTTTTTGTTGTTAAAATGTTATGTTGGCACTGAAACTTTCACCTAACTATAACATTACTTTAACCTTTGTTTTTATCAGTGAATTTCTAGTTTTTTTTAAAGTAAAGTAACTCCCAAGGTAAGACCGCGGTACATTTAAAATAAAATATATAAAAGCGTATAAATATTTTTCTCTACCTATCACCACTTTAATAAAGTTGATAGGGGGGAAATATTAAACCAATTACATGCCTACATCTAAATGTGAAACGCAGAACACATGCTAAGTGTATCTAAAACCAACATGGCTGCCTTTAGCTTTTGTAAAGGCAGTCATTAGCCAATCAAATAATGACTTATCATCGCTATGTACAGTGGTATTTCCGCAAAATAGCACAAAACTTCACAAAAATATAGCGATAACAGATATTACTAAGTTAAAATACATTATAACTTAAAAAATGCTTAGCCTACTAACATGTAGTACCCAAAATGATCAGCTGCGCACCATAATGTTTCACCCTGCCAAATGTCATGTAAATCTGTTTAGCTGTTTTTGAGTTATATCCAGTACAATAGTCTATGAAAAATGAGTTTGGGGAAAAATCGTTTTGGGACCCCCCCCTTATATCTTTGCATCCCCTTGAGCAATCACCGCAAATCTTTGCATCTTCTGCCAATGTAGAAGGAAGAATAGGTCTGCACAGTGCTCCCTGTCTAAAATGTAATGGTATTTGGTTTCTCCATGCTTGGCATGTTTGATCTACTAGTTCATCCCTAGCAAACTGCACCCAGGTCCTGTACATAAAATGCTACTAGTGGGTCTTTAGCACTGATTGTGCCACCAACATGAGTAGTCTTGCACACATGTCTCAGGCCTGCCACTGCAGTGTCTGTATGTGCAGTTTTAAGTTGCCATTTCGACCTGGCAAGTTCACCCACTTGCCAGGCCCAACCCTTCCCTTGTATTACATGTATGGCACCACTAAGGTACACCAATGGTATCCCCATGGGCAGGGTGCAGTGTTTTTAAAGGTAGGACATGTACCGTTGTGTGTTGCATCCTTGTAGTGAAATACTTCTAATTTCTTTTTTCACTGCAGCAAGGACTATCTCTCCCATAGGTTAGCAGTGAAGCTGCCTTATAACATCTTACAAATGTACCTGCCAATTGGGAGCTGATAGAAAATTGGAGTTTGGTGTCTCTGGACTCACAATTTAAAAACACATCTTTTCGTGAAGTTTGTTTTTAAATTGCAGGTCTCAAAATGGCACTTTTTGATAGTTTATGAGAAAACCGAGATTCATCCTTACGCTCTTTTACTGATGCACTGCGATAAGTGGGAACAACTCCCTCCAAAGTGTCACATTCCTCCAAGTAGTCCATATTACTACATTTAACCAACATGATTATCACCCTCCTTATTAGTATCTGTTTCTTAATGTTCTTCACCACCACGGAGACAGCGAGGTACAATCTGCAATCTAAATTCATCAGTGTGTGGGGTGATCTCCCTGGAGGCAGGTGGGGAATGGAATGTGCTAGATCAGGAGATTGACCAGCGACGTGCTAGGGGGAGGCAGATGGAAACTGGGGCATTCAAGTTAGGTTTACTATTATCCGCACTGGGATGGATTGATGCATGGAGAATGTCTCAACCTGCCGAAGCTGGCTACACATATTGTTCGTCAGTACATGGCTCCTTTTCTAGGCTCGACTACCTCTTAATCCCCACTAATTATTCCCCCAGAGTCTCGGAAATTGACATTTTGCCTAGGGGGCTGTCTGATAACTCCCCCAAGGCCCTCAGGCTCCACATTGGTCCGGAGTGTCTGCCTTTCCACTGGCTCATGCCACCTTGGCATCTGCGAAATCCATCCTATAACACACTGTCGTACCGGTCCCCTACAGAGTATTTTATCATTAACCTGGATACCTCGTCCTCCAGTGCTTTATTATGGGAAGCTCTCAAACCAACATTGCATGGGGTTGATATTAGTTAATGTGCTGGTGAACATAAGCGTAAAACACACACCTTAGTGGCTCTTGAGACTTAGATGAATACCCAAGAAGAAAGCAGTGAACATACTCTTGACTGATATTGATAAAGCGTTTAACTCAGTCAGCTGGGAATACTTATTCGTTCTACTCCAGAACATACATTTTGGCCTGTGGCTCCTCTCTTATATCTGCCTTTTATATGCAGATTTGACAGCCTCGGTCCAGGTGGTGAACGAGGTGTCATGTCTTTTCAGATCCACAGGGGCATGAGAAAGGGGTGCCCTATGTCCTCCCTGTTGTTTGCCCTAACCATGGAGCCGTTGGCTGCATGTATAAGGGTGGATGCTCAGGTACGTGACTTTGAGTGGTCACCACAGTTATCCTTACAAATTCGCATACTTTGGGCCTCATATTTTGCAGATTATGCAGATATTCGGCGAGACATCTGGGCTATACAAGAATCCTGGGAAGTCTGTTACCTGACCCCAAACAATCCTAAACCGCCTGTGCTATATATGTTGCCGAAGGTGCACAAGCACCCCACAAGACCACCGTTACGACCAATTGTTTCCACTAAAGGGAGCATTCACGAAACCATCGGCAAGTTTTTGGACAGATATTTTCAACCATTTGTTTTGAATACCAGATCACATGTTCGAGGCACTACTGATTATTTGGTCAAATTGAAACAAGCCATAGATTCGCTGGATGACCAAGAGTTGGTATTGTGTACAGTGGACGTCTGTTCACTGTACACTTCTATACCTCATGACCTAGGAATAACGGCCGCGCAGCACGAACTATCCAACTCGAATCTGGATGCTGACATGCAGGTATTACTCATGGAATTTATGGTATTTACTTTATACCACAGTTATTTTACGGTGTTTGACAAATGGTTTCATCAGTTATGCGGAACCACCATGGGAAATTGTGCGGCGCCGTCGTACGCTAATATATTCATGAAATCCTTTGAAGAATCACATATATTGTCTCAACCATCATGGCAAGAGTGTGGCAAGCTTTATTTGAGATTTATTGACGACATTTTTATCCTGTGGGCAGGAACAGAGAACGCTCTCATTGATTTTTTGAAATCATGGAATGTAGTTAATGATCGAGTACAGATTACTTGGACCCTTGATAGAGAGTGCATTCACTTCTTAGATGTGAAGATTGAACGACAAGCAGGAAAGGTGACTACAACCATATTTCGTAAGCCCACCGATCGCAACTCGATTCTACATTACCAGAGTTTCCATCGACCTGGGTTGAAACAAAATTTACCTCTCTCTCAGTTGTTGCGTGTCAAACGCATTGTATCATCTGACAAATGATGCAAAGAAGAAATGTCTAACATGGTGGAAAGGTTCAAAGCACGTGGTTATCCCCAACAATCAGTGGATAAGGCAGTTGCCCGGTGTGGGAACATGAAGAGAGATGATCTTCTGCAAGTCAAACCCAAAACTGAAAACACTCAGATGGTGGTAGTCTCCAAGTATACTGTCATTAGCAATCAATTCAGAAATATCATCTCCAAACATTGGTCTCTACTCAGTCTGGAACCTGATTTTCAGGGAGCCTTCGCACAGCCACCGTTGTTTGCCTACACAAGGGGACGCAATCTAACAGAGATTTTGTCTAAACCCAGAGAACAGATCAAACCAGAAGTGTTTAAGGGTCTCAGACCTTGCTACAATTGTAGCAATTGTAACAATTGCATACAAGGTAATGTCACTAATCATCCCATGGAGGGTCACCCGATTAAACTGCGAGTCAACGCCACCTGCAATTCTGCTAACGCAATTTACTTGTTGAAGTGTCCCTGTGGGAAGTGCTATGTTGGTCACACTGAAAGAAAAATACGAGTGCGGATATTGGAGCACAAAAGCAACATAAGAACTGGAAACATCAAATCAACAGTAGCTGCACATTTTCTGGAACAAAAACATACAGTAGCCCAATTGAAATATCTAATATTGGAGCATGTGACACTCACACACAACAACAAAAATACGTTATTGAAAAGAGAGAACTTTTGGATCCGCTTCTTGGCGACGATGCAGCCACACGGATTAAATGACAGAATGGAATTCCTGTGCTACCTATAGACTGTACATCATCTGCTATTTTTATGTTACTATCTTGATATATGCATCATGTATAGATTTTTAGTTACCATCGTGAAGGTTTGATTGCAATTCTACATGTTTGTGAGTTCATTATATGTGGGATTATATTTGGGTCCTGTGCGTTTCTGTTTAGCATTACGGTTTACATGAAGTTTCAGTTCCACCCACTGTTTGTTTGTTTAGCCGCTTCTGCACTTTGACTCTTTCAACATGGCGCTAGTCTTTTCACCATTCCTTAGTCCTTTATCTATGACTAATTTACACGCGGCACATTTATTAATCTCACTGATACACTGATGGCAACAGGTTTCTAGCTGGTCGCTGAACGAGGGTGTCCACGGATTCAAATAATTGTAAGTACCTCTACAGAGGACTACCGTTACAGTGTAGTGTTCATGCACGTTTACCGTGTGTGTTTCATATGCGGTTTCACGTTTCTACAGGTTTTGACGATCTTATTGTTACATGGATGTGATCATCCCCGTGAGTAGTGCGAGCAGAGGCGCATTGTTTATCATTTGTTGGGCACATGGAACTATGTTCCGCACATTACTGAGCACATGTTTTTAGGTGATCGCTGTTTTGTTATCATTGCGATATTGCGTATTATTCGTTTTTGTGAATTTTCCCGCGCTACTAACTCACTTACACTCCCTTAGTTTGTGAACCGATATCACCTCCTAGATTTTTTCACTTGGTTATATTTTTTGAGCATGATGGTACATTTTCACTAAACACCTGTTGATGTAACTGCATAGCATGGCGTCTTTAGGAATCTTATAGTGACAGTATGATGTATATGAACTACTCAGTGATAGTATGATGTTTTCTTTTATGTTGTAGAGCATTCCCCTGAAGAAGGGCTAGTCATCAGCCCGAAATGCATTGGGACTGTTAATGTTGGATGATATTTTTACTTGGATTATGTTTACAAAACCTATTTTCAAGCATTGATGAACTACTCATGAAGCTAATGAGTGTGGATTAAAACATGAGGAACCTTTCAAATTTGTGAATTTAACTTTCTGATGAACTATGCTTAAACTTTAAGACTTTGCAGTCATTTGAGTGCTGTGCACCGGGGAGTCTTCCTCCAAGTTGAGGAAGCTGTGTAGTAGTCTTCTGTTGTTCACGCTGGCAGGCACAGACAGCGTCATCTCTGGAAGCACGCCACAGAGCGTTAAAAGGGGTTAATTTTGAATTTACCCAGCTGTGCAAGTCGTTCTCAAATTCCTAGTCAGTTCACTATTTTCTGTCCCTAGGACTTAGCACGCTATTTTGAAGAAAATGAATTATGATTTAGTATCCAATATGACTGAACTTAAGGCTGACACTTTCGCCTTCGCGGCGGGTGACGCAGATAAAATTTATGGAATGATCCAGGAGGAAGTAGTCTCCGCAGCCAACACCCGCAGTGTAGAGAGTAACATCAAACAATTGCTCTACCTACTTAAGAAGGAATCCAACCAGAAACTTCATGCTTGCACACTCGTGCGGTATCACCGAGCCAGCGGATCCCTAGGGGCCTACGGGTACCCCTCAAACCATTATTGTGCAAAAACAATGTGAGGTTTGTTGAGAGATGGTTCGCCATCCTCAACAAATGCTCGCGTGACTTGATTCTTCTCATTATAGAGGAACTTTCTAAAACGCTTGAAGATCTAGCCCAGGAAATAAAAAACGTACGCACTGAGCTGGACAATGCCATGGAAGCTGCCGATCTGGTTAAAATGTTGGAGGATGTTAATGTCCAACTGGAAAAACACACTCGTGAGACACAGGAACGCAAATTTCGGAAATATAAAAGGGATACCATCGATTACAAGCTCGGCGAGGTATACACTTGGGCAGAAGTGTATGCCCGCCGACGCCCCAATCGCCCTTATAATCCTTACTCTGAAAATGAAACTTCCTCATCCGATGGTGACGCCAGAGCACAAACAGCTGCTAGACCATCCTCTCGTGCTGAGCAACAACAACCTAGCACTTCTAACACTGCGGTTCATTTTTTAGAGCAGGGCCAAGATCAACCCACCGACCCAGGCGGGGAAAAACCCGCAGAGGTAGAAAAAGAGCAACCCAAAGCCAAAAAGGGCAACCGTCGGAAATAAATGATCAGGATAATTTGGTGATTAACATCTCTGCTACACAGTTGAATGATGAGGAAACACGCATTTTGCAGAAAGGTCAGTCCTTTGTACCAACCACCAGAACTAACACCTTGGAATTAGAGGTCAGTACCTTTAAGCTTGTTCGCAACATTCGGTTACGCCACTATTTTCAGAATGTAGTGACTACACCCACGCAAGAGGATAATATGTTACGAGGGCTTCGCCCCCACAGTACTTTCAAGGCTCCGGTGAGCCATAGGATTATTGACATGTTCGAAAACCTGGTGAAAAGAGACATTGCCACACTGCCCTTTCAATCCAGGAGTAAGCAAGATAACCTGACCAAAAAGGAGAAGAACATTCTGCAAAAAATTGCGAACAATCCTTCCATAGTGTGTCAAACTGCTGATAAGGGGGGCGCCCTTGTTATCATGGACGCCTCTTATTATGAAGAACAAGTTCAAGCTCACACACTGGATCCTAACACTTATGCACCGCTATCAAATGATCCCACTAATGAATTTGTTTCTATCCTAATTAAAATCATCAACCAAGCTTTTGACAATGGAACGATCACAGATCGAGTTAGACGTTACCTGACACCAAACAATCCTAAACCGCCTGTGCTATATATGTTGCCGAAGGTGCACAAGCACCCCACGAGACCACCGTTACGACCAATTGTTTCCACTAAAGGGAGCATTCACGAAACCATCGGCAAGTTTTTGGACAGATATTTTCAACCATTTGTTTTGAATACCATATCACATGTTCGAGACACTACTGATTTTTTGGTCAAATTGAAACAAGCCATAGATTCGCTGGATGACCAAGAGTTGGTATTGTGTACAGTAGACGTCTGTTCACTGTACACTTTGATACCTCATGACCTAGGGATAACGGCCGTGCAGCACGAACTATCCAACTCGAATCTGGATGCTGACATGCAGGTATTACTCATGGAATTTATGGTATTTAATTTATACCACAGTTATTTTACGGTGTTTGACAAATGGTTTCATCAGTTATGCGGAACCGCCATGGGAAATTGTGTGGCGCCGTCGTACGCTAATATATTCATGAAATCCTTTGAAGAATCACATATATTGTCTCAACCATCATGGCAAGAGTGTGGCAAGCTTTATTTGAGATTTATTGATGACATTTTTATCCTGTGGGCAGGAACAGAGAACGCTCTCATTGATTTTTTGAAATCATGGAATGGAGTTAATGATCGAGTACAGTTTACTTGGACCCTTGATAGAGAGTGCATTCACTTCTTAGATGTGAAGATTGAACGACAAGCAGGAAAGGTGACCACAACCATGTTTCGTAAGCCCACCGATCGCAACTCGATTCTACATTACCAGAGTTTCCATCGACCTGGGTTGAAACAAAATTTACCTCTCTCTCAGTTGTTGCGTGTCAAACACATTGTATCATCTGACAATTTATGCAAAGAAGAAATGTCTAACATGGTGGAAAGGTTCAAAGCACGTGGTTATCCCTAACAATCAGTGGATAAGGCAGTTGCCCGGTGTGGGAACATGAAGAGAGATGATCTTCTGCAAGTCAAACCCAAAACTGAAAACACTCGGATGGTGGTAGTCTCCAAGTATACTGTCATTAGCAATCAATTCAGAAATATCATCTCCAAACATTGGTCTCTACTCAGTCTGGAACCTGATTTTCAGGGAGCCTTCGCACAGCCACCGTTGTTTGCCTACACAAGGGGACGCAATCTAACAGAGATTTTGTCTAAACCCAGAGAACAGATCAAACCAGAAGTGTTTAAGGGTCTCAGACCTTGCTACAATTGTAGCAATTGTAACAATTGCATACAAGGTAATGTCACTAATCATCCCATGAAGGGTCACCCGATTAAACTGCGAGTCAACGCCACCTGCAATTCTGCTAACGCAATTTAGTTGTTGAAGTGTCCCCGTTGTGGGAAGTGCTATGTTGGTCACACTGAAAGAAAAATACGAGTGCGGTTATTGGAGCACAAAAGCAACATAAGAACTGGGAACATCAAATCAACAGTAGCTGCACTTTTTCTGGAACAAAAACATACAGTAGCACAATTGAAATATCTAATATTGGAGCAAGTGACACTCACACACAACAACAAAAATACGTTATTGAAAAGAGAGAACTTTTGGATCCGCTTCTTGGTGACGATGCAGCCACACGGATTAAATGACAGAATGGAATTCCTGTGCTACCTATAGACTGTACATCATCTGCTATTTTTATGTTACTATCTTGATATATGCATCATGTATAGATTTTTAGTTACCATCGTGAAGGTTTGATTGCAATTCTACATGTTTGTGAGTTCATTATATGTGGGATTATATTTGGGTCCTGTGCGTTTCTGTTTAGCATTACGGTTTACATGAAGTTTCAGTTCCACCCACTGTTTGTTTGTTTAGCCGCTTCTGCACTTTGACTGTTTCAACATGGCGCTGGTCTTTTCACCATTCCTTAGTCCTTTATCTATGACTAATTTACACGCGGCACGTTTATTAATCTCACTGATACACTGATGGCAACAGGTTTTTAGCTGGTCGCTGAACGAGGGTGTCCACGGATTCAAATAATTGTAAGTACCTCTACAGAGGAATACCGTTACAGTGTAGTGTTCATGCACGTTTACCGTGTGTGTTTCATATGTTGTTTCTCGTTTCTACAGGTTTTGACGATCTTGTTGTTACACGGATGTGATCATCCCCGTGAGTAGTGCGAGCAGAGGCGCATTGTTTATCATTTGTTGGGCACATGGAACTAAGTTCCGCACATTACTGAGCACATGTTTTTAGGTGATCGCTGTTTTGTTATCATTGCGATATTGCGTATTATTCGTTTTTGTGAATTTTCCCGCGCTACTAACTCACTTACACTCCCTTAGTTTGTGAACCGATATCACCTCCTAGATTTTTTCACTTGGTTATATTTTTTGAGCATGATGGTACATTTTCACTAAACACCTGTTGATGTAACTGCATAGCATGGCGTCTTTAGGAATCTTATAGTGACAGTATGATGTATATGAACTACTCAGTGATAGTATGATGTTTTCTTTTATGTTGTAGAGCATTCCCCTGAAGAAGGGCTAGTCATCAGCCCGAAATGCATTGGGACTGTTAATGTTGGATGATATTTTCACTTGGATTATGTTTACAAAACATATTTTCAAGCATTGATGAACTACTCATGAAGCTAATGAGTGTGGATTAAAACATGAGGAACCTTTCAAATTTGTGAATTTAACTTTCTGATGAACTATGCTTAAACTTTAAGACTTTGCAGTCATTTGAGTGCTGTGCACCGGGGAGTCTTCCTCCAAGTTGAGGAAGCTGTGTAGTAGTCTTCTGTTGTTCACGCTGGCAGGCACAGACAGCGTCATCTCTGGAAGCACGCCACATAGCGTTAAAAGGGGTTAATTTTGAATTTACCCAGCTGTGCAAGTCGTTCTCAAATTCCTAGTCAGTTCACTATTTTCTGTCCCGAGGACTTAGCACGCTATTTTGAAGAAAATGAATTATGATTTAGTATCCAATATGACTGAACTCAAGGCTGACACTTTCGCCTTCACGGCGGGTGACGCAGATAAAATCTATGGAATGATCCAGGAGGAAGTAGTCTCCGCAGCCAACACCCGCAGTGTAGAGAGTAACATCAAACAATTGCTCTACCTACTTAAGAAGGAATCCAATCAGAAACTTCAGGCTTGCACACTCGTGCGGTATCACCGAGCCAGCGGATCCCTAGGGTCCTACGGGTACCCCTCAAACCATTATTGTGCAAAAACAATGTGAGGTTTGTTGAGAGATGGTTTGCCATCCTCAACAAATGCTCGCGTGACTTGATTCTTCTCATTATAGAGGAACTTTCTAAAACGCTTGAAGATCTAGCCCAGGAAATAAAAAACGTACGCACTGATCTGGACAATGCCATGGAAGCTGCCGATCTGGTTAAAATGTTGGAGGATGTTAATGTCCAACTGGAAAAACACACTCGTGAGACACAGGAACGCAAATTTCGGAAATATAAAAGGGATACCCTCGATTACAAGCTCGGCGAGGTATACACTTGGGCAGAAGTGTATGCCCGCCGACGCCCCAATCGCCCTTATAATCCTTACTCTGAAAATGAAACTTCCTCATCCGATGGTGACGCCAGAGCACAAACAGCTGCTAGACCATCCTCTAGTGCTGAGCAACAACAACCTAGCACTTCTAACACTGCGGTTCATTTTTTAGAGCAGGGCCAAGATCAACCCACCGACCCAGGCGGGGAAAAACCCGCAGAGGTAGAAAAAGAGCAACCCAAAGCCAAAAAGGGCAACCGTCGGAAATAAATGATCAGGATAATTTGGTGATTAACATCTCTGCTACACAGTTGAATGATGAGGAAACACGCATTTTGCAGAAAGGTCAGTCCTTTGTACCAACCACCAGAACTAACACCTTGGAATTAGAGGTCAGTACCTTTAAGCTTGTTCGCAACATTCGGTTACGCCACTATTTTCAGAATGTAGTGACTACACCCACGCAAGAGGATAATATGTTACGAGGGCTTCGCCCCCACAGTACTTTCATTGCTCCGGTGAGCCATAGGATTATTGACATGTTCGAAAACCTGGTGAAAAGAGACATTGCCACACTGCCCTTTCAATCCAGGAGTAAGCAAGATAACCTGACCAAAAAGGGGAAGAACATTCTGCAAAAAATTGCGAACAATCCTTCCATAGTGTGTCAAACTGCTGATAAGGGGGGCGCCCTTGTTATCATGGACGCCTCTTATTATGAAGAACAAGTTCAAGCTCACACACTGGATCCTAACACTTATGCACCGCTATCAAATGATCCCACTAATGAATTTGTTTCTATCCTAATTAAAATCATCAACCAAGCTTTTGACAATGGAACGATCACAGATCGAGTTAGACGTTACCTGACACCAAACAATCCTAAACCGCCTGTGCTATATATGTTGCCGAAGGTGCACAAGCACCCCACGAGACCACCGTTACGACCAATTGTTTCCACTAAAGGGAGCATTCACGAAACCATCGGCAAGTTTTTGGACAGATATTTTCAACCATTTGTTTTGAATACCATATCACATGTTCGAGACACTACTGATTTTTTGGTCAAATTGAAACAAGCCATAGATTCGCTGGATGACCAAGAGTTGGTATTGTGTACAGTAGACGTCTGTTCACTGTACACTTTGATACCTCATGACCTAGGGATAACGGCCGTGCAGCACGAACTATCCAACTCGAATCTGGATGCTGACATGCAGGTATTACTCATGGAATTTATGGTATTTACTTTATACCACAGTTATTTTACGGTGTTTGACAAATGGTTTCATCAGTTATGCGGAACCGCCATGGGAAATTGTGTGGCGCCGTCGTACGCTAATATATTCATGAAATCCTTTGAAGAATCACATATATTGTCTCAACCATCATGGCAAGAGTGTGGCAAGCTTTATTTGAGATTTATTGATGACATTTTTATCCTGTGGGCAGGAACAGAGAACGCTCTCATTGATTTTTTGAAATCATGGAATGGAGTTAATGATCGAGTACAGTTTACTTGGACCCTTGATAGAGAGTGCATTCACTTCTTAGATGTGAAGATTGAACGACAAGCAGGAAAGGTGACCACAACCATATTTCGTAAGCCCACCGATCGCAACTCGATTCTACATTACCAGAGTTTCCATCGACCTGGGTTGAAACAAAATTTACCTCTCTCTCAGTTGTTGCGTGTCAAACACATTGTATCATCTGACAATTTATGCAAAGAAGAAATGTCTAACATGGTGGAAAGGTTCAAAGCACGTGGTTATCCCTAACAATCAGTGGATAAGGCAGTTGCCCGGTGTGGGAACATGAAGAGAGATGATCTTCTGCAAGTCAAACCCAAAACTGAAAACACTCGGATGGTGGTAGTCTCCAAGTATACTGTCATTAGCAATCAATTCAGAAATATCATCTCCAAACATTGGTCTCTACTCAGTCTGGAACCTGATTTTCAGGGAGCCTTCGCACAGCCACCGTTGTTTGCCTACACAAGGGGACGCAATCTAACAGAGATTTTGTCTAAACCCAGAGAACAGATCAAACCAGAAGTGTTTAAGGGTCTCAGACCTTGCTACAATTGTAGCAATTGTAACAATTGCATACAAGGTAATGTCACTAATCATCCCATGAAGGGTCACCCGATTAAACTGCGAGTCAACGCCACCTGCAATTCTGCTAACGCAATTTAGTTGTTGAAGTGTCCCCGTTGTGGGAAGTGCTATGTTGGTCACACTGAAAGAAAAATACGAGTGCGGTTATTGGAGCACAAAAGCAACATAACAACTGGGAACATCAAATCAACAGTAGCTGCACATTTTCTGGAACAAAAACATACAGTAGCACAATTGAAATATCTAATATTGGAGCAAGTGACACTCACACACAACAACAAAAATACGTTATTGAAAAGAGAGAACTTTTGGATCCGCTTCTTGGTGACGATGCAGCCACACGGATTAAATGACAGAATGGAATTCCTGTGCTACCTATAGACTGTACATCATCTGCTATTTTTATGTTACTATCTTGATATATGCATCATGTATAGATTTTTAGTTACCATCGTGAAGGTTTGATTGCAATTCTACATGTTTGTGAGTTCATTATATGTGGGATTATATTTGGGTCCTGTGCGTTTCTGTTTAGCATTACGGTTTACATGAAGTTTCAGTTCCACCCACTGTTTGTTTGTTTAGCCGCTTCTGCACTTTGACTGTTTCAACATGGCGCTGGTCTTTTCACCATTCCTTAGTCCTTTATCTATGACTAATTTACACGCGGCACGTTTATTAATCTCACTGATACACTGATGGCAACAGGTTTTTAGCTGGTCGCTGAACGAGGGTGTCCACGGATTCAAATAATTGTAAGTACCTCTACAGAGGAATACCGTTACAGTGTAGTGTTCATGCACGTTTACCGTGTGTGTTTCATATGTTGTTTCACGTTTCTACAGGTTTTGACGATCTTGTTGTTACACGGATGTGATCATCCCCGTGAGTAGTGCGAGCAGAGGCGCATTGTTTATCATTTGTTGGGCACATGGAACTAAGTTCCGCACATTACTGAGCACATGTTTTTAGGTGATCGCTGTTTTGTTATCATTGCGATATTGCGTATTATTCGTTTTTGTGAATTTTCCCGCGCTACTAACTCACTTACACTCCCTTAGTTTGTGAACCGATATCACCTCCTAGATTTTTTCACTTGGTTATATTTTTTGAGCATGATGGTACATTTTCACTAAACACCTGTTGATGTAACTGCATAGCATGGCGTCTTTAGGAATCTTATAGTGACAGTATGATGTATATGAACTACTCAGTGATAGTATGATGTTTTCTTTTATGTTGTAGAGCATTCCCCTGAAGAAGGGCTAGTCATCAGCCCGAAATGCATTGGGACTGTTAATGTTGGATGATATTTTCACTTGGATTATGTTTACAAAACATATTTTCAAGCATTGATGAACTACTCATGAAGCTAATGAGTGTGGATTAAAACATGAGGAACCTTTCAAATTTGTGAATTTAACTTTCTGATGAACTATGCTTAAACTTTAAGACTTTGCAGTCATTTGAGTGCTGTGCACCGGGGAGTCTTCCTCCAAGTTGAGGAAGCTGTGTAGTAGTCTTCTGTTGTTCACGCTGGCAGGCACAGACAGCGTCATCTCTGGAAGCACGCCACATAGCGTTAAAAGGGGTTAATTTTGAATTTACCCAGCTGTGCAAGTCGTTCTCAAATTCCTATTCAGTTCACTATTTTCTGTCCCGAGGACTTAGCACGCTATTTTGAAGAAAATGAATTATGATTTAGTATCCAATATGACTGAACTCAAGGCTGACACTTTCGCCTTCACGGCGGGTGACGCAGATAAAATCTATGGAATGATCCAGGAGGAAGTAGTCTCCGCAGCCAACACCCGCAGTGTAGAGAGTAACATCAAACAATTGCTCTACCTACTTAAGAAGGAATCCAATCAGAAACTTCAGGCTTGCACACTCGTGCGGTATCACCGAGCCAGCGGATCCCTAGGGGCCTACGGGTACCCCTCAAACCATTATTGTGCAAAAACAATGTGAGGTTTGTTGAGAGATGGTTTGCCATCCTCAACAAATGCTCGCGTGACTTGATTCTTCTCATTATAGAGGAACTTTCTAAAACGCTTGAAGATCTAGCCCAGGAAATAAAAACCGTACGCACTGATCTGGACAATGCCATGGAAGCTGCCGATCTGGTTAAAATGTTGGAGGATGTTAATGTCCAACTGGAAAAACACACTCGTGAGACACAGGAACGCAAATTTCGGAAATATAAAAGGGATACCATCGATTACAAGCTCGGCGAGGTATACACTTGGGCAGAGGTGTATGCCCGCCGACGCCCCAATCGCCCTTATAATCCTTACTCTGAAAATGAAACTTCCTCATCCGATGGTGACGCCAGAGCACAAACAGCTGCTAGACCATCCTCTAGTGCTGAGCAACAACAACCTAGCACTTCTAACACTGCGGTTCATTTTTTAGAGCAGGGCCAAGATCAACCCACCGACCCAGGCGGGGAAAAACCCGCAGAGGTAGAAAAAGAGCAACCCAAAGCCAAAAAGGGCAACCGTCGGAAATAAATGATCAGGATAATTTGGTGATTAACATCTTTGCTACACAGTTGAATGATGAGGAAACACGCATTTTGCAGAAAGGTCAGTCCTTTGTACCAACCACCAGAACTAACACCTTGGAATTAGAGGTCAGTACCTTTAAGCTTGTTCGCAACATTCGGTTACGCCACTATTTTCAGAATGTAGTGACTACACCCACGCAAGAGGATAATATGTTACGAGGGCTTCGCCCCCACAGTACTTTCATGGCTCCGGTGAGCCATAGGATTATTAACATGTTCGAAAACCTGGTGAAAAGAGACATTGCCACACTGCCCTTTCAATCCAGGAGTAAGCAAGATAACCTGACCAAAAAGGAGAAGAGCATTCTGCAAAAAATTGCGAACAATCCTTCCATAGTGTGTCAAACTGCTGATAAGGGGGGCGCCCTTGTTATCATGGACGCCTCTTATTATGAAGAACAAGTTCAAGCTCACACACTGGATCCTAACACTTATGCACCGCTATCAAATGATCCCACTAATGAATTTGTTTCTATCCTAATTAAAATCATCAACCAAGCTTTTGACAATGGAACGATCACTGATCGAGTTAGACGTTACCTGACACCAAACAATCCTAAACCGCCTGTGCTATATATGTTGCCGAAGGTGCACAAGCACCCCACGAGACCACCGTTACGACCAATTGTTTCCACTAAAGGGAGCATTCACGAAACCATCGGCAAGTTTTTGGACAGATATTTTCAACCATTTGTTTTGAATACCAGATCACATGTTCGAGACACTACTGATTTTTTGGTCAAATTGAAACAAGCCATAGATTCGCTGGATGACCAAGAGTTGGTATTGTGTACAGTGGACGTCTGTTCACTGTACACTTCGATACCTCATGACCTAGGGATAACGGCCGTGGAGCACGAACTATCCAACTCGAATCTGGATGCTGACATGCAGGTATTACTCATGGAATTTATGGTATTTACTTTATACCACAGTTATTTTACGGTGTTTGACAAATGGTTTCATCAGTTATGCGGAACCGCCATGGGAAATTGTGCGGGGCCGTCGTACGCTAATATATTCATGAAATCCTTTGAAGAATCACATATATTGTCTCAACCATCATGGCAAGAGTGTGGCAAGCTTTATTTGAGATTTATTGACGACATTTTTATCCTGTGGGCAGGAACAGAGAACGCTCTCATTGATTTTTTGAAATCATGGAATGGAGTTAATGATCGAGTACAGTTTACTTGGACCCTTGATAGAGAGTGCATTCACTTCTTAGATGTGAAGATTGAACGACAAGCAGGAAAGGTGACCACAACCATATTTCGTAAGCCCACCGATCGCAACTCGATTCTACATTACCAGAGTTTCCATCGACCTGGGTTGACACAAAATGTACCTCTCTCTCAGTTGTTGCGTGTCAAACGCATTGTATCATCTGACAATTTATGCAAAGAAGAAATGTCTAACATGGTGGAAAGGTTCAAAGCACGTGGTTATCCCCAACAATCATTGGATAAGGCAGTTGCCCGGTGTGGGAACATGAAGAGAGATGATCTTCTGCAAGTCAAACCCAAAACTGAAAACACTCGGATGGTGGTAGTCTCCAAGTATACTGTCATTAGCAATCAATTCAGAAATATCATCTCCAAACATTGGTCTCTACTCAGTCTGGAATCTGATTTTCAGGAAGCCTTCGCACAGCCACCGTTGTTTGCCTACACAAGGGGACGCAATCTAAAAGAGATTTTGTCTAAACCCAGAGAACAGATCAAACCAGAAGTGTTTAAGGGTCTCAGACCTTGCTACAATTGTAGCAATTGTAACAATTGCATAAAAGGTAATGTCACCAATCATCCCATGAAGGGTCACCCGATTAAACTGCGAGTCAACGCCACCTGCAATTCTGCTAACGTAATTTACTTGTTGAAGTGTCCCTGTGGGAAGTGCTATGTTGGTCACACTGAAAGAAAAATACGAGTGCGGTTATTGGAGCACAAAAGCAACATAAGAACTGGGAACATCAAATCAACAGTAGCTGCACATTTTCTGGAACAAAAACATACAGTAGCCCAATTGAAATATCCAATATTGGAGCAAGTGACACTCACACACAACAACAAAAATACGTTATTGAAAAGAGAGAACTTTTGGATCCGCTTCTTGGCGACGATGCAGCCACACGGATTAAATGACAGAATGGAATTCCTGTGCTACCTATAGACTGTACATCATCTGCTATTTTTATGTTACTATCTTGATATATGCATCATGTATAGATTTTTAGTTACCATCGTGAAGGTTTGATTGCAATTCTACATGTTTGTGAGTTCATTATATGTGGGATTATATTTGGGTCCTGTGCGTTTCTGTTTAGCATTACGGTTTAGTGGAAGAGGTGGGGCGCCGCGGCCAGGGCGACTGACGCTGGAATCTGGGGACCACGGTTCGATCCCCGGCTCCGGCGGCAGGTTAGCCCAGCACCATGTGACTCTGGGCAATAGCTCGCTTAATCTTCCCGACGGCCCCCAGCGCCTAGAGACCCTAACGGGTGATTGTGCGCTTTACAAATGTGGACTTTACTTTTTACATAAAGTTTCAGTTCCACCCACTGTTTGTTTGTTTAGCCGCTTCGGCACTTTGACTCTTTCAACATGGCGCTGGTCTTTTCACCATTCCTTAGTCCTTTATCTATGACTAATTTACACGCGGCACGTTTATTAATCTCACTGATACACTGATGGCAACAGGTTTTTAGCTGGTCGCTGAACGAGGGAGTCCACGGATTCAAATAATTGTAAGTACCTCTACCGAGGACTACCGTTACAGTGTAGTGTTCATGCACGTTTACCGTGTGTGTTTCATATGCGGTTTCACGTTTCTACAGGTTTTGACGATCTTGTTGTTACACGGATGTGATCATCCCCGTGAGTAGTGCGAGCAGAGGCGCATTGTTTATCGTTTGTTGGGCACATGGAACTATGTTCCGCACATTACTGAGCACATGGGTTTAGGTGATCGCTGTTTTGTTATCATTGCGATATTGCGTATTATTCGTTTTTGTGAATTTTCCCGCGCTACTAACTCACTTACACTCCCTTAGTTTGTGAACCGATATCACCTCCTAGTGGGTGACTTAGGCATTCATAAAATTACAGGACTACCAGTCACTGATCATGCATAGTACCACGACACTACCCACGCTTTGGGTGACATGGCAGGGAGAGGTGGGTGAGGTTAAAGAAGATGACTGGACAGATACCCTGGGGTCCTGCCGTGAAGCAGCTATTTTTCTTTGCCTTCACTTGATTCAATTAAAATATCTACGTATAGCTTATTACACCAGGCACCACCTGTAGTGCATGGGAGTGATTGAGATAGACGAGGGCACCTTCATACACACAGCGTGGGTTTGTTTGTCCTTGAGATGCTTCTGGCAGCGAGTGACATCCTGCCTCGCTGAGGTCCTTTCTTCTGAGATCCCACTTGATCCCAAACTGATCCCTCTTCATAGTACAGAGAGTCTTATTGGGAACCGCTATAAATTTCACCTGTTGTTGTTGGGGCTCACACTGGCCAGGCGAGACATTGCTAAGATGTGGAAAGCTAATTCCTCACCATCCATAGCTGCATGGAAGTATGGACCATTGTATAGGTCTAGAAATGGTAGTCTTTCAGGCCAGGGTCTGACCTAAAAAATATCCAAATATATGGCAGCGCTGGGCCGAATATAGAGGTATAGTTCGAACCCTTTTGAGTGCTGCCGGTGCCCAGTTGGACACTGAAATACGAACATATGGAGATGCCACATCAGGGAACCTTCCATAAACTACAAGTGTACTCGCCTCGGGGATCTGTGGGGGCATTCCAGGGTTTGGAAGATGGGGAAGGATGGTGCCAGTTTTCTATGTTCTTGTTGTTCAAGGGTATGTACCCTATTATTTACCAGCCGCGGCCCATGGAGGGAGTTCCGTGGGGCAGACAGGCGGGGCAGGGGAGGGGCATGGTGGGGGGTGATAAACACCGGAATATGGATGATTGCAGGTAAGTAAACAATTAAATTAAATAAACGAATTTCGTTGCGCACCCTGCATCGCAAAATGCGATGCAGGGGGTGCTACGAAATTTGTTTTATTAATTTAAAATAGGCTCAGTGGTCCAACACTGAACTAACCTGGACGGACCACCTCCACATCATTATGAGGCACACCAAATGTACCAAACCAACAAGCATCAGTATTCACAGCTCTGTCAAGGTTGCCCTTAAGTTTGCTTATTTTGGTAGCCTGTTCAGGAGTGAGTTTAACCAAAGCTCTTTTGCTCAACCAGCCTTACCCTTCAACGAGAACAGAACCTTTTGCTACTCTGGTTAGCCTTACTGGACAAGAATATTTTGTGTCTTCTTTCCAAACTCTATTGGGGTTTTATTCATTACCCAATAGCCAACTTGAAAGTCAGAAACTTTAACTCCATGTGAGTTATCATAATACACTTTATGAAACGTTTGCGTCACAGACACTCTTTCTTTAACCCCTTCACTGCTAGGCCATTTCCCCCCTGTGCTAAGCCTTTTTTTTGGCTATTTGAGGTAGTTTGCGCTTAGGCCCCTGTACCTTTATGACCACATAAGGTATCCACACCAAATGCGTCCTTTTCTTTCAACATCATGGGGATTCTAAAGGTACCCAGGGTTTTTGGATTCCCCTGGAGGGGACCCAGAAATGAGTCAAAATACAGCTACATTTTTTATGGGAAAAAGGGCTACAGTTGAAAGCGTCTGTATTTTTCACCCTGAAAATGGTATCAACAAAGGGGTAGAAGTGCTGAAATCACCCTCTTTCCAGCTTTCAGGGACAAGCACACTTTTGTCAGAAAACCAAAATCTTTTACACAGTTTTGGCATTTTTCTGGGACATAACTTATTTTTGCTATTTTTTGTGCTTTCAACCTCCTTCCAGTTAATGGTAGAAATGGGTATGAAAGATATAATGGATCCTGGAAAGCTATACATTTTAGAAAAGTAGAAACAATTCTGAATTCAGCAACGGGTCATTTGTGTAGATTTTGGGAAAAATGATACCTCACTTGTGTGGGTAGGCCTAGTGCCCACTACAGGAAACGGCCCAAAACGCAACGTGGACACACCACATTTTCACAGTGAAAACGGACCCTTTTTTTGCAAAGTGCCTAGCTGTAGATTTTGAACCCTAACTCTGCCAGCACCTAGGGAAACCTACTCAAACTATACATTTTTGAAAACTAGACACCCTGTGGAATCCAGTATGGGGTAACTTGACTGGCTCTCTCCAGGTTCTGTTACCCAGAATCCCTTGCAAACATAAAAATGTGTCATAAAAACCAAATTTTCCCCGCATTTCTGTAGTGGAAAGTTCTGGAATCTGCATGGATCCATAAAATTCAACCAACCCTGCGTTTCCCAAAGTCTTCCAAGAAAAATGATACCTCACTTGTGTGAGTAGGCTTAGTGCCCGCAATCGGAAACGGCCCAAAACACAACGTGGACACACCACATTTTCACAGTGAAAACTGACCCTTTTTTTGCAAAGTGCCTAGCTGTAGATTTTGAACCCTACCTCTGCCAGCCCCTAGGGAAACCTAGCAAACCTATATATTTTTGAAAACTAGACAGCCAGGGGAATCCAGGATGGGTTGACTTGACTGGCTTTCACCAGGTTCTGTTACCCAGAATCCCTTGCAAACCTCAAAATTTGTCCCAAAACACATTTTCCTCACATCTCTGTGGTGGATAGTTCTGGAATCTACATGGATCCACAAAATTCGACCCACCCCGCATTCCCCAATGTCTATCAAGAATAATGGTACCTCACTTGTGTAGGTAGGCCTAGGGCCCGGGACAGGAAATGGCCCAAAATGCAACGCGGACACACCACATTTGCACAGTTAAAACTGATCCTTTTTTGCAAAGTTCCTAGCTGTTGATTTTGAATTCTAGTTCTGCCGGCACCAAGGGAAACCTAGCAAACCTATATATTTTTGAAAACTAGACACCCAGGGGAATACAGGATGGGTTGAGTTGTATGGCTGTCACCAGGTTCTGTAACCCAGAATCCCTTGCAAACCTCAAAATTTGTAAACAAACAACACATTTTCCTCACATTTCTGTGGTGGAAAGTTCTGAAATTAGTGTGGATCCACAAAATTTCACCCACCCCGCATTTCCCAAAGTCTTCCAATAAAAATGGTACCTCACTTGTGTGGGTGGGTCAAGTACCCGTGAAAGGCAAGGGTTCAAAACCTATTGAGGCGACATCAAAATTACCTATCACAAAACAACCTGGTTTTGCAAGGGGGGGTCACCTGGGTTTTTGGTTCCGGGCTTGGCGGCCATCTAGGGAAACCTACCAAACCCACTCATTTCTGAAAACTAGACACCTGGGGGAGTCCAGCAAGGTGTGGCTTGAGTGGGTCCCCCAACATTTCCCTACCCAGGTATAATATCACAGTGTGTTCCTGAATGGATTCTGAAAAGATCAAGGCATCATCCTGGTAAGCCCGTCTACCACTTACGCCCAACAGTATGAAATCCATCAACTTCTGGTACACACTCGCCGCATGCGCCAGACCAAACGAAAGCCTCAAAAACTACAAGGCCACAAAAAGGCTAACACGGATGGTCGAGTCTACAGCTAGTGGGACCTGATGATATGCAAATCGTAAGTTCAACTGGCAGGTAAAGCTTGCCATTTCCCAAGTTGGCTAGTAGTAAGTCCTGAATTTTTGGAAGTAAATGGCAATCCTAGAATATTCCTGTTCAGGGTGCGTAAGTTGGCACACAAGCGTATATTGCCTGTCTTCTAATGGACAATCACAATGGGGCTTACCCATTCAGGCAAGTAATGACTCCTTTCTTGACCAATTTATGCAATAACATTTTGAGTTCAGATCTCACTGACAATGGTACAGGTCTGGGTTTGTGAGCAACAGGTACTGTGTGCTTCTTAAATGTTATCCTTTGCTAGAACTTGCGAGTGACCTTAGTAATGCTATATGTGGTGTCTATAACAGGAGCCACACATGGGAGATTGACCACTAAAGAATTGTCTGATCCTGCAACCAACATCAGGCCTGCTACCGAACAGTAAATTGACCTCTTTAAGCACCATACAATTGTGTAATGATCTCTCTTCCAAGACACTTAAGAAACAATCCCAACATGCTAATATCTTGGTCCGGTATGCTTTGGGAGACACATCTGGAGGAGTTAATGGCTTAGTGTTTGCAAAAACTGTGTGAACAGGGTATCTGACACGATGGCAATAAGTGCTCCAGAATCAGCCATCATTTGCAACATGATACCCCCAACGTGTACCGCACATAGCGGACCTTTAATTGGTTTAGGATCCTTGCCTTGAACATCCAAAGTAAGCACTAACTTTAAAAGATCATGAGCACAATCAGCTAGTGGTGTATCAACATCCACCATATATATTTAAACATTGCCTTTACCTCTACAAACTCCCTGAAAGTGTCAAACCTTTTGACACTTAATACACCTTTTACCCTGAGCTTGGCAAGCAGACTAACTACAGAGAAACATCCTGCAATTACTGCCTCTAGTAGTTCTCAACTCCAACTGGTGAAGCTGGAGTTGGAAACCACGGAGAAAGAACTCAGAACCATGGACCCAGAACAAACACAAACATATTACAGAGTGTCATGAGCTCACCGGAATGAGCCATAGTAAAGGAGGAGAAAGGACTAGCAAATACCACAACACAGCTATTATAGATAGGACAGTTGTGATCTTACTGATACCCTACTACACCCTCGATTACGAGATCCCTTTTATTCCAGCTGCAGTTTCACACCAAATTGGAAGTACACGTCCATTTTAAATCAACAGAGTGAGTAAACTTAATTCGGACATTCTATTGCTGAAAGCAGCTGCAACCTCTGGGTGAATCTACAGGAGAAAATTGATACGGGAGTCAGACTTAGAATTATTGTGTTTCAAGTAATTCCTCATTTCTCAAGTGAACCTCAGGATTCCAACTATAATCTATGTTGCCCTTTCCCTGTTTTGCCCTTCCATAGTTGACTTAAACCCCTGGTATTGGTAAACGAGTGGGGAGCAGTTAACAGGCCAAAATCAGGGGCCCCTGTGATTAGGCCCTTAGATATTTGGGCTATGATGGGTGTGAGGCCAGTTATATAGCTAGTGAGTTCTGTTGGATTTTGTGTTCAGAGTGCAGTCCTATGCAGTGTGATCCGGTTCATCCTTTATTTGTTATTGTGCATGCTGGTGTGAACTCAACCTCCAAACCATCTTTTCAGTTTGGGTGAAATGCTGTTGTAGTTTCATTGGCACAGAATAAGAAGTTTCCGGTTTCCAATGTAAAATAATGTATTTTAATAGTCCCTGTCCCCGTCTGTCCCTTTCCCCGTCCGTCCCTGTCTGTCTGTTCCTGTCTGTCCCTGTCCCCGAATGTCCCTGTCCCAGTCTGTCCCTGTCCCTGTATGTCCCTGTCCCCGTCTCTCTGTCTGTCTCTGTCTGCCTCTATCTGTCTGCCCCTGTCCCGCTCTCTGCCTCTATCTGTCTGCCCCTCTCCTGCTCTCTGCCTCTGTCTCTGTCTGCCCCTGTCTCTATCTATGTCTGACTCTATCTCTGTCTGTCTCTGCCTCTATCTGTGTCAATTCACTACCTGCTGCCCTCTGTCACCTCACCTGGCTCTCAGTCCCTGCTTTCCTCTGTCACCCTCTGTCACCTCACCCTGCGTGTGTGTCAGCCTGAGGCTTTGTTGTAGTTCACACCTTCTTAGCGCCCCTGCAGCTTCACTCTGACTATCGCCCGGCACCCATAGAGCAGTCTCTCTGAGTCCGCGCTGATGTGGGGTGTTTCTTGACACTTTAAAAAAAAAGAGAACCCAGGTGCGATGTCTGCAAGGTCCACGGGCCGCCAAGGAAGGCTTGCTGGGCCGCTGGCGGCCCGCAGGCCGTACTATGAGTACTCATGACCTAACTCCAGCACAAGAAAAAGAGATGCCCTAGCAAGCTGTTATGTATCTATGAATGATGCTATGGAATAAAAAACTAAAAATACCGATTCTACACAAGGGCCAAGTGTGATTATCAGAATGGTGCAAAGGATAAGGATGTTCACAGCTGAGAGATATAATGTTGGTGCTTGAGCACTCCCCAACAACAGACTTCAGGTATTTTTGTTTTTTTTAAACTTTTTGTTGTAATTTGGCGACACCAGACTTTATCATTGAGGTTCTTTCTGACATCGTAGGCAACAACAGTTTGGATGCTATGTCCTAAAAGCTAATACCTACATTTGGAATAGTGGAACTACAAGGTTCAGCATGCAAATTGCTGTTTGGCTAAAAAGCCAGAACGACCAGAACTTATCACAGTTGATTCTGGGCCACATGAAAAGTATATATGTATTCCAATAGTTGAAAATGTGTTTATACCATACCTCTTACACACAATCCCCTGTGACTTCCTATACGAAATATGTTTGAAAAGTTGAATATATTCGCAAAGCTTGCTTAGTGTGGTATGCAGCTAGTGTTATAAATATTAAAAAGGCTACTTATGCAGATTTTTGGTGGAAAGTCTGACTGGTATTTCAGCGTTTTTGCAGACAAACGATATCTCTCTATTCAATTTTAGGACCAGGGCATCCCTATCCTAAAAGTGGACAGAGAGACATTGTTTACCTGACAGGAAAATGTGACCCTGGTACTAGTCTTCTGCTCTTTGGTTCTCCTTTCATTCCCCTATGTTGCTCCTACTTATTCCATTGCAAATAACTCACTTGAGGGCATATTATCAAGAACTGCGTTAAAAACTGCCGCTAAAGCGGGGATAATGGGCTTGATAATATGCCCTGGAGAATTCCAATAGAAGCCCATGTTCACACCACAACATGGACTTCTATTGGAATTCACAAGAGCATATTATCAAGCCCATTATCGCCGCTTTAGCTAAACCGGTGATAATTTTTAACGCCGTTCTTGATAATATGCCCCTTGGCTCTGTAAGATTGAGCTGCCAGGCTGAGCCACTCCTGGAAGGTAGCTGGACCCAGCCTTCACTTTTTTGCTTCCGACCCCAGCAGCTAGAAAGAGAAAATGGCAGGAAGGACTATCTGAGGAAACCGAGAACGGAGAAAGATGAAAATTCTCAGGTGCCGGCGCTGCCCTGCCCTCGGGAACTGGCCTAGTTGAAAAGGATCCCAATAATATATGAGTTCTTTGGGAATGCGGTGCAGCTGAGCAGTAAAACGACTAGGGCTGCCAATTCATGTCTAGCAGCTGCCGGACAAACTGCGCCATCCAGGTGTGTGCAGGTAAACCTGCAGGTCACGTGACGCGCAGATGGAATCCTGCCCCAGAAGGCTCGCTCTCGGCTGTGCGTCGAATTGAGGGCTTGTTATTGGTAAATGCCCTGAGCAAGTTATAAAGATGCACGGAGTGAAACCCTGTGATTATATGGGTTTATTTGAAAGGTACCACCTGTTCTGGAGACTTCCCGCTCGTTCTCTCAGGCATTTAGCAGTGTCGTAAATTCTGACATCTTGGTAATTTTACACCGTTCTCATCCGCCCAGCAATTGTACAAAGGTCCTGGAACACACTGAACATGTTTGACTCCCACGGTGTTTCTCATGGCATTCCGAACTTGCGGACTCAATTTTTATATTTGAAAATAGTGTTAATCCTAAATATCTGTGTTACCAAACTGAGGAACATCCAACTAACTAGAGCAAAACAGAACGAGCACTTCAACGAAGATTAAGAGTGTTTGAGATGTTCGATGGTTGTTTCACTTCCAGTGTTATTGCTGTTAGATGGCAATTGAGAGGCGTAATACCAACTGCTTCATTTGCATCGTCCCTTGATGCCGGGCATGTGTCTGTGACCCTCTCTTCATGATATCTCCCTGATGCCTTTTGACTACAAAATCAATAGAAAAGATTATTGACATAATTCTTCTTTTTGGACTGGGTTGATCACCATCTTTTCCAAAAGTTCCTTTATGACTTTCCACAAAGCTTCTTTCTTGAAGCAGTTCTTTGGGGCTGGCATAGTCATCAAAACCAAATTTAAAGGCGAACATTTGAATTTGATTACATAACCATGCTGAAAAATATTTAGCACCCATGCATTAAAAATATCTTCCTTGCAATGCTGAATAAAGTCTTGGCTATGTCCTTCAAATAGAACCTATGAATCCACTGCTCCTCTGCAGTCAGGAGCATTGTTGTTTCTGATTTGATGACTGTTGACCAGAGGGAGTATTTCTAGATTGCCAGCGTGGTTGAAATCACCTCTTTGAACCCAAGCTGCACCCTTCAGAAGAGGCCAAATTGGGACCAAACCGCCCTAGGTTTGCTTGTGTTACTCGCACAAGGACTTGCCTGGCAGTTTGGGCTTGACTGTTTCTATTGTCAGGACCAAGGTTGATTTGTATGTGGCTGGATTGAACCTTAACCTGAGTAATTACCAGTAACTGAGATTACTTAAAGCATTCCACCCATCCCTTTTTTGTATTCTTCAGTATGATGCCCTAAATGCTGCAGGTATGCCCAGACACCAGCCTCTAAACTGGGCCACTGTCAGGGAATAGTATCACCCACAGTTTGCTTCTTTTACTATTCCAAGATGGCCAGTACATTGGTTCTAAACATGCAGGCCATGCTGGAACTGCAAAACAACAACACACCATGTATAATACCATTGCAATATGACTATCTGCTGCTATGTTTACTTTTATTTATTTTTGGAAGCATATATCTGCCTTGTTTTAATAGCAACATCCTTTATTTTTCAACTTTTTATTATTTTAATGTATCATGCAAATGTTGAGTTCGTGTGTTGAAGTGTATTCTGGCTGTGTAAGTGGATACATGCAATAACGAGTCAGTGGGTAGATGAATGGATGCATGAGTGCTGACATGAGTGACAGAGTGCATGTATGGTGACTTATTGAACGTCTAATCCCACCATTGACGCATTAGGCACTTTCATTTAAAAGTCAGACCTAATGTAATTTCCAAAGCTTGATTTCGATGAATTTTGCATTTCTATGAATTGTACATTTCTCATGGCCCAGCTAAAATCGGTTTGTGTTAACTAAGTTAGCAATAGCATACAAGGGCTGTTCTCATGTGCCTTGCCAAAGCAGGCAAGGAGAGACTTTTGGAAATGAACGAACAAAATTATCCCTTGGCAAAACTTTGGATGCTACTGGTAAACCCTGCCACTGGCTTATGCCAGCAAGCGATCGGTTATCATCACATTTATCCTGCCTCTCATTTGCTTTTTGTTAGTGAAAAGCTTTTATTAAACATATAAACAGGTCAATAGCATATTTTTCAGATTACAGGAGTATTCCAATTTTTGTCTGCCGGCATGGGCTTTATGGGCATTTAATATGGAGAGCCGTAAAACACCCCCCCAATGCCCATGATTGCTTTGCCCTCATGTTTCCTCCACCCTCTCGCATGTGTCTCTGCAGTGACCCGGACTGAGGTGTGCTCTTGTTAGGAGAGTCCTCTCTAATCAAGACAGAAGGCATTATGACGTATTCTATTTATGTGACCATTTACTGTTTATACACTTTTAGGGTCACGATCCATTAAGCTGGTTGCACAGTTATGGCACACGAATGGTTCCTAGTTGTCCCTGTTTTGCCAAAATGCTGCGGTCCTTTTCCCCTGCCTGAGGTTGCCTCCTCTTCGAGCATCACGTTCATCTCATGCTGCTGCTGCCTGCTTGCGCATCCTCCAGCGGAGGCGTTTTATTTTTTCCCTTTTCCCTTTATTTTGTAGCTTCTTCAGTGTCTATAACAATGTATGCATTGTGTTTTATCACCGACAGAAATCTGCGAGGGCAGTGATTCACAATGCCATCCTGTTCGAATGCATTAGTTGGCATGTGGTTATACCCCTGTTCTGTAGAGTGGGGGCTCACTGTGAGAGCTCCTTCTGTGCCACTGTGAGGCATTGTGCCAGCATTGTTTTGAACTAGATTGGTTAGATGAACTGTGTTCATGTGTGTGGCTGCGCTGTGCGTTCTTCTGAACATGAGTACGGTCCAGGCTGGATGCCATCACGTTGCACAGAATAATGTTTAGAAATACATTCATGGGGCGATATGAGTGAATAATCTAGTGAGGTTTAAGCTGCAAGTGATGTTTTTGCTTCTGTTTCATATGCATAGCTTCATCACATTTTTATTTTAATTCCATTGGTCTTTTTTTGTGTTTTGTTTTGACGATTTGTTTTTTAGACCTTTTTGTCCATCACGCGAGTGCATCAGATGCGTTTGCAGACATTTCTCGGATGAACCCAAAATAAATTGTTATTCAGATTCTAACAAACGAAGCAACGTTTTCGCCACTGCCGACCCACATTTCCTACAC
This sequence comes from Lissotriton helveticus, assembly GCF_964261635.1. NCBI lineage: Eukaryota > Metazoa > Chordata > Amphibia > Caudata > Salamandridae > Lissotriton > Lissotriton helveticus. Next base: position 955,184,995 of record NC_136059.1, on the reverse strand, counting down.
ATGCGCGAATTTAGAGTGGTATCCACATGGGTGGAAATTACTTCTCACACTTGTGTGAGTTATTTCTGATTAGAATTATATGTGCCAATTAACATAAGTCATTTTCCACTTAAAACAAGAAATTTGTGATGATTAGAACATTGTTTTCTTGGCTTACGCCAGCTAGACCTCGACTAGACCTTGACTTCGTCTTGAAGCGTAATGGTTACAGATTGACAATGTGTGTTTATTGACACAGCACGCAGCACAATTTGCACTGTTGATTTTGTATGACATGTTGTTCTTGAAGAACTACCGAGGGATGATTTGCTTACTTTTAAGGCTCTTTCTTCTTGCACTAGTCTGTATTCCATTCATTTATTAGTTTTTCCATTGTTCATGCAACTAGTTTGTTATGACACATTCAGAGGCGTCTCCTCCGTTTGAGGGGAGGAACGTCGCCTCTCTTAAAAATCCCCCCAAAGCCCCAGAGATGAAAAATAAAATGGTCATTCATTTCCATTTTATTTTGCATTCCTGAGTCCCAGTCAGGACGGGGGCGTGGTCGCTTCTAAGTGACTGCAGAAGGCAGGGGGGCGGGCTGCAATTACACTGTTCAAAGTGCTCATATTTTTGGGGCCAGCCGTCTTGCCACGGCCAGCCTCACATGCCCACTTTAAGCCTTTCTATGCTGATGACGGAACCGCTCCGTCATCAGCTGCGGTGGCACTGTGCTGATGACGGAGCGGTTCCGTCATGGCCCGGCCACCGCGCCTGCACGGCGCGGATTCCGCGCCTGAGCTGGGCGTTCTATTGAGGGGGCAGGGCCATGACGGAACCGCTCCGTCATGAGCACAGCCCAACCGCGGCTGATGACGGAGCGGTTCCGTCACCAGCATGCGGCCGCCGGGGGGCCGCCACGCCCCCTTAGCACTGCGGCGGAATAGCCGCCGCAGCGATGCGGTTAAACATCTCTAACCTAGCTATCTTAAGACAGATAGTTTAGAGCAAACCAAAGCCTCCAGAATGCTCTGGAGGTCCAAGTGAGGCCGCTCCCATCAATCCTAGCACTGCTCTCATACAGGTAAGAGCCGCATCAGGATTGGCCAAGGGAGTTCTGGCATCCGGTTCCTGTGTCGGCGAACAGAGGTCCAAAGCAAGGATGTTGCAGAGTTCTGTAAGTTTTATTTCGTTTTTTTAAATATTATTTTGCATGCACACGCGCACCCCCCTGTAGATGCCAGCCGCCACTGATTACATTAGGTCAAAAGAGGATATTCAATATTCATGTTGAGCTGAAATGTGGTTTGTTGTCATATTAATACTTTTGATTATACCATGCTGACATTGAATTTTCTATATTTTTTTATGGAGAAATTCGTTATAAAAGAACCTCAAATTGGGGGTCAGCCAGGTCTATTTTGTGTCTTTACAAGGGCTGCTGCCCATTGCTCTATCGATCTGCACTTTTAAAACTTTAGGACTTAGTCTGCTATGCAAATCTTCGTTAATGCTACATTTGGAAGAAAGTGTGAGTGCTGTCATGGCCATTGATATCTATGGGCCTTATTACAAGTTTGGTGGTGTGGGAGTGCTCCTGCACCCCCGAACCAAACACTGTCTGCCAGATTATGAAACAAATCGTTGTCTGGCAGGTGGGCAGCGTGTCGGTCCCATGGCGGCGGCGGTCAATGAGCCTTTAATACTGCCCGCTGTAGGACCACCACAGCTCGTTCCAGCACGGAATGGACTTTATATTCCATGCCGTTCTGGAACTGGAAACCAAACCAGTTGCTAATGCTGCTGTTTTTTCAGTTAAGTTTACCCAAATGTAAGAACCATCAATACATCTGTAAGCTCGTTAATCGCTTTTTTTATTTTTTGGAGTCTTATTTCATTTTTTTAGAGAAAAAAATCTTTTCATTTTTATACCCATATGTACAACAAATTTGAACAATATCCCACAAACACAGTACAAAAGTTTCACAATTTGCAAGACAACATCACATCACACTCACTGATTCAACCACACTGCATCCATACTCATACACAAACAATACACAAGTTATACAATAATAAACCAAACATTGAGTAATCATGCACATTATATCATTTTTTCAATACACCAAGTTATATACATTTTGGACAATTAATGCACTCAATGGATTTTGTATAAATCCCCTACTGGGTTTAATACACTTTTTTTAATAGAGCACAAGCGTTTGGTTTTTCAATTGGCCTACGCGTTTCAAACCTCTTTGTTTTAGAGGTTCTCATCAGGACCAAACTCACTACAAGAAAAGAAAAAAGGGAAGAACTGATCAGGAAATGACCTCAGTTAAACCGCTAATATTATGGCTACACTAGTCTACAACATAAGCTTACCTCCAACTTCCAAGTGAGCTCTAAGACCGTCAGTTGCCAAAAATGGCACCAATTACAGATGAAAATGGAAAAGTCTAAGGAAAAGAGATAAACAGAGTAGAAGAAAAGACTATTAGTCATATGTCCAAAAACTCGAATAGACTCAGGAGAATCATACTGGGCCAAAAAGACACTTACATATGGATGTGTCACAAGGTTCCCGATTTTGCAGGAATTGTGGGTTACAAGCATCATGGTTGGATGATCTAAAACAACCGAATGACAAGCGCTAATGAGTTGGGACTGCGCTGGGGGGGCGGCGGCGGCAAACACATATACAGTGCGTCAGGGTGTCGCTTACCTCTTCAAAGAAACTTTCCTGTTTGTAAATTGAAGAGTATGGATAAGATAGAAGACTGGCATGAGGAAAGTTTATATAACAGCACACCGAAGGTAAAATCCATAGGTAGAGCACGACGTGAATGGCAGAGCACTCACCAGTTTGAATCAGAATCCCTTCTTTTAAAGCACGAGTCAACGGTGGCCAATCCAAGAGCCTGTTGTTACCAGGTGCAGTCCTGGCTTTGTTTGTACGTCGGCACGTTGACAGAGCGCGGTGTGTTTCGGGAAATGTAGTTTCTTCAATCATTTTGCTACGATGTTTGTCCTTTTTAGGGCTCGGCTATAACGCGCTGAAAGCGCGTTCTCGCCGAGAACTATTGTCGGCGTCTCAGCAGTCTGAGACGCCGGAGGGAGACAAGACCTGGCCGCGCGCAGCGTTTTTCCATAGGATAACGTTGTGCGCGGGGCCAGGTCTTGTCTCCACGGCATTCCAGGGCTGACCGGATCGCGTCGCGCGCCTCTGTGGAATGCAGGGGGAGTCTGCAGAGAGGCGCGCGGCGCTGATAATCAGCACAGTTTGTTACAGTGTTTCAGTGTAAGTTCAAGAGATGGATGCAAGTATTTGCATGCTTTTAGTCAAATGGAAACCGAATTGAGTCCCATTTAATCGGGTTGTGCAGTTGTTGCTTTTTTTTGGGGTATTTTGCACATGGTGGCTCAGATTCTCCTCCCAGGGCCCACCCATGCAGGGCTGCTGACGAAAATTCCTTGGGATGGAGGTGACTCTTGTAAGAGACCACCCAGTGAAGTTTTTCGTTAGAAGCTAGGAAGGTCACTAAGAGGTTGCGCCCTAAACGGCATCAGGCGTCGATATATTTAACTGTAGGAAGTAGTAAAAGTGACGTATGTACGTTAGGAGCACTTCTTACAGCGTCCTTGATAACTTCAGGGTTGGCTAAAACGTGTACACACTCTTTCTCCTTCAGATCAGGGACCTACGGGATGAGGTTCCTTTCACTTCCGGTCTTTAGTCATAGAATGGCACGTGAAACAGCACCTGCGATTGCTCTGACACCCCGACGTCAGCGCGCGCTCACAGACTTAGCCACAGCGTGGAAACAGTGTCAAGAGCTGACAAGCGGGAAGGGCGCCATATTAATCCTCCATGACACCTCGTCATTCCCGACTTAAACAGGCTATTTCTGTAACTAGTGTGATTTAGGAAAGACTAGATGTAAAAGCCTCTTAAAACGGTATTGTTCTCAAAAGTGAAATCTGTCTTCTATTCCCTTTGTAATTCAGAGCAGCAGTACGCCTGATCACATATCTTACCAGCCAGATTACAAAATTATTTTATTATTGACACACTATTGAAAAACTTCTGCAATGACATTTTAAACATATATACTGATCACTGCACTGTGAAACATTGTCTTGCTAAGCAGTGCTACTTTACATCTACTGGACACTATTGTATTTTCTATTTCGAAGTTATAGTTGTAGCATTCCATTCTGATTGAGTTATTATAATTGCCCTCTCTCCTCATAGTCTGCCCGATATTATAAGTTTTAATGAATCCTGAATCACGATTGCTGTCTGATTACTAACACTGGTGTTCATATTTATATAGCTATCAATTTATCATTTTTAGGTCTCGGCTATAACGCGCTGAAAGTGAAAGGGCACTCATCAGGAGGCTACTGTAGTTTGCCATACACATTACGCGACTTTGAGCTATTGCCATTGTAAATGACAATGACTTTTATTTATGTTTTAGTTTTTAAAACATAAATAAAAGACCTTGTCATTTACAATGTCAAGACCTTAAACACACGTTCATTTACAATGCTAATAGCTCTAACTTTTGCAATGCCGAGACCGTTGCATTGTAAATGCTTGTTATATTTTGTGACGAAAACACCATTGTCCAAAACCACTTTGGGTGCACTAATTAACATATAAACGGCACTGTTAATGTGACCCTGCTTGAGGGAGGGCTTAATGAAACAACAACGGAGAGGCCATTGCCGTCGTTGTTATTTCACACTTTTCTTTGACATTTGCTCTTCTACAGTGGGGATCCTGGGAAATGGAGTTTAACAAGGTTTACCATATTTTTGCCCGTCCTGCGACGCATTCTCACATGTGTACCGCCTATTTCGCATAGTTGCCAATATTGCAGCATGCGATGGTCCTATGATTGTGAAATTGTAAATCAGTTGTTTCCAATTGCCCACAGTAGGTAGGTAATGGTCCAAGATATGTAGTGGATAGTTTGACCTGATCCTGTTTATAATTTGTACAGTTCAGAAATTTCATTTAGTCCTGACACCGCCGTGTCAAATTTAACTATAAGTAGTGCCTCTCTTTTGTAAAGTTTGAATTCCCTGTCACCGCCACAGGGATCCGTTTCGACGGTAGAAATTACAGTCCATTGTAGGTCTTTTTCTAGATGTGAATTCCTGATCCAGTGGTTCAGAAGAGGAGCTGTGTCAATTTTCCTCCTGATGCGTGACTTATGCTGGCTTATTCTCTGGCGGATTTCCTGGCTTGTTTTTCTGATATATAGTAATCCGCAGGGACAGGTTATTCCATAGATGACAAATTTTGTCTTACAGTTTGAAAATGGGTCATGCTTCCAGTGTATTCCTTTGTAGCTGAAGACATCACCTTCTACTGTGTTCTCGCAGCAGATGCATGTACCACATTTGTGGTGTCCTTTTAGTGGTGTCAAACCCATTAGATGTCGCAAGGTAGGTTTTGGTCCCTCTTTCAAGCTTGCTCTGACAATGTAGTTTGAAATACTGCTCTCCTTTTTGAAAGCAAATAATGGATTTAATTTAAAATCCCTGTCGAATTTTTTGAGAAGATGCCAATTTTGATTAATTACTTTTTTCAATGTATTCGACTCTGAGCAGAAGGTGGTTACACAGACTTGTCGTGCCATCTTTGGCTTGCTTTTCTTTTCTAGCAGTGTCTCACAAGGGGTCCACCAGGCTCTCTTCATAGCTGTTTTCACCAGTTTCCTGGGATACCCACGTTTTTTTAATTTGGTCCTCTTCTTTGTGGGAACAGTTTCGGCGGATCCTGAGAAACTGCCCATATGGCAGATTTTCGCGTAAGCTCCTCGGGTGATTGCTAGTGAAAAGGAGAGATTTATTCCTATCAGTAGGCTTCTTAAACAGAGTTGTTGCTAGGCCATCATTGTCGGCATAAACTTCCACATCTAAGAAGGAAATTCTATGGGCTGACTGAGATATGCTGAATTGTATATCCGGCATCCTGGAGTTGAGCCAGTTGAAGAACATTTTTATTTGATCTTCCCCTCCAATCCAGACCAAAAATATGTTGTCTATAAAACGGAGCCAGGTGGCTACATGTCCTACAAATGGATTATTGTTGTAAACAAATGCCTCCTCGTACATGGACATAAAGAGGACTGCCAGCTCCGGTGCGAAGGAACTGGAGCAGTGCTTGCAAACTGGGGGCCCAACATGTGCCCCACGGCATGCACTTACTTGCTTGGGGCAAGGGGGACCCTGTGGGGGCCCCTTTTGCTTCCTCACCACTAGAATTAACATGGCAGTGCAGACCGCCATGTAAGGCTGGCGGTGTACAAACTCAAAATATGCATGGAGGTGCTGCAGCAGCACCACCAGCATATATTGAGCCCCTGATTGCTGCGCCACCACCAGGGAACACGGTTTCCTCATGGGTGTGGTGGTCAAATGGCAGCCTGACAGCCAAACTTATAATACGGCGGGACCACCAGGCCGCGCCCACACAAGTCTGGTGGGCCATGGTCTGCCAGAATCGTAATAAGGCCCATTGGCTTTGGACTGATTTATTGAGATTGCTATATGTTCACCTTTCTATATCACACTTTAATATTTTAATAAACCTTCATGGTTATTCTAAATTATTGATCCCAAACCCACTTTTTGAGTCAGTCCTCATTTTTGACTGTATTTTGAAATGTTGCTTGAATCTTATCACTAAGGATCCTTGAGGAGATCACCGTACTGGACTGTATTTTGAAATGTTGCTTGAATCTTATCGCTAAGGATACATTGCCCAATTAATCCTTGAGGAGATCACCATACTGGCAGTAGCAGCCGACACGGATCGGGGACGTGGGCGCAGTGCGAGGAGGGGGATTATTAAAAAAATTAAATACGTCCCTTACCACCTTGTCTCTCTGCCGTCTCCCAACGGAACAGGAAGCATGCAGCCAGACTCCCATGACCAATCACAATGCAGCAATGCAGCATTGTTATTGGTAAGCACCCAGGCTCGCCTGACCAAACACAACGCTGCAATGCAACATTTTGATTGGTCTGAGTGCCGTGGTTCGGCGCATAGCCAGAGACTGGGGGCCTGGACATGTTCTCCACAGAGGCTTCAATGCAGCCTGCATGGAGAACATACGAAGTGCACAATGACTGTGTGGTCAGCCGAGAGGGCCCGCCAAACAGTCATTGTGCAATTAGGAGGGTGCTACCACTCCACTCCTCTCTTGCAAGCAGAGCAGCCGAAGAGGGACAAAATAAAATGATAACATTATGTTATTATCATTTTATTTTTATTTTCTTTGACTGCTTCAAAGCAGTGGGGCGATGTTCCTCTGCCTTAGCGGAGGAGCCACCACTGCATCCCGGCCCTGCACTATCATGCAATTATTTAAGAGATAGCGCCCACACACTGATGTTCACTAGCACAAGATATAGAGCACAATATAACAAATCATTTGATCAGAAATTCCACTAACAGAAAAGTGAAGTTACTCTTTGGTAAAATAATACTTAGCCATGGATAACTCAGACCGAAATAAAAAAATTACAACCACCGGAAATTGAACCACCTGAAAACACTGGTGGTAACCTATTTCATAACACCTGATTCATATGCAACATGATTGGCAGTACCACCAAAGAGTTAGAAAAGTCCATCCACATTTTATATATTTATGGATTTGCAGAAGCACACTGCAAGAATGCTGAGAAAACACTGTTGATAAAAGCAGGAAATGTAAGAGCAACAACAAATGCAGCAGAAGAAGGATATGGCTGTGATGGTGATCCTTGCAGATAGAACTCCATCAATATAAGTTCTCAATACCAATTTGACATGAGTTGCATGCAGTCAGTTTTGATAGAGACTGAAGGACACATCTTGTCCAATATAAAAAGTAGAACAGAAGTATCAACACTTTTGAAACTGCTAGCAGCTCTGACAACTATACAACAAGCAGCAATCAACATGACATGACCATGGCACATTGGAAATGCACAACTTGCCTTAAATATATACTGCATCATGTAAAATGCTCCGTGAATAAATATGTGTTGGGCCTGGTCCTTTTTTTAGGGTTATCCTCATCGATTTTGTCTTTTTCCCCACCTTTTTTTGTTGGCTTTAGGACTCTGGGCATTTTGGGCATATGCTCTCTGTCTAAGTTGTATTGGTAATTGGTTTATCCATGATTGGCATATTTGATTTACTAGTAAGTCCCTAGTAAATTGTACCAGGTGTGCCTAGGGCCTGTAAATCAAATGCTACTAGTGACCCTGCATCATTGATTGTGCCACCCACATGGGTAGCTCTGCAAACATGTCTCAGACCTGCCACTGCAGTGTCTGTGAGTGCGGTTTTAAACTGCCATTTCGATCTGACGAGTGCACCCACTTGCCAGGCCTAAACCTTCCCTTTTACTACATGTATGTCCCCCCCTAAGGTAGGCCCAAGGCAGCCCCATGGGCAGGGTGCATTATATTTAACAGGTAGGACATGCACTGGTGTGTTTTTCATGTCCTTAAAGTGAAATACTGCTAATTTAATTGTTCACTATCGCAAGGACTATCTCTGGTTATTGCCTTGAAATATCTTTTTATGTGTAATTTCCAATTGGGAGCAGATAGAGATTTGGCCTCTGGGGTCTCTGAACTCACAATTTAAAAACACATATTTTGGTGAAGTTGGTTTTTAAATTGCGTGCGCGAAAATGCCACTTATAGGAAGAACAAAGCGATACAAAAGGGGATGATGGACGGAGCGTTTGAGCAAATCAAACACTCACCCTCAGTCAACTGATCTGGGTTTAATCCATCACCATTCTTTAGCCCACTCAGCCACCCCATTTCAGACATGGCTATATGCAAATCAGTCTGACCCTTTGCCTCATGGGAAAAGTCCAGCCCGAACTGCCAAGCCATGTCTTCCATGGACCGGAAACAAGCATCCTGGGACCGGTTTCGGATTCATAATCCTCATTAGCCAGGCTATCTTGAATCCAGTGGCCATGTGAGCAAGGGACTCACGTCTGAGCATACCCTGCCAAACTTAGGGCGAACAAAGCGATACAAAAGGGGATGATGGACGGAGCGTTTGAGCAAATCAAACACTCACCCCCAGTCAACTGATCTGGGTTTAATCCATCACCATTCTTTAGCCCACTCAGCCACCCCTTTTCAGACATGGCTATATGCAAATCAGTCTGACCCTTTGCCTCATGGGAAAAGTCCAGCCCGAACTGCCAAGCCATGTCTTCCATGGACCGGAAACAAGCATCCTGGGACCGGTATCGGATTCATAATCCTCATCAGCCAGGCTATCTTGAATGCAGTGGCCAAGTGAGCAAGGGACTCACGTCTGAGCATACCCTGCCAAACTTAGGGCGAACAAAGCGATACAAAAGGGGATGATGGACGGAGCGTTTGAGCAAATCAAACACTCACCCCCAGTCAACTGATCTGGGTTTAATCCATCACCATTCTTTAGCCCACTCAGCCACCCCTTTGTCTGATCTGGGGTGGCAGAGTGGGCTAAAGAACGGTGATGGATTAAACCCAGATATTTTGACTGGGTGTGAGTGTTTGATTGATTCAGATGCTCCGTCCATCACCACCCCCTTTTGTACCACTTATAGGAAGTGGGCATTTTCTCGCTTAACAATTTCTGTAGAATACACATCTGGGTTGGCTGACAGTTGGGCTCTTATGCATTCACTCTATACAGTCACACAAAATGAGCGGAGGTGTGCTTTGCATATCCTGGTGGCCCATCACCAGCTTCATGGGGCTTCCTGAGCTAGAGTGCTGGGAGGAGTTGTCACTGACACCTGAATAGGACTGTGCCTGCCCTGACACACAGCTGTCTTCACCACCTGGAATGTGTCTAGAGCCAAGGCTGGGAAGGCAGGGTCTTGTGCACCAAAGACATTCCTTTGAAGTATGCCTACTTCAAAGGCAGAAAGGAGTATAAGTATTGGACTCTGACACCCCAAAATAAGAACACTTCTGGAATGAGAACATTCTAGAAGGAAGAAGAGCTGGATGCTGTAGGAGGGACTGCCACTCTGCCTGTTGTTTTGTTGTGCTGACCTGCTGCTTGCTTCTTCTGCCCTGGGATTGAAAGGACTGGACTTTGCTTTCTGTATCCTGCTTCCAAGGTTCCCCAGAGGCTTGAGTTGAGCTATTAAGAAGTCTCAGGGGCATTTAAAGACTTCATCTGGCAGTGCCTGTCTTGCCAAGTGGTGCCAAATTCAGTTCCTGGGCTCATGATAGTGTAACCTGGTGAGCTTTAGGAGAAAATCCACACATCTACTCCCAGCGCCTGTTTTTTTGATGCATCGCTGCAAAATATCAAAGCATGCTTCTGCCTGCCCCGAAGCATGGTTGTGGCTGGAAGGATCTACAATGGCTTTCACCGCAGGCTCCAGCTCCCCATCGCAGCTTGTCAGAAAAATCACTGCAACGTGAGTCTCGAGCCCCGCGTAGCCAACGTCCATGACACCCGGTCCCACTCCCACATATCGCCTGCTTCGAGGCTGTGGAATTGAACCATCGCCTGCATCGCCACTGTCACATCAACGCAGCGTATCTGGATTTTCAATGCATCGTCCCTGGGTGCCGATTCTTCATCTACACCACACCGCAGTTAAGAACCGAGGCTTCGTGTCTGAAAACCCATTCATCACCTTACCTGCCAATAAGGAACCGACACATCACCTCGCCTGTCATTAAGGAACTGGACGCATCACCTCCCCCGGGGATCAGCCTGTAACCCTATGATTCTGAATAACAAGTGGCAACATGAGCTTGCAAGGAAACACCATGCAAGTAGGATGCAACTGTTTAGTATGTATCACATGCATTGCAATAAGCCCAGACATACACAATCCATTGCACAAGCATTGCCATACACGTACTGCACACATGTATTATAGAAAGAGCCACATGACACCAACTACTTACCTACGTACCTTGTAATAAACTTGTACATTTTTGGCATTCATGCCAGAGGCGTGTGAAAAAAGGAAGACATATTTCACACAGTCCATAGGTTTATCCCTCCAGCACAACAGTGCAATGCCAAGTACCATATGCCAAGAGATCATCCACAATCATGCTCATATACTCACTTATTGCCACGGCACTGAAGTACTCTCTAGCATTCAAATGCATCCATGCTGGCATGCTGAAGAATTCAATTCTCTACTTAGGAATGCTCTCTGTCTCCAAAATGCCAATGCGATTTCTTCTTATAGAGCTCCACTTACATGTGTGCTTTTCTTGAGCTCTTCCTTGGCTTAGTTACTGAGGCCATTTTAAAAGATCCCCACCTTTCCATACTGGGAGACTTCAAAACCTGGTTTGACAACCCTGAACTACACTATATTAAATTTCTCTTATTTAATCACAAATTGCTACCCGCTCCCATTCACAGATATAAGACAATATTCACTTCTCCTGAACTGTAGCATTACAGTGCCGTTACAATTAGGATGACTCTCGGCAGAGCAGAGTGCATAAGAAGCTGTAGCACTGTGCCCTATCCTGGCTAATTTCACCGCCCCAGGATGACTTCAGGGCATTGTTACACTAGGGGGAAATACATTTTAGAAGACACATCTACTTTGAAAGAACTCATTATAGAGAGGAGACACAAGTGGAACTGCTTGCTGGCTGCTAATTAGGTACTTAACAATGATGATGCAGACAATAAAGCACCCTGGTCTATAACGAGAGTCTCTATGCAGCAGGAGCTTTTGTGTGGAACCACAGTTAACCAACAAGTATTAGTATTTTCACATAGAATAAAAAATAAAGACCAAATGAAAATAAATAAAATAAATGGACTACTACTGCTGTACGGTTCCTACTTTCTCAGTAAAACTGTGTGTTTAAGCAACATAAGCTTTAAAATTATGTGGGACTGAGTCCACTCATACTATCAGAATATGTTGGCTTAATTCCTGGCTAGCTCACAGTGCGACATCTGAGCCCATAATTTGACAGGGCACCGGATGGTGTCTGTAACCTCAGAACATGACTACCCTAATTCCTCGAGGAAATCATGGAAAATGATTCTACCCTTTTGTTAGTAACTCAGGCATGCCAAAAGGGAGAAATAAGAAGCACACAAATTAGCATTTCATACTTTATTGAAGAAATTGTACTCTTGTGTAAAATACTGCAGTGAATAATAGAATGGAGCAACACAATGGTATCAGCATTGCAAGAATGGTGAACAGACTGAATATTTCAACTATTGTGACTTTGCATTAGATAAAATGCATACATATAATTGCACTCCTACCTAGTGCTTCCTATGCTATAAGGCATGGGGTGTGCGGGTCTGCCAGAAAACCTTAGAGTGGTGTAACTCCCTATTTACCTGCTCACGTGTTTCATCTGGTTTTGGTGTAGAACAAGCCACCGTCCTCTTCGGGATGGTGTTGGAATTCAGCAGGGCTAGAATTCAGGCATGGGGCAACCGTTGACAATCCACTGAGAAGCTCCTCTGCCTAAACAGATGCATAATATCATTTATATAAAAGAAATGCACCCATTCGTTCGATGCCTGAGTCCTGGTCTTCTTGTCATTGTTTGATTTTATACATCCAGGGTTGTCCCAGAATGGATAACAACAAACAACAACATTTTGCTCAGTGTACTAAGTCCTCGAACAGAATGTTCTAAGGCCTGATAGTGTGCCTCTGAAGAAGTGTAGCTCTAAGCGAAACCATTTCTAAGTACTTTATCTCCATTGGGCCGTTCAAGCAAATGTGTGTTAGAAGTCATCATCTAAAAAGATGTCAACTTTAAACATGAACATGTAAAATGGAAGTGTTTGCACCCGTGACCTATGTACCCACCCTCCACCCACTCCTTGTCCATATGGTGACTAAAAAGCTTCATATTAAACCTCTTACTTGCTTACAACAAAGCCCAACCTGCCCCTGAAATCTAAAAAGTGTTAAAAGTATTACGCACTTAACTAAAAAAAGCAGAAAGCAAGCCAAACTGCATACAAAAGTCAATGTAAAAAATGTGCCAATAATTTCTGCATATAAAAAACTATTTAGCTATTAAAAATAGCTGAATTAAAAAATGTTTTGTTCTTGAAACTGCATGTGTGTTTGAATGTTATAAGAGGCAGATGAAACAATGTTGTTTCCAGCTTCTGGAGATGATCTTTCTGTTGGCGTCCTATTCATAAGTTCCAAAGAACAAACATGGATGTTTCCAACCCAATCAGCAGCCTCTAAAGATGTGACAGCCAGTAGTGCTTCAGCAGATGGCGAGCCAGGATCAGAAAATTCAGAAGCTGAGGCTTCCAGTTCATAATATGCATTCCACAACAATGGCAATCAGGCAGGACAACTTTGCAGGTGGATTCTTAATGGACCCGTCAGCAGTTCCATATCTATAGATTGGACCATTGGCCTCCAATATCCAAAGCACACTCGAAAGTGCACTGCAGACAGTGGAACACGGGCTGTATGCAATGTAACCATATAGGTCAAAAGAACAAAGACCAATTGCTGTTCAGTTCCTGAAACAGGGGTGCACCAAAATACTGCATCATGCGTTCACGACCCAGTAGCAAATGTGGTAGAGCTATTCCCATTTGGCCCATGACGGAACCTCCATTGCAGAGCATCAAAAATAGAACCAAGATCCTGGCAATCAGAATCAGGACAAGTGGTATGGATCAAAAGATGCTGGAGACCAAGCCATGCATGAAGGATGGAATCACTCTACTCTGGAACGTGCTAGCAAATCCATAACTCAATCACTTTGAAGAAATACACTACTCCTGCAGTGTTGGATGCAGTGCACAAGTTATCTGAAGTGTTGTGGGAGGTTAGTGCATAGTAGCGACTGGATTTCACAAGAAGACGTTGTAACTTGAAGATCAAATGTTTCCTTTGCAGCTGTTAAAGAAACTTACTTTTAAAACATTTAGGTTTTCAGTCTGCTCAGACTGCCCAAATATATGTTTAAGATAGAAAATGAACCGTACGGACAGGTTAAAAAAGCACATTTGTACAACAGGTCACAACCCTGGAAACCGTAACCACATAAGGCCCTCCCGGTTTCATCCCACAGCAACTTTGATCATTAAACATAACTTAACACAACATGTAATATTGCACTTTTTTTCTGTACAAATAGCAGTTGTTTTGTTCCTGTCAATTGTTTTAAAAATAAGATTGTGTAAATAATATATTTTAAATGTATCATTTACACAATTATTTTTTTTCAACCATAACAGAAGATTAAACAACAACGTACAACCATCGCATTTAACCACAGTAATGGAGTACATCTAAATGTTCATTCATAAATTCATGAGTGACATTAGCCTTTTATTTACATGTAAACGAACTAGCCACCATTTTGTGTGGTGGTGATGCACTAAACATTAACAAACACACTATTTGACCATCTAAAATGGCAGGCATGACCTCTCCATCGGGTGATTTGGAATTAGATGGCTGTAGCAACAGTTGACCGGGTGTTGGGGGGACTCCATGACTCCATGACGGACACATCCATAGGTTAACGTGTGTAAAAGCAACGTACAAAAGCCAATGGCTGCATCTGTCTCCGTTGATGATTGCGTATGTTGTGCACATGCACGCAGCATTTAGAAAGAACTCAGTTGGCTCCTAGCACTGTAGACAACAAGACCATCTCAATGTTTGTTGCTGTGTCTGACATCTGGGAGTCACGATGCCAGGAAGAGCAGGTGACAGGGCCCCACAGGACCTGGTGTGGCTGGCAACAGAGGTTCTGTCCCTGTACAGCCAGCTCTATGGCTCACCCGAGGAGCAGGTACATGTTTAAAATGTATTTGTAAATCTGTCTAACTGTTTTTTTAATACACACGCTAGAATGTCCCTTTAAGTTCCTGAGTGAAGTGTAGTGACTGAAGTGAAGTGTCATTTATTTTTTACATTATATTAAACAATGATGGTGTGAATTTGAAAGCAGTTTATGGTTGAAGAAAACTACATTAGTATGTGTTGTGTGTTTTGAGCCCTACATTTTATTTGGTGTGTATTTTGAGATGTATCTATGTATATGTATGTTTTGCTTGTGAAATGTAGAAATATCTCATAGTGTAAAAATAGAAAGCACATTTTGGGGTCGATTTCGATTAGAGAAAAACCGCTCCGAATAGCCATGCAGAGTGTTTTCCCCGTACGAATCGTAACCTGCAATGTCCCGCGTACGTACGTCGAAGTACGATTCATACCAGGAGCCGGACTCTGTACGAATCGTACAGAGACCGTACGACTCGAATTCCCGTACGAGTCTCCGTCGTAAACCGCTGTATGCGAGATCTGTACGGCTCGCAGCTGGTTTATACGACCTAGCAAGTACGATACGTGTCGGGTACGCATCGCACAACCCTTTTTTTACGGGAGCTGGAAACAGCCGTAAAAGCAGAGTTCGCGCCGAAACAAGTACGGAATGGCCCCCCCTGGGGACGGTGCGTACCCCCCATGATCGCAGGCGTACGCCCCGTACACCCAGCATACATGGGGTACGGTGCGTACCCCCCATGATTGCAGGGGTATGCACCGTACCCCATGTATGCTGGGTGTACGGGGCGTACCGCTACGATCATGGGAGGTACGCACCGTACGGTGTGTATGTGATTGTGCGCTTTTCTGTACGAATCGCCCTTACCTGACGTGGACCGTACGGATCGCGTCCTGATGCCCCGGTCCGGATCGTACTTTTTGGGTCGTACGGCGTGTGTATGAGTCGTACGGAGAGGGCTCCGGATACGATTCGTACGGACGTTTTTTTACCGGATCGGAATCGACCCCTATATGTTATTTACAACTGTACATATATATAATTTTTTGCATACTAAATTAAAATGATGTTTGCTATGTGCATAATCCTACAAATCACTCAGCCTAGATCAGGCATCTCCAACCAGTCGATTGGGAGCTACCAGTAGCTATCAACAAAGGGGGGAACAGTGGGTGTACTATATTTAACGGGGTCCAGTGTACATGTCCGAAAGACTAGTAACACAAGAAGAGTACAAAGTTCCCTGATGAGAGTGTGAAATACACGCAAGTGTAAATGCGTGAGTAGCGTAGAAGATGGTGAAAAGGGTGGGGGGATTCCCTTTTTGAAACTAAAACCCTCACACACCCAGCAAGCTAGGTGTCATGCTTCATCATATGGGTTCTGCTCCTCGTCAGACTGGCGCTGCAATGTCTGAAGGGGAACCCACGAAGGGGCTCTTTATCGGAGATCTTTTGTTCCAGCCATGTGGTGCATGCGTGTGAGAGGGCAAGTGAAAGTGTAGTCGTGAAGTGGTGGTGAATAAAAAAGGTGAGTCAGTCCACAGAGAACTTTAATGGCGTGGCTAACTCCCTCGATTAAAAAGGGGTGGGAGGGGAGATATATGCTGAAACAGATTCACAACAAAATATCTACCACCTTCAGGTCAGGTCAACATGTTTCTTGCCGTCATGGCAATTCTTCAGGACCTAAGTGCTCAGTACTACACAGTGAAAAAAGTAAATGAATGTTAATTACAACCTTATTCCTTGCGGTCAATAAGTAGGCAGGCTAATTGGTCCTGCTTATGCGATGCGACCCTAAGCAGTTCCCTAAGGTGCCCCGCAGTCTGCTCCCGTGGGACCTGCAACAGTGAGTAAGGTACCCAAGCGGCGTGCAGTCCTCGCCGTCAAACCTACCCCCAGCAACGTCTGGGGGGGAGCTCCTCGTCCTGACCTGACGTTGCTGGGGGTAGGTTTGATGGCGAGGAACACTTATACTGGTTTAAAGGCACCCAACCGCACATAAGAAGAAGAGTGAGACTTGGCTGCTCAGAAGAGAAGGGGCAACATGGCCAATATTTGCGGCCTACACACCACATCCATTGAAACAATGCCACCAGGAGATATACTCACACAACACAAAGAATGATAAAAATCTACAGAAACTTTATGCAATTTGTCATGAGGAAACTTACAGTCCAACCAGCAGTGGCTGCAACAAATAGTACTCAAGCTCAGAGTACAGCAACTAAAATCACACCACAAACATTACACACAGTGATGGGTAAAATACCCACAAAACATGAACAAATGCCATTCTGGGTAGTTCAGGAAATGACACAGCTAGAGGAAATATTCCCGAATACTACCCCGTATAAAAAACACAGAATGCTAACAATCTGCTTGCCCGTGGGGATAACACCACAAATAGAAGATTGTGCCACTTGGGGTACAGTCTTTGCTGCCATTTATACCAGAACTCATGGTATCCCGTCATTAGCAGTAATACCAGATGTATTGAGACAAGTACAAAACGAGTACGGAGCAGAGCCTGCTCTGAACTTAGGGATGATATTAGCTAATATTAAAGAGGAAGCAGCTTCTGTGGCTATCCGCCAACGTCTAAGGGAGTTCAGTCATTTAGAACAGGAACACAAACTACCGAAAATAATTGAAACTGCATATGCAGGATTAGGCAGAGACAGTTTGGGTGGGAAAGCTTTAAAACCATAACTGTTGGGCAGTCCCGAAAAAGACACTTCCAAGCAGATATCTGCTTCAACAAAAAAGAAGGGGGACAATAAGAAACAACAACACCTTAAAGGAAACAGATCTCAATCCAGAGGTAGATCTCCTCCACAGGAGCCCTCCGAGAAGAGGTATATTATTAGGAATTGGGATAATATTAGGAAACCTGACAGGTATCGGGATACTGATACATGTTGCTCTCGTTCCTTTCAGGGTTCATCGAAAAACTCCGAGAGGAAAGACGGTCAGACAGACAAGAACAGCGTACAAAGTCCAGAGACATGCAGCACGCTCAAGATTACATTTCTAAAAAAGATGAGAAACCAAAGCAAAAGCCAGAGTTCAAAAAGAAGAATGTATCAGGTCTAAAGATCAGACATGCCCAGAATTCTGAGGACTCGACTACTGAATGGAGAATGGGCTCTGACGATGCTCGACAGTGAGGCAGAGGTAACAATAGCTCGCCAGAACCTGATGGAATTTCTGGTGATAGCGGACTTGAATGATTACATCACGGTAGAAACACCCAATACTAGGGTAAGTGTCCCACATAAAGTATAAAATGAGATTGGCCGCCAGCATTCGTCAAGCATTGCCTTAAAGGGGAAACGGTAATTTTTCTGGCATTCTCAGACCATATTCCCAGGCACTTAAAACACACAAGCGCCAGCATTATACAAAAACCATGTTGGATGTGATGATGATTCAACCCACCATATAATTGCTTTTAAAAATACTCCAACTGCACAAAGGCAGTATCCAATAAGCAAGAAGCTAAAAAAACAGGTCAGGGAGATCTTAGAGCAACCTGAATACCAAGGGGTGATCGAAAATTGCACCTCATTGATGAATAATCCTTTGTTTCAGTTCATGAAACCTGACAGTACATATCGTTTAGTTTTAGATTATAGACATCTGAACACTTACACTAGTACATTTGCTGTCCAAAATGCACACAGTGCCACATTAATGAATAACATTGTGTGGAAAAAATATAAAACAACACAATATCTCAAATGGATTTTTCTGCCAAAATATAGCGCCTGAAAGCGGGTACCTAACAGCATTCTCAGCGCTAGGGTCCCAGCGGTGCACAGTCACAGTTTTTATATCGACCTACAACAATACCGAGTTGGAAATATCGAAGGTATAGAATATCGAGGTCAAGAATATCGTTGGACAGAATATCGACCCTAAGGTAAGTAATATTGAATTTTTTATATCGATGTAAGTAATATTGAAGTTAGTAATATCGATATTTGTATTATTGTTATGTATTTTATTATGTATGTGTAATATGTTTTTGTAAAGTATTTTTTTTAAACTTATATGTGTACTATTTTTATATATTGCTAATGTTATTTTTAAGTAATTTTTATGTTTTAGTACCGGAGCGAGTTGTGAGTTTATAGGGGAATAGGGTGGGAAGTAATTTAAATATACTAAATTAGGTATTAATTTTCAGGAATTATAAATTAATTTAAATTAATTTTTGTTTTTATTTCTGTAGCGGGTTGTGGGTTTATATGGGAATTGGGTGGGAAGTAATTTAATTGTAATTAATTAATGATTTATATTTATATATTGGTATGGATAATTATTTGATATATAATTAATTGTGAATTGGCAATTAATTATTTTATTTGATAATTAATTTTTTTAATTGGCAAATAATGATTTAATTTTTAATTAATTTTTGTAATTGGTAATTAATGTTTTTAATTGGTAATTACATTTTTTAATTGGTAATCCATTTTTTAATTGGTAAATAATTTTGTTAATTCGCAATTAATATTTTAATTGGTAATTAATTTTTATTAGTTGGAAATTATTTTTAATAAATTGGTAATCAATGTTCCATAAATAGTATTATTTGGTATGAAAAATAATTGTATTGTTTAATAATTTTTATTGTGAATCAATTTTAAATAATTCATTTTTTGTAATGAAAGATATTTTACTGTTTAATATTTATTATTTGCTGAGTAATATTTATTAATTAATATTTATTGGTATTTATTGTTAATTAATTGTACAATTGTAAATGCTTTTAATAATTATTAATTGTTTGTGAATTATGTAGATTTTTAAAAAAATTAATTATTCATTATTTTATCTACAAAAATTATTTATAAGTATGTTATATTGAAATTCTACACTATCTAACATTTTCCTTACTGTTTCACTCCCTGGAGTTGGAATAGTAATTTTTACCCCTATGTTAGCCAATGCTTTCCCCACTGTTCTACCCCCTGGAGTTGGAATAGTAATTTTTACCTCTATGTTATCCAACTCTTTCCCTACTGTTGCCCCCTCTGGAGTTGGGATAGTAATTTTTACCTCTACGCTATCCAACGCTTTCTCTACTGTAACACCCTGTGGAGTTGGAATAATATTTTTTACCCTCACGCTATCCAATTCTTTCCCTACTGTTACACCCTCTGGAGTTGGAATAGTAATTTTTACCCTATGCTATCCAACGCTTTCTCTAATGTTGCCCCCTCTGGAGTTGGAATAGTAATTGTTACCTCTACGCTATCCAACGCTTTACCTACTGTTACACCCTCTGGAGTTGGAATAACATTTTTTACCCCTATGCTATCCAACGCTTTCCCTACTGTTCCACCCTCTGGTGTTGGAATAATAATTTTTACCCCTACGCTATCCGAAGCTTTCCCTACTGTTCCACCGTCTGGAGTTGGAATAGTAATTTTAACCTCTACGCTATCCAACGCGTTCCTAACTGTAGCAACCTCTGGAGTTGGAATAGTAATTTTTACCCCTACGCTATCCAACGCTTTCCCTACTGGTGTGCCCTCTGGAGTTGGAATAGTAATTTTTACTCCTACGCTATCCAACGTTTTCCCTACTATTGCCCCCTCTGGAGTTGGAATGGTATTTTTTACCTCTATGCTATCCAATGCTTTCCTTACTGTAGCACCCTCCGGAGTTGGAATAGTAATTTTTACCCCTACGCTATCCAACATTTTCCCTACTGTTGCCCCCTCTGGAGTTCGAATAGTAATTTTTACCTCTACGCTATCCAACGCTTCCCCTACTGTAGCACCAATGTTTTTGGGGGACATTGAATATTATTTTTATTTATTTAGCAATTTAATATTTTTATTATTATTTTTGATAATGTTGTATAATAATAATTTTAAAAATATTGAAAGTATATTTAACTTTTTTTATGTATTAAATATAATTATTTACTTTTTATTTATGTTATTGTTTGATGTTTAGATGTATTTGTAATTTATAATATTTTTTTATTAATTTGTGAGTTATTAAAATAATTAATAAAAAGTAATATTAAGTAAGTATATATTATATATTTTATGTATGTGTTTAATTAATGTTATATTATTGTATATATATTATTTATTCATTTTAAACATTATTAAATATTTAGAACTATGTTTATTTGGTTTATAAGTATTATTTACTTTATTTTACAATTTTTTTAATTAAAAAAAACAACAATATTTTTAATTATATTTTTAACATCGATATTTTTTTTCCGATATTTTTGTACGTCGATTTTTCTGTAGGTCGATATTTTGTCCGTCGATATTCTGTCAGTGATCCGATCCCAGCGGAAATGTTGTTGACTCCCCCAAGGGTATAAGAACAGCCCAGGGTTGTTTTCGGCCAGAGGAAATGAGTTACTTCAAAATTTAGATGAAGTGACATTGTCCTATGTGGATGACATTTATCTGATGGATGATGACCTAGAGGAGCACTTGAATAGAGTGAATACCATATATTTGGAATCGCATCTGAGGTCTACAAATTCAACTTTAAAAAATCTAAAATTGCCCACCTCAGTCTCCTCTTTTTAGGATATGAGCTTTCAAGTGAAGGGAAAAGCCTTGCTGCAAAGTTTTTGGGAAAAATGTGCGCTACTCCAACCTCCAAAATCATTGAAAAATTTACAATCAATACTGGGGTTCTTACATTTTGGTAGAACATACATTTTGGATTACGCAGAAAGAGTAAAACCTTTTTATGATTTAATAAAACCTGATGTTTCAGTTTGACAAAGGATGCAGGAATGCACAGATACACTTCATTCCTTACAAGCTGACATGATAGGTTCCGAACACTTACAGACACGCGTAAACGTACGCAACTTGGTGATCCGTATAATTGCGGTTCAATCGGGGTACACCCATCTGACATATAATGAAGGTGAAACAGTACCAATTGCATATAAATCACATTTCGCATCTACAGAAAAAATTCTGTCAGCAGTACAGACTGCTGTAGTGAGAGAAAGAGCACTGGCACAGGGGAAACGAATAATAGTAGTGACCCCAGTTCCAGCCTTAGAGGCTGTAACAAAGGTGAGCATTCCTAACGCTAAAGCCTTACATCCAAGGTAGATACAACAGGCTAATTCTCTCACTGCAACAGATGTAGAAAACAGGCACGACCCAAATCTAAAGACACAAGCATTTCTGCAATACAAACAAGAATATGCTCTACCAAACAAAATAAGGCCTCTAGATCAGTATGAATATATAATTTACACTGACTGATCTGCTCAATCGGCCATAGAAAGTAAGTAACAATAGAGTGCGGCATGCACACTCGTTAAAGGTCGCATGCGGGATGGAAAGTTTCACCCAAGTTGCACAAAAATGCAATCTCTAGGAGTCTGCACAGTACAGCTGGTAGAGTTAAAAGCCTTGATTCTGGCACTGCTAAATACGGATCGAGAATTCCCCACACTAATTGTGTGCGATTCCTTTTACTGTGTGCAGTCATATAATTAATATTTGCAGCACTGGATTCAAAACAGGTTCAAAGAAGCAAAAGGTGGCACAATTAAGCACAAAATGCTATGGGGCCAGGTAGGTGAGTTGAAAACCGAACTACCGAGAGCTCACGTGATACATAGACTGAGTCATCAGCGTGATGGCGTTCACGTTGAAGGGAATTCATTGGCTGATGAAGCCGCAAAGGGGGCTGTATGCACGGCTTCCATAGCTGCAATCACTCGTTCTAAAACGAGAATAGATGGTGAGATTATGGTGGCTGTCATTGCTTCACACAAAAACAGAAAAGCAGTACAGAAAAGATTTCCACTCAAGTACTCCTACAAGTTAGATGCCAATAACTTTCCATTTGCTCAGATTCCTGGAGTGGGGGTTAGACTAATTCCAAACATGGATCATAGGTTAGTTTTAATTCTATCAGCACACAAAGGGATAGGTTCTGCACATGCAGGATTTACGGTGACCGTTTCTTTATTGAAACAAATCTATTGGTGGCCTGGTTTAACAAAGTAGACTAAAGGCTCATTAGGATGATTCATAACATTGTGGCGGGCGGTGCTCTCTGCACCGCCCGCCACAAAGCTATGAATGCTCGTATGCATTTGCATACACAATGCGGCAGGCACCGCGCGGTGCCTACCACATTGTATATGCAAATACAGGGGGGTACAAAGAAAAACCAAAGGTGATAATGGACGGAGCGTTGACAATACAAACACTCACCCCCAGTCAACTGATCTGGGTTTAATCCATCACCGTTCTTTATCTCACTCTGCCACCCCAATTCAGACATTGCAAATCAGTCTGACCCTGTGCCTCATGGGAACAGTCCAGCCGGAACTGCCAAGCCATGTCTTCCCTGGACCGGAATCAAGCTTCCAGGACCGGTTTCTGGCATTACAGCCGTCTTCAGCCGGGCTTGCTTGACTCCAGTGGCAAAGTGAGCAAGGGACTCACGTCTGAGCATACCCTGCCAACTTAGGGCGAACAAAGAAAAACCAAAGGTGATGATGGACGGAGCGTTGACAATACAAACACTCACCCCCAGTCAACTGGTACCACAGGTACCCCCCCCCGTGTGCACCCCAACCCTCCTCACTTTGGGGGCCCGCAGGGGGCCCCCAAAGTGAAGACCGCATGCCTTTCGGAAAGGCATCTGTTTCACCCCATCCTAATATGGCTGGCAGTTAGACACCGCCACCATATTATTCCTATTCCGCCCCGGCCGCAAGGCGACCGGGCAGAAAAGCGGCAGGCGGTCTTTCCGTCCGCTGCGGTCCCCCCGCCATACTAATACGGTGGGGGGCATTCGGGAAACGATATCGGCTGGATTGCCTCTGCCAGGCCGGCGGTGGCTACCGCCAGCCTGGCGGAGGCAATCCGCCCGACATCGTAATGGGCCCCTTAGTCTTGAAATGCGACATTTGCCAGCATATGAAAGGTTCCACTGTAACACGTACAGCGCAGACTCCATTATTAATATCTGACAAACCACTAGCATGTGCTTACTTGGACCAATGCGGCCCCTGAAAAAGAGATGGGGCTTATAGGTATGTCATGGTTTCTGCTCAAGATTCCTATGGGTGTGGACCCAGCGCTCGGCTGATGCTAGAACTGTATAAAAGATTTGCGAGTCTTCATAGGAACATATGCAATTGTCACATTATATTCTGACCAGGGCCCTGCGTTTAGCTCTCGGGCTTACAAGTAGGCCATGCAAGGATTGGGTGTAGCATTGCGGTACTCCTCTCCATACCATATCGA
Organism: Lissotriton helveticus; assembly: GCF_964261635.1. Taxonomy (NCBI): domain Eukaryota; kingdom Metazoa; phylum Chordata; class Amphibia; order Caudata; family Salamandridae; genus Lissotriton; species Lissotriton helveticus. The sequence continues at coordinate 955,160,916 of NC_136059.1, read as the reverse complement.
GGGAAATTTGGTTGTGGTGAGGAAAAAACAAAACTTAATGCAGTCTTTAACAGCTAGAGTATTAGGCACGAGTGAGAGCTGGGTAAAACTTGTGTATGGAGTGCAGTTGAGCATTGATTAACATGCCAAGAAGTTCTCTAGGGGGGGTCACTCCATATGAGGTCCTATTTGGGACAAGAATGTGGGTACCTGATCTTGATTGTGAAGGCGCAGTGGCAAATTAAAAGCCTTTTGACATCCATGATCGTTTGGCTGTTTTACAGGTTCTAAATGAATCCAGGACACAACAAAGTGATGTACATCTAAAAAAGAATGCCTCTGGGGAAATCAAAGCAGTCACTGCAAGACCTGTCTGGATACCAAAAGTCAGGGATCTGGTCAGAGAGAAAATAGAGGATAAGAAAGAATTTGGGCCATCATACAGAAAGCCTGTTCAGGATCTAGAAGTTGAAGGAACAAGAACTGTACCTCTAGCGCCTCTTGCCAGAAAAAAGGAGAAAAGATTTGTCTCAATCGACCTAATGAAACCACACTGTCTGGCTGATACTGAGTAGAAGGCAATGTTGACTCCAAAGTAGCAGATGCCCTCCTCTCGCTACATTTCAAGTAGTTCAAACGGAAAGACTCATCACGTTCGAAGAGTCCCCTGCACGGCATGATGGTCTATGCAATAATGCTATGGAACTCGTTCCTCTTGAAATGAAATTCAAATTCAGAGTCAAAGTGAACGACCAAATACAGATGTCTACATCAACATGCCTCAACAAGAGCAAACTACGATTTCCACAAACCCTGATGTAATACCTACAAATGATCAAACTGCTTCTGGCTACTTCATAAACTTTAATACGTTTTCTTTGGATCCAAGTGAATCTAAAATGATGCCAGCCTAACAATCATGCAAGCAGCAAGTTAAAAACGTTCTGAACTTTCTTAAAAAGACTTACTTGGTCTCAACGTGGGATGAACTTTGGGTAATTAACGGGATACTTTTCTTTCTTTTCTGGTTAGGCTTAGTAATAGTAATAGTTTTTAGCATGCTTGTTAATGGTAAATACCTTCGACAAAGCTCTGCAGCCCAAAAGGTGAATTTAATTTTAAAACCACACCAATCATCTCATCCAGAACAAAGAGACTTGTCATCTGTGAACATTACAGCAGTTCCTATACCTGATGGTATAGTTTGGGACAAGGTTGATTTCGATATATTTGGTCCGACAGAACTCCTCATTTATTTAAAATGTCATTGAGTGATATCATTATCTCAAGTACTTTTTCCAATGATTGGAATTTTGAAACTGTAAACAACTTGTTGTCTGATTTGGAAACATCTGCTGCATTTTCTAATAGTGAAACATTGGAAAGTACATCAGATTTTGAAACTGCATAAATCTGCTAATCCTAGAAATGTGTTCACATACCACCAGTGGGAACATTGTCCAACACCGCCGAAAGGCAGTTTAAAAACATTTACACAAAAGTTTCCATATTTTTCAGGGTTTAATGTGTCTGATCCAGCCTCATATTATTATAAGGTTGCACCAACATCAGCACAGAAAACAAATATGTTAACAAACACCAAACAGATTTACTCTGCTTACTTTATTGCCCAGTTGTCTAAAGCAGATTTTGGCTTATGGAAAGACACCATAGACTTAAAATCAGTCTAGGGTACTAGAGAATGGCAAGTTCAGGGAACTGAAGCTTTATTTAGAGCATGCTCATCCCTCAGCAGATCATGTTTTTAAACAGACAGTGTCTTGCCTTGGACTAGCCAAAAAAAGGACTTGAACACACCTTGGATGCCACCTCCATCACACACTGAGGGTAACATAACATCACAGAAAGAGATTACAGTAAATGACATTATGTAATACGACAGATCAGATTCTGATTGGAAGAAATAGTTGATTTGGCCCACAGACCCCAATAGTTGTCAGACAAGATTCATGGGTAAACCCGAAGGGTTTAGTATCCATAGGCCAAATCCACGTTATGTACAGAGAGAACATCCAGGGGTAGCAACATCCTATAGTGTTGGGAAGTTGTGCCTCTATTGGCTAAAAACCTCAACACTCACACAGGTAAAACAACACTTATGCTTACTGTCACAGGATGTAGATCTCAGGGATTTTTTACTAGGTTCAGGAAGCCACATCAGAAACATTTCATTTATGCTGTCTACAATGAAATATGGAAAATATCCCAACAAGAGGCCACAGAGAGATTACGTGAAATAGACCATATCTGTCAGGGTCTGACAAAGGTGCCTGCCCAGATGATGAACTACATCTACCAGAATGCTTTGCACCTTGGGATGCTAATTGTCAGAGTGTATATAGGCTTGTGGGACCTTGTAATAGGTGCTCGTGATTTGTCCAATGGTTTGCTGTTTTTGGCGGACGCCCTGTCCCCGCGGATCTGCTGGGAAGGTGAGGTTCGTTTTTTGCTCTGCGGCTGTAGAGCAAGCTGGAAGCAAGACGGGTACAGATTGATGTGGCGTGAGTCATCCACAAGGCGCGTGAGACGCCGGATTGCTCCCTCAGCGCACTTGCGGAGATGTACTGGTGATTTCGTGAGGAACCCGGAGACGCCGGATTGCCCCCTTCGGGTCGCTCACGCTTACAGTTAAGTGCTGTGTTCTTGGCACCGGCTGGTGCCTTGTTTGTTCTTTGCGTGAGAGACGACGGATTGCCCCCTCCACGCTTTTGTGTGATCAGATACTTTGTCGGGTGTACATGTGAAGACGCTTGGATTTCCCCCTTCACTGTACACCGAAACTATGAGCTCATAGAGAAAGCATTATCTCGAATAGGAGACGCAGGATTGCCCCCTCCTTATTCGTTTGTGTCGAACACTGTTTTCGGAATTAACTTATTTGGAGTGAAAAGCCGGTTGGCTGTATTTCTGTTTGTTTGCCCTATCATTTCTAGTCAGGAACATCGGAGATTCTATCTGACGATAAAGAGCGGGGGAAGAGCCTGTTCTTTCTTTAAATCCTTTGGGTGATCTCCGTACTGCTTCCCTCTCTTTGGCATCTGGTGAGTGAATGAGTGTTGGATTACCAGAGTACATACACCTAAGAAGTAGGGAGTTACATGAGAGTCATAATCATTGTTTTGTTGTTTTACCTATAGCTGAAGAAAGGGTTCATACAGGGGAAGAGCCATATCCTGAGCGTTATCAGGTGAGGGTTCGTGCTAACAACAGTGAGTTTAAGGTTAGTATAACAGGGGATTTAGCTAACGTATGCCTCTTGTTATTTCAGGTCCCTGTTCCGGATGTTCCTGTTTTCTATCCATATTTTCCCTCGCCTGACTGCCTTGCATTCTGAGGTTTTAAACTAGAGTGCGGGGACGTCTGGAGGTGGACCCCATAAGAGCATCATTCCGACCCTGAGGATCAACAGCCGTGACAGAATCACGAGCCCACGTTGTTATTACCTCCTGGTCGGAAAAAGGCTCAAGCTATGGCAACTATGGACGACGTACTTCAGGCTCTGTTGTTGGTACAGCAGGAACTGGCAGCGTCCAAGTTGGAGGTTACTGCCTTAAAGGAGAGGTTAGATCGACAACAGGGTAACCCTTTCGATGCAGCACCAGGAGGTCGCACCATTCAAGTAACAGTGCCTCCTCCAATCCCTTTAGCCAGTCCAGAGAGATACTCTGGTGACCCTCAGAGAATTCAAGCCTTCCTAACCCAAATCACCCTTCACTTTTCCTGTAGGCCGGCTTCTTTCCCCAATAATATGTCCCGAGTGGCGTTTGCCATTTCGTACTTGTCTGGGGATGCAGCGAATTGGGCTGTTCCCTTTGTTAAGAACGATGATCCCATATTAAATGATTGGTCAGCGTTCCGTAGAGAGTTCGAACGGGTGTTCGATCGGAGAGCGACAACTCTAAGCGCAGACAAGGAGTTGTTGGGGCTCCGACAAGGGAAGAAGGATTTAGTGTCCTATATGACTACTTTCAATCGTCTTGTGACGGAGACAGGCTGGCCTGAAGACAAAAGGATGGCGTTATACTACCAGGGCCTGTCCGATGAGTTAAAAGACATCATAGTACAGATTGATCCCCAACCCACAACATGTACTGATTTGATCAATCTCACCCTGCGCCTGGACCATAGATTAGGGGAGCGGGGAGGCGACCGCAGAAAACATGATAGGCCCTCTGATTCGGTGAGTCATTTGCTACCGCCGGTTCCACGGGCTGGAGACAGTCCAACAGAACCAATGGATGTTGGGGCCATCCGATCCCCTCTTACTAAAGCCGAAAAAGAGAGCCGCCGCTCTCAGGGACTATGTATGTATTGTGGGAAGAAGGGACACTACGTTAAGGAGTGTCCCTCCAAACCCAAAAGGTCCAAAACCTTTTACTCGGCTAAGAAGGTGGCTCTTACCGCTGTTGATCCCGATACCAGTGATGAGAGTCCTTCCGTGAGTGAAGGGCGGAAGACAAAAGAATGGAGACTGACATCGTTGGCCTCGGTTGAAGGCAAGGCCCCCATAACACATATAGCCTTATCCTCCCTATTGTTGAGCCAGGGCAAAGAACATGCAGTGTGGAGTATGATAGACTCAGGAGCTACTGGGAATTTTGTGGACGAAGGCCTTGTGCGCCGTTTGGGGCTGGGCAGGGTGACCACAAAAAATCCAGAAACCGTGTTGGCTGTAGATGGTACCCCCCTGAAATCTGGTCCTATTGTTGAACGTACTGAAGAGGTGGTATTGGTTCTGGAAAACAGTGTTGTCAAACATACGGAGAGTATCGTTTTGAACATCATCGAGGCCCCACAATACGATCTAATACTGGGTATCCCATGGTTAGAAAAACACAATCCTTCCATAGATTGGAGGGAAAAAACTGTGAGCTTTCAGTCAGAGGAGTGTCAGACCACTTGTATGAGTACCCCTTCATCACATACGATAGCCTTGGCCCAGATAACACACATCGCCACTGCGGTGGAAAAAATAACCGTCCTACCTAGGGAATATCAAGTGTACAGTGAGGTGTTTAGTGAAGCACAGGCTGAAGTACTCCCTCCCCATAGGGAGTACGATTGTAGAATAGATTTGGTGGAAGGCGCTGTTGTTCCCTCTTGCAGGGTGTACGCCTTGTCAGAGCCTGAGTCCAAACATCTGCAAGAATACCTGACACACTTCAGTGCTATAGGGTTCATTAGGCCTTCCCGTTCGCCGGCGGCGTCTCCTTTGTTTTTCACGACGAAGGCCAATGGGGAGTTGCGTACCCTCATTGACTACCGCCAGTTGAATAAACAGACCGTACGGAACCGGTACCCTCTTCCCCTCATCCCCGTGCTACTGGACCAGGTGAGAGAGGCAGTGATCTATACACGGTTGGATCTCCGTGGTGCCTACCACCTGGTCAGGATCCGTAGCGGGGATGAGTGGAAGACAGCCTTCAAGACCAGATACGGTCTTTTTGAGTACTTGGTGATGCCGTTCGGGCTTTGCAATGCCCCGGCGGCATTCCAGTACTTCCTTAATGATGTTCTGAAAGAATACCTGGACCAATTCGTCATCGTGTATATAGATGACATCCTTGTTTATTCTGATTCACGCAACCAGCACACCGGTCATGTTCTCCTGGTGTTACAGAGGCTGTTGGAATACCGCCTCTACTGTAAACTCAGTAAATGTGAGTTTGACGTAGAGGAGGTGGAATTCCTGGGGGTCATACTCACGCCTAGAGGGTTTCATATGGCAGAGAGGAAGGTTGATGCGGTGAGTGCTTGGCCGGTGCCAAAGAGCGTGAAAGAGGTGCAATGCTTTCTTGGTTTTGCCAATTATTACAGACGTTTTATTTCACAGTTCTCCTTGTTGGCTTCACCCATCACCAAGTTGTTGCGAAAGGGAGTTCCCTTTCAGTGGAACAGTGAAGCCATGAGGGCGTTTGAGCTGTTGAAGGAAGCGTTTGTTTCTGCTCCTATCCTGAAACATCCACAACTGGACTTACCTTTCATAGTGGAGGCGGACGCCTCTGATGTCGCAGTAGGAGCTGTCCTATCGCAAAGAGATAGAGAAACAGGCCAGTTACATCCAGTTGCCTTCCTGTCCAGGAAATTGAACTCCGCTGAAAGCAACTACTCAATATCCGAAAAGGAACTGTTGGCGATAAAACGTGCCTTCCAAGAGTGGAGACATTACCTGTGGGGGTCACAACACACCATAACGGTATATTCCGACCACAGGAACCTGTTGTTCATGAAAACGGCTCGTCACTTAACGCAACGGCAAATGAGGTGGATGCTGTTTTTTGCAGAATATAATTTCATCGTCACCTTTCGGCCTGGTACAGAAAACAAGAAAGCAGACTCGCTCTCCAGACTAGGGGGAGACCAGACAACGGAAAAAGAACAAACAAAAGCGATCATCGCACCCGAGAAAGTGGTTTGTTTAATAACAGCTGATCGCTTTATAGAACAAGTACGGAGAGAACGAAACCAAGTGCAATGGCAGAAGTGGGTGAGCCAGAATCGTCTCCGAAGTCTCCAACACGGGGTCCCCTTGCACGGAGGGAAATTGTTTCTTCCCTCTCACGTTCTACGGCTTCAGGCTTTCAACTGGTGTCATGGGGAAGCGCTGGCCGGGCATCCCGGGGTGACAAAAACCATCCATCTGGTAAAGCGACACTTCTGGTGGGAGACGATGTCAAGAGACATAGAAAAGTGGATTGGACACTGTGACACTTGTGCAAGGGCAAAAGGGGATCATTCCATGTGTCGTGGGAAACTCAGACCACTACCCACTCCATCCCGACCATGGCATACCATCAGCATGGACTTCATCGTGGGGTTGCCTATGGACCAAGGATACAACGCTATCATGGTAGTAGTTGATAGTTTAACGAAAATGGGACACTTTATTCCATGCAAAAATCTTCCCACTGCCAGCCAAACTGCTCAATTACTGTTGACACAGGTGGTCCGGATACACGGAATACCTCGTGTGATCATCTCGGACAGGGGACCACAGTTCGTGGCGCGTTTTTGGCGTATGTGGTGCAAGGCTCTGAGGGTGGAGGCCGCGTTATCCACCAGTTTTCACCCTCAGACGGACGGTCAGACCGAAAGACTGAATCAGACACTAAAACAATACTTGAGGTGCTATTCTGAAGAAGCAAGTCGTTCCTGGGTCTCTCTTCTCTGGCTGGCTGAGTTGTCCTATAATAATGCATGGCATAGCTCGACTGGGGAAACACCGTTTAAGGCCAATACAGGCTTTCATGCTCACACCCTTCCGCTAACCATACCAGAGGAAGTCCAGAACTACCCTACGGTGGCCGCCCATGTGAAGGCCTTGTTAGAGACACATCAACGGATACAGAAGACTCTTGTCCGAGCAAAGACCACATACAAAAAATGGGCGGATAAGCACCGACAGGAGAGTCCTCTGTATGAGGTCGGGGACAGGGTTTGGTTGTCCACAAGGAATATCCGATTTCGATATCGCAGCGTGTTTCACCCCCGTTTCATCGGTCCGTATGTGGTCACCAAGAGGATCAATCCCGTGGCCTACAAACTGAAATTACCTGTGTCTATGAGGATACATCCTGTGTTCCACAGCAGCCTGTTGAAGCCGGCTGGTTCTATGAGGAACAAGACTGCCCCGCCGGTGCTGAGAGATGGGCAACTGGAGTATGAAGTGCGTCGCATCATGGACGCAAGACTCCGTCAGGGGAAGCTGTGGTTCCTTGTCGCCTGGAAGGGATACGGCTCGGAAGATGACTCTTGGGAACCCAGTCATGAAGTACATGCCCCTCGGTTGATCCGTTCTTTCTACGCCCGTCATCCGGGTAAGCCAGGTGCTAGGAGGCACGGGGCGGGGGGGCATACTGTCAGGGTCTGACAAAGGTGCCTGCCCAGATGATGAACTACATCTACCAGAATGCTTTGCACCTTGGGATGCTAATTGTCAGAGTGTATATAGGCTTGTGGGACCTTGTAATAGGTGCTCGTGATTTGTCCAATGGTTTGCTGTTTTTGGCGGACGCCCTGTCCCCGCGGATCTGCTGGGAAGGTGAGGTTCGTTTTTTGCTCTGCGGCTGTAGAGCAAGCTGGAAGCAAGACGGGTACAGATTGATGTGGCGTGAGTCATCCACAAGGCGCGTGAGACGCCGGATTGCTCCCTCAGCGCACTTGCGGAGATGTACTGGTGATTTCGTGAGGAACCCGGAGACGCCGGATTGCCCCCTTCGGGTCGCTCACGCTTACAGTTAAGTGCTGTGTTCTTGGCACCGGCTGGTGCCTTGTTTGTTCTTTGCGTGAGAGACGACGGATTGCCCCCTCCACGCTTTTGTGTGATCAGATACTTTGTCGGGTGTACATGTGAAGACGCTTGGATTTCCCCCTTCACTGTACACCGAAACTATGAGCTCATAGAGAAAGCATTATCTCGAATAGGAGACGCAGGATTGCCCCCTCCTTATTCGTTTGTGTCGAACACTGTTTTCGGAATTAACTTATTTGGAGTGAAAAGCCGGTTGGCTGTATTTCTGTTTGTTTGCCCTATCATTTCTAGTCAGGAACATCGGAGATTCTATCTGACGATAAAGAGCGGGGGAAGAGCCTGTTCTTTCTTTAAATCCTTTGGGTGATCTCCGTACTGCTTCCCTCTCTTTGGCATCTGGTGAGTGAATGAGTGTTGGATTACCAGAGTACATACACCTAAGAAGTAGGGAGTTACATGAGAGTCATAATCATTGTTTTGTTGTTTTACCTATAGCTGAAGAAAGGGTTCATACAGGGGAAGAGCCATATCCTGAGCGTTATCAGGTGAGGGTTCGTGCTAACAACAGTGAGTTTAAGGTTAGTATAACAGGGGATTTAGCTAACGTATGCCTCTTGTTATTTCAGGTCCCTGTTCCGGATGTTCCTGTTTTCTATCCATATTTTCCCTCGCCTGACTGCCTTGCATTCTGAGGTTTTAAACTAGAGTGCGGGGACGTCTGGAGGTGGACCCCATAAGAGCATCATTCCGACCCTGAGGATCAACAGCCGTGACAATATCAATCTAGAAAAATCTCTAGCAGTGGTAGACAATGGGTTAATTACATTGGCCTCCGAGATATATTCCTTAGGCAACATTGTATCTTCTGGGATAGACATACTAGAACAAGATCTGGCCATATTACAACACGGGCAATCTCAATTACATTCTATTATGTGGTTAAGCTGGACGCTGCAATCTTTGCGTGCAGACTATGTGCCCTAGTGTTATATTAACAGATAAACAGATAGAAGTTGCACAAAGGGGAGCAAAATATGCAATGCTGCGTATCGAACTGGATAGATTAGCATTTACAGTGGCAGATTCACCGTCCACAGAATAGCTAATCCATGGCCACGTAACTCTACCGGTCACTACTTTTCAGTTTCAGTATTGCCTTGAACAAAAGCAGGCAGGCAGATATGAAAAAATGGGTAAGGAATACATTAAGGAATCATGGGAATTACTATACAGATAATTTTGATGCCGGATTGGGGACCGCAAAGTGTTTTTGAGTGGTACGAACTATGAGACCACTTTAAGTGGATCACTCATATGTCAGGATATAATGCTGCACGGGGCTTGAAATGGTTCTGTAGCAAACTTGTCCTGTTATTTGAAGGGTGCCTCCGCTGCAATGATTACTCCAGCCTTCAGGCTACTTGCAAATGGAAGCTACTTGATGCTGAACAGTCAAGGCTGGTGCGGAATGATCCCGGGCATCGCATATCTGGTAACCGTGAGCTCCAAGGTTACTGGTTGTATGCAAGTATTGTTTCCACCGACACATACAGTCAGGGAGGCACCGTTATGGCCTTCACTGAATGTTTCTTTAATACAGTTTGATACTCTAAGCAGAATGAAAGCCATGCTTTTACAGAAGTCTGTGCCCTTAACCTCTGCTCGAGAGACTTTTGCTCTCCAGATCGCAAGGTCTTCGGCAGAGATACAGGCACTTATCCATACAAACTGCCCATTCCATTTAACAGAAATGGTAAATCGTACCTTTAACATGTCTGATATGACAGGCATAGTCCACCTATTTAAGAACATAGGTTCTGGACTTCTGGGCCCTTTCAGGATGTACTTGGAATTATACCAAACTTTATACACTCTTTGGAGGACTTCCGCTAATCCTGTTTCTAGTAGCCGGTATCCTGATTGTTTTCCATCTGCTATGCAATGGACATCCCAGTCACTAAGGAGATGGAAAAAGCACTCCTGGAGCGTAAATACAGTGACCGCATAGTACAACATCTAGGCATGCCTCGCCTAAGAGAACTAAATGCATCTTGGTTCTTGTCATTTTGACCAGTCTTACCTGTACTCGGATGCCTGTTTTGCGGAGAAGAATGCGTGTTAGACCTTTGTTTGACACTGCCAACATGTACGCAACCAGATGTGAATGCTCTACTGGATCCGATAATGACCCATGTTCTGCAGTGTCCTCAGCGTATTCTGATGTTGATGGCGGCATTCCTTCAGCCAGAACAGGTAGTTATAGCACCTGTTGGTATGGACACCGACTCCTCCTCTGACACCCAGGCTTTGGACGCGGCACAGGCTGCCCCAGCATCGGCTCTGGAAAGCATAGAACATCATCTGTGCTCAATTGACATACTCTGCGGGATGCTACAGGGGCCGTCTACTGTGGAAGAAAGTAACAAATCATTTGGCTCATAGTGTGTTGGAAGAAATTTGCCCTTTTTTAAAAACAAGCTCAATTTGGGAGATTAAAAACAAAATTGAAGTTTTTTCATTTTTTGGGTAGACATGGCTTTCTAATGCGTATAGTGGTTCGGACTATAACTACAGACTCTTCAGAGTTATGGCTTGCAAACATTTTCTTTTAACATAATTTATTTGAATTTATTTGAGGTTTTAATTTTTTTTTAGCAAAACAAATGTTTTAGGAACTTTGGGCCTGATTCACAGAACTAACTTAAGACAAAATCTAACTTACTACAATTTTGGTATTCACAGAAGGCACTTACTCATTTTGGTATCCACAGAAGGCACTTACTCATTGATGAGTAAGTGCCATCTGTGAATACCAAAATGAGTTAGTGCACTTACTCATTTTGGTGTTCAATGAAGGCACTTCCTCATCAATGAGTAAGTGCCTTCTGTGAATACCAAAATGAGTAAATGGTAGTAAGTTTAGGATTTTGTCTTAAGTTAGTTCTGTGAAGCGGGCCCTATGAGCGTACCTATATCTAGTTAGGCTAGTAGTACGGTAATAAGTTACATATGTCGTCCAGTTGGAAGAGGAGTGGGTGTTATATTCCATATAGGTACCCTATATAGGCGCAGGTAACATTGCAACCTTTCACCTATATTCTTCCCTACATTACATACATAACAGTTCTTATGGACTGACCTTTTACCTAGATATTGAATTCACAATGCAGGTTTTTCACAAGTTCTAATTTCATACATTATGCATGAGGTTTCTCGGAAGCACTAAGGACTATCATCTTCTGTATAATATCTCTGTGAAGTACTGGGTTTTTCAGAACCGGTACTGAACCGGTAACCCAGCGGTGCCAGGGACACACCCTATGACTTCGGGTCCTTCCTGTTTCAGACACAGAAACTCAGAGTCTTCTAGGTGAAGTCAAAGATCGAGTTTATTGGCTGCAACCAAGTAACAGACGTCCTAGAAGTACAAAATGGTGTATATTCTCAGGAGACTGCTCAATCTTACAAAGCCAGCCTTCTCTTTTTATACAAAATATTATGCTTCAGGCAAACATTCCCTATTTTACAGTTGACCATTCACATATTTTCAATACAAAGAAAAAACAGAGTCATGATGACAAGCCCATATTTCAGTTTGTTCAGCCCACAATCAATTACCCAGCAAGGCCCAGTATTTTCATCAGATATCGACGAAACCCCAATAAAACCGGGCGCTTCCTCCTTGTAAAGCAAGTCATAAAGAAAGAAACAGAGGCAGGTGTGTGTAAGATTAGGAAGGGTTTGTGTGTGATGAAGGGTTTATGGCATGTTGTGCCCTGATACTATCTCGACCGGCCACTGGGAGAGGAACTGCCCAAACAGGTTTGGCCTTGGGCAGTGGAGTCAGCTTGCCCAGGTCGTGCAGGAGTCAGCGAAGGTGTACGTGTCCTTCAGACTCGTTTTTGGCCTTAGTCACTGGCCTATGTAAGGGCAACCACAAAATGGATGCCGTATACAAAATGGAACCCGAGGGTTCAGGACGGAGTCCCTGATTAAATGGTGACTTCGCCGCCCAAATATGACGAAAATTGGAGTATGTAGTGTACTCGTCATTCTCGGTCTGCTGATACCAAAATTGTCATGATACGACAATCTTTTTGACACAGGTCCAAAATTTTCAGTACCACAGATCCTCCTTTTGCCCTTACATAGGCAATCAACCTATCCTCATGCTAATCTGAGTCCAGGTCTGTATTCCTAAAATCATTGAGATGTTGCTGTAGCATCATCCTATTACTTAGCTCGTCCGTCGATACAGGTTTCCTTACACATGATGTAGCACACAGGCCACATATAGCAGGAGCACACTGTACGCACAGACAGAACAGGAAAAGAATGGCTAAGATCATCCCAATGACCATCAGAATCTTCCATCCCCAGGCGGATAACAGTTCCCAAAACCACCCCATCAACGACCAATCTCTTTTATCCACATGAATAGATTCAGATATCTTATGTAGTTTGGAGATGGCCTGGTACACTGTTGGAGCGTTTTCTGGGATGAAAACACAGCAACTCGATTGGATCACTCTGCATACCCCACCTCGGTCTGCAAGTATGACGTCTAACGCGACCCTGTTCTGAAGGGTCATAAGGCGATCCGACTGGAGCTCAGCGGTCAAGTTACTAAGGGCACCGGTAGTTTCAACTATGGTGGATTCAATCACCCTTGTCAATTGCCTTACGTTCCTGCTGTTAACCAGGGGTCCCCAAAACGGCAGAAAACCCCAAAAGAAGGCTCCCAATTCTTGTCCTGCAGTGTCTTCTTCACTGAAGACACCTCTAACTATCCTTGTCTTGTGATAATCTGCCGCAGCGGTGTAGGTGGGAGGCAACAGGAACGAAACAAAACATGTGCCCGAAAAGCCAGGGGGCAACCATGTATAGGCTCTATCATGGCAGATGAAATAGGTACCCTTAGCTGCTAAGAACGAAGGGAAAGTCTGAGACGCAAAAACATATGTCTCAGTGCAGATGCTTTTCCCTAACTGAGCTCTGGGATTCTTGCCATTACCTTGCAGACATAGGTGACCCTGATGGGGTACAATCCAAATCGGGGAGGATCTCTTAGCTCGCTGTTTTTCACTCAGAGTAACTCCATATCCGGTCACGTTCCATCCAATATATGCTAGTGTCTCATCTCTCGGGATAGTCTCATAGGAAGTATCTTCCCTAATCATATCTACTATACCCTTAACTAGAGCACTATTCTTTGGATTGTCTTTTTCAGAACGTAGGGGGTAGACTTCATGTGCGTAGATGAACATTGTTCTGTATGCCCACACAGAACCATTATGGCTGAAAGGCAGGACCAGATATGGGATACCTTTATCCGTTGTGTGAGGCATAAGACCACACACCCAACAGTTAGTCGTGTTCATTACTAGTTGGTGTTGGTGCAAAAGCTGAACGAAGGAGTTATTAATAAATTCTAATCTCCTAGCAGATTCGTGTTCAGGAAAAGGGTGGAAAGAATGCGAGGAAACAGTAGGAGGAGGTATGGGCGATGTAGTGGGTGCAAATGTCACTTGAAAAGAGAATAAAACATATCCTATTAAAAACATCATAACACTGAACAACATGAAAATGCATAGTATCAAAAAACGTTTCTTGGTCATCATTCTGCAAATTGTAGTCTTAAAGTTCATTTGTTTGGCAGGTCTCTCCATCTCGAAAAACTCCATCCTCTCTAAAATGCTGCTCGCGATGGTAGGGTGTTCTATGTTAAGGGATGCTTCTGTCAGTCCAGGGCAACTCCCTTAGACCAACCAGAACTGTCGACCTAACGTCTTCAGCTGCACCCCAAAGACTTGGGCAACCGCGACCCTACAGCTGAACCCGGATGGTGGTTCGAAAAACAAAAATAAAAAGTTTCTCAGATGAGAGAGCTGCACTTTCAAAACTTAGGCAAAGAAAAGGAAGATTTTATTGGTTCATAGTTCTCGGCCTCAGATTATAGCGTTTCTTCCCAGGTACTGTCTGGTCCTGAAACAAGAATTCAGGTTCTGTAATGTCCAATCGAATTGACGGTGGCACAGCTTCTTGCAAAAGATTGTCACTTTCTTGTTCAGAAATTGTTCCTTTTATGCGTGCATCACTGAAAGGTAGAAAACGAGGCACAGTTTCTGTCTCAGAGTCAGCTACACCCTCCTGGACCCACCGGTCGTACGGCAGAGGCAAAGGGACCCTCTTGCAGTGCACGCCGTGGATCCAGTTCTTTTTGTGTTCCACTCGCACGGCGGATCTCGTTGACAGCAGGACTAGGTGGGGGCCGGTCCAACGGGGCTGGTCATTCTTTGTTCGCTGGAAATTCTTGACCAGCACCCAGGATCCAGGATCGATATGATGTCCTGGAGCTTCAGAGACCTGAGGCAGAGTATCGTGAACCTGTTGGTGTAAAACACGCAGTTTAGCCGTCAATTCATACAGGTAATCAAGCAGTACAGGGTGTTCAATCTCACTGAATTTTGTCGGCCTTGGCACTCCCCATATGTTGGCCGGACGGCCGAACACTATTTCATAAGGACTAAGTCCCACTCGCGAATGCACAGTCATCCTTGTTGATAGGAGTGCTAAAGGCAGAGCGTCAGGCCATTTAAGACCAGAGCTCGCTTGGATTTTGGCCAATTTTAGTTTTAATGTGCCATTGTAGCACTCTACTAGTCCAGCTGATTGGGGGTGATTTGCAGCGTGGAATTTCTGTTGGATGCCTAGCCCTTCACATACTTTCTTCATCACTCGACCCACAAATTCACTCCCATTGTCACTCCAGACCATTCTCGGCATTCCAAACCTAGGGAAGAACTCTTTGACAAGGGCTTTAGCTGTGGACATGGCAGTGTTGTCCCTTAAGGGATATGCTTCTACCCATCTCGAAAAGGCACAAACAACAACGAGTACGTATTTTAAGTTGTTGAACCTCTCCATGTGGATGAAATCTAGCTGCAAAACCTCGAACGGATACGTTGGAGGCGCAAAATGACCAGCTGGAGTTGGGGTTCCCCTACCAGGATTGTATTGCAGACACACCATACAATTCTTGACCACATTCTCTGCACACTTGGGAATTCCAGCATTTTGCCATACTGGAGCCAACAGCTTACAAATCCCTTTCACACTGATATGAGCCATTCCATGGGCCATTGTAACCACTGCAAGCACATACGCATCGGGTAACAACCATCGCTGATGTTCTGACAATTCAACCCAACAACCATTCGCATCCATTTTACCCATACTCTCTCTCCACACATTCAACTCTTTCTCTGTAGCTTCAGCTTGAATAGACTTCACACTCTCTATCGTGTCTTCACACATTCCAATGTCACCAACCCATCTCGCAGGGCCTGCAACATACATTCGGCTCATCACATCCCTCGCTGTTTCCTTTGCAACTTCATCAGCAAATGCATTTCCACGACCAACATCATCAATCACCTTCTTGTGTGCACTGCATTTTACAATCGCAACTTGCAGCGGTAAGGTAAGTGACTCGAGAAGCTCATTCACCAACTGACCATGCTGTATCTTAGCTCCATGCAAAGTCAGAAACCCACGTTCTTTCCACAATCGTCCAAAACTGTGAGCCACACCAAACGCATACTGGCTGTCGGTATATATGGTCACTTTCATTCCTTTCGACAACACACACGCTCTCGTAAGTGCAATCAACTCTGCTGCTTGAGCTGAATTATGTGGGATACGTGCAGCTTCAACAATCGTATGCAAAGTCGTAACAGAATATGCTGCAGTCGTATCACCATTCGGAAACTTGAAGCATGAACCATCCACCCATAAGGTACCATCACACTTCACAAGAGGAGTGTCCTGAAGGTCTACTCTCCCTTTCGTTTCTTCTTCTGTTCTGAGAAAACAATCATGCTGTTCAGAAGCATCTGTCTCTGTTTCAATCGGCAACAACGTAGCTGGGTTAAGCGTGTTGCATCTTTTTATGTGCACATGACTCGCTAACAGTGTCAACTCGTAACCTGACAACCGAGCACTAGCTAAGTGCTGTGGCTTGGTCCTGTTTAACAACGTGTCCACTGCATGTGGAACCATCACAACCAATGTATTATTCATCACTAAACCGGCAGACTGCCGAATAGAAATAGCTGCTGCCACTGTGGCTCTTAAGCAGCTTGGCAATGATTTAGCTACCGGGTCCAAAGTTGACGAAAAACTGTGTCAACACTGACAATGCACAACCTTCTTTCTCATGGACATACAATGTAAAGGTCTTACTGTAGTCGGGGGTACCCAACACAGGAGCCGAACATAACGCATTGCGCAATTCGGAAAAACTTTTCTGACACTCTTCAGACCAATGAAGGGGATGCGGTGTATCTTTACAAGTTAATGCCACCAAAGGTTTGGCCAACAAAGAAAAATTCGGTATCCATTGTCTGCAATATGATGTAATACCCAAGAAAGCACGCACTCTCTCTGTGTCCTAGGCACACTCAATTTCGCTATTGCCTGAATTCTTTCTGGGGTCAGTTTCCTTCCCTCCTTCGATAAGGGATGACCTAAGTAGGTCACTTCTTGTCGACAATATTGCAATTTCGAAAGAGACCCTTTGTGATGTAACTCAGACAAGTGATGCAACAACGACAACGTGGCTTCTTTACAGATTTTCTCCGTATCTGCAGCAACAAGCAGATCATCAACGTACTGAATAAGGGTAGCGCCTTCAGGTAAAACAATTGTGTCAAGCTGTGCTTTTAAAGCTTGACTATATATCGATGGACTTTCACAGTAGCCCTGGGGAGCGCGTTTGAAGCGGAAGCTTCGACCTCCTAAACTGAAGCCGAAATTATCCCTACTCTCCTCGGCAATCGGGATGCTGAAAAAGGCATTTTTCAGGTCAATCACTGAGAACCAAGTCGCAGAAGCTGGAATCATAGTCAATAGGGCAGTGATATCAGGGACAACTGGGAATTGTGGCACAACGATTTTATTCACCTCTCTAAGATCAATCAGAAATCTGTAAACGGGTGGCTGAGAAGGGTCAGTACGTTTCAAAACAGGCAGAACAGGACTATTGCAAACGTTGCCTCTTGTCTCTTCAATTACATCTTTTTCAATCAAATCATAAATGATCGCTAGCAACGCTTTTTCACCTTCACTAGAGATTTTATATTGGGGAATGCATGGCATTTTAACATTGGCTTTCAATGTCACAACACATGGCAGTATTTCCAAAAGACCCACATCATTAGGACCAGTAGCCCAAAGAATATCGAGAAGAAGCAACAATTCTGTCCGAAGTTGATCCTTTGACAAATACATTGGGGAGACTACTTTCTTACCTAGTGTAAGTTGTACTCCCGAAGGAGAACAATACACCGTCGCATACAATCTCTTCATAAATCTAATCCTAACAAGTTTTCACCACAACCTGTTGTCAGAATAAGGGGTGCTTCTAATTCACAAGGTCCAACAGAAAGGGACATAGGACTAGAAATTGGGTTCCTAACCGGGGCGCCAGAAAAACCTACTGAAACATTCATTTCGCCAGACAAAGGTGCGCCAGGGAGTTTAGAGTGCATAATGGAACTCTTTGTAGCACCAGTATCCAACAGAAAAGGCTCTGACACACCTGATGTAATCACCTCAACATAAGGTCCACTCTGATCTACTGGAACTGAAACAACTCCCTCTCTTTGTCTATGGCTGTCCTAGCAATCATTACCTTCCATATTCTCATCTTCTGCATAGTAGTCATCAGCATAGTACTGAGGTGTCCTACCAGCCGCGTTATTCTGCTGATCAAAACTATTCATTGAATTCTGAGGTGGAAATGATCGCGCGTTCTGGGGGAAATTTCCACGTCCTCTACCTCTAGGCGCTTGTGGAGTACCTCGACCTCTTGCGCTAGAAACACCATTCATATGCTGTAGCAGAGCAGGGCTACTACCTTTAAAATGGCCCTCCTCTTTACAATATGCACACTGATTAGGGCCTACGGGAAAGCGTTGAGGATATTCGGTCCTTTGCATGTTTCTCTGAAACTGCTGAGGCTGCTGATAGTTACTCTGACCACCACGAGGCGGGTACGCCTGCTGTAAAAGAACCTTTGTTTTTAACTCTCTCGTTTTCTTGTCTGCCCTATCCTTTTCATCTTTGTCCCTATTTTCATAGTACTGTGCAGTAGCCAATATCTGTGCTGAAGAGGAAACGGCCCACGAACTTTCTGAATCTTTTAACTTCTTACACAACTCGGGAAGCAAATTATGCACGAACTTGTCAACGAACCACCGTTGACCACCTTCTGTACTCATATCTTGACCACTGTGGTCGATAAACGTTGCTTCGAACCTGGTGAAGAAATCAGACACTGTTTCATCTTTCTTCTGCTTTCACGCAGACAACTTGTCCCAATTCACACGCATCGCAGGCATTAAAGTCTTCATGTAAGTAATGAACATACCAGGGAGGTCTGCCGCTAAAGGTTCAGGTTTAGCACCACCAACTTGTCGGTCATTTGCAGCACTAATATTAGCCCATGAGTCACCTAACTCTTGATCATGATCCGTATGACAAATTTTTCCTCATAAAGGCTGTGGAACAACATTTCCAAACACATGTCGATATCCGCTAAATTCATAATGCAAGAGCCTGCAGTCTGTGTCAATTCCTTGTAATACCCTGCAGGATTTTTACGGGGATCAGGCAATGTCTGTTTAAGGGCCAATACTTCAGCGCGCTTCCATGGAACATGTACCCAAACACGCTGAAAATTAGGCTGAATAGGTGGGTTAGCTTGTAGATCCCCTTCTTTCCAAACTGGGGGTACTTCTCTCATCGGGTATTGTCTCGCTTTCCTTTTAACAGAAAAATCAGACTCAAACAACTGGTTCCACTCCTGAGCGATAACAATGTCGCGACTGCTTTCTTAACATCTGAACCCACAATTGTGCCTTTCCCAAACTCGTACCGTATACGACAAAACTCAGGCGGATTGGGCTCCAAATCATTTTCCTCTAAATCCTCACAAAGAAAAGTACACATTTTCTCAAAAACGTATCTCTGTTTCGGCTCTTCCCACTGATGGAAGACATCCATAACAGAATCTAGCTCATATCTTATGGGGTCAGTAACCCATTTGTGTGCCAAATAATTCAATGTTTCCCGCTCTCTAGAGTCGGGCATTTGACTACGCAATTGTTTGCTTGTTGAAACAGGGGGTATACTTGTTGCCCCAAAAAGAGGATACAGAAGACTAGCAACAGTGCTAGTCATTCTCTGCCGAACAGAAGGAGAAGTCGACGAAAGAACAGGAGTAAAAGCAGAGTGAGGAAAGTCAGATGTAGATGCAGATGCAGACGCAGTAACAGTAGGAATATCAGATGAGGTAGTCGATGTAGTAGGCAAAGTTGTAGGAAGTAAAGGCAGAGCAGATGTCAAAGCCGGTGGCCCTTGAGGAGGCTGCACAGGAAGAGTAGGAGCCAATTGAAGAGCAGCTGGTGGCTGTGGAAGAACTTGAGGCACAACAATCGGGGCTTGCACGACTAGAGGTTGTGGAGGTGCTGTAGCATTCTGCGCATAGGGGGGTGGCAAACTCAATAAGTGAGACATTAAAGGATCTTTCTCAAGTTCTTTTGCTACATCTTGCTGAAGAGGCGGCAAAACCGGATAACATTTATCAATCACCATTTTACGTTGCCTGTGCAACTGTTCACTCGCTTGTTCTTCCTCATCATCTTTATATTGCATAGCAGTTTGCATTATCGAAATACCTTTTTCTCTTTTATTCTTTTTAGCTAATTTAATTTCTTTCTGTTTGGCTTCCTTTCGCCATAGGCGGAAAGAGTCAAACATCGCCGGCCGGGCTTTCTTCTTAAAAAGTTTAACTTCGAGATGATCTAAGATTTCCGTGTCAAAGCTACCATATTGGGGCCATTTTAAAACACCATCCTTTCTGGTGTATCTGATCCATACTTCATTATACGTGATGGGGCCCACGCCGTGTTTCTCGTAGAGCTCATAGGTTGGAGTTCCAATCGGAGGAACCGGACACGAGTCCTCCAATCGGGAATCCCTATTACAACCAAGACAAAACAAGTTTCCAAGTCTGCTAAGACCAGGCATCTTCGCTCTCTAGTCTAGCTTCAAACTTCAAAGGATTATCGAAATACGATAGCCTCGGTAATACACGAGTCTTTCGGCTTTGGTACTTGCAAGTTCCAAATCAAAGATCCCAAGGGGATACCCAAACTAAGAACCAAACTAAGGACTGGGAGACGCTCCACTTATACTTAACTGAGGTATCGATGACGTCACCAGAAGACTCGTCTATCGTTTCGCTCTACCAATCATCAAGGGTCCAAAACAGGGCGATAGTCAGGGCAGCAGTCCTTCGTAGCCGTCGGGAAGCCGGGAACCTCGCAGCAAAGACTTTCGGACCACGTCGACATGCAGGGGTCGATGAAGTGGCGGCCTTCCTCCAGAATTTTCACACGAAGCTCCTCACGAACCTCGGGCTTGGACCGGTACCGCTGATATCGGCCTACGTTGGGCGCCAACTGAAGTACCTGGGTTTTTCAGAACCGGTACTGAACCGGTAACCCAGCGGTGCCAGGGACACACCCTATGACTTCGGGTCCTTCCTGTTTCAGACACAGAAACTCAGAGTCTTCTAGGTGAAGTCAAAGATCGAGTTTATTGGCTGCAACCAAGTAACAGACGTCCTAGAAGTACAACACGGTGTACATTCTCAGGAGACTGCTCAATCTTACAAAGCCCCTTCTCTTTTTATACAAAATATTATGCTTCAGGCAAACATTCCCTATTTTACAGTTGACCATTCACATATTTTCAATACAAAGAAAAAGCAGAGTCATGATGACAAGCCCATATTTCAGTTTGTTCAGCCCACAATCAATTACCCGGCAAGGCCCAGTATTTTCATCAGATATCGACGAAACCCCAATAAAACCGGGCGCCTCCTCCTTGTAAAGCAAGTCATAAAGAAAGAAACAGAGGCAGGTGTGTGTAAGATTAGGAAGGGTTTGTGTGTGATGAAGGGTTTATGGCATGTTGTGCCCTGATACTATCTTGACCGGCCACTGGGAGAGGAACTGCTCAAACAAGTTTGGCCTTGGGCAGTGGAGTCAGCTTGCCCAGGTCGTGCAGGAGTCAGCGAAGGTGTACGTGTCCTTCAGACTCGTTTTTGGCCTTAGTCACTGGCCTATGTGAGGGCAACCACAAAATGGATGCCGTATACAAAATGGAACCCGAGGGTTCAGGACGGAGTCCCTGATTTAATGGTGACTTCCCCGCCCAAATATGACGAAAATTGGAGTATGTAGTGTACTCGTCATTCTCGGTCTGCTGATACCAAAATCGTCATGATACGACGTTGTTTTTGACACAGGTCCAAAATTTTCAGTACCACATCTGTATAAAGTTCAGGCCCAATGTCAGCCTTTAGGCTGACACAGTAACACAGCAAGGTAGGACCCCTTGGGAGACCTATGGGTATATATACATTACATCTTCCTTAGAGACCAAGACTTCCTGGCTGACACACTGACCAGAGATCCTGAGATTCCTGCATGCAGACACCCCAGCTCGCAGTGGTCTAACATCCCTCGTGGGGTGTCCAACTCGAGACCAGGACGGGGTCCCATATTCTCTCATTCTCAGGTAATGGGGTTGACTAGATTCTAGAGGGATTCTTGGCATGCCACCTACACAGATGCTAGGTACATTTAGGTACATCTAGTTAGGGAGGCATCGTAGGAGTACACACTTTTTATTATGTATTTTATGTACTTGTATGTAATCATGATTATTGCAAGATGATAGAACTGTACCTCTCTTTACCTTCTTAGTTGCAGCTCATCTATTAGACACTAGATTAACAACTGTTCAATAAATTCTTATTGAAAACGCCCAGCCTGTTTGGTCCATGTATGTCTGAGAGAAACTAAGTGAGCGTGAGTGACTGGGCGAAAGGTAGTATATTGTTTTCACAATTCTGTGGGATCAGGGTTGTCATGTTCTGAGGTTGCCAAGAACTATTCTCTCACCGATAAGAGGAGATTCTAGTGGCGCTGTGAGCTAGCTGATACAGACAGGCTAACATACCTGGTGGGGGTGCAGTCTGCCATCAATCCAACAGTTTATGTTATCCAAACACACAGATCCTGTATAGGTTATATAGGAACTACACCACAGTATTTGACTCCTATAAAAAATTCCTTGTCAACTCAAAATTGGAGTTGTGAACAAAATGATGCTTCCGAATGCTTTTAAATGGACGATAAATGAAATGGAGAGTTGCCTTAATTATTGAGTTAACACCCCATTTAAATTTTCTCCCATGTCAAAGTGTTGCATTTACAAACAGCAGGCTCCTTACTCCCAGTGGGCAGTATACACTGTGCAATAAGTATATAGGAAAAATACAGCCCTTTTTTACATGATTACATTTTTAAGTGCAGAAAAATATTCCATGATATGAAGTGTTTGGCAGAATATTTATCTGCACTTTTAATTTCTCCAAATTGAATAAAACACATAATGGTATGCTTCTGTCATTCATGTAAAGGTGTCACATATGGTGAAAGGTATGTCCAGTGCTGCAAGTACATACACCTCAGGCTCTCAGTCACCCGTACAAATATATTTCCTTCATACGGACACATTTTCATACATCCTCAAAGACTATGCTCTCACTGACACACATGGCAGCCCTTTCATAGTGCCCTTTGTCATAGTATTTATTTCAAACCATACTATCAGGTTCTATAGACATTAGGCTTCAAGTTAATGTAGCTGGGCTTGGGGATGTCTGGTTACAATGAATTAGTTATTTAGCCTACAGTATTTCACAATTAAATTTACTGATAAGACACAGCTCTTATTTTTTTGTTGAAATCTTTTTTATTGACATATTATTTTTAACAGTACAGTACAACAATAGTCAAATAGCCACAAATGCCAGGCAAGGACACCACTGCAAGACGTATGGCACGGCATTAGCATCAATAGCGAGAGTGTACTGTGTCAGACATGGTGTAGTAAGATTATCCACAATGTCAGAACACTTGAGAGGAAGTATAAGAGAATGTATAATCAAGCGCTGCATATTGTGATGCTATACTATTTGTGATGTTGAGTAGCATTAAATGATGGATGGAGGATACAACATAATGAGGACAAAATATCTTGCCTAAGGGAAAGGGGTAACCTCCCGTGACCCAATGCCCTGAAATGTAGCAATGGCTAAATAACTGCTTGTGAAGCGCATGAAGATACCGAGTTACGACGAAGCATGTGAGGATTGTGTGAGGAAGCCCTTATTATGGTGACCCATTAACAAGAGTGGAGAGCCCTCTTGGCGCTGAGGTGACCTCTGCCTCCTCCTGCGAGCCTGCTGTGGATGTAGCTGACTTTTGCAACTCAAACAACATAGCTCCCCAATGTCTAGCAAGAGGGAATTTGCGAAGTCCAAGTAAGTCCTCCCTCTGCAGAGTCATGCTCTCTGCCTTAGCTCAATTTAGCATAGAGCATGCCAGGCCAATGCATGAGGCGCCGCCAGGGCTTTCTATTTTTTAGTGATCAGGCGTTTCGCTGTAATGAAGCCCAGATCTAAGAATCGTGCGGTAGCCCTGTGTTTCTTGCACCTCTTAAAGAGATGTAATATATACACCTCCCAGTGGAAGGGAACCACATGTATAGTACAGCGGGATAAGGTGGCCACCACGTCTATCCAGCATTCCCCTAGGGCAGGGCATGCCAGAGCATATGTAGGAGGGCTGCTTTGGGCAGGCGACACCTGGTGCATTCAGATTCATCCAGATGGAAGAACTTATTTATCTAGAAAGGGGAGAGGTGCCCGCAATGGAGAATAAAATATTGAATCTCTCGGAAGCGCTGGTTGTAAGGGACCCTTGTAGAACTTTCTAGTATAGCTATCCATCCCTTTTCCGAAAGGGCACGGCCCAGGTCTTTCTCCCAGTGTTGCCTCAGGGGGATCAGTGACATCGCAGTGTGTTGACAGAATGATGAGGCGAAACAGCATATCAAGTGTCCCCTTGTGGCCATTATATGTAGAAATTGCAACGAGTGGTGTGTGGGAGGTTCTGTTGCTAAATTGCCCCACCTATCTGAAAGTGAGGCTATGAGTGTATGGTGCATAAGGAATTGCCCCGGAAGGAGACCGTCTTCTGAGATAAGGTCAGCATAGGGGATTAGGGCACAATCTCTAAAGAGGTCTCCTGTGTCATGTATGTCCCCAGCCTCCCAACCATGCAACTCTGCCGCTGTGATGTATGACCCACCCTTTGGTGAACCTAGTAAAGGGATAGCAGGCGCCTATGGAGTGTTATGGAAAGCAACAAGGAGTCCTCTTTCCTGGGCTTAGTGCACAGGGGAAATATTTGAAGCAAGTCATGAAGGGCCATGGGAGGTTACAGAGTGGCGGTATCTGGTATGTGCTGTGATGCTAACCATTTGGCTATCCATTGCAGCTGTGCTGCCAAGAAGTAGTGCTCAAAATTTGCCATTGCCAATTCACCTTGACCCGCCGGAAGGTATAACGGCCTAATGGAGACTCTATGCCTAGATGTGCCCCCCAAAAAATCCCTAACCTTTGCCTCGAGTTTATTAAAATATGAGGGCAGAATGTAGAGAGGTAGGATAGCGAAATAGTAAAATAAACGTAGGAGAACCACCATCTTTGCAAGGGCCACCCTACCCGAAATAGATAGCGGGAGCATCTTCCAGAATGTCATCTGTGAATAAATAGGTAAGTGGCTCTTGTGATGTTTCCGTCAAATAGGTCAGTTTTAGTTCGATATATGTGGATACCCAAGTATCGGAATGTACCTGTATATCAGGCTACCGGTCCCTCCCAGTGTATACCCCAGACCTGGAAAGGACAACAAGAACGGGAAGAAAGTGGACTTGGTTGCGTTAACCTTAAGCCCTGTTCTGGTGGCAAATTGCGACAGTGCTGAGTCTAGTGCATGGGGAATAGCACGAAGATCTCTTGCGTTTAGTAATAGGGTGTCGGCATATAGGGAGATTGTATGTATGCGGCCACCTAAAGGGATGCCCATGTCCACTTGGGCGCGAATGAATGGCGCTAATGGTTCCACCGCCAAGGAGAAGAGGAGTGGGGAGATTGGACATCCTTGGCGGGTCCAATGGCTCGCCAGGATGGATTCCAATATGAAGGGCCTCGTTTTTATGTGAATCGTTGGGCGCTTATATAATAGTCGCACCATGATGAGGAAATAGGGACCTATGCCCAACTTTGGCAGCACTGCAAAGAGATTGCTCCACTCCAGGGAGTCAAAAGCTCTCTCAAGAACGAAGGATCTCGAAATTAGGGAATTGAAGTTATAGGTACTACCTGACCAATAACGAACATAGAAGATTGGTAAGAGATTGACCTACCTATCCAGGCTGCTAAAGTTAGCAACCCTGTGAGAAAGTACCCTCTTTCTTGCATGGTATGCCCCTACTTTTTGCTGAACTGCTGATGTTCTTTGACTGAGTGTTCCCTGTGCTCCTGCTAATCAGGGACCCAGGGTCTATCAGCCTGATTCATGTAGCTAAATTGCACTCGCAAAGGGCCAGATTCTGAGAATCTGGCCCTTTGCGAGTGCGATTTTTGCATTTGGTATTCATCATCCCAAATGCAAAAATCGCTATTCAAGAATTCGCATATTTGCGAGGAATTGGATTTAAGGAATCTCTAATAGAGATTCCTTAAATGCAATTCAACAACCAAATAGAAATAGCGAAATCGCTATATTTGGTCTCAATTTACCACCAGGTCTGACTTGGTGGTAAATTGCGTTAATTGTGTAAAAAGCACTTTAGTGCATTTTTTTCTTTTGCATGTTACACACACACATGTCCTTTGGACATGTGTGTGCGCAACACCTGTTCAAATGTGCATTTTAGGGGTGCTACAGGGTGTCCTTTGGACACCCCTGGCACCCTTAAAATCGCTATCTGATTTGCGAATAGCAAATTGCTACTCGCAAATAGAGAACATGTAGGAATCGCTATTTATTTAGCAATTCCTACATGAATGCCGTTTTGCGTGTCCTCAATAGCGAGTCGCTATGATTCGCTATTAGGGCCACGCAAAACGGCCCGTACATGAATCAGGCTGTTTGTTCCTTCCCTAAAAACTGCATTGAAGCCTAAACGCAATGGGTATCTCTGGCCACATGTCAGCCCCTGATAAATGGTACCACAGGTACCCAGGGCACTGTGACCAGAGAAGGCCTCTAAGGGCTGCAGCACTTATTGTGCCACCCTTAGAGGCCCTGTACCCTGACATTTGGTGCAGAACAAAGTGAAGAGTTGACATGGCACACATCCCTGTGTGCCAAGCCCACAAACCACTGCCCTGGCATACATCAGCTACCCCTCTAGCTGGGTGCCCTATGCCAGTGGTGAGGGTACAGGTGCATGAGCCCTGTACCCCTACAGTACCCAAGTCCATTCCTGGGCACTGCAAGTGCAGTGCTGCCATCAAGAGTATATGGTGCTGGGAATTATTTGTCATTACGAACTCCTCAACACCATAATGGCTACACTGAAGACTGGGAAGTTTGGTATAAAACTTCTCCGCACATTAAACCCACAATGATGCCAGTGTGGGATTTAATGTAAAATGCACAACAGAGGGCATCTTAGAGATGCCCCCTGAAACTCGTCTAACTTCTAGTGACCTGACTGAGTGGCTGCCTAGGCTGCCACCACCAGACATGTTTCTGGACCCCTGGGTAGAGAGCTGCTGTTCTTGGGGGCCTGAAACAATGCACATCCTGGGACGAGGTACCAAGCCTCCTCCTCGAGGATGAGCAGGGTTTGCGAAGGAGAAGCTTCAAAGGCATGCAGGCTTTGTGAGCCTCTCCAGACCATTTGCTGCTTTCAGCAACTGGTCCCCCCCTGGATCTACCCCCCACTTTGGGTGGGAGAACCAGTGGGAAAAACAAGTGAGGAAGAGATGTGTGCCCACCTCTGCCAACCCCAACGCTCAGGTGTGGGAGGCGAGGTGAAGCACAACCTCGAGTCCCCACCATCTTGAGGATGGGGAACCCAGCCAACCGGGGACAGGCTCCTGCCCCCTCCCACTGGAGAGTGGCAGAATAGGGTGTGTACCC
Source organism: Lissotriton helveticus (assembly GCF_964261635.1). NCBI lineage: Eukaryota > Metazoa > Chordata > Amphibia > Caudata > Salamandridae > Lissotriton > Lissotriton helveticus. The sequence goes on along the minus strand of NC_136059.1, from coordinate 955,133,526 downwards.
ACCCCAGGGAAGGGACCCATTGGACCCTGCCCTGTACCTACCTGTAACGCCCCTAAATTTAGTATTTAGGGGGCACCCTGAACCTTGCTTCCTCAGATCCAGAAACGACAAGAAAAGAAGATGAGAAGAAGGACCGAAGAGCTGTGCAGAGCTAAAAAGAGGACGGCGCCCACTGACTTGTCCCCAGCCCTACATGTCTGTCTCCCCTCAAACCTGCTCCTGTGAAATCCCGGTGTGTCCTGCAGCCAGCAACCTCAAAAACCCCGGAGGACCTGCCTGCCTTCACTTCAAAGACTGAATCTCCTTTGAACACCAGAATTGTTCAAACTGCAGCTGCTGGCTCTGGCCGGAAACCGCGAATTCAGCCCACTCTCCACCCACCGAACCCGGTCGAGCTCGAGTGGAAAAACACCAAGAGGAGGTCACCCCAGTGATCCTAACGCAAGATCCGGTGACTCCTGATCTGTCTCAAGCTTGCAGCTGATGCCTGCAGCCTAAATCCAGAAGGCCCCCCTGCCCATGACCAGGAGCTGGTAAGAAGGGCGAACTCCCATTACAACAATGTGCGCACATCACAGGTGCATAACAATGCACATTTTACATCGCGGGAACATTAAAATTACTTTAGGAAACAACGCATGCTGTTACATCGCGCATGCTGTAACATAGCAGTTTTCTACACCGCATTCTTACAGACTTACCATCTTTGCACTTCTGAGAGTAACCCCACTTTCAGCCCCCACTCATGCACACCAACCCCCTTCACACCGCATTCTTACAGACTTACCATCTTTGCACTTCTGAGAGTAACCCCACTTTCAGCCCCCACTCATGCACACCAACCCCCTTCACTTGAAGCATATACCCAGGCCTATTGGCTTTGCCCCATTAAGTTTTTAGGGTTGTGAAGGTAAACATTGAGGTAATTTTAAGCATAAAAAAATCCCTCTCCGACTGGCCTGACGATAGCTATGCTTCTGATGCCAAGCGTTCTCTCCATAACAATGCCCCTCCGCCTCCCACCCTCCCTTCACTCATTGTAAGCATCTAGACCTTATGCACGCTATACATTTAGGATGTTTAAAATCACTAATACGTCACTGGATTTGGGATGTGAAGGGAAACATTGAGGTAATTTGAAAGCGTAAAAAAATCCCTCTCCGACTGGCCTGACGATAGCTATGTTTCTGATGCCAAGCGTTCTCTCCATAACAACGTCCCCCCCCTTCACTCATTGTAAGCTTCTAGACCTTATGCGCGCTATACATTTAGGACGATTAAAATCACTAACACGTCACTGGATTTCTGTCCGGTTCAGTTTTTATTTTTTTATTTATCTTTTAATAATCTTATATAGCACAGGCAAAGATTCACAACAGGAGTACATAAGAGACACAAATCAACAGCCTGTGCTTTTTTAAACTCAAGGATGGATGAAGGATCGGTGAATGAATGGATGAAAGGGTGGGTGGATGGATGAATGGATGAATGGATGGATGGATGGATTGATGAAAGGTTGGGTGTATGGATGGATGGATGAAAGGGTGGATGGATGAAAGATGGGTGGATGGATAAAAGGGTGGGTGGATGAATGATAGATGGATGTGTGAAAAGGTGGGTGGATGAATGACGGATGGATGTATGGATGGATGAAAGGGTGGATGGATGAAAGATGGGTGGATGGATGAAAGGATGGGTGGATGAATGATAGATGGATGTGTGAAAAGGTGGGTGGATGAATGACGGATGGATGGATGGATGAAAGGGTGGATGGATGGAGGATGTAAGGATGGACGGGTGGAAGGGTGGGTGGGTGAATAATGGGTGGATGGATGTGTGAAAAGGTGGGTGGATGAATGGTGGATGGATGGATGAAAGGGTGGCTGGATGGAGGATGGACGGGAGAAAGGGTGGGTGGATGAATGGATGAATGAAAAGGTGGATGGATAAAAGATGGGTGGATCAAAGAAAGGGTGGGTGGGTGGATGGATGTATGAAAAGGTGGGTGGATGAATGATGAGTGGATGGATGAATGAAAGGGTGGATGGATGAAGGATGTATAGATTGACGGGTGAAAGGCTGGGTGGATGACTGGATGGATGAAAGGGTGGATGGATGTATGAAAAGGTGGGTGGATGAATGATGGGTGGATGGATGGATGAAAGGGTGGATGGATGAAGGATGTACGGATTGACAGGTGAAAGGCTGGGTGGATGAATGGATGGATGAAAGGGTGGATGGATGAAGGATGGCTGGCTAGATGTGTGGAAAGGTGGGTGGAGGAATGGAATATTCCATCCAAGGAGGCCAGGAAGTATAGGACAAGTGTTTGTTACTAATCTGTATGCCTTTCTCATGCAAAATCCAGATATTTTTTAATTCCTGCAGCGTTCCTCACACGAAATGAAAAATGGGGGGAAGTCCGTTCTGGAATTAGTGGTACCTTGTTCATGAACGCACTTCTGACTCATGAAACTAATAAACATTACTTGACATTATGTTAAACAAAAGCAAACTAACACAAATTGCCAGAAGTGGATAGATTAGTGAAAACAGTACAAAGCGTAAAGATTAGTGTGTATATTTGTAATAAGAAAAGGTCAGGGTGCATATTTGTTTCTTTTTTGCTTAAAACTGGTTTGTTGTCCATGGACTCTTCTTCCTACATAGAGGACCACAGGTCATGTCTGGGCGGGTCTGGCCCACCTGCTAGAACCAGGCCTGGGCGGTCTCTGTGGCTGTGGGGAACCCCTTCTGAGTTGAAATTTATAACCTCCCCTTGAGCGAAGGTTTATACCCTGCCTCTGCTGCTGAGGTGATCCAAGTTTGATAACCTCTGCAGGCCACATCTTTGCTGCTAAGGCATCCAATGTTTATAACACTGGTGGGGCTCGCGTTTGATCTGAGGGAATCCCCTTCCCCTGATAGCACAAGTTTATAACATTTGAGGGCATTCTCTCTACTACTGAGAGAATCACTTCCCTCAGAGCTGAAGTGTATTACTTCTGAGCGGCACTTCTATGATGCAGAGGGAATCCAAGCTTTATAACCGTGTGAGGACCTACACAGTGTTGACGTTGGGTGACGTGGGGTAGGACTGTTCGGAAACAAATGTACACTTCATGAAATTGCCTGTGATGCTGCATTTCAAAAAAATGATTTCACAGTTTAACGTTGGCATTTTTGCCCTACTTAGGTACTGCTATTAAAAAACAAAAACGCCGCACGCAAAGCCCTGGTTTCACTGAAGCCGCATTCCAGGGACTTTGCAAGCACCAAAGAGAACACAGTACGCAATGTAATGGCGTGCGATTTGTCTGTATGCCATCTGGTGGCATTGCATGTAGGGTAAACAACATTGCCGTTAAAACGGCATGCGTTGTGAAAACTTGCGAAGTGATAGTCTTGGTGATGTGGGGACTGCGTGCTGAAAGCACGTGTTGTAACGGTGTGCGATGTACAATCATGTTAATGTTATTGGTAACACAAGCTTATAAAGCGCACGGTCACCAAAGGTTTCATGGCGCTAATCATGCATAGTGTTGTTGCGTGAAGACCTGTTTAAAAGGCTTGCCCAAACAGCCATGTTTTCAGGGCCTTTCTAAATCCCAGTAGGTTGTCACAGCTCCTGATTGTCAATGGGAGAGAGTTCCAAAATTTGGGAGTAAGGTAAGAGAACCTGAAACCTCCCTGACATTTGAGTTTGATGGCCGGGATAGTAAGAAGATGAAGGTGGGATGAACGTAAATTGCGCCCAGGGACGTGCTTTATGATCATATCACTGATAAATTTTAGGCTATTGCAATGCAATGCTTTGAAGGCTAGGCAACCCATCTTAAATGCAGAAGGTTTCTCCACAGGTAACCAGTGAAGTTTAATCAACAAGGATTTACATTCGTAAGAAGATCTGACCCCAAAAGGCACCCCTGCACCGAACGCCCCACAGCCTTGTGTGCCCACCCCAACAGTGCCTAACCAACCCTTAACTTTCCAACTTACTTCTCCAAGTGGTGGTTGCACCCAGAAGTCCTTCGTCTCCCTGCCTGCAGTGCTTTTGCAAACCGGAGGTTCTCCATAGAAAACAACAGGGCGGCAGACGTCGAAACAGCACTCTGCAGCTGGCCGCCCCAGTGCCACTGAGGGTGCACATTTTGTGCTACTTTGTTTCCCCATTTGCCCTGACCTTAACCCTAGGAGCTTTGCTCTCACAACCGAGTGGCCTGCTTGCTAGTAGCCACCAACTGTAGGCCCCTTAACCCCATTGGATAACATTGGGCCTCAACACTCTGCACCCGGCCACCCTAGTGCCGCTGAGGGTGCAACAACAGTGTATCACTGACCTTGGGGGACCCCTGAGTCTAACCCCAGAACCTTAATTTCCACAGTCGTTTAGTTACCTGTGAACCGTTAACATGTTTTCCTTCCATAGGATAACATTAAGACTTTTTCTCCAAAAAGTTTATAAGTGTGTAGTTTTGAAATCTGAACATATTCTTTAAAAATCGCATGAATAAACAAAGCGTATTTACTTACATGTTTGCAGGAAATGTCCCAGTGCTGTATATAGGTACTTAGCACTGAGTTAGAAAAGTAACGTAAAAAGTACCTTACCTGTAATTTACTGAAAAAGCCTATTCATGTCAATGTGCTGCATTTGCTAAGTGTTGCATACTACTGCTCCCCTGTAAACCAAACAAAGTACAATTTCTATTGCATTTTCAAACTGTTCTATATCCAGTAACTTATTACTGAAAAGTATTTAAAGCTTACCTGTGCCAGGCTTGCTTGGTTCTCAAAATAGTATATGATAGAGTGGTCCCAGTGTGTTAGTAACATACAAAAAAAGGGGAAGGAAAACTCAAAACAACATCCAAGATTTAAATGAACAAAACAGCTATTATCAGCTATTATCCCAATGTTAATTAATCACAATGGAAATATGCATCTATGCAAAGAATGAGTCTTGAGTCAACCTGAAAAGGTTACAGATATCAAAGTAATGGTGCCCAGAAGGAGGGAGGGGGTGATAGAGAAGTGGTAGTGAAAGACAAAGTTTGTGGTGGTGACATAAACTCACAAGCAATTCTGGCATATATTCTTCATATGCCGGATAGTCAGTTACAATTTCATCAAAGTACACAAAATATATACACAATCGCCATGTAACACAGAAATTCACAGTATATTCATTACTGTTAAATGGATTGGCAAAAGTTCAAGTGTCGACGTTTCGACCCCATTTGGTGTGTAGGTATTTTGAACCTTACACGGGGGATCTTCCTCAGGACAAGTGAAAAGTGGTAAGAGGTTAGGGCACCTGAAGAGAAAGAGAGATGGTGTGTCATAACCTGACTAAAAACGGTAAAATTAAAAACAAAGTCCCAACTGTCTGACACTTGAACTTTTGGCAATCCATTCAACAGTAATGAATATACTGTGAATTTCTGTGTTACATGGCGATTGTGTATATATTTTGTGTACTTTGATGAAATTGTACCTGACTATCCGGCATATGAAGAATATATGCCAGAATTGCTGTGAATTCATTTGCTGACTGAGTGTGTACATCAAATGTTTAACACTGTCCTCTGATACTGCCTTACTGCTCGACCAAGCACCCACAATCACAGAGTAAGGTTCTATCTAACTTTAACCTCTGCCTACCTCTGGGGACACTTGGACTCTATATACACTATACCTCATTTTGGTGTAGTATATATAGAGCCAGTTTCTTACAACCGCACATCACTATAGGTATCGAAGAAAGCCGCCCGACCTGGCTGGGCATTTATATGGGCCTGAAACATGTCGACCACTCACATGGACAAATGAGTACTTTAGATCAGTAACTTTCAACAATAAAATATATTTCTTCTACACCATAGGCATGATATATTGATAAGCTGCTTCAGTACTGAATCCCTATATTATTTTTTACATTTGAAATATATTTTCATTACTTGAAGTAAGTGTTACCATTATAAAATGCCCAACCAAAGGAAACAGGCTTTCAGTTTATACAAATAAGGCCTATGGTGCCGACACGAGTGAACATACCTGGCAGAGTTGCCTGCTAGATCCATCAACCCGCCAGCATCTAAATGGAGCGGGTGGACTACTTAGTAGGCAGATGGGGAATCCAATGGAAAATCTACATTGGAACCATTAAAGATCTAAACCAGGCTCTTAACCTTGGGTCTGTTTGTATAGTCCTGGCTACTAGTATCATTGCTGTAGCAGTGAAACTGTAGCCACCACACCAATGTGTGCAGAAGCTAACCCCTCATGAGCCGCTGTGATTAATTCTGACCTGTGGTCCAAATATTGTATTACTTTATCCCCCACTCCAGGAAGACGAGCAAACAAAATGTTTTGGGCACTTAGTAGGTGGAGTATTTTGCTGCAAATGATTTAGGTAAGGGGATGCCAAAGCACAAAGCTATGACAGTCTTCATGATGTTTCCATCTATCCTCATACTGGAACAAGTCACTGCAGCTGCAACTGCAGTTTGCATAGCTGCCTTTGTGGGTTCATCAGCCAATAAGTTCCATGCACTGTGTATTGCTACATGCTGGTGACTCAGTGTGTGTATATAACATGAGGCCATGGCAAACTTGCTTTAAAATGTCACAATTGTCCCCAAAGTAATTTGTGCTTGAAAGTATAACCTTTCGAAATCTCTGAATCTATTCTGGGTCCAATAGTGCAAGTACTCATTAAATGACTGGACACAATAATAAGAATCACACACTATAAGTGTGGGGAATTCTGGATCCGTATTCTCAAGTACCAGAAAATGGGCTTTCAGTTCAGCCAGCTATGCAGTGTAATCATCTAGTGAATGTATGAAGGTTTTTAGAGGTTGGAATTCTCCATCACTCATTTTACCCTTTATCGCAGTGTAAGCGGTCGAGTAGTGGTATTTTGTTCCAACTGCAGGCTGGGCATTACCATCAGTTTAAACCATAAAGTTGTTCTGATCTGGAGGCATTATTTTACTGGAGAGAGGATATTCTTGTTCATATTGAAGATAAGCCTGTGTTCATAGTCAAATATTTAGTCTTCATCTGTTACTGTTAGTGAGTTGTCCCACTGTATCCATCTAGGATATAAGGCTTTCCTGTTGGGAATGCTGGCCTTTGGATCAGCCTCTAAGGCTGAAATGGGAGTCACAACAATTATGCGTTTCCCCTGAGCCAGTGGTCTATCTCACTACAGCGGTTTGTACTGTTGTAAGATTTTTTTCTGTCGGTGCAAAAGACATTTTTGCGTTGGAATATAAATGCGATTTATATGCAATTGGTACAGTGTTAGCTTCCTTGAATGTGACATATGCATATCTAGTGCTACCCGCAATTACGCATGTTGCCAATTTGTTTTGTTAACACGTGTGTGTAAGAATTTTGCAGCTAGCATGTCAGTTTGTACTGCACTTATAATCTGTGTATGTTCTGGTGTCCAATGTGTGCTTGAAAAGTCTGGAAGGATAATGTCATAAAATTATTTGACCCATTGAGCATAATCTGACATGTATGTTCTACCAAAATTTATAAAACCCAATAATGATTGGCATATTTGAAATTTGTTTGGTGGTTGTAAATGTGCACACTTATCTAGGAAGTGCATCCCTAAGCTCTTGCCTTCATTTGACAACTTGTATGCCAAGAAAAGGACACTAAAATAGGCAATTCTTGATTTTCTTAAATTAAATTTGTAGCCAATGTCAAAGCACTGTAACAGTTCTGTTACTCAGACAGAGAACAAACACGGGCTATTCTTATACCCTTGGGGCAATCAACAGAATTATTTCTGTGACCTGAGGGTGGTAAATGAAGTCAAATACCTGCTTTCAGGCGCTATGTTTTGGCAGGAAAACCCATTTGAAATGTCTAATGTGACTTTGCGTTTATTCCACACTATCGCGTTCATTAGTGCTGTGCCATTCACATTTTGTACTGCAAATGTGCATGTGTAACTGTTTCATTGCCTATAGTCTAAGACCAACCAATATGAATGATCCAGTTTCACTACTGGAAATAAACGTTTGTTCATTGGTGATGTTCAAGTTTTAACTACACCTTGATATCTAAGTTGTGCTAGAATTTCTCTAACCTGTTGTTTAGCATCAGGTTTGATGGGCTATTGTGGTTGAACTTGTGGACTGGACCTTATGGATATAATATGGTACGTTCAGAGAGCTCTCAATATGTGTGGCATGTTTAGCTTTCATCCTAGCCACTTTCTACTTTTTAAATTGAGGCTTTTGCGGTGGAAGTTTTTTTTCCTTTTTTATTATGAAGCCAGAAGAGCATTGTGAGTCCTTCTTCGGTTTAACATATTTCTCCATTTTGTGCTCTGATCATCCTCCTCTCTCCAAGATTTTTTTGAATGACTCCTGAATGGAGAGAGAAGGTTGTGTATCAGTATACTCATACTTATCAGGTTGTTTAATTGTATCATCGTTAAATTATAGTGCTTTTCAAGGGACAACGGTGTAGGAGATCCATCCAGTGTTTTAGCTTTTTTTCTATTTTCTTATTATTCCAATGTTTTTTAAGACAACTCAGGTGTCTGCTTTGAGTTATCCTTTTCAGAGTTACCCTTAAGTTGTGATTTATTTGGTCTGGCTCCCAAATTCTCTTGACCTATGGATATGTAGGTGTCAGCAATCATTTTTGGTAGTTCTCGCTCCTGATCCACTAGTGGTACTTGTAAGAGACATTGGCATACTCCTAGTGCTGGTGCTCCCCATTTAATATTACTTAAATTAATTGAGGAGACTGTGGCATAATGGCCAATAAGTCTCATGCCCAAGACCAGGCTGCCCGTATTCATTTTGGATCTGTTTTAGCACCGCTGGCAAAACAGCAATAGATGGTGTATCTTGTGTCATGGTATAGACATTACTGCTCCCTTAGTGGGGCTGTCATCTACTGGCAGAACCATTCCTAACGGCAGGCACCTTGTGAGATTTCTTTGTTTATCTTGTGGTCCCATATGGGAAAATACTGCTTCAAGCTTATTTGTTTTGAGTGCAATCCAGAATGGAATTTCCTCCTGTCTGGTGGGAATGTTTTCCCAGTATTGAATTAATAGTCGCTAGACTAGTTGCCAGCATTGCTGAATGCGGTTGTGCAGCTTGAGCATTCCTTACTGGGTTTATTGTCATTGTTTGCATAATGTATTGTCTCATACATCTGTATAACCTAACTAGACTTGTGTATAGTGTACGTAGCTCTGGTGTTGTGAGGTTCGCTATGTCTGGGTAAGGTGAGTAACTGGCTAAGACTGGTCATGTTGCTCCTTCATTGCTGAGGGGACACAGTCCAACTTAATCTCTAGCATGTGGTAGGGTGCATTGAAACCAATTTTGATGTTCCTGGAATGTTAATGGTATTTCCAGTTCCTCATACGGTGTGTAAATGTTAGTTACTGGTGCTACAGTCTAAATGTGAAAATGTTGCAAGACTGTGCTTATTGCTGGAAATGTTACCCAAGAATAGGATACCTCTCTTCTATATGCTTCATGTGCCTCTACCATGAAGGGAACTTCCCCACCCGTAAGGGTGAGCCCATGTTGTTGTAGCATCTGTGCAACTACATGTCTACAGTTTACCGGTATAACCACTGGTGCACCATTAGCCATTTTAATTCATGGAATTCAGAGAAGGTAACTATAGTGGGGTGATCCTTTGAAAGGTTCAAGCTTGAACAAACTACAAACAAAAAAACGGTCCCCTATTTAGCTGAGGAGGATTTATCCTTAACATCACAGACATATCTGGTTAATTGGTGAGTAGATTCTATGGGCACACTTAAGAAAACTACTCGGGATACCCATTAAATAAGTACCTAAACTAGAACGTTAGGCGCCATGTCGTATGATTCCTACTGTCTCAGTAAGACTGTGGCAACATAAGCTTCAAAACTATGTGGGACCACTCATACTATCAGAATATGTTGACTTAAACCCTGGCTTGCTCACAGTGTGCCATCTGGGCCCCTTAACTGACAGGGCACCGGGTGGTTACTGCAACCTCCGAACATGACAACCCTAATTCACCCAAGGAAATCGGGGAAACAGATTCTACCCTTTCCTTAGTAACTCAGGCATGTTCAAAGGGAGACACAAAAAGTTCATAAATTAGCATCTCAAACAATTATTGAAGCAGTTGTACCCTTGTGTAAAATATGTGCACTGCAATGAATAATAGAATGGAGCAAAACAATGTTACCAGCATTACAAGATAGGTGAACAGAATCAGTGATTCACCTATTGTACCTTTGCTTTAGATGATATGCATACATAACTCCACATTTACCTACGAGGGTGTAGTCCACAGCCAGCCTTGGTGTAGAACAGGCCGCCATCCTCTTCAGGATGGTGTTGGAGTTCAGCTGGGCTAGAATTCAGGCATGGGGCGACCTTTGATAATTCATTGAGATGCTCTTATGTCTAAACAGAGCTGTGGTGTTGTTTATATAATAAATTGCACTCATTCTTCCAGTGACTGAGTCATGGTCTTTTTGTCATTGTTGATTCTATCCACCCAGGGTTGTCACCGAAGCTGACAACAAAAAACAACAACATTTTGCTCAATGTACTATGTCCTTGTACAGAATGTTCCAAGGCTTGATAGGGTGCCTACGAAGAAGTTTATCTGTAAGGAAACCCATTTCTGAGTACTTTATCTCATGAGGCCATGCAAGTAAATGTGTGTTAAAAGTTATCATCTAAAAAGACGTCAACTTTAAATGTGAGCGTGTAAAATAAGAGATTATGTATACCATGGGCCTATGTATCCACACAATACTACAAATGCAGAAAAAAAGAATGCGCTTTTGAGATATGCCATAGGCTGATCCAAATTGTGATGGACAGCCCAAAGAGCTGATACTTCGATGGGGCTTGCCCAAACAAGCCAATGGCTGAAGTGGTCTAGCCTAAAGTCTTTATGTGTTTGTGTATGTTGTGTGTTGTATTTAGTTGTGGGATGTACAGTATTGACAAGAGACATTTCCAGGTAGTTGAAGCTGTCTACAGTATACTCTAAAAAGCAGTGTGAATTTACAGATATGAGCATATGCACTCTCACAATTCTCTGCAGTACTTTATATCTATGCAAGGTTGCCAGTTTTCCACACCATGTTAGTGGATATCTCTGAAACTCACTCTCATCAGCCAACACAGATGTAGGTCCAACTTCAACCATAACCCAATCAACTATGTACTCTAAAAAAACACCTAGAGACCCGATGGGTATCCTTGTGTTTTTCAGCCCCATTAGATATATGAAAGGCAATATAAATCCTATTACACTGATGGAGCGAGATTTAGAAATATATTTATTTCTGCTCGTGAAGTTTAACTTCCATAATTAATTAATAATATTAATAAAGTGTGCGGTGAAAATATTAACTAACTTAGAATAAAAGTTGCATCCTCATGAACACGCGGGAGACTAATATGTGTGCTCATAAATGTGCAATATGTTGCATTTGCATGTGTGTGAAAATAATGAATTATCCCTGTCTTTTGTCATGTCAGAACTAAATGCGGCCGTTTATTAATGGCATGTGCTTATTTCTGTGTGCTCATGTTTTGTTTTTCTGTCTTAAATGTTGCACGAATTTGTTTGTTGCTTGCATTTGCCTATACTAGGTAACATAGATTAATGGGTTAATAATTAGCAAAGGTGGGTGGGTAACAGAACGAACTTTGTTTCTTGCATTAATTATTCTTTTGTGTTTGTTTATGCACTAGTTTCTGGAAAGAAGGCTTGAGGCCTAGTCTGTCCTAATATGCAGTTGACAAAGTTCTGCTCAGAGTAAGCAAGAGTCCAGTGTGGAAAAATCCTTGCCAAGTTTTAAAGGAGAAAAATACAAACGTGGTTGTTCAGTGAACTGACTGTACTTTTGGTCTGCATGGCCAAGGCCAGGAACCGGCAGAGACATTGTCAAGCTAAGGCAGTCGCGGACACTTTTATTAAATGTTGCAAACTGGAGGAAGCTTCGTGACTTGGAATAAAGGACAATAGACTCTTTTTAAAAAGAAAAAGAAAAAGAAGTCGGAACTGGGCTCCAAAGAATGTGGTGACATTATGGTCTGTCACTTGTCAGCCAATGAGGATTCTGAGTGGCAGAAAAGTATTTAATTTTTCTTAGATTAAGCTAGGTAGAAGGGTATGAAAACTGTCCCCCTGGGAGGGAAGCGGCTGCTGTTTGCTGTTTTCCAGAAGGGCGTATCGTGCTGTTTGGACTTAATTGGAGCACGTAAGAGACCTTCTAGGCTTAAAGACTTTTTCCCTTTTTCTTAATGGGGCAAGTGTAGCTAGGGACTTAGGGTTTAGATGATGCCAAAATCTTTATTTCAATTAATTTTATGCTATTTGATATAACTTGAAACTGTCATTACTTCGCTAAAACTGTAATAATAATGCTTAAATAAAAAGATTTCTAATGCACTTTCTTTAAAATAAATAATAATCTTTGAAAAACAAGCTGGACTTGTTATTTCATGTGTCTAGGTTACCATTAGCAGATATATTGCCACAGTGGCTTAATTAATCATAGGGTTTATTAAATATGATGAAGTTGTTTTTCTGCAGATGTATATAAATGTATATATTTTGTGAATGGGTTTATTAATTAGGTCACATGATTCAGTTGCTCAAAATATGTCATGTTAGTTTATGAGCCTTGTGAAAGATTTATGATTAATGGTGAGTATTGTGGAGATAGGTAACATAGCTTATGACATATTTTCTATAGGGCCGCTGGATCAATTAAATGGTAGCAGAGATACGGTTGCTATGGTAACCAACATGGTAATTACATAGGATCGATGTTTAACATATGTTAAGTTTTGTTCACTTGTTATATGTAGTCGAAAGGTTTTCTCCTGCAGTGTGAAAAATCCTAGTTGTACCGGTACAGAGTGGTGTAACACGAGTGAAGTTACACAGTGCATTTGATCTGTTTCAGAATAGTGGTATTAATTTATCACTAGTGTTGTGGTCGTACAACACATGTTAGGAATATAGGTGTGCTAGGGAGAATGTAAAGTGAGGATTGTCTATGAAATAGTAGCTTTGAATATAGGGACTGAGAGCCCGTTCTAAAATTCACTGTGAAAAGAGTAATAGATTATATTCAAACTTGAGTGAAGGGTAAAGTAACGTCGTTTATTTTACTGGCGATTCAGGATTTCTATGGTGGGTTAAAGTCTTGCCAGGGTTTCATGTATATGTGGTTAGGGCAACTTTCCGTTTGAAAATGCGTAAATGAATTTGTAATTCTGTTCGAGTCAAACTTTGAATTGCTACTTTATGTGCATTCAGAGGGAAACTAGTTCGTTATTACTTGTTTGAAGGGTAGAGTAAAAGTTTACTTTATCGGCGAATGTCTATTCTGTGAGAGTAGCGTTGTCTATTCCACGAAAAGAATAATTGTACGTCTGGAGGGGTGAGTTCTAGGAGTGAGACGGGAGAAGCCGCAGCGGCTGTGTGCGTCACAGGGTCCGCGCTGTGATTGGGTAACATACGTCACAGCTAGCGCATTGGTTGGTTCACGTGACTCTGACAAGCTGCAAGCTGATTGGTTCTTGGTGAAAAAAGTCATTCTATTGGTTGAGCAAGGTGGTGACGTGACTTAACCTGATTGGCTGACATTGCTCCAGAGATTTAAAATTTTTATTTCACCCGATAAGAAAATTGAAACGCGAGGTGGAAAGTTACTTCATAAATACAAAACACCCGCAGCTTATATGGAAGGTGAATATAGTTATCATACTTGCCTTTGGTTTGATGCTTGGATGCAGTACACTAAAAATGACGGTGTTCTAGCTTGGCCAGAAGATGGTTCATTTAATATGAGGATTTTGAAAAACTTGAGAGAAAAAATGACAGCTCTTGTACCAAAGCCTAGACCAACACAATTTGAAGCTTTAGTAGAATGGGAGGATGAGATGTTTCAACTTCAGCGGGAAGCAAATGGCATAATAAGACCTCCAAATTCATCAAAATTTAAACATGAAACTCATGAAGATAGAATGCGTCGGTGGAGACAGGCAGATATGTAAATGTAGTTGAGCTTATATAGCGCACAGCTACCCGCAGTGGGTTTCCCGGCGCTTGCTTAGGGAACTCTTCCTGGTATTCCCCTGTGAGATAGCAGGGTATCCACAAGGTGAAAGTCAGGCATCCCACCGCGAGGGGCTGTTGTGGAGATTAAGCAAGCTATTGCCCAGAGTCGCAGAGTGTGAACCCGTGAGTCGAGTAGGCACCGGGGTGAGAATTATCGAGTCCGTGGAATTTTTAGCCCAAGACCCCACCGAGGCGGGGAATTGAACCCTGGTCCAGGACCGATCTCAGCTTCCAGGTCTGCTGCCTCTAACCCCTGAGCCACACTTCTCCATATGTGTGATGGTCTCTACATAGTGAGAGAAATGATTACAGAAATACCAGGTCAAAAGAGTATCCGAAAGAAAAATAATACTGTTGTTGAAAGTGAATCAGAAGACCAAGTTCTAGAAGATATTTATTTAGTAAATAAAAAACAGACTCCTTTAAAACCAGCTTGTTCTTGGTCTACTCCGATGGTTTCTACTGGAACCACACCGAGTGCTCCTCCATTAAATGAAGAAACACCCAGATTGTATCCGAATAATTCTAAATCTTTTGAAACTCCTATGAGGTTAGAAACAAGAACAAATTCTAGTATTTATGATGAAAGCAGAAACTTTTCTGGAACACCAATGAGAAGAGAAACTTCTGGAAATTTATTGGGAGTTAGTGGAAATGAGGAAGTTACAGATAATTCAGAATATTTACGATCAAAAGAAGAATTAATTCGACAATTAACTAAAGGCATGGAAGCAGTGACAGTTCCAGTAACTATTGGTCCTGTTCAACCTGTTTTTGATCAAGGAGAAATTAAGCAACCAGGTTTGACAATTCCATTAAATGCAGAAATTCAAAAAGTAGCTGAAAATTTTTATTCAGAATTAACTGAAATACATCGAGAAAAAACAAAGATGCCTGATTTAACTTTTAACCAAGATTCATTTTGCAAAACACCAATGGGTGCAGAATCAGATACTGAATTATCAGAGAAAACAGATTCTATTTCAAAGCTTGATGTTGCAAGACTAAAGGCAGATTTAGAAGAGTTAATAATTGGCACAATTGGTCCTGACAGTTTGAAGCATTATCAAGATGATGAACTCCTATTCATTTGCAAGAGCATTCAATGGAAAACTAAGAATAAATATGATCAATTGGAAGAATTGGCTGCTGAGTTAGAAATTGATTTGAACAGACAGACGAATTTGACAAAACATTACAGGTTAGATTTCACAGAAAAGGACATTGGAAATTTCAATGCGATGGGAAGAATTATGCATATAAAAGATTTGATTGTGTACATCAAAAAATTGGGTGACTTGAGTAAATGGAGAGTGAAGTGGACTAAAAAGAAGGAAGAGGAAAGACAAGAAAAGTTAGCAAAACAGTTCCCAATGAGAGAAATTGCTGGTGGTGGTTATGTTCATGTTCCCTGGTCAAGACAGGACATTTTGTTATTCACAAATAATTTTCCTCGGCTGAGAGAAAAGCCAGTGGAATGGTATCGACAGGTGGATAGATTCATCAAAGTATCGAAGGTTCTGTGGATTGATCTTGATGGATTCTTTGACATAGTTGTCCCATCAGATCTTTGGACAGAATGTAAAGTTGCTGTGAGTTGGCCCAAGGTAGAACCAGCTCGGGACAAAGAGACAGGTGCCCCATCATCAGAAGTCATGGGACTATATGACAAAGTGATTTACTGGTTAAAACAAAAGATTCCTCCAAAAGAGGTAGATTGGGTAAAAATAGATAGAACAAACCAGGAACCAAAAGAATCAGTTCATTCATTCTATGAAAGGTTATTGTTGGTTTTCAAGCAGTACAGTGGCTATGAAAAATTAAATGAAAAAGACATGAGCCACTTCATTTACAGATTTGTTTATGGTCTTAGTCCTGAAATTGCTGAAATGATTAGGAATAACATTGTCGGATGGCAATCAAATTCGGTTGATGAGATTTTGAGAAAGGCAAAATACTGTAGTGATGAATTAGAAGCAAAACAGAAGAAATTAAAAGAAAAAGCAATGTGGGCACAGGTAAAAGTAGCTGAACATCAGATTGCTAACCTAGAGAATAAAAATGTAAATTTCAATCAGAATCAGGGTCAGGGAAAGTTTAAGGGAAACATTAATAAACCTAAATTTAATGTTAATATTGAAGAGATGAAACAAAAATTGCCTTGTTTTAATTGTGGCGAAATTGGACACTGGAAGCGCGAGTGTAAAAACCCGCCCAGAAATTTTACAAAAGGCGTCATTAAAACCCACAGATGCAGAACGATGTAAATCTGCAGCAACAGCTACAGCGTCAGCTCAATGAATTGAGTCTTCAGCAACAGCTACAGCGACAATTAGTGAATCAGCAGAGTCAAATTCCACAGCCTCCTCTCCCAAATTGTGGTGGTGTTCAAAGGTTTAATTCAGAGACAGGATTCTGCGGTGGTGATCAGGTAATTAGAACACAACGACCAAATTTGTCTAATGCTTCTGGACAATTTTTGTTGACAGAAAATCAAGGGAGTGATTCTGATGATTATTTATGACGGTGCCTGAGAGAGGGGGAAGAGTGTGTACTTGGAGCCACTCTTGAGGTTGACCAGTCTGGTTCATTTTGTGAATGGTAAAGTGAATGATGTAGAAATCACTTTTCTTGTGGACACTGGTGCTACCCGTTCTAGTGGTTAGATCAGTGGAAATTGAAAACCTGCCTCTCTCTGGGGATACCATTCAAGTAGTTGGTGTAACAAACCAGCAAATTAAAACAGATTTGACAGAGCCTGTAAAAATAGAAATTGGGAAATTCAAAGACAAACACAGATTTGTAGTTTGTAACAGCAGTCCTGTAAACTTGCTGGGAAGAGACATCCTATGTAAGATGAACTGCAAAATATATTGCTCACCGGAAGGTATTGAGCTACAAACCATGGAGTAAAATGGGCTTTATAAATTAACAATGTTAATGGTTGAAGCAGAGAAAACAAAATTATTTCCTGTTTTTGATAAAGAAAATTTACCTGAAGAATTAAAAAAGACAGTTAAATCTGAAATTTGGGATTTATCTGGAAATGAAATGGGTCTGATGAAACATGTTGATCCAGTCAAAATTACAATAAAGCAGGGAATAGATTTTTCAAACATTCCTCAATATAAAATGAAGGGAGAAACGATTGAAGGTGTCATTCCTGTGATTGAAGAATTCATAAAGCAAGGTGTTTTAAAAGAGATTGAGAGTAGTCCTTGTAATTCACCGATCATGGGAATCAAAAAGCCAAATGGAACGTACAGAATTGTTCAAGACCTGAGAAAGGTTAACCAGATAGTCGTTCCATGTTGTCCAGTTGTTCCAAATCCAGTAGTGATTCTTTATCAAATTCCACATGATGCAGAGTGGTACACTGTTATTGATCTATGCAATGCGTTCTTTACTGTCCCATTGCATCCAGAGAGTCAGGAAATATTTGCGTTCCAATTCCAAGGTCGCACACTAGCATGGTGTCGTATTCCTCAAGGGTATACAGAGAGTCCTTCTATCTTTAATGAGTTGTTAAAGAAATCATTGGAGAATCTAAATTTACCTGGAAGGTCAACATTGGTCCAGTATATTGACGACCTTCTTGTTGCAGCAAAAACAAGAGATAATTGTGTTACAGATACAATTACTCTTTTGAATCACTTGGCAGATGAAGGATATAAGGTGTCACCTGCAAAATTACAATTTTGTAGGCAAGAAGTAAAATACCTTGGTCACAGAATTGCAAAGGGAACAAGACAAGTAACAATTGAGAGAATTAAAATGATTCAAGGAATGCAGCCCCCAAAAACACAGAGACAGGTTAGAATGTTTCTAGGAATGGTTGGCTATTGTCGTCAATGGATTAGTGGATTTTCAATAATTGCGAAACCACTACAGAGATTGACAAAATCTGACATAAAAGATCCAATTGTTCTTACAGATAATGAGATGGAAGCTTTTGAAAAGCTAAAAAGAAGTTTGTGTGAAGCTCCTGCTCTGGGCATGCCAGATTATGAGAAAGATTTTGAGCTGTACTGCAGTGAAAGAGCAGGATGTGCACTGTCTGTGTTGATACAGAGATATGGTAAGTTGAGAAAACCAATAGCTTACTTCTCGGCAGTGCTTGATCCAGTTGCAAAAGCTTTACCAGGCTGCTTAAAAGCAGTAGCTGCAACTAGTGTAAGTCTTGAACAAAGTGAAGGAATCATTATGGGATTTCCTGTGAAAGTCTGTGTTCCTCATTCAGTTGAAATTCTTCTTACCAGAAGCAAAACGCAACACTTAACCAGTAACAGACTTACCAAGTATGAAAACATTATTCTGGGATCAGATAATGTTTCAATAGCAAGATGTGTGAATTTAAATCCTTCCACATTATTGCCTGATGGTACTGTTACAGAAATCAGAAACGAAATTGATGTTGATCATGAGTGCTTGGATGTTTTGTAATATTGTACCAAGCCAAGGCAGGACATTAAGGATGTTCCATTGCTTGTTTCAGATCGTGTTTATTTTGTTGATGGTTCCTGTCTGAGAACAGAAGAGGGCTTTTTGAGAGCAGCTTACTCTGTCTGCACAGTTGCAGATGTTGTGGAAGCATCATGTCTTGAAGGAATTCGTTCAGCTCAAGTAGCAGAATTGATTGCTTTAATTCGTGCATGTGAAAGAGCAATACATTTGAAAATCACAATAATAACTGATAGCCAATATGGGTATGGAGTTGTGCATGATTATGGACAGCTCTGGTCTCAGAGAGGCTACTTGACATCTGCAGGATCACCAATCAGAAATGCAAAATTAATAAAAAAGATTAATAGATGGCATTCAGTTACCAGAGAAAATTTCTGTTGTAAAATGTGCAGCTCACCAGAAAGGTGATGATTTCATAACAAAAGGAAATGCTTATGCAGATGAGATAGCCAAATATTGTGCGAGAAACAATTTTGCAATTAATCGGGAAAGAAATGATGAGCATGCTTTGAATTCATTAATGCTAACATCAATAGTTGAGACATGGCAAGAAGTCAAAGATTTACAAGATGAAGCTGATGATGAGGAGAAAAACACATGGTTGAGAGCAGAATGTAGACAGCGAGATGAGGATGGAGTTTGGACTTTGCAAAGATGGCAGAATAGTTTTACCAAATTGCATGATTGCTGACATGGCCAGGATGTATCATGGCCTGGGACATATTGGTAGGGATTCAATGGTCAGACTTTTCAGAGAAACTTGGTTTAATACCAAATTCAGAACGATCGCAGAATCTCTTTGTCAGAGGTGCTTGACTGGCCAACAAATGAATCAGGTTCAGGAAAACTGTTGTGGGAATGGGAACCATAGGACAGGAGGGAGGTCCATTCACCAGATTACAGATGGATTTCATTGAGATGCCACAGCATAACAAATTGCACTATGTTTTGGTATTTGTCTGTTTATTTTCAAGATGGGTTGAAGCATTTCCCACACGTCACAATGATGCAATTACTGTTGCAAAGTTGCTTTTAAGGGAGATAATACCAAGGTACGGTTTCCCAGTGACTGTGGAGAGTGATCGAGGAAGGCACTTTGAAAACTGACTGTTAAAATTGATTTGTGAAGCTTTACACATTGAGCAGAAGTTGCATTGTGCATACAGACCAGAGGCATCTGAATTTGTTGAGCAAATTAATGGAACGATTAAGAACAGAATTGCAAAAATGTGTCTGGCAATAGGCATAAAGTGGACAGATGCTCTTCCACTTGTTTTGATGACTCTAAGAAGTACACCAGATAATAAGACAGGTTTAAGTCCTCATGATATTCTTATGGGCAGAGTCATGAGGCAGGCATTCATACCAGTAGGAAAATTGTTGACTATTAATGATAGTGCAATTTTAGAGTATTGCAGGAAACTGTCTGATGTCGTGACTTCTGTGTCTAATCAGGTGGGAACTGAAGTACAGTCAAGAGAAAAAGAGCAAGCACATGATCTTTCACCTGGTGACTGGGTGAGGACAAAGGTTCACCGAAGAAGAAACTGTTTGGTACCAAGATGGCAGAAAGCAAGACAAGTGATTCTTGTGACAACAAATGCAGTGAAGTGTAGAGGCATAAAAAGGTGGATTCATGATAGTCATACCATTCGTGTGCCTACACCTGAAAATTCTGATGAAGAAAGTGATACCACAGCTGATTCAGATTCAGAAGAAGAGTCAGAAAGAAATCCAGATTCTGAAGATCGACAGGTTGGTCGACATCTAGAAATTTAACTGTGAATGGAGAAATAAATGAAAAAGATTTGGAGATCATAGTTGTGGACTCTGAAAATAATGAAGATCTGCTAGAGAAACAAGTAGCAGAAGAATCTGATCAAGTTCGGAATCAAGACCAGGAGAGTATTGAAAGGCAAGAAAGAAACTCTGAAAGCAGGAACAAGAATTCTGAAACTGGGAAGTTGAAGGTAATAGAAGAAGAAGAAGAAGATGAATTGCCAAGTACCAGTTACAAGAATAGAGTTCCTAACAGAGTGAAGTGGCCGAGTAAAGAAGAACCTGAGTCAAGAATTCGAATCTCTGACAGTGAATCTGAAGACAGTGATGAAGATTCTCAAATAAGAAAATTCAGAAAAAGAACTTGGAGAACTGAATGTAATGTAACTGAGCCAAAGAATAAAATTATTGAGAAAAGGTGATAATTGGCCGAGTGAAAACGAAGGGTTGAAATTCAAATTGATAAAGAAATCCAAGGAGCAGATTAATGAAATAACTAGTCAGGAAGATCTTGAAAAGAAAGATGAGACTGGGAAGAAAATAGAAGTTATTTCTAGAAAAACAAAGAGAACGTTAAAGCCAAACCAAAAATACAAGTCGCCTGAATGGACGTACATCATTATTCCGCATGTAGTTGAGATAAATAGTAGCAGTCAGGAAGAGATTGAAGACAATAGTGACAATGATTGAAATACTTACCTGTTAAAATTTTAGGTATTCTGTTTTTGGCATGAGGCTGAAGAAATTGTGTTAGGTGACACAAGGTCGAAGAAATTGTGTTAGTTTGAAAACAAATTGTGACGCAAGGTCGAAGAAAAGCTGTTAGAGGGTTAAAAAAAAAACTTAAAATAGGGGGGGTGTTAAAGATTAAAATTTAGATTTTTAGACAAATTTTGAGATATTTTAACATTTTTGTTTTCTTTTTCTATAACAAACTTAGTGAAAATGCCTTATGTTTTTGTAAACAACAGCTCAAGATGCTCCATTTTTAAAAGATGTTGCAAGATGTCTCTGATATGTGTGTCTTGATAATTCTGCTCTGGTTAGTTTTAGCTGTCATTTTTCCTTTCGGGATCGATAAGGAGATGTACAAGGTCAATATGACAAGCAAAGCTTCAGTTAGTCAAGACAAACATAGTGCAACAGGAAAAGCTAACAAAGTTATTGATCACAGACCAGAGGCTCACCAAGATAGGTCTGTTGGTGATTTTTTTAGCAATACTTTTTCAAGACTTCTGGCTGAATATGTAAAGGTTATGGAAGTCAAAGACTGTTACATTTGTGTGAAGTTGCCTGCTTCTGTTTCAGAGGGAGTAACATACAATATGCTTCCTCTTACTTATGGCATAACCTGCAGTGTGATAGCTAGTTTATGTTATCAAACTGGTCGTTTGGAGTATTATTACTCTAATTACGATGAGATTTTTGCAAACCTGAAAATAGAGAAAAGCTTAAATAAACATAAGCAAGCTAAACAGATGAGGGAATTCTTCATTGTGACTAATGAACTCACATATGAGTATGCTTTTAGAAATAATCTAACATGCAGATTAAGGACTGAGGAAAAGACTTTTCTGAACCTTGTTGAGGAGAGAAGGGCAATTTATAAAAGAAATGAGATGGTCAAGCAGACAAAATCAAAGTTCTGGCAGAAAGAGGATGAAAAATTCAATGGCAAATTTTTTGACAATGTTGCAATTCACATAGACAAACCAATTAGTGGTAAGCTTTGCATTAGAAGAGATAACACACTTTTTGATAATTATTTTGTGGGAGCTAGCAATTGTGAGGACACTTACCAAATCATGGGGGGTTGGGGATTTAAAGGTGGTAGAGACCCAATTTTTCCTGAAATCTATTTTGTTTGTGGAGACAAAGCCTATTATAACCTCCCAGACCATTGGTATGGGACGTGTTTTGTTGGACTTGTTTTTCCAAAAAATTTTCATGTTGAAAGAAATGCAGAAGGCTCATTTGAAATCAGTAATCATGTAAATAGGTATAAAAGAGAAAGTTTCTCAGAGATTTTGGGAGACATTTTTGAAGCGGTGATACCTTTGGTGGGTATAACCCTGAATGCAGGAAAAATCAGAAAATTGTCCACGATTGTTGACAGATTGTCAACTAATACAGCTGGTGGTTTCCAATTAGTGGATACCGAGGTTATTGCAATTAGATCGATGGTAATGCAAAACCGTCTTGCCCTAGACATACTCCTAGCAAAAGAGGGAGGAGTCTGTGGCATTTTACATGTCCAGCACTGCTGTACTTATATCTCTGATAAGAGTCAGGGTATTGAGATGTATATTAAAAATATCACTGAGATGCATTCAGAAATTGTTCCCTTGGAAGAGAATGATTTTTCAGAACGTCTTTCTAAAAGATTTCAAGCAATCAAAACATGGTTTCAAGAAATTGGTGGTTCAATTCTTGGCAAGATTCTAACACCTTTATTTGTAATAGTTTTTGTGATACTTTTATTGAAGATTAGATGCATGTTACACAAGAGGAAGAAATACATGAGGGAAAAGAAGAGAATTTACAAGATCAGAAAGGAACAAGAGAAAGAGATAGAACTAGAGGAGTTTCGTAAAGCTCAATATGAAAGTTGTAGGCAGACAGCTGAAACAAGTCTTTAGAAACACTAATACAGTGAAATCAAATCATGTTCATCTTAAGAAAAATTTTGCTAAATTTTTGGATGTGGTTTGGTGATTTTGAAATCACCAGATGAGGGAGTTGATGGAGCGAGATTTAGAAATATATTTATTTCTGCTCGTGAAGTTTAACTTCCATAATTAATTAATAATATTAATAAAGTGTGCAGTGAAAATATTAACTAACTTAGAATAAAAGTTGCATCCTCATGAACACACGGGAGACTAATATGTGTGCTCATAAATGTGCAATATGTTGCATTTGCATGTGTGTGAAAATAATGAATTAACCCTGTCTTTTGTCATGTCAGAACTAAATGCGGCCGTTTATTAATGGCATGTGCTTATTTCTGTGTGCTCATGTTTTGTTTTTCTGTCTTAAATGTTGCACAAATTTGTTTGTTTCTTTCATTTGCCTATACTAGGTAACATAGATTAATGGGTTAATAATTAGCAAAGGTGGGTGGGTAACAGAACGAACTTTGTTTCTTGCATTAATTATTCTTTTGTGTTTGTTTATGCACTAGTTTCTGGAAAGAAGGCTTGAGGCCTAGTCCGTCCTAATGTGCAGTTGACAAAGTTCTGCTCAGAGTAAGCAAGAGTCCAGTGTGGAAAAATCCTTGCCAAGTTTTAAAGGAGAAAAATACAAACGTGGTTGTTCAGTGAACTGACTGTACTTTTGGTCTGCATGGCCAAGGCCAGGAACCGGCAGAGAGATTGTCAAGCTAAGGAAGTCGCAGACACTTTTATTAAACGTTGCAAACTGGAGGAAGCTTCGTGACTTGGAATAAAGCGCAATAGACTCTTTTTAAAAAGAAAAAGAAAAAGAAGTCGGAACTGGGCTCCAAAGAATGTGGTGACATTATGGTCTGTCACTTGTCAGCCAATGAGGATTCTGAGTGGCAGAAAAGTATTTAATTTTTCTTAGATTAAGCTAGTTAGAAGGGTATAAAAACTGTCCCCCTGGGAGGGAAGCGGCTGCTGTTTGCTGTTTTCCAGAAGGGCGTATCGTGCTGTTTGGACTTAATTGGAGCACGTAAGAGACCTTCTAGGCTTAAAGACTTTTTCCCTTTTTCTTAATGGGGCAAGTGTAGCTAGGGACTTAGGGTTTAGATGATGCCAAAATCTTTATTTCAATTAATTTTATGCTATTTGATATAACTTGAAACTGCCATTACTTCGCTAACATTTTTATAATAATGCTTAAATAAAAAGATTTCTAATGCACTTTCTTTAAAATAAATAATATTCTTTGAAAAACAAGCTGGACTTGTTATTTCATGTGTCTAGGTTACCATTAGCAGATCTATTGCCACAGTGGCTTAATTAATCATAGGGTTTATTAAATATGATGAAGTTGTTTTTCTGGAAATGTATATAAATGTATATATTTTGTGAATAGGTTTATTCATTAGGTCACATGATTCAGTTGCTCAAAATATGTCATGTTAGTTTATGGGCCTTGTGAAAGATTTATGATTAATGGTGAGTATTGTGGAGATAGGTAACGTAGCTTATGACATATTTTCTATAGGGCCGCTGGATCACACTATTTAACAAAATTCAACACACGTGAAACAAAAATGACCCTGCCTTAGGTCGACAGAAGGCCTTACATTATTCCTGTGTGATATGTAACTTCTGGCAATGTCCTGAACGGTAGACACACTTGTCATTAGGCAATGTGTACCCTTGCACGAAGAAGAAGAATGGCATGGCATTGAAAACCAAAATGCCCATCAAACACCCAGCCATCAGGCAAATGTTGATGGACAATTCCTTTTATTCGGATGTGAAAATGATAATGGGTTTTAAATTGTATCAGGGGCGTCACACCTTTAGGGAATTTGACATGTGTTTGGATGTCATAGTTGTCAATCAGATTTGATAGATAAAGAGGAAAATTAAAATAAAGACTTTTCTAGCTACATGTGTAATTGTGTATTGTGTTTATGTTGCTCTGTTGTAAAACACTCATATTAGACATCTGAGTCATCCACTACAGGCTCCACACCCGGGCTTGGACTTAGTCCACAGAACAGATGTCAATAATAAACTCAACCTTTCTCCTATGGGAGGAGCATAAGGACAGCAACACTGCCCTCATCTGTAGCTTTGCAGACCATGCAAAGTCAACTCATACTTTCTCTGACATGCCTCCATCCACTTGTTTAATCCTTTGCATCCCCAGGCAAAGGAAATACTGCTTATCACAAATACCAGAAAAATATGTTGCCATTTTTTATGGCCTCCTTGCACCCAGCTGCCACTTCACCCAAAGCAGCTACTAATGTTTTTTTGTCATTTGCAAGTGGTTAAAGGTGTAGTAAGTGAGGGTTTGATACAGGGCTTGGTCACTTGCCAGACCCTCCAACCAGCCCATTCGTAGATGCAATAGAGAACTGGTGGTGGGACTGGCCTTAGTCCTGACTCTTTATCAAGCCTTCCTCTAGACATAACTCTCTATGCCTGGCCTTTGGCTGTGTGCACTGGGGACTGGCTGCAGGCCTTTGGTAATGGCACTGGAACTGCGTTCTGATGTGTGTTTGTTTGCTGCTGGGCAAGATAATTCATGTAACCTCCTGTGTTTTCACCCATGCGCCATGTTACCTTTTATAGATGCATAACTTCAGTGCATGTGCAGTACTGCAGTTTCCATATGTGATAATTTTGTCTATGTTTGTGATGTGATATGAAATATAAAGAGTTTACCAGTAGCCTGGGTCAAGCGGGCGGATCTCGCATGCTCCGGTTTCCGGCAGCGATGCAGCGCTGGAGCGGTAGCAGCACTGTTGGTTCTCCTCCCGGGAAAGGGAAAGAAGAAGGAATCTTCCAGCGGCGCTCCTAACTGGCTCATGAGCTGTGCTTGGGAGAAAAATTGCTTCTGGACCTCCAGCTCAGGTCCTCATACTGCAGAATGAATTGCGGTTTTTGAGGAAGTGCTCAGTGCCACTGGACTGCCCGGTGGTGAAGTGAGCTAAAGAATGATGATAGATTAAACCCAGATCTGTGACTGGGGGTGAGTGTCTGAAAAGTTTCTGCGCTTCGTCCATCATCTCCTTGTGTTTTCTTTGTTCGCCCTAAGTTGGCAGGGTATGCCAAGACGTGGGTCCCTTGCTCACTTTGCCACTGGATTCAAGCTAGCCTGGCTGATGAGGGCTGTTAGCCCAAAACTGGTCCCAGGATGCTTGTTTCCGGTCCAGGGAATACATGGCTTGGCAGTTTGGGCTGGACTGTTCCCATGATGCACATGGTCAAGACTGATTTGTATATAGCTGTGTCAGAACTGGGATTGCAAAGTGAGCTAAAGAATGATAATGGATTAAACCCAGATCTATGACTGGGGGTGAGTGTCTGAAAAGTTTCAGCGCCCCGTCCATCATCTTCTTGTGTTTGCTTTGTTCGCCCTACGCTGGCAGGGTATGCCCAGACATGGGTCCCTTGTTCACTTTGCCACTGGATTCAAGCTAGCGTGGCTGATGAGAGCTGTTAGCCCAAAACTGGTCCCAGGATGCTTGTTTCCGGTCCAGGGAAGACATGGCTTGGCAGTTCGGGCTGGACTGTTCCATGAGGCACAGGGTCAAGACTGATTTGCATATAGCTGTGTCTGAAGTGGGGTGGTGAAATGAGCTAAAGAATGATAATGGATTAAACCCAGATCTGTGACTGGGGGTGAGTGTCTGAAAAGTTTCAGTCCTCTGTCCATCATCTCCTAGTGTTTACTTTAATTGCCCTAAGTTGGCAGGATATGCCCAGACGTGCTTCCCTTGCTCACTTTGCCACTGGATTCAAGCTAGCCTGGCTGATGAGGGATGTGAGCCCGAATCCGGTCCAAGGATGCTTGTTTCCGGTTCAAGGAAGGCATGGCTTGGCAGTTCGGGCTGGACTGTTCCCATGAGGCACAGGGTCAAGACTGATTTGCATATAGCTGTGTCTTAACTGGGGTGGCGAAGTGAGCTAAAGAATGATGATAGATTAAACCCAGATCTGTGACTGGGGGTGAGTGTCTGAAAATTTTCAGCGCTCCGTCCATCATCTCCTTATGTTTGCTTTGTACGCCCTATGTTGGCAGGGTAGGCCCAGGCGTGGGTCCCTGGCTCACATTGCCACCAAATTCAGGTTAGCCTGGCTGATGAGGGCTGTTAGCCCGAAACCAGTCCCAGGTTGCTTGTTTCTGGTCCAGGGAAGACATGGCTTGGCAGTTCTGGCTTGACTCTTCCCATGAGGCACAGGGTGAAGACTGATTTGCATATAGCTGTGTCTGAACTGGAGTTGCGCAGTGAGCTAAAGAATGGTTATGGATTAAACCCAGGTCTGTGACTGCGGGTGAGTGTCTGAAAAGTTTCATCACTCCGTCCATCATCTCCTAAGTGTTCGCTTTGTTTGCCCTAGGTTGGCAGGGTAGGCCCAGACGTGGGTCCCTGGCTCACTTTGCCACCGGATTCAAGTTAGCCTGGCTGATGAGGGTTGCTAGCCCAAAACCAGTCCCAGGATGCTTGTTTTCGGTCCAGGGAAGACAAGGCTTGGCAGTTCGGGCTGGACTGTTTCCATGAGGCACAGGGTCAAGACTGATTTGCAGATAGCTGTGTCTGAACTGGGGTGGCAAAGTGAGCTAAAGAATGGTGATGGATTAAACCCATGTCTGTGACTGGGGGTGAGTGTCTGAAAAGCTTCATCACTCCGTCCATCATCTCCTTGTGTTTGCTTTGTTCACCCTAAGTTGGTAGGGTATGCCCAGGCATGGGTCCCTTGCTCACTTTGCCACTGGATTCAAGCTAGCTTGACTGATGAGGGCTGTTAGCCCAAAACAGATACCAGGAAGCTTGTTTCCAGTCCAGGGAAGACATGGCTTAGCAGTTCGGGCAGGGCTGTTCCCATGAGGCACAGGGTCAAGACTGCTTTGCATATAGCTGTGTCTGAAGTGGGGTGGTGAAGTGAGCTAAAGAATGATAATGGATTAAACCCAGATCTGTGACTGCGGGTAAGTGTCTGAAAAGTTTCAGCGCTCCATCCATTATCTCCTTGTGTTTGCCTTGTTTGCCCTACGTTGGTAGGGTATGCCCAGACGTGCGTCCCTTGCTCACTTTGCCACTGGATTCAAGCTAGCCTGGCTGATGAGGGCTGTTAGCCCGAGACCGGTCCAAGGATGCTTGTTTCGGGTTCAAGGAAGACATGGCTTGACAGTGCTGGCTGTACTGTTCCCATGAGGCACAGGGTCAAGACTGATTTGCATATAGCTGTGTCTGAACTGGGGTGGCGAAGTGAGCTAAAGAATGATAATGGATTAAACCCAGATCTATGACTGGGGCTGAGTTTCTGAAAAGGTTCAGCGCTCCGTCCATCATCTCCTTGTGTTTGCTTAACCCTTTCAGCCCTCAGAACTTAAACCATTGAAGGGTACAGTTCGTCAAAAGGAAGGAGGGACTAAACCCCTTATATGTACAACTGCTGGCCAGCTTTCCTTAAACCAACAAGTAACAAGTAGCTTGGAGAGGAGGAGAGAGAAGGAATGGTAATTTGCGGCATCCTGACCCCCTATCAGAACCAGAGGAGGGGTTTTTCAACAAATTGCTGTGCTGTAAATACTAAGGACTGGCCTGCACCAACTGCCGGGTTGCAAATAGAGCATACTTCTAGAGACCAGAGGAAAATTTGGAACCAGATGAAATACTTTGAATTTTGAGATGCACTAGGATTGCCATCCAGTTGGGGTCACTGATTGGGTTCATTTAATCACTGCAATAACTATGCGGAAGTACTGCAAGGGCATCAGGTGTTTCCACCAATCTCAAGGTGTTAACTTTGGCACTAATGGCTAAAAACGGGAAGGGCAGGAAGTGACAAGGGCAAATCTCACATCCCTCTTGCGAAAGGAACGGATCATGGCCACAAATATAAGCATAGCTTGATTTCTCCAGATGCTGCCAAACATTCTGATCCTGAGGCACCTGGTTCTCTTTTTCAGCTGGGCCACTATAATCTGCTGCTGGTGTCCACCCCTAACCAGGTGACTGGATGACTGGAAGAGACTTGGTCAAGAGACGTCTGTATATAATGAATCAGGCCTCGAGCAGGCAACAGTGAAGGAATATCCCTTGTTTTAGAAGACGAACAGTAGTGCCGATTTACTGGAAGCCTCTCAGGTATTGGTTTCATCTCCTCTCCAGGTGCTGTCTGCTTCTTCTTCTTTAACGGGTGAACGGGAGACCTAGCATGCATTTCCACCCGATCCTCAGGTAGCTGCATTGACTTTTTCACATCTGAATGGCCCCGAAGAAGATTCAGTCGTGGCGCAGTGAAGCAATCAGGTGACTGGGACAAAGCAAGAGGCTCTCCAGCAAGGGAATGTAACCCCTACTCTGCAATTGGAAGTTAAAAAGATGCTCTATATGATCCTCAAAGAGATCAGGGATTTAAAGGCATCTCAAGCATTGGAAACCTCTGCCCTTCATGGCAGACTCAATAATCTCATGGAGTTCAGGGCCGCACTGAAAACCTGGTTATTCAAGCAAGCGTCAGATTAGGTCAACTGCCTGTCATCTATCCTCACTACCAGTGCCATGAAACCTCTGGGTGCCCGTGCGCTTAACAAATTCTGAATAACATAACATAACATAACAATAAAATTGATGATTCTATAGCACAGTTTCCGGAGCGGTAAAAGGAGGCCGAATTCAGGATCTTGAAGTTAGAAGGCCAGCTCACCACGACTCTGAAGCAAATCGGCCAGTTTGATAAGCAGCAGTCTTAGTTAGAGAACAAGATTGAAGGACTGGAAAATCACTCATGCTGCTCTAATCTCTGTATTGTGGGAGTGCATGACTGTTGTGAGGGTCAACAAATGCTTCAGTTGGTTAATTCCTTTATTTACTCCCACCTCTGGGTACTTAACTTTAACTGGAGCTCATTAAGTCCCAGCGCAACGCTCCGCTACCTCAAAATTCCCACGCACAATTCTTGTTAATTTTGGGTATTATTGAGTAAAAGAGCAGGTGCTTTCAAAGCCAATACAGCAGAGACAGTTTTCTACACCAGAAGATCCCCTGTGTCTAATTTTCTCCAATCTGTCTTCTGCTGTAGCCAGACGCCGAAAGGATTTTGTTAGAATGCTCCACCTACAGAAAGTGCAATGGCTACAGGCCAGAATTGTGCAGCAATCTAAGTTGAAGGTTCTTTTGGATGGGCAATCCATCTATTTTCTAACCTATCTGAGGCTATGGAGCTTTTGTAACAGATTTCT
Organism: Lissotriton helveticus; assembly: GCF_964261635.1. Taxonomy (NCBI): domain Eukaryota; kingdom Metazoa; phylum Chordata; class Amphibia; order Caudata; family Salamandridae; genus Lissotriton; species Lissotriton helveticus. The sequence continues at coordinate 955,103,241 of NC_136059.1, read as the reverse complement.
GAAACAACTTAATAGTGAGGTTTTTGTTGCATAAATTCGCAATAGCACAGGATTGTTTTCACTATTAAGGATGTTATGTGTAGTAGTTCCAGCAGTTTCTAATGGATATCTTCTATTCCCTTTTTTTAAGATTGACGATGGGGGTCGGGCTGGGCTAGGGCCCAATGGTGCAAAGTCATGGCACTAATCTTAGATATATTTTCACTGGGAGGGGTATTATGGGCTCTCCCTCTCCCTTGGGGGGGGGGGGGTTCTATGTGCACTTTTTCTTTATGGTCCCTCTTGGGGTCATTGTTCGGTGACAGGTGGGGCACTGTGGGTAGGGGTAGGTACATACATAAAGGGAAATGACCTCATTCTCCCATTTCAAAATCAGATTTGATAAAGTAGAGTGGGTCAAAATCCACATCATCAAAAAAGTGAGCGGATCTCTTTCTATGTATGGTTTGGCAATAGTAACAATTGTTGAAAAATTGGATACCAAACTAGAATTCTATCCTGTAATGTTAATGGGATAGTCAATAGACAGAAGTGGGGGGCACTTGAGAGATGGCTTGCATCTTTTCCCCCGGATGTTCTCTTTTTGCAAGAGACTCGTCTTAAAGATAAGGCAGCACTCGTAAGCGTTGTTTGCATCAGCTGGCCTGACAGTATGGAGGGTTGCGATATATCTTGGTAGAGCTCTTGACTGGGTCCTAAGCAATATAATAAGGGACCTGCAAGGTCGATGGCTATGGGTCAAGGATCTGGTCAATGGTTTTCCTATTAACTTAGTAAACTACTACACCCCAGTGACCGATGTACCTAAACCTCTGCAGCAAGTATATAATAAAGCAATAGGGGCAGTCTGGCCGATTATTAAGGGCGGAGATTTTAATTTTATTCAGAAGTTCATTTTTGACACCGCCAACAAAACAAAAAAAACTAAAACCTCAAACTAAAAAAAGTGATTGACATCTTGAAGAAGGATATCCACACGATTGACCCATGGAGGGTTGATCACCCTGCTATTAAACAATTTACTTGTTTTCAAATCTGTATGGAACCGCTTTCAGCAAATACATTTTCTTACTCTCCCATTTGATAACAAGTGTAGGTTCGGATATTTGGGCCTATTTTTTTTCCAATTATTCCCTTATTTCTGTCTGTATTGAGCTCCAGGTCTCCCAGAAAGACAGCCCAGATAACAGCTGGATCGCTCATTATTAGAAGTCCGTCAATGGGATAGTGAAATGAGGGAATTCATCAAGGAATTATTTTGACTGAACCAGCTTACAGATCCAGTTTTTTCTGTTTGGGAGGTGTTCAAAGCCACTGTTAGGGGAAGGATTATTGCCTACAAGGCATTCCAACAAAGAGAGCATCATCAAAAGATTGCTCAGCTGCAAACTGCTGTAGGTCAGGCAGCACAATTTGGTAGACATTCTTCTGCCTATGGGCGCAGAATAGCCTCAATGACTGCTTTCAAACTGGAAACTAAAAGATTCCTAATGAATAAATTCTTACCTTAATTGGGCTTGGTTCACCTGCTCGAATTTATTGATCCTACAACCATTGTACCATCATTTGATGCTGCTCTTCTTTACCACATATTGTGCCTCCCCTTCGTAGCCCGCTATATATATGTTTATTGTACTACTCTCCTTGACCTTGACTCCTTGACTTATTGTCTTGTAATTATGCGATTATTCCTGTTTTTTTTTTATTCTTACTTGATGTCGTTATTGCATTTATGGCCTTCCTTCCATCCTCTTGTAAAGCGCTCTGATATCCTTCTGGATCTTGACCGTGCTATATAAAACAAAAAACATTATAATAAATGTGCAGGCCAAACAGAATTTAAGGGATTTTTCCACTTTACAAGAAAACACTAGCTCTAGGGCTGATCAACAGAACCTATATGAGGAGACTCAGCAGATTTGGAGGTATTTGGCTTGGTCTACCTGTCTAAAGCAAGAGTCTGCGTATGTAAGTAAACTGAAGAACCCGCCTACGGGCAAGCTGGTTGAAGACAAGGTACAGTATCCAGTTTTTTTTTAGCACTATAAGTCTATTTACAAAACTAGTTATCCCACTTCACAGCTAAGTACAAGTCAGTATTTTCAGACTATTATAATGCCGACTTCAGAGGACATCCGGGCTCATCAACTTATGTTGACTATTACAGCTTAGGAATTAAACTGTGTTTTAGCCTCAATGCCTTGCAGAAAAGCTGTGGGAAATGATGGCTTTCCACGTGAATTTTATACAATTTTTGCCAGTGAATTACTCAAGTTTCTGACCAATTTATTTAACAGCATCAGGGATGGGGGTGAATTATCATCACATTTTAGGGAATCAACTATAGTTAGCATTTTGAAAAAGGCAAAAACACAGAGGATGTCAACTCCTGTAGACCGATTAGTTTCCTTAATGCTGACTATAAGATTTTCATTAAGGTTTGAGCCATTCGTGTTAGTCCACTGGCCTAGGGTATAATCCATAGGGACCAAACAGGTTTGTCATGGGGCAGCTGATAACTGCCAATACTAGTTTCTTGCTACAGGCAATACATATTTTTCTCAGTTAACCAAACAAAGGCTGTGGTTATCATGGTCGACGCGGAGAAAGCGTTTAATCTGGTTAACTGGGAGGAATTGTTTTTAAACCTGCGCATGTTTGGGTTTCCTTTAGGCTTTGTCAATATGTTATCAAAAGTCCATCATGGAGATAACCTTCAAATTCTTGTCAACTCTCATCTAGTTGGCACGGTCGCAATAAAGAGGGGGACCCGACAGTGGTGTCCTCTTTCGTCTATATTATTTACATTTTTATAGAGCCTTTAGCAATTAGGATTCGGGCTTCTCAGGCTACAGAGTCACCTCTCGCAGGTATGACCAAGTTAAAACTCTTTGCAGACGATATTATCTTGTACTTTAAACCAGAAACAGGAAATATCCACCAGGCACTAGATGAATTTGATCAGTTTAGGAATATTGGGGGCTATAAGATCAATCCAATAAAAACAGAAGTCCTGCTTTTTAGCACTTTTACACTCTCAGGCAAGACATTAGACACCAATTTGGTATTTGGGCGTATATGTTATTCAGGATTACTCGAAGCTCTTCCAGCTAAATTATCTCCCAATGCTTTATAAGATAAAGGGGCTGTTTGAAAAATGAACTCTCCTCCCTTGACTTTAGTAGGCAGAATAGCCCTGATCAAGATGTCTGTTCTTCTGCTCTTATTATTTCTTTTTTAGAACTTCCCCATTAAAGTTAAGAATAGTTATTTTACAGATTTAGATGTGTTTCTATGGTGTTTTATTTGGAATAATAAAGCGTCTAGGGTTAAATATTCTGCCCTTCAGTTGAGCATCCTTCAGGGTGGTTTGGCTAGTCCCCATTTTCAAGGATATTATTAAGCAACACTTTTACATGTTTGTGCTAAAGCTTCAGACTGTAGTGGAATTATCAATGACCTCTTTGTTGATTCAATGATGCAGGATGCTGGCACGCATTAACCAGTTTTGATTAAGGTTGCCAAATTTCCAAAGAGAACTACATATAAGGTCCTGGCAGATATCAGTGCTATGCTTTTGAGTGTCTCGGGTTGGGTGTTCCTTACGCTCTGTGAGTTAGGCTATGTGGACTTAATAATCCCATCGGTCCCAGTTTATCTCTGGAAAGAAGCCATGTTTAGAGAGGTGGGCCACTTCTTTCTTCAGGGAAGACAAATGACTTGGCTTGAAATCTCAGTCCGGTATAGTGTGTCAGGCTCACAGTGTTTTCTTCCACCAGATCTTATCGTTTATTAAAGCTTATGATTTTGATATTAACCAGGAGAGAAATACTATAGTTCAAGCCCTGTTCAGGTCAACGTTGGCCGGAATAGGGAATTGGTATGGGCTAATACATAAATTAGAGGTATATCCAAACGGTATTAACAACATGTTGGATAAAATATGGTTAACAACTCAATGCGATTTCTCAGTGAGGAACTGGGAGACTATATCTCTTCAAGGCCATAAGTCGTTGAGAGTGGCAAATTTTAAAAGGATGTCTTTTATCTCTCGCTGGATGGACTATGAAACCCTGGAGGCAGTAAATAAAATGCACCAGGCTCTCGACAATTGTTGTTTCCGCTGTAAGCATCAGGGTGAAGGGGGCTGGTTACATATCTTTTATTCCTATCCTGGATTAAGCGTCTTCTGGTTTAACCTAGCGTCTGGTTACATTTGGTTATTGGGGTACCAATTGAGATAGATCCAGCTTTGGTACTCTTCAGTTTTTTACATAATGGGCAGTCTCGGAATGTATCTAAATCAGGGCAGAGGTTCTAGGCAATAGTTTTTCTGTTGCTCGCTCTCTGATTTTGCAAAGATGGCGAACCTCTAGGGTTTCAAGTTATCATAAATGGCTTAGTAAAATGAGCAGTACAAAGCAGTTCAAGGAAGCACATGCTATAAGGATTAGGGGGCTAAAGCGATATAATGCCTCTTGGCAGTGTTGGGCTCAATTATAAATCAAGGCTCTATGGCCTCGTATAGTCGGTGTAGCTTCGTATCATTATACTCCTCGGACCAAGATGGTGCTTTTCCACTAGGAATTCTGAGGGCATGTTTAAAACCTTTATTTTTTGGCTTAGTACCCTGTAATACCTTTTAATACAAACTGAGATAGAATGTCATTCGAAACAGCATAATTGTCCGTTAACTGAATGCACGTCAGCATTTTGATTATTGTTATGTATTTGTATCCAGTTCTTTGCACTTTATAAAGATGTATGTGCTACAAAATATATATGAATATCCATACAAATTCATGTGTATGCACTTTAAAAGATGTCATGATTAGATATTTCACATTAACATGAGGCCTGGAGCTCAAAAGGGCTTCCTATCTGACCTTGACTGGACGAGCTTCAACAAGCTATTCTGTACCCCCCTTACAAGCCACCTTGCAAGTCTTGACTACATGATATGCAAGTGTTACACAGTGCAGACCCGGCCTTTCTGGTCTGCCCATATCTGGCTGTTTTGCATGGTGCAGACATTGCACATCCATGTCAGCCATATTTGGCTTAGAGCCTTATTCTAGTTCCGCTGACATGGCATTACTTTCGGTATAACGCACCTAGAAATCTGTCACTCTGGGAAGAAGCGTTCTGAGAGTCCCTAAGGTGGCAGATCTGACTTCTTCCTTGCTAATTAGCAATGGTGCATGCTTTTTGTACCATTAAATAAATGTCACTCTGTTTCTGAGCAAACCTGCTATGTCTGGTCAGTTTCATTCATATGCTCCTGGGAGGGTGCCACTATTTCCCCATCAGTATGCTTAGCCTAGGAACATAACTCTATGTACTAGGATACATCCACTCTGCACCGTAAGAAAGATTAGACATTTTTGTACTTTATAATGATGTATGGTTGGCGCTGTGTAATAACTTGATGCTCTAGTATTTATTGATTTTTAGAAACATTCGAAATTTAATGAAATATCTGATCCAATTTTCTGCATGTTATTGGGATGATTTTCTAATGAATAGTTGGAATTCGACTTCTTTTTATTATAAATGAAATTTAAAAAAAATCTTTCTGTCTCATGCAAATTGCAAGGGAATCTTAAAAAGGCATTTAGGGGCTCTAGTGTAAGTCTGGGCTGCTATATGTTTATATAATGAAAATATTACATTTGATGTACGTTATCTCTGTATATTTATTCTGGATCTGCTCAACTAAAAATATTTATTTAAACAAAAGAGTTTACCAGTAGCACCACGTGCTGGGACAATGCTGGGACCTTCCTTCTGCAGGCATTAAATGACTGCTGAAATCTTTATTTTTATCACCGCTGAAATCTTTATTTTTTGGTTATTTTGTACAGGATAAGTCTCTACTGAATTAAAAAACCTTTTGGTTAGCAAAACATTTGACTGCACCCAGTACACTCTTTGGGAGTTAGAAAGCATCTGAATTGACCAAGGTTTCATTGTGGCGAAGAAGGACATTGCAATAAAGATGGGACTGACCGACCCTACCGACAATTATAGAATGGAACCACAACATCGACTGGTGTATGGCACCTGAGAAAGTGGCTTACCAGGGTAGCGGCTGTTTTATTAAATTGAAAAGAATCTGAGAGAACTGGGCCAAACTAAATGGCAATGGGTAAAATACAAGAACAGACACAATGGTGTAGACAGAGTTTTAAGTGGGATGAAAAAACTGGGGGGTCTCAAAGGGGCATGTCCGATTAAGAGCATGGCGTAATAAAAAGTAAGCTAAAAATCGGTGTTTAGCATTGTCCGCCACCTGACTGCGATTTTCCGGCTTCTGTCATTACATCCAGATATATAATACAATAAGTAATATTACACCCACAAAAAGACAACAAGTCAGGACTCTTGTCTTTGTCAATGATCATTAATTGTATATGCAGAATAAGCAACAACTATGGGTTTGTGGTATAGAATATGGAGAAAGCTTCAGTTCTGAAATGAGACTGTAAAGAGCTATAGTGAGTCTCTTCGAGGTTACATCAAAGCAGTGGCGGCTCCTCCACTATTGGGGAGGAGCGTCACCCCACTGTTTTTAAGCAGTGCCAAGGAGAAACATAAAATAATAATAACTTTGAGGTATTATCATTTTATGCTTCTTGCCCTGCTGCTTTGCGGTGGGCGGGGCTGCTCTGCTCTCGGAGCAGGGGAGTAGGGGTTTGCCCACTCCTACGTGCGCAATGAGTGCTTGGTTGGCCTTCTCGGGCTGCCAAAACCAGTCATGCGCACTTTCCCCATTCTCCATGCAGGCTGCACTACAGCCTACATGGAGCACATGACCACCCCTCCAGCCCCTGGCTGAGCACCGTGACCCGGAGTTCAGACCAATCACAATGCTGCATTGCAGCGTTGTGATTGGCTTAGGGAAGGGAGCATGGCTTCCTGTTCCTGGAGCAAGAGACAGGAGAGCAGGAGCTGAGACGCGGGACCGGCTTCAAGTTAAGTTTTTTTATTTTTTATTCCCCCCACACTCGAACTCTAGAGTTTGTAATTCTTTACTTCTTCGCCACATTAGTGGCTTCTTATTGTACAGCAAAAAACACACATTCATTCTTCCCTTGACGAAACATCGTAAAATGCAGTTGTGTATTTTAGGATTGCGAAAAGAAGTTAAAAACACTGCCTTTACTGGGCATATAGTGCTCTTTTACGCGTATAGCCAGTTCTAGCTCACTCCTGTGGCATCAGTCCTTAATTTGCCATTAGTCGTTAGGTCGACATACATTTTAATGTGAAACTGTGTAGGCCTTATCGACCGCATCACCAAACGAGTTCCAGGGACCACTGGCCGGTCTGCCTCCCTGAGTGTATTAACTGTGTGTGTGATGTTTATCTGCATTTACAAGAGGGGAATAGGGGAATGATGCTGTATGTGGTCACAGCAGAGCTGGCAGCGAAAAAATAGAAGTCCCTCAAACATTGAAACGTGAAAGATTAGTGTGTTTGAGAGGCAAAGCCTCTCACGTGGCGACAAGATCATAGGTTCTGCAGAGCATTAATAGTAGCAGATGCTTTTAAGCAAACCGTAAGCCACTAAAGATAGGTATAATGTTCAGAAAGTTCACGAGGCGCTCTGGATTTCATTAAAGCCCTCGCGCAGGGTGGTCTGAGCTACAATCGCGTAGCAGCACGGAGGCAGGGGGTGCATTGCCTTCCCCAAAGCTCCTGCAGTTAATTTTGTGGAGGTCAGATGACACATTTTATCTAAGCTATTTACATTTAAAATAATACTTACATTTTATGTTTCTGTTCTACGGTGATGACATGAAATAGTATTTTGACCTTTGCAGAAAGGTAATTGGAGCATTAATGCTAATGAAAGGCAGAAGCTGGTAGTATTGCATGTACGGAGTCAGGCAGACGATGTGTGCGTTAGGGAGCGATATGACATCAGTAAAACTGCTATAATGTACCCTAGCCCATATCGAATATCCGTAAAGAATAGCTTGATTTATTGTATTGTCAGCAGGCATTCAGTAATAATGCAACTCTTTCAGTGGGTAATTTAGAGTTTGGACAAAACCCCGTCCGCCAAAATCGCAGTTGCCCATTTACATCTGGGCGGAGTGCCTGGTCTCTGCGGGCGGGCCGAGCTAACAGAGGCTGTCCAATGGGCAGTTTGCCATGGGGCAGTCGGTCAATGTACGCCAAAGTGCACCCTATTTAGGGCAGCACCTTCAGAGGTGCGTATTTCTTCAGGAGGCAATAGAAATTACTCGCAGTGCATCACGGTCATTGGTTTTATGTTTTGCTGGAAAAAAACCCAGTTAGGGCTTGATTTGCAATACAAAAGCAAATGCCAGCTATCCTCCATACATAGGAGATGTCGGACATTAGCTTTAGCAAAACAGCTTTCGCGACATTGGTGGAGTCAATTTTGTCAAAGTGATCTGTGGCGTGTTGGGAGGGGTATCTATGTGTGGTGGGTGGTCTTCTGCTGAGAAAGTAGACTCTGTGAGCCTAATTATGAGTGTAGTGATAAGAGGACCGCCAGACTTGTGGTAGCGCAGCGGTGGCGGTCCAGCCACTGCCATACCGGCTGTCCGACAGCCCCATTATGACTTATGATATTCCCTGGCGGTGGCATGGCGGTCAGAGGCTGCGATATGCTTTGCAGGACCGCCATGGTCCCGACAAAAATATATTACAAGTTTCCTCTCTGCCACCGCTATCAAGAACACCCTGGCAGAGAGGAAACAAAGGGAGCCCTACAGGGCCCCCTTGCCCCTCTGCTCCCTATGTATGCACACAGAGGAGCACAACATGCTCCTCCCTGTGTGTATGCACTCCAGTTCCTGCACGGCATGGATGATACAGTCCATGCTGTGCAGGAACCTTGTGAGGCGTTCCCATTGCGGTGTCTTTTTCATAGGCACTGCCGACTTTGTAAGAAGCACCACAGCGTGAACCACCAGGCCACCCACACAATAGACTACCAAAAACGTGTAATCTGCTGGTGGGTGGCAGCGGGATTTGCCGGTGCAGGACGCTGTGGTCACGAGCCCCCCTCCCAAAAAACAGAAAAAATGTGGTAATAGGGCCCTAAATGACCAGCAACACCTCCAGACAGCCTCCCCCCCTACCGTGCTGCAGTCACCCACTCTGTAAATTTCTGCAGTGAGGTAGTTGTAGGAAACCCAGTGAAGCACAGAAGCATTATACATATTCAGACTAAAGATAAATTCAATTCGTTTTGTTACAATTACCACAAGGACACATAATATCTACTAGACTGCAGATAAAATCCAGGCTCTTTGATAATTATATGATTCGGTTTCAAGTTATGATGTATTGTGATGCGATCTACAGCATCTATACAGAGTGCTGTCATACATCAAGCCAAACTGATGCAACCCCAACCTGCTCCCACATAGATTACACTCACATTCCAAGCCTCGTAGCTCATGAGATCAATCTAGAAAGTATGTGGGCAGTTTTAGAGGAATAGCCAGCTTTATGTAAATTCCTCTATTTCAGCACAGGCAAATACTCTTTTTCAGCAAGCTTGTTAAACCGCACTCAAAAAATGTACTACAGTCTGCATTATCTATTCCCAAACAGCAAACACCATTGAGAAGGACCACAAGGACAGATGTGTAAGATCTGCATCCTTTGTCACAAGTGAAACAGATGCACGCACTGCCTACAGTACAAGTGAGTTCTTAATTTTGATTTGGGTAGAAACTAAAGTTGACGCCCCTTTCGGTCTTACAATAAGGCATGTGCCATTACCGCAGGTGCTATTACTCCAGGTGACTAGAGAAAATTCCTACCTAGTCAAACCGGGTGTTCTTTTCCCTAGAAAAGGACCTCGGAATGCAGGAATACTATGAGGAAAGTGGTGCAGTAACACTTATTTCTGCATGATATTCCCAATTCCGCAGGGGACATATATGGAACTACTTGTAATCCCTCAGTAATACCACATGACAGACAATAATGGTATCTTTAGTACATTGTTATTTAATATTACTGTGATGTCCTCACTTTTGTTGATACTATAAGATCTATACTGTACAGTATGCATGGTAAAAAAATTATATCAATTAGAAGTATAAACAATTAAGTCGTCTGTGATTCATCAAGAGTGTCTAGGGAGCCCCGCATTACTGCTCATGAGCAATATATGTTCCTAGATCAGCTGCCCATGGTGTACTTCGGCTCATCAAGCTACAGCAAGGTCTGATAGTGTTGATGCATACACCTCTGAGACAACTGACAGTCTATGAGCCCAACATTGATGAACCAGGCATCTTCAGGAAGAGTGACCACAAAGCTTTCACACACTCCTTCATTTCTGTATTGTATAGTCACTGTTTCACTTAAGCCTTTTTTAGGGTTGACTTAATCTTGGTTTAAAAACTCATATAATTAGTGAATGTATCATCAAACTTGTTCAGACCCAGTCTGTGCCCTATTCACACCACACCAATGTTTATAGTCCACCACATGAATACTTTATAATGTGATGGCCAGTGAATATGCCTAGGCCTTTACACTTTCACATCAGTGTCCTAAAAGTCATTATACTTCATTGTGTTCTGTGCATGTCAGCTTGAAACGAGAAGCACAAATAAGTTAGCTTCTAAGTTTCTGGGGGTAAAACTTACCTCTGCAATTTCGTATTGACCATACCATTTCGGTCTCCAGGCTGAGATGGGAATTTTAGACATTGAGTCACTTGGAATTCCTCCTTTCTGTGAGCCCATGTTCAGCAGTCTCCATACTCTGTTCACATTTTTAGGGGTTTATTTGGTAAGGGTACTCAGGGCTTTTCTCTCGCAGAACTTATATTTGTGTTGCGATTTTTTATTAAGTAAATAAAAGTTATACAGCAGGAATGCCACCCGACATCCAGACATAGTAACACTGAACAATAATAGTCAGGGTGATGCGATACATTCTACTGAGAAGGGAAGGGGGGTAGGTGGGCATTCACAGGAGGGAAGGTAAATGTCAGTATCCAAGAGAAGCTGAGAGATACTCAAGCCCAGTATTGGCAACACTGGGGAGGGGGAGCCCACTTCCCTAATACGAATTTGGCCCTTACAAGTCCTTTGCAGAGAGGGCTGCTGGGTCCAGGGCCCTCGGGTGAGAGAATGTTGGGGTAAGAGCACTGGATGAGCAGCATCCCCTATGTTTGAGGGGTGATGGAGCTGTGACGCGGGTCATCAGGGGTCAGGTGTGCAAGACAGCGGGGGTGGAGTCAAATCAAAGAGAAAAAAAGGGGGGAGAAGAAGGGAAGACGAAAAGAAGAAAAGAAAGAAAAAAAAGCCCTCCGCTAGTGCTCCAGGCGAATCTCACACGCATTGTTAGGAGGGAAGGCGAAGCCTTGGTAGAAGATTGAGCTGTCAGGACTGGGGGCATCACCGGTTACCCTTGGTGAAGGAGGGGGGTCCTGTCGTTCAATGGGCCTGCGTGTCCGGAGGGACGGGGAAGAGGAGATTTATTAGAGAAGGGGTAGAGGTAAACAAGAAGAAATGAAAGAGAGGGGGAAGGGTGGGGGAGAGAAGGGCGTAGGAGGGGTTGGTGGAGGGGTGTGCAGCTCACAAGGGGGGTGTAGGAGGGGAACTGGGACTAGGAGCGAGGAGAGGGGAAGTGGCGGGATTCCAGAAATTGGAAGGTAGGGAAACAAGATGGGGCGGGATGGGAGGATAAGGAGGGAAGCAGACACCAACATTACGCAGAGAATGAGGTTGGGGTGGAGGAAAAAAAGGGGGTAGTGGGCATTCCATAGGATGACAGAAGTCAGTTGTGCGATTCAGTTCAGCTCAATGTGATTCAAGGGGGTGGAGAGCCTGGGGCAGGGGCCTGTCAGCACGCACGTCTGTAAAAATAGCTCAGTCTGGTCCTGAAAGTTGTAAATGACACGTTCTTATGAATCATTGCCACTAACCAGGCTTCCTGAGATGGGGGTACGAGCGACCTCCACTGGCGGAGAATACATATCTTGGCTGTGGCCAATGCTGTGTGAAGGAAGCAGCGCTGTGGGTGGGAGTTTTCCAGTGAGTCCCCCATGCCGTGCAGGAGGATACCTGAAGGGGTGAGTGGGAGGCGTAGTGGCATGGAGGCATCCAAGACCATTCCGATTGCAAATTAGAAGGGTTGGATAGAAGAGCAATGGCAGATGATGTGTGCTATATTGCAGTGGGTGTTTGTGCATCACCGGCAGTTCGTATAGGGGAGAAGTCGTGCTCTGTTCAATTTCACCGGTGTCCTGTCCCAGTTGTGTAGCATTTTGAAAAGGCAGAACTTCAAGCGTGCCTCTCTCTTGTCCTTGTACAGAGCTTCTAGGATTCTGCCCATTCATCTGCCTCATAGGAGGCCTGTAGGGAAGTTTGCCATTTGGTGCAAATAATTCATGAAAGAGGTTGTGAGAAAAGGTGAGTTGAGAGCGTGCTGTATAATCATGACATCAATATAATGTAAACAACAAGGACCCCCTGATCGGAATTATCAGTTCCTATGACAGGGACATAAGCTGTGTGTAAGCACAATTCTAGCAAGCAAGAGGGAAGGCTATTTGCATACAAGATGTTAACAAATTTATTCAGATATAAAAACACTATTCCATTTAATAAGTATTCATATAAAAAAACACATATATTACATACATTAATATCACATAAACAATGACAGGGACCAAAGAAAAAACCGAAATTATACAATTTTCATAAAAAATATAATCACATAATATTTAAAAGAAACAACGAGTGGCAAACAATACTTTCTCGACGCGCGTTTCGGCGTTTCAGAAAACGCCTTCTTCAGGAGCCACAGATTATATTATTCAGAATCTCAGCACAATGGCTAGAAAAAGGATCATGTTTCCTCAACAATACAAACTCTAAAGATGAAGAGAATGTGCCATATTATGACTATTATTAACGTGAAGGAGTCCGTGGCAGGTTAGTTGTAAACTTAAACACGTGACATATTCTGTATTACGTCTTGTTCTTTGCAATTTAAATGTAAATATTCATTTCTTCACAGCGGACCACTGAACCAGGATTGTTCATATCGAGGAGAACCGCATTCCATGCTTCACATCTACGCTTGTGATGCTCCAGATCCAGGTGCCTTTATCCACACTGATGGGATGATATTATCCCTAACGGCCGCGGGACGCCAGCAGCTATCCTTTGCAGCGCCGCGGACCTGCTTGCTTGCAGTTTCTATCTTCTTTTACATGAAACCCGCCACAGACACGAAGGTGTATTAAACAGAGGCGACTCCTGTCCGTAATTAAGGGAAAGCCGTTCTCGGCGATTTTAACTCGGGAACAAGGGAATGCGGTTCTCCTCGATATGAACAATCCTGGTTCAGTGGTCCGCTGTGAAGAAATGAATATTTACATTTAAATTGCAAAGAAAAAGACGTAATACAGAATATGTCACGTGTTTAAGTTTACAACTAACCTGCCACGGACTCCTTCACGTTAATAATAGTCATTATATGGCACATTCTCTTCATCTTTAGAGTTTGTATTGTTGAGGAAACATGATCCTTTTTCTAGCCATTGTGCTGAGATTCTGAATAATATAATCTGTGGCTCCTGAAGAAGGCGTTTTCTGAAACGCGGAAACGCGCGTCGAGAAAGTATTGTTTGCCACTCGTTGTTTCTTTTAAATATTATGTGATTATATTTTTTATGAGAATTGTATAATTTTTTTTTTTTTTTTTTTATGGATTATAAACTTTTATTATTATTCGTGCTTTCATACACAGCAGTGTGCCTACAACCACATGAGGCCGGCAGCGATACACATACAGTTCTGTAACGGTAAAGAAGATAGTAATATCACAGGGCGAGTATTCGGGCACAGCCAACTTCAAGTCATGAAATCAGGAGCTACATCAGAACAGGGCAATCAGTCATTGGACAAGCATTTAGGTGGTAGTAAATGGAGACACAATACGTGAATCAATGGAAGTGTCAACAGAGCAATATAACAGTAGGGAGTGTGGTATGACAATAATCAGACCCAAGACGTATTCGCACCCCCCAATAAACAGCGGCATGACAGTCCTAATACATAGTGGTGTGGGTGAGAAGCAGAGTAAACCAGCATTATAGTCTATAGCAGCCATCCGTCATGGTCCTGCAGTTCAGCCAGCCCCGCAGAGTCGCGCAGCCTCACAGAAATGCCAGTCTGGTGGCAACCTATACCTCCAATAAGTTAACAGCAGTAGGGCAATCAGACTCCTCACTCCCATCGCCCTGATCCTATGTATTGCACATGTATCTATTACAAGTCCACTGCTGGGGTCACATTAAGAACGTCGGTTCCCTCCGTCCCTTGTGGTGCATTTAAAAGTATGTATGTCTGCAGGGGACCCCAGATGTCAGCCGGCCTAGAGGTCAAAGGCAGTAGCTCTGAGAAAATTCCATACTGCTCCTGACAATATAACATATCTTGTAACCAGTCTTTGAATTTAGGGGCACAACCCCGCCCCCACCTGCATGCCAGATGTCTCCTTGCCAATAACAATGCAACATAAGTGTATTTCCTAACATTCCTCTGTATGCGTGCAGTATAACCCAGCAGGAACAGTAGCGGATCTAATTCCAATGTAATCCCTATCATAAGGGAGATGCTCTCACTAATTTGCGACCAATACTCCTGTACCTGCAGGCAATTCCATGCTAAATGGAGGAAATCCGCCCCTTCCTGTCCGCATCTCTCGCATCTATCTGAGTCGGCTAATCCGAACCTGACCTTTCTGACTGGAGTGTAATACAGCCTATGGAGGAACTTGTAATGGATAATTTTAAAGCGACAGCTAGACATCACCTCACCCGATAGGGCACAACAATATTCCCACTGGTCATCCGTGATTTCCCTGCCAAGGTCATGTGACCAGTGCGTCCTAGCCGCGCTCTCCACAGCCAGTAATTCCTTCCGGAGGCTCTTATATATGTTTGGCACTAGATGCGCACCATTCGTGCTACTGAGCACAACAGTGAGCGGGGCAACACTGGGGGGTTCGCGAGGGAATTCGGGTAGTAAGGTTCTCAGGCCCTCTCGCAACCGTAAAAAATAGAATATCTCTAAGGGGGTAGGCGTACTATTCCCCAAAAAATTGTCCCGAGTACGAAATGTCCCGTCGTGGAACAGATCGCCCCATGTCCGAATCCCTAAACGGCGACACATGTTCCGGAAGCCTAATTCTTGGAGGAGCGCCATTTGCGAGTGATAAGTCAGTGGTAGTCGAGCCATGTAAAGTAGCGAGGTCTGCAATCGTCTCCCTATTCTATGCCATGCATCCATTGTACAAGTTACCGTATTTGTCTGCATTTCCAACACCGATATGGGTGCATGAACCACTCCGTCCAATGGCAGTGGGTGGGCAATCCAGTCTTCCGCTGCAACCTGCGGCATGAAGGCAGTAGGTTTCAGCCAGTAATACAGGTAGTGTGCCTGTGCGCTCAAATAATAAACTTCAAAATCAGGGATGTCGAAACCTCCCACATTATAAGGCTGTGTCATGACCGCCCATCGAAGACGCGCCTGTTTGCCCCCCCATACCAGACGTATAAGTTCGGAACGCAGGGTTTTGAAAAAAAAAGCACCCGGGTGATAAGGTATATTGAGGAACATATATAGAAAACGCGGCAAGACCACCATTTTTATGAGGGAGACTCTAGCCGCCAAGGACAGTGGGAGTTTGATCCAACGGGTCACCGAGTCCGACAGTTTAGTTATAGCCACCCCATAGTTCAGTCACAATGTGTCTCCCTTATCTCTCGAGAGTTGTATCCCCAAGTATCGCAACTCCGAAGAGCACCATTCCAGAGGATAATCGAGCTGGAATTCCGACACAGCAGGTGTTAGGTGGAAAAATTGGGACTTACTCCAGTTGATGGAGATGCCGGAAAGGGCACCGAAGGCAACAAACTCTCGCAATAATGCGTTCAAGGTAGTCTGGGGCTCCTTGACGTACAGCGTGACATCGTCAGCGTATAGCGAAATAGAGAGCTGCCGTTGAAAGCAGTTAAATGCGCTGGGTTTGTGTAACTGTCGGATGCGACAGGCCAGCGGCTCTATCACTATGGCAAAGAGTAGAGGGGGCACCCCTGGCGAGTACCCCTCGTTATTGCAAAAGTATCAGTCAGGAGGCCGTTCGCAAGCACTCTCGCCTTCGGAGCCGTGTATAGTAAACGCACCCAAGCACTAAATATCGGGGGAAAGCCCATCCTCTGCAATACCGTAAATAAAAAAACCCATTCCACAGAATCGAAGGCTTTTGATGCATCCAGAAAGACAGCAGCGAGCGGTATCTCAGGGTTCACTGTTTGGATTAGGGATAAAACAGTACGGAGGTTGTGCGATGTAGATCTTGTGGGGACAAATCCCGATTGATCAGGCAATATGAGCGTGGTCATGAGCAGAGAGAGTCTCGTGGCGAGCACTTTGGCAAGGATTTTGGCATCACAGTTCAATAACGATAATGGACGGTACGAGTCACATTGTGTGGCATCTTTACCCGGCTTAAGCAAAGACGTAATTACAACCTCTCTCATGGAATTCGGCGAGAATTGTATAATTTAGGTATTTTCTTTGGTCCCTGTCATTGTTTATGTGATATTAATGTATGTAATATATGTGTTTTTTATATGAATACTTATGAAATGGAATAGTGTTTTTATATCTGAATAAATTTGTTAACATCTTTTATGCAAATAGCCTTCCCTCTTGCTTGCTAGAATTGTGCTTACACACAACTAATCATGACATCAATACATATAACGCCCCTACACATTCAGATAAGACACTATAGACAAGGGCTGTAGGGACCAGGGGCGAGGGCCCAAGGAACGCCTTAGGCAGTGCTGCAGTTGCACGTAGTGCCGGGTTTGCTGCAGATGAAGGCCATATCCTTCTCTCAGCTGGTCTCCAGTAAGCAGGAAATGGTCCAAGGCATGAATATCTGCTTCTCTCCAGTGAGTCCAAGACAGGGTCCAGCCGTCAAAGCATATATCCACATTGCTCCATAGGGGCGCCTTGCCTGGCCTTGTGTATAGTGCGTAACACAGCATGAGAAAGGCCTGAATGGTGGGCGCGGCCCTCGTACAGAATGGAGAGTCCTTTGTCAGCAGAGACTAGCTCTCGTTCGACATGGACCCAATGCGGTTGATCCGGGACACCGGGGAGCAGGTATGCCAAATGGGAGAGCTGGATGGCAAGGGCGTAATGCTCCACAGACGGAAGGCCCAGACCATTGCATGAATGGCGTACCGGCATGGCCAGATGGGGGCTAGAAGATCCCCACACAAAGGATCGAATTTGGGAATCGATGAGGCACAGTGTGGAAGAAAGGCACCTGGATCGGGAGCATCACAAGCGTAGATGTGAAGCATGGAAACGTACCCATCTGTACTGCCTGCACCCTGCCCCAAATGGAGAACCCCAGGCTTGTTCATTTCTCAAAATATAATTTCATATGGACTATTAATGGGTCCATGTTTTCCAAAACCATCCCCTCAATGCCCCTATTCACCAGTATCCCTAGGTATTTGAGGCGTGAGGGCTGCCAGCAGAAGGGGTATCCATGTCTTGCTGCTTTGGTTGTGGCAGCCGAGATTGAAAGGGCCTTGCTCTTGTCCCAATTCACTTTATACCAAGAGAGGATCAAAAAGTCATCTATGACACCAAGCAAGGCCTGGAGGGAGTGGTTAAGATCGATTAGAGTAAGCAGGATGTCATCTGCATTGAGATAGATCTTGGAGTGGCCGGTTATGAGTGGGATGCCCACTATGCTGGCGGAGTTGCGTGTGGCAGAGGCCAGAGGTTCCATAGTCAGGAGGAATAGGCGTGGTAAGAGAGGGCATCCCCTCTCTGAATTGGGAAAGGGTCAGAAAGAAATCCCCCACATTTAACCTGGGCAGCAGGGCAGTCATATAAAAACCGCACCTTGGCAATGAATTGGTCTCCCAGGCCAAAGGGTTACATTGTAGCAAAGAGGTAATCCCATTCAATGTGTTTGAACCCTTTTTCGGCATCAAGGGAGAGGGCTATCACATCTGTGAGGAGGTCCTTGGCCGTCTAGAGGGTGTGTGACAGGGTGCAAAGATGGTTTCTGGAAGAACTACCCAGCACAAAGCCTAGGTGCATGTGGTGGATCAGAGAGGGGAGAACCTTGCTTAGACGTGTTGTCAAAACGCTTGACAGGATTTCGCGAGAGGTTGACCAGCCTTTTCCCTCTCTTTGTAGTGTTGCCCCTTAAGGCGTTGCAGAGCATACTCAGCCTTAGAGGTGAAAAGACCATTAAGGGCCATCCAGGCTTGTTCTAGGTGTCTGCGGTGATGCAAGTGTGGGTGGGTAATAGAGGTGGGTGACAAAAGCGATATCCCTTTCTAATTCCTTTTGGCAAGTAATCACCTATTTCTTAGCCATTTAGGCATCTTTTATGAGTTGGCCTCCGATGGTGGCTTTCGTGGCATCCCAAAGTATTCTATGGGAGTCCACAGAGTTGTTTTTGTCTAAGAGATACGTGGAGACGTGATATTACAGTTGGATTTTCCCCGAAGTGTGCAGTACCGCTTTATGTTCATGCACCATGGTTTGTATCACAGGGAGGCCAGCCCCACCTCTAAGGACAATAGAACTGGAGAATGGTTGGACAGTGCCACCTTTAGTATGCAAGACTCTCCGACAAGAGCAACAGTTTTCTGAGAGATAAGAAAGTAGTCCAGTCTGGAGAGCATGCCGTGGACGGGGAATCAAAAGTATACTCTGTGTCTGTTGGATGATTGTGGCACCAATGGTCTACTAGTCCATTATCCGAGGTCACATCACTCATCAGGGCCCTGACCACATCATTGCCTCTGTCTAATGGTCTTGTTCTGTCCAGGACCAGGTCCTGTGCAAGGTTCCAGTCCCCACAGATAATGTATTGCAAGGCCCCTATCTCCAGTAGTAACCGATTCAAACGGAGGAGAAAGAACTATCTCTGAGGCGCAGTTTGGCAAATGCATACCTGCCATCAGGGTCGGACCATTCTTTGCTACGGTGATGGTCAGAGATTTACAAATAAGGATCACAACTCTGCATTTGCGGGAAGGCCCACTGTCGGGTGGTGTCTTTGTTGCTATAGTGCTGTGACTGACTCAACCTACCAAGTCACGGCGCAATTTGTCAGACTACAGGGCATTTAAATGTGTATTTTGTAACAGAGTGACATCTACTCGTTTGGAGTGGAGGTAAGAGAGTACTTTTTTCCTTTTGATGTAGTGCGTGGTACCATTAACATTCCAGGAGAGGGCACGCAGTGGGAGAGATACGCACATTACTAGGGCATGTGTGGTGATCTGAGGCCCAGCCTCCGCGTGTTGTATCGGAAGGGTGTTAGGAAACCAAATGTAGGAGAGAAGGGTGTGTTAAGAGCCTATAATATAGTCTGCATGGAAATATGGTATGCAAAGAAGGTGGTGAGATAGCGTCGATAGCTGAAGGCAGCAAGAATGTTGCAGCAGCCTTTCTGCAACCGAAAAAACGGAGAGCACACACGGATTAATTCCTTGCTGGTATTTATTGTGTGGAAAAATAAATATATATATATATATATATATATATATATATATATATATATATATATATATATCCACAAACAAAAGGTACCCATTTGAGAACGCCGCACACAGGAAAGCTTTTTCTCCGTCTTTATTCAAGGTTTTACAGGTAAGAGTCCAATGCGCCTCACATTCAAGTAGAGCCTGACGCGTTTCGAATGAATGTCATTCTTGTTCACAGGCATATCACACCACACCCAGCAGCGGCGTTGTTTTAAAGGTCTGCACAGGAACATAAGTCCCGCCCATGTGGGCGTCAGCAACACAGAGTGCTTCTGGTATGTGCAGTTTATCAAAGCAACGATCTTTATCAAGTGAACGCCGTTGGTGTTTGGCAGATAGAAGTATTACCCCAGTGGGTTTGAGGTGGGGTGCAGAAGATAACTCCCTGTTTTTATTCAAGACCTTGATTGCGGTCTCTCCTGTTACCGATGCGTGACCTGGGTAGGTCTCAACAGGATCCGCAGCTGCAGAGGGGCGTTCTCACGACCGGGCCGGCCGCCATTAAATCCACAAACAAAAGGTACCCATTTGAGAACGCCGCACACAGGAAAGCTTTTTCTCCGTCTTTATTCAAGGTTTTACAGGTAAGAGTCCAATGCGCCTCACATTCAAGTAGAGCCTGACGCGTTTCGAATGAATGTCATTCTTGTTCACAGGCATATCACACCGCACCCAGCAGCGGCGTTGTTTTAAAGGTCTGCACAGGAACATAAGTCCCGCCCATGTGGGCGTCAGCAACACAGAGTGCTTCTGGTATTTGCAGTTTATCAAAGCAACGATCTTTATCAAGTGAACGCCGTTGGTGTTTGGCAGATAGAAGTATTACCCCAATGGGTTTGAGGTGTATATATATATATATATATATATGAAAAGAGGAGGGGGTAGGAAAGGAAGGAGCCACAGGTGGCTGCTGCTTGAGAGTGCTGCACTGGGAAAACTGATCTGTGTACCGCAGGTCTAAGCTTGTGGAGATCGTGTGTTGAGAGGGCCCCATTGAGACAGCAGGGTGATAGAAAAGATGGACTGACGAACCAGTGAAAGTGGATCAGGGTGAGCGGGTGTTTAGGGGTTCTGCATGAGTCCTATAAGTGAGGGCGCAGGGCAGGAGAGGTCCCAACTCTCATCCAAGGGGAGAGAATGGGCAGCCAGAATCTTATAGCTCCAGTGGAGTAGAGAGATAAGTATCTCCCCAGCCCCCCACTGTTGCAGGAGCTCTGAGGCATTGGGTCAGGTGTGGAGGATCTATTCTACGGCGAGAACTAGTGGGGGGATGAGGGCCAGAGTGCTGCAAGTGGGAGTGGCCTGTGAATACATATGTGCCTGAGATTGAGGGAAGGGAGGGGGGGCTGGGGTATGTGAGGGAGCAATGACTCATTGATGACTTTTCTAATCAAACTCCAGGCACAACACGATTGGAAGGTGAGCAGTGCTATCTCATGAGGAAAAAGAGGGAGACTGGGCCTTAAAGCGCACAGCACACGTCAAACAGAAATAACAGCAACAGACATAACAATAAGCAATGAGAGCAGATATGCAAATGTTCAAGACTGGCGGTGTGATACTCAGCTGTCCGATGAGCGTCACTCCTTTTGATCCTGCAGCGATAGGTCCTGGAGCTCCGGCTGTGAGACAACAGCAAAAGTCCCATGGCTGTCACTCCGTGGCACCAGTGGGTTTCAGAGGGGAACAACATATGTCTCTGTCCTTGTCTTGGGTGAGGACAGCTACTGTTTGCAAGGCCTGCGCTCTATCAACATGGGAGCAGGCAGCTCCGTCGGGGTCTCTCCCCCAATGTCGGTGTGAGAAGTTGGCCTGATATGCAGTGCTCACTATTCTAGTGATCACTATGTATCAGTCCAAACAACCCTTATTGATGATTGGTTGTAAGTCAACCTTATAGACCAGCTATCCTAGTAGCATGGATACGAGCAGTCCAAGGCTAAGACTCTAGAGGGCGTGTTAAGCCAGCTGTTTTACCATCACATTACCCCTTGAACACCCAGTGAAAGGACACCACACAAGTTGTTATGAAAATAAACAGTGTATTTATTTATAACAAGACTACCCTGGCTCTTTATGAGACAGGGAGCTAAGCGCACAACAAAACTCTTATAAAAATACTTCAAGTCGCACAATTTACACAAATGCCCGAGGGGCACGAAAAACCATATACTCTAAAAGTGGAATGCGAATTACTAGCAGGTAAGTAACGATTCTCAGAGGCTTTAGAAACGCTAGGCCTACAATACTGAACACTCAGGTTAGGAGCAGGAGGCCTAGGGGCGCCACGTGCAGAGTGGGAACTCTCACGCGCAAGGCGGGAAAAGGCCTATGGGAGCTAGTATTCACAAAGTTAGTGTTCTCGGGCGAACCCGACTAGGTAGGTCAAAAACGAAAGTGGATCTGGACCCTTGGATAGTGAGGCTATGCTGAGGCACCGAAATGCCGAAGTTACCTAGCCCAGGGGCTGCAGCTGCATAGGTCTGAAAAGACGTCGGGATTCTCCGTTGACGAACCAGGAGCCTGAAGGAAAGGAGTTGCTGGCAGGCGACCAGTGTAGATTGTTCGGGTGATCCAAGCCTGGATCGAAGAAGGATGACACCTGAAAGCAGAGGGGACCAAGTTCGTGACTACTAGCCAGTAGTCAGGTGGCACCAGGAGGGCACCGGATGGTAGTCACCTCGACTAGGTGAGTGGGCGACGCTGGGCTCTGCAGTCTCACGGACCAGGAGGCGTTGTCGGCGACCAGGATGGAGGTGCGAGCTGTCCCACGATGGATGATGCTCTTGACGTCGCTGGACCCAGGATTGGGGCAACAAGTCTTGGCAAATTCAAGCCCACGCGGTGGACCTAAAATGGCGTCTTGAGTGGACCAGGAGGGTCCAGGGTGCTTCTCTGAAGAAGGGAAGCAAGGGCCAGTCTGGAGCAACCAGACCAGCAGCAGTGATATCGTCGGGCGTCGTTAAGAAGGCCACAAGCCAGCGGGCTAGTAGCCAAACAACGCGGTGAGCAGCAAAAAGCAGAAGGGCCCCACACAGATCGTGAGGATGCTGGGAGGCTGCACTTCGGTGCTGGGGCTGCTCAGGGTCGGGGCTTCTCGGACCCCAAAGCACTCACCAGAGGATCCCTCGGCGGTCGTGCTGGAAAGAAGTCGTGCAGTCTTGGCGATGGCCGGTCCCTCGAGGTCTCGTCGCAACCACGGTTCTCAGCTTAGATGTAGAGGTGGGTAGAGGTCAGAGGTGCCAGGGAAGCCAGGTCTCGTCGAGCTGGGCAGTCGGATTCCGGAGGAAGGACTTGCAGCAGACCGCAGTGTTCTTAAGATGGTGCCTGCGGATGCAGGGTGACTACTCCTTAGTCACAAGGGAGAATCTTGAAGAAGAAATCTTGATGTCCTTTCGTAGAAAGTCGTGTCTTGATTCCAAAGATGATCTAATTTGGAAGGGGGCCTGCTCCTACCTTTATCTTGGAAAAGGGGGCTGGCACGCGACTAAGTCCTGCCCTATGGGTGGGACCAGGAGGGGGGTGGTTACACCCCTCTCCTTTGGCGGGCTTTCCCCAGCTCAGGGGCTGGTGTGCCCCTGAAACTGGTTCAAGCCGGCCTATGCACAGTGAGCACCGGGGTGCCACTTGCAGTCACCTTCCTCTGTAGCCCTGCCTACCTGGAATACACAAAACCCTGTCTGGGACGGTGCTGGCACCGCCCCTGGCAGGAAACCCTTTGTCCTTGCCTCCTGCTCTGGGAGGACTCCCAGCAGCAGGAGGGCAGACTTGTGTCTCGGTGGCAGCATCCATTTTGTGGATGCTAAGGCTCTGTCTGACTTTAACCGGGGTTATAGGTTACCATCATGTTGTGTCCCTCTAGAAGGGTGGAATGCTAACCCCGTCGCCAGAATTGGCGAGGGGTTAGTATGCCAATTCGTATGACACCTTACTCGACATGTTTTGATAAAGCGATACCAGAGTTGGCATATAACCGCGAGGATTATAATGCACTTAAGAGTATATGGTATGCGATATCATGGAAACGGCTAAGGGATGGATCCCGAAAGCCGCAGACAGGCTCAGCTCATGCCAGAGCACTATCTCACACGATTCCAAGCACTCTGCCTTCAGGATTGTTAAGGCCTGCCATAGGAGTGACTGATAGGAGATCTGTGTGTCCATTTAGGTTTAGACATAGGAATACTATATCTAAAGCAAAGGGTGATTACACCACCTTGCCCCAGCTGTCATGCAGCCAGTTGTGTCAGATTTAGTTAGTCAGGCCAGGGGTGGCATAATACATGCTGCAGCCCCTGGGAGACTTCTGGGTGCACCTCAGCCCTGGGTACAGGGACTTGAGAGGGCCCAGTGGCAATTCAGTACCTGGGGACAATTTGGATTGAGAGAACAGCTAGGCTGTGGGTCTGATTAGCAGGCCCACAGCCAGGGAAAGTCGTAAACCAGTGAAGCAAAAAGCAAAAATCTGGGTGATCATAGGATTGCAGACCCTGCTCTCCTACATGACCCCCCCAAACTTTGGGACAATAAACTAACCTTGACCAGGTGAGTCTTCTTGCTCTAAGTGGAAATACCTGGAGAGCCCATCAGCATTGCTGTGATCAGTACCAGGTCTATGCTCCACTGTAAAATCCATCCCCTGTAGGGAAATGGACCACCTAAGCAGTTTGGGGTTTTCACCCTTCATCTGATTTAGCCACAAGAGGGGCTTATGGTCGGTCTGAATGGTGAAGTGAGTGCCAAACAAGTAGGCCCTCAGCTTCTTCAGGGCCCAAACCACAGCAAATGCCTCCCTCTCAATAGCTGACCAATTTTTCTCTCTGGGGGTCAGCCTCCTGCTAATGAAAGCAATAGGCTGGTCATTACCATCAAAATTCAGTTGAGACAGAACAGCTCCCACACCCAACTCAGAAGCATCTGTTTGGACAATGAATGGCTTGGAGTAATCTGGACTCTTAAGGATAGGTGCTGTGCACATGGCCTGTTTTAGGTCATTGAATGCTTTCTGACAGCTTGCTGTCCACTGAACTTTCTTTGGCATCTTCTTGCTTGTCAGGTCATTAAGGGGGGTCACTATGGACCCATAATTTCTGACAAACTTTCTGTAATAACCAGTCAGGCCCAAGAAAGCTCGAACCTGAGTCTGGGTGATTGGAGGAGCCCAGTCCTGGATGGCCTGTATTTTACTCTCCAATGGCTGAACCTGGCCTCCACCTACAAGGTGGCCCAGGTATACAACCTGTGTCTGCCCTATCTGGCACTTAGTGGCCTTGATAGTGAGGCCTGCCTTTTGCAGGGCCTCTAACACTTTCCTCAGGTGGACCAGGTGATCCTCCCAGGTGGAGCTAAAGACAGCAATATCATCAAGATATGCTGCACAGAAGTCATCCAGCCCAGTGAGGACTTGATTCACCAACCTTTGGAAGGTGGCAGGTGCATTTTTCAAACCAAAGGGCATTACCACAAATTGATAATGCCCACCAGGGGTGGAAAATGCTGTCTTGGGTTTGGCCTCCTCAGCTAACCTGATTTGCCAATACCCAGCTGTCAAATCAAATGTACTTAAGTATTTGGCAGAAGCCAATCTATCTATAAGTTCATCTGCTCTTGGTATTGGGTGGGCATCAGTCTTAGTGACTGCATTGAGGCCTCTGTAGTCTACGCAAAACCTCATCTCTTTCTTACCACCCTGGGTGTGAGGCTTTGGCACTAGAACTACTGGGCTAGCCCAAGGGCTATCTGAGGGCTCAATGACTCCCAGCTCCAACATTTTCTGCACTTCTGTTTTGATGCAGTCTCTAACATGATCAGGCTGCCTGTAGATTTTACTCTTGACAGGCAGACTGTCTCCAGTGTCAACATCATGGGTACACCAATCAGTTTGGCTGGGTGTCAGAGAGAACATATGTCTGAAGGATTGCAGAACTTGCCTGCAATCCTGTTGCTGATGCTCAGTGAGGCTGCCACAAAAGACAACACCATCTACTGATCCATCATCAGGATTCTGAGTGAGCAGGTCTGGGAGAGAGTCACTCTCTTCCTCCTGTCCCTCATCTGTGGCCATGAGCAAGCTTACGTCCTTCCTGTCAACATATGCCTTGAGCCTGTTTACATGGAGCACTCTGAGAGGGCTCCTGGGAGTTCCAAGGTCCACCAAGTAGGTAACCTCTCCCTTTTGCTCAATGATGGTGTGGGGCCCAGACCATTTGTCTTTGAGAGCTGCTGGGGCCACTGGCTCCAGCACCCACACCTTCTGTCCTGGCTGGTACACAGTCAGAACAGCCTTTTGGTCATGCCAAGCTTTTTGGAGTTCTTGGCTGGCCTCAAGGTTTTTAGATGCCTTTTCCATATACTCAGCCATCCTGGAGCGGAGACCAAGTACATAGTCCACTATGTTGGTTGCAGGCTTTTTGAGAGGTCTCTCCCATCCTTCCTTCACCAAACACAGGGGTCCTCTTACAGGATGCCCATACAGAAGCTCAAAAGGGCTGTAGCCAACCCCCTTCTGTGGGACCTCTCTGTAAGCAAACAAGAGGCAGGGGATCAGGACATCCCATCTTCTCCTAAGAGTTTCAGGTAGCCCATGAATCATCCCTTTGAGGGTCCTGTTGAATCTCTCAACAAGCCCATTGCATTGTGGGTGATAGGGTGTGGTGAACTTGTAGTTCACACCACACTCCTTCCACATTGCAGTCAGATATCCTGACATGAAGTTTGTACCTCTGTCAGAAACGACCTCCTTAGGGAAGCCCACTCTGGAGAACACTCCAACTAGGGCCCTTGCCACTACAGGTGCTGTAGTGGTCCTAAGTGGAATAGCTTCAGGATACCTGGTGGCATGATCCACCACCACCAGTATAAACTTGTGCCCTGATGCTGTCTGGGGTTCTATTGGACCAACAATGTCAATCCCCACTCTTTCAAAGGGAACCCCCACCACAGGTAGTGGTATGAGGGGGGCCTTTGTTGTGCCACCTGACTTACCACTGGCTTGGCAAGTGACACAGGAGCGACAAAACTCCTTGGTATTCTCATTCATGTGGGGCCAGTGAAAGTGTGAGACAAGCCTGTCCCACGTCTTTGTCTGACCTAAATGACCTGCAAGGGGAATCTCATGGGCCAAGGTGAGAAGGAAACCTCTCAGAGACAAGGGGATGACCAGCCTCCTGGTTGCACCAGGCTTGGGGTCTCTTGACTCAGAGTACAGGAGTCCATCTTCCCAGTATACCCTGTGGGCACCTGTGGCATTCCCTGCAGCCTCAGCAGCAGCCTGCTGTCTGAGGGGTTCAAGGGAAGGGCAGTCTAACTGTGCCTTCCCCAGGTCTGCTCTGGAGGGTCCCCCTGAGCCCAGAAACTCAACTTGATCAAGTTCAAGCTCTTTAGGCTCAGTTTCCCTCAGCTCTCCCAGATCAGCCTCCTCAGAGACTTGATCCTCAACCTGGGGCAAGGGGGAAGGCAAAGCCTTAACCCTACTGCTCTTCTTCTTGGAAGGTGTCTGGTCCATTCTTTCAGGATCCAGCACCTGTTCAGTGGGGCATCTTCTGGCCTGTGACCTAGTCACAGCAAGCACATGTGCTGGCAAGCCTAACAATTCCATGTGAGTCCTCTGCTCCACTTCTGACCATAGTGATGACTCCAAATCATTGCCCAACAAACAATCAACTGGGAGGTCTGAACTGACTACAACTTTCTTTTGACCCTTCACTCCACCCCAGGAGAAAGCCACAATCGCCATACTATGACTGGTAGTGACGTTGCTGGCATTGGTCACCAGGAAATCTGTACCTTGCATGATCTGTCCAGGGTCCACAAAGTTAGGTGTCACCATGGTGACACTGGCACAAGTGTCCCTATAGGCCTGAGCCATCTTGCCATTAATCACAGGTGTCTGCCTGTATTTGCCCAAAGTATTGGGACTTATATCAGGGGATATATCCATATCCCCTGTACAGACAAGGACAGCCTGAGTGAGTGTGCCAACTAAGTTGTCAGACCCCTCAGTTCCCAAGGTTAACCCAACTATTGCCTTGGGAGGTACACTACCACTACTGACTGTACTAGGGGGTGCAGTTGCCTTAGGGGCTGTAGTGGTAGGAGTTTTTCCACCTCTTTTGGTGCACTCACTAAACCAGTGAGACTTACTTTTACAGTACTGGCACCACCTTTTTGACTGGCCTTCTTGAGTCTTTTTCTTCTGGGAAGCCTGACCCCCACCCTCTTTGGTTTGTTGGGGACCTGGTGAAGACTTCTGGTCATTTTGTTCACTCTTAGCATTACCCTTCTGGTCTGCTTTCTTCTGACCACCCTGGTTCTGGTTCTGGCTCTGCTTGATCCTTGTTCTGACCCATTTGTCTGCCTTCTTTCCCAATTCTTGGGGAGAGGTCAGATCTGAATCAACAAGGTGCTGGTGCAACAACTGGTTCTGACAATTATTTAAAATTTGTTCTCTCATCATGAGATTGTACAACCCTGTATAATCAGTAACCTTGCTACCCAGCAACCAGCCCTCCAAAGCCTTAGTGGCACTATCCACAAAGTCAGACCAGTCCTGAGACTGAGTTTTCTGGGTGTCTCTGAACAGCAACCTGTACTGCTCAGTGGTTAAACCAAACCCATCAACCAGTGTATTCTTCAGGACCTGGTAATCATTAGCATCCTCCACTCTTGTAGTGAGGAGCTTATCTCTACCTTTACCATCAAAGGAGAGCCACAGTATAGCTGCCCACTGACTCTGGGGAATGCACTGCACAGTGCAGGCCCTCTCCAAAGCAGCCATCCATTTCTGGATGTCATCCCCTTGTTTAAAGGGGGGCACTATCTTAGTCAGGTGTTTAGTATCTAAACCCTTCTCTCTATCTCTTGGGAGATTGCTGCCACCAGTGGGAGCTAACCCACTCATCTGCTGCTCTCTAGCAAAGGCAAGCTTCTCTTTGGCCAGGGCAAGTTCTTCCCTTTCAATCCTCAGTCAAGTCAAGTCAAGTCAAAGAATTTATATAGCGCACTACATACCCAGAGGGTTTCAAGGCGCTTAGGGAGGGGAGGAGGATTACTTGTCAAATATCTACGTTTTAAGTTGCTTTCTGAATGCTAGGTGGTTCTGGGTAAGGCGAAGGTGAGTGGGGAGTGAGTTCCATGTTTTAGCAGCCAGGTATGAGAAGGATCTGCCTCCCATGGTGGTCTTGTTGATGCGAGGTACAGTGGCGAAGGCTTGGCTGGAAGAACGTAGTTGGCGGGAGGGGGTGTAGAAGGACAGTCGTGAGTTGAGGCATTCTGGTCCGATGTCGTAGAGTGATTTGTGTGCGTGGGTTAGCAGTCGGAAAGTGATCCTCTTATTGACGGGTAGCCAGTGGAGGTCTTTCAGGTGGCCAGAGATGTGTTCGTTGCGCGGGATGTCTAATATGATCCTGGCTGAGGCGTTTTGGATTCGTTGGAGTTTCTTCTGGAGTTTAGCGGTAGTACCTGCGTAGAGGGTGTTTCCGTAGTCCAGTCGGCTCGTTACAAGAGCGTGGGTGACTGTTTTTCTGGTTTCGGTGGGGATCCAGCGAAATGTTTTTTTGAGCATGCGGAGAATGTTGAAGCAGGATGAGGATACGGCGTTGACTTGTCTGTTCATTGAGAGTGAAGAATCCAGGATAACGCCTAGGTTCCGTGCGTGGTCTGTCGGGATGGGTGCTTTTCCAAGGGCTTCCGGCCACCAAGAGTCGTCCCATGCAGAGGGGGATGTACCTAAGATGAGGACTTCTGTTTTATCTCAGAGTAGCTTGTCTCATCCTAGCTTCATGCTCCATTCTCTGAGGGGAAGTCAATCTCCTCTGGGGAGAGTTCCTTCTCCTCTGAGAAGAGGCATTAGAGTGCAGAGATCTATTGGAGTCCCTAGAAAGAGATCTATCTCTCCTAACTCCAAGGTTAGGCCTACTTAGGGTCAGTACTGGGGGTCCCCCAGATCCTAGCTCAAGCAAGTCTAAGTTGGCCCTAGTTAGCCTTCTGACTACCTCAAGACCTTTGTCTACCTCATCCCCAGAGAGGTCCTCTTGATCCTCCTCCTCAACTGCATTGGCAGTGTTGGGGAGGTCTGGATCCCCAGAGGTACCCTCTAAGGCTGGCATTTTCCCATCTAGCTGAGAAATCTTTCTCGCATCATAAGTCTCTAAGAGACCTATTAAAAAGGGAATGGTGGGGTTAGACCCCTGTTTCAGTTTCCTGGAGGTACACACTTGTCTCATCTCCTGGAAACTGAGAGCTGCATATCTTGATTTGACCTGTGGAGGGTCAATATCCACAAGGGGAGTCTCAGTAGATTCTCCTTGGGTAGACATGCTTTTTCTAGTGAGGTGTAAGTGGTGCACTTACCTACACTATATGTTTGCCTACTGATCCCTTGCTAGAGTTGTAGTTTAGGGTGTGCTAGGCCCTAGGAGCTACAACAGCTGGTTCAGTAGAACTCAGAGTATTCTAAGCTAAGTTATATGTACCTTAGTACTTATGTGATCTTTCACAAGCTATTCTTAGGATATGTGTGGTAAAACAACAGCAAGCTCAAATCCCAACCGCTGCTCACCAATGTGAGAAGTTGGCCTGATATGCAGTGCTCACTATTCTAGTGATCACTATGTATCAGTCCAAACAACCCTTATTGATGATTGGTTGTAAGTCAACCTTATAGACCAGCTATCCTAGTAGCATGGATACGAGCAGTCCAAGGCTAAGACTCTAGAGGGCGTGTTAAGCCAGCTGTTTTACCATCACATTACCCCTTGAACACCCAGTGAAAGGACACCACACAAGTTGTTATGAAAATAAACAGTGTATTTATTTATAACAAGACTACCCTGGCTCTTTATGAGACAGGGAGCTAAGCACACAACAAAACTCCTATAAAAATACTTCAAGTAGCACAATTTACACAAATGCCCGAGGGGCACGAAAAACCATATACTCTAAAAGTGGAATGCGAATTACTAGCAGGTAAGTAACGATTCTCAGAGGCTTTAGAAACGCTAGGCCTACAATACTGAACACTCAGGTTAGGAGCAGGAGGCCTAGGGGCGCCACGTGCAGAGTGGGAACTCTCACGCGCAAGGCGGGAAAAGGCCTATGGGAGCTAGTATTCACAAAGTTAGTGTTCTCGGGCGAACCCGACTAGGTAGGTCAAAAACGAAAGTGGATCTGGACCCTTGGATAGTGAGGCTATGCTGAGGCACCGAAATGCCGAAGTTACCTAGCCCAGGGGCTGCAGCTGCATAGGTCTGAAAAGACGTCGGGATTCTCCGTTGACGAACCAGGAGCCTGAAGGAAAGGAGTTGCTGGCAGGCGACCAGTGTAGATTGTTCGGGTGATCCAAGCCTGGATCGAAGAAGGATGACACCTGAAAGCAGAGGGGACCAAGTTCGTGACTACTAGCCAGTAGTCAGGTGGCACCAGGAGGGCACCGGATGGTAGTCACCTCGACTAGGTGAGTGGGCGACGCTGGGCTCTGCAGTCTCACGGACCAGGAGGCGTTGTCGGCGACCAGGATGGAGGTGTGAGCTGTCCCACGATGGATGATGCTCTCGACGTCGCTGGACCCAGGATTGGGGCAACAAGTCTTGGCAAATTCAAGCCCACGCGGTGGACCTAAAATGGCGTCTTGAGTGGACCAGGAGGGTCCAGGGTGCTTCTCTGAAGAAGGGAAGCAAGGGCCAGTCTGGAGCAACCAGACCAGCAGCAGTGATATCGTCGGGCGTCGTTAAGAAGGCCACAAGCCAGCGGGCTAGTAGCCAAACAACGCGGTGAGCAGCAAAAAGCAGAAGGGCCCCACGCAGATCGTGAGGATGCTGGGAGGCTGCACTTCAGTGCTGGGGCTGCTCAGGGTCGGGGCTTCTCGGACCCCAAAGCACTCACCAGAGGATCCCTCGGCGGTCGTGCTGGAAGGAAGTCGTGCAGTCTTGGCGATGGCCGGTCCCTCGAGGTCTCGTCGCACCCACGGTTCTCAGCTTAGCTGTAGAGGTGGGTAGAGGTCAGAGGTGCCAGGGAAGCCGGTTCTCGTCGAGCTGGGCAGTCAGATTCCGGAGGAAGGACTTGCAGCAGACCGCAGTGTTCTTAAGATGGTGCCTGCGGATGCAGGGTGACTACTCCTTAGTCACAAGGGAGAATCTTGAAGAAGAAATCTTGATGTCCTTTCGTAGAAAGTCGTGTCTTGATTCCAAAGATGATCTAATTTGGAAGGGGGCCTGCTCCTACCTTTATCTTGGAAAAGGGGGCTGGCACGCGACTAAGTCCTGCCCTATGTGTGGGACCAGGAGGGGGGTGGTTACACCCCTCTCCTTTGGCGGGCTTTCCCCAGCTCAGGGGCTGGTGTGCCCCTGGAACTGGTTCAAGCCGGCCTATGCACAGTGAGCACCGGGGTGCCACTTGCAGTCACCTTCCTCTGTAGCCCTGCCTACCTGGAATACCCAAAACCCTGTCTGGGACGGTGCTGGCACCGCCCCTGGCAGGAAACCCTTTGTCCTTGCCTCCTGCTCTGGGAGGACTCCCAGCAGCAGGAGGGCAGACTTGTGTCTCGGTGGCAGCATCCATTTTGTGGATGCTAAGGCTCTGTCTGACTTTAACCGGGGTTATAGGTTACCATCATGTCGTGTCCCTCTAGAAGGGTGGAATGCTAACCCCGTCGCCAGAATTGGCGAGGGGTTAGTATTCCAATTCGTATGACACCTTACTCGACATGTTTTGATAAAGCGATACCAGAGTTGGCATATAACCGCGAGGATTATAATGCACTTAAGAGTATATGGTATGCGATAGCATGGAAACGGCTAAGGGATGGATCCCAAAAGCCGCAGACAGGCTCAGCTCATGCCAGAGCACTATCTCACACGATTCCAAGCACTCTGCCTTCAGGATTGTTAAGGCCTGCCATAGGAGTGACTGATAGGAGATCTGTGTGTCCATTTAGGTTTAGACATAGGAATACTATATCTAAAGCAAAGGGTGATTACACAACCTTGCCCCAGCTGTCATGCAGCCAGTTGTGTCAGATTTAGTTAGTCAGGCCAGGGGTGGCATAATACATGCTGCAGCCCCTGGGAGACTTCTGGGTGCACCTCAGCCCTGGGTACAGGGACTTGAGAGGGCCCAGTGGCAATTCAGTACCTGGGTACAATTTGGATTGAGAGAACAGCTAGGCTGTGGGTCTGATTAGCAGGCCCACAGCCAGGGAAAGTCGTAAACCAGTGAAGCAAAAAGCAAAAATCTGGGTGATCATAGAATTGCAGACCCTACTCTCCTACAGTCGGTACCAACTGTTGGCTCGCCACCGTCTGCTAGAGGTGGAGAGGGAAGGCACTGAGGTATGAGTCTCCTCGGCTGACGAGCTAGAGGTGTCCATGTCCTGCATTTGAGAACTGTCCAAGAAAAGGTGCAGGTCCTCTGGTTCGTAGAATTCTTTGGAGATGCCATCCTTAGTGATCCAGAATTCAGCAGGTTTGAAGAGGCCATACTTGATATCCAGTTGGTGCAAACGGGTCGAAGGAGAGAAAAGGCTTGTGGTGGTCATTGGTCTCCCCGAAGAAATCTGCTGCTATGCGTATTTCATGGCCCTCGTATGTGAATGGACCTTGTGAGCGAGCTGCGGAGAGTAGTTGTTGAGCGTGCTTGTGATGCAAGAAGCAGGCAATAATAGGTCAGGACGAGCCACAGAATCATTGCATGGGGGGGGCCGATGCGATGAGCACGTTGCATCTCCAGTGGAGGCTCAAAGTATACACCCATGAGCTTGGGGAGAGTGTCTCTGAGGAAGGAGTTGAAGTCAGGGCCCTCTGACGATTCCGGGAAGCCAAAAAAGCAGATATTTTCCCTTCTGCTGCGATCCTTCAGGTCAATAAACTTGCTGCGAAGGAAGAGGAGTTCCCTGTCTCTGTCCAGCATGTCATAAAGCAGGCCCTCCATAACTGTCACTCTCTGGTCAAGTCCATCCATGCCGATATGTTTGCGTCCATGCCTTCTAATCAATGGCCAACCGCCGATATTTCCTGTAGAATTCGCTCCATGGTATTGTCCTGAGTGGTAGTCGCTGGATGCTAAGTCAAAGTGGTTAGTGGGGGAGTGGTCCCGTTTGGCATGGTCATGGTGTGGGGCTGATTGAGAGCTTCCATGAAGAGGAGCTGCCTTGCGGGTTTGCACATGGTCTTGCCAGGTGAAGTTCATCTGTAGTCTGTGGTCATTGTGAAGCACTCAGCTCTTCCGTGATGCATGTCCAGCCGCAACTTGGGGCGGCAGTTGTGGTGATGGCTGCTGATCAGCACCACCCATTTCTAGCCTGTAGGCCGGCGATACTTGTGGGCTCTCCAGTAGCTCTGTGAAAGGGAGGGTGAGCACCTCTGGATGGTCTGCTGGTTGAGGCCGGCTGGGTATCTACAGGCCGCAGGCTGCTGTCAGCTCGCGGTGACCCCTGGGGGAATAGGAAGCAAGGGGGGTGTTGTGGCTCCAGAGGTAATTGCGTGGGCAGGGGAGGATGGCTGAAAAGTCTCTGATCCGGACCAATCAGAGGTGAGGCAATGCTCCCAGGAACTGCTGTGGTAATACAAGCCAAAAAGAAGCCAGGGGGGGGCAATCTTTTCCCACCGCCATGCCTGCAGGTAGTGGGTCTTGGGTAGGAAAGATAGAAGGAGTGCCAGGACCTTTGGGGAGAGCGGGCAGGGTCTGTGCTGATAAGTCACTCTTTCCCGGCGTGACCCTTTCCACTCATTAGGACTGTGAGATAGCCGACTGTCGGCGATCTTCCTTGATCAGAGTCGCTGAGGTTGGTGTGGCAGACAAACAGTTCCAGCAGGAGAGCTGAGTAAAGATGCATATTACACAATTGCCTCCCGAGTCCACAGGTCTGATTGCCCTCCTTGCAAGCAGTCCTTGGGGTGTGGAGCTGCAGAAGTACAGTGAAGTAGTAGGGCCCGGAGGAAATGGTCTGAGAGGCCTCCTGTAATAATGGAGGGGTGGGGGGTTGGAGCCGGTGCTGGCTGAGTTTCTGGCATTGCTATCTCACATAGGTAGAGCAGAGCGGGGTCACCTCAGCCCGTGGTTCCAGGCCATGCGGTTGTGTAGTGTCCGGTAAGATATGTGGGGTCCTAGTGGACACGGTTCATGGGTGATGAGGCAGGGTCAACTCGTGGATCTGTAACCCCTAGTCTGAGTACGTCCGACTTCAGTCAGGCTCACTATGAGGTATAGCAGACAAGGTTGGGGCCGATTGATCACTGGGCCATCACCTTATCATGGGTGCACTTCCGCTAGCCAGGGTGGTGTTGAGCTGGGGTGTTGTGCGATGGCGGGGGGGGGAGTGCCGCAATGCCACAAGGAATTTCGGATGTGGGTCCAGGCTCTGCCTCAGCACATGTGTCCATGCATGCCTACTCACAGGGCCCACACATACCGGTATGGCAGGTGAAGGATGAAATTGTACAGGGGGGATAAGGTGTGGGGTCTCTGCCTACCTGTAATGGGCCTTTTCGGGTATGCTGGATCCGTGCCTAAATGGTATTGATGCGGGACTCACGGCTGTCGCAGACCTCAATGAACGACTCCTGACTATCTCTGGGGCCACCTGGTGAGCAAGCCGGGTGTGTGCCATTGCAGAGGCTGCAGGCGGTTGTGGGGTGTAGTGGGTCCATAGTACGAGTCGATACTACAAGCCCCGAGTCCCCCGCGTGTCTCAAACACACATAAGTGTCACCGGCAGCCGTGGCCTGATCCAGTGGGCCTGATCCATTGGGAGGGGCGAGGCTGGTAACTGGGAGCCGAGGCTTTGCTTCCACCTTCCGCCTCCAACGAGAGCAAACGTCCAAAAATCCTGTTAGAACCCCACAGAACTCTCCAAAACAGTGGTCCCACTTCTCTCCAATCCATGAAGCAGAGATAGTCAATCTAATCTCCAACACCAAGCCCAACACCAAGCCCTCATCTCACACCCTGGATCAGCTACCCACTCAACTGGCCAAAGAATTGAAACTCGGCCTTGCCCCACTATGGTGCAAGATCATCAATAGCTCACTGAGCTCCAGATCCGTACCTGACTGCCTCAAAGTAGGACTAGTCATGCCATTGCTAAAAAAAACAAGTCTAAATGCTGACGATCTAAATAACTTCCGACCTGTATCGAACCTTCCTTTTTTATCCAAAATCATGGAAAGTTGTGTTCTACCACAGTTGACCCAACACCTGGACAACATCAATCTACTAGACCCCCATCAACCGGGCTTCAGAAAGGGATACAGCACAGAATCAGCAATCCTCAACGTCAAAGACGACGTACTCAAGTCACTCGACTCGGATAAATGCTGCCTGCTCATCCTTCTAGATTTTTCGGCCGCATTCGATACAATTGATCACAAACTACTCATAAAGGTTCTGCAAGAAAGGGCCGGTCTCCAAGGGTCTGTCCTCCACTGGTTCTCTTCTTTTGTCCACAATCGCTCACAAAGAATTAAAATCAAGCACTTTGAGTCCGACCTACACCCAGTCATCAGAGGTGTCCCTCAAGGATCAGTACTCTCTCCCCAGCTCTTCAACATCTACATGGAAGCCCTTACCTCTCTACTCAGGAAATCCAACATCCCCTTTCATTTATATGCAGACGACACACAACTCTATCTGGAAACCACCTCAATTGACGACATCCAGAGACTTAACAACGCGCTTAAGGAGGTTCAACACTGGCTCTTTAGCAATTACCTGAAACTCAACCAAGAAAAAACAGAAATACTCCTCTTCTCCAACAAAGATGAAAACCCACAAATTGAAGAATGGCTCAAAGCCATTGACGCCCTCAATGCCAATCTCACCTTAGCGGAATCGGTAAAATCTCTAGGGATCACCCTGGACCCAAAACTGGACATGAAGAAACACATCACAAGATCTGCCAGGCATACCAGAATAGCTGTCCGACAAACTCAAAAGGGCAGGCCAGGCAAGAAATCTCAGGAGCTCCAACTCTCTATTACTCATCCCTCCAAGAACTCGCAAGCATAAATCCTCAGCCAAATCTTTTGCCGGTAATGCTCCAAAAATCTGGAACTCCATCCCCCCACACATCAGAACAACCCCCTCATTTCCAAAATTCAAGAGCCTACTCAAAGCTCTCTTCCTCGACCGATCTTGAGCGTTCCGATAGAAACCAGGAAGCTCCTCTGCTGGCACTGCAACCTACCTCAAAGCTTGTGACAGATGTCACTGATTCGATTCATCAAACTTATCCTGCATCCTCTTCTCCTATGGCCCGTCGTCCACTCGCTTGTTCCCTTCCCTGCGTGAACCGTCATGTTTTTACCACTCTCCTGTATCATATGTTTGCTCATTACTGTATATGATATGAAGCGCTCTGATACCCCCGGGTCCAGCTAACACTATACAAAACTTCCAATAAATAAATAAATAAAATAACAATGTTTTTTAAGTTGATATGACTAGACTTTAAATCCACTTCAATTTGCTGTACTTTGCACATTTTGAATTGAACATGGTTTCTCCTTTCTCTGTGCAGCTCTAGTTAAAAACGTGTCCTTTAGCATTTTGCAAATATCCTTAATTCAAGCAATTTTATGGTCTTATTTTTGTTGTATCTTGAAAATGCATTCTTTTTCATGTCCCTGATGTCCCGGAGAGAAGAGCAGAGCTTGAGTGTATCTCTTTAATGCAATTTCCTCTGGCCAGCGGGGATTGGATATTTAATTGTAAATGTGTCTTTGTCTTCTCTGTAATGCATAATACAGAGAAGACATAATGCATAATACAGTATTTTTCATTAGTTGTGTAGCAAAAATAATTTTCGTGCTGTTTTTGAGATGTTTGCCAAGTTTTTCGATTTACTGAAAAGACACATCCTGCTTTTTTATTTGACTGCTAAGTCCATGCCCTGCAGGAATGGGGGTGCATGCATACAGGGAAGGACACCATGTGCCCCCCTGCATGCATCACCTGGTGCAGAGGCAGCAGGGGGCTCTGTAGGGCCCCCTTTATTTCCTCACTGCAACACTTTTCAGGGGGACTCTCCGCCATGAATACTGTAGCAGTGAGGAAACTCCTAATATGCTTGGCGGTGCCGCTGTGGCACCACCAGCAAAGTAGGCATCTCAGACTTCTACAAGACCCCCAGGTATTGTGGATCCCTGCCGGCAGCACGGGTCCAATGGTGGTCCACCCGCCCTACTCGAAATAGGGTGGTCGGACCACCGGTCCGGCGGTAGCCACACAGCCAATGTGGGTTTGGAGGTCCATTGGACCTCCAAACTCATAATAAGGACCTTAGTGAAGATCCATATATTGTTATGGAGAGTCATTATGTTTATACGCGGCATCTGTTGTTGGATGAATCGGTCAATTCTTATATTTCTGCTAATTGCATTCTGGCTTCTGATTAGCGCATTTGGCGCACAATTTGACACATATATTAGAGATCAGTTAATTATACGATGTTCTGATAAGAAAATTCAGGAACACTTTTCTGTGTCAGCGCAATCCAACTTTTCGGGAAACAATTGACAGTGCTAAGAGTGCGGAACAACCCATCAGTTTGTTTACAACTATTAATGTGGATAATACGTCTTTGAGGTAGCTGCTTTAACAATGAAAAATGCAAACAAATCAGTGGGGTCTAAAAGTTAAATTACTAAACCTCATACATCTATGGTTGGTATAAACAGTAGAGTATAAAGCACTTGCTGTAGTTCCAAAAAGCATGCTGCCCAGTTGAAATCTTGCCCTGCTAAAGTGTTTTAAGTGTGGGAATCTTAGACATTTTGGTGCAGTTTTTCAGAGTGTTGCCAAAGAGTGTCCAGAGTATATGAAGAATGTTTGGAGGATGAAGCTCTGGCTGAGAAGCTGTGTTATATGTCACAGAACAGAGATGCATGATGTTCATGAGAAGGTGTTGGAAAAAATCTATGCTGGTAACATCTTTGAGTTTTGTACTGGGGTTAAGGAGGTTCCTATGATTGCCAGTAGTGAGGTAAAATGGGATGATGTGGGTACATAGCTATATATACCACCTATGTGTGTAATTGCTATTGATGGCAGGAAACTAAGAGTAATGGAGGATTCTGGATCCCCATATACCATTATTTCCAATGTTTTTATTTCAAAAGATTTGGCAAAACAAGAAATTAGAAACTACTGATGTTAGAGTTTTTCGATTTGATGGTAAGGAAATCAATATGATGGGCTATTTTGTGACTGACATAGGCTTCTAATATAAAACCATCATTGATAAGGTGCATGTAGCAGTTGATGGACTGCAGGTTTTGGGTTGGAGACATCCAGGAACGTTTTATATCACTCTTAATCCTAACGCTAAGGTGCAAGTATGTTCAGCAGAGGATTTGATGATGATACAAAGTGTTTTGAATAGGGAAAATAATTGGAAAGTGTGTTAGATAAACATAAACGTTTATTTAAAAAACAACTTGATAAGGTAAAAGGTTTTTCTCATCAGCTACAACTTAAAAAATGCTGTTCCTACCAAACATATATTAAGACATGTGCCATTTTCAGTTTGCAATGATTAGTCTCTGATGTTAAAGGATATGTTGCAGTTGAGTCCTGCTGCTGAGCTGTTTGGATGCTCCAATAAATGTATACAACCTTTACACATAACCTATGTGTGTGCACTGTCATTTGAACATACCACAGTGCATTAAATTGTACATCATCCCCCATTTTAGAGAAAAAAGAAAAAGATAAAGAATAAATGATACAACAAAACAAAAGACCAAAATACTTTGGAAGAATTAATCAATCAACAAGGTTCAATCTCTCATTTAGTCTACTTCACCAGCTTTGGCGTTCTTTTAGAAACATTATTAGCTTTGTTACTGGAGTTTACGAAACCCCTTGATGGCCATCTAGCAATGTCATCACTGACATTAAACTTAGGGTCCTGAACAGCATCAACAGTTTAATTCAGACCAGAAATCTCAGAAGAACGATCTTTAACCTGCCCAAGTGGCTGTATGGTGCTTCTAGACATTTCATCAACAATGTTCCATTGTCCAGAATCCAAATGTTTAAAATATTTAAAATGCAAAACATTCCTGGTTACAGTTTTCTCTTCACTTGGGGCCAGATGTACGACCAATTTAAGCGTGCAAACTCGGGGCAAACCAAATTTTGTGATGCAAATGAATACCGACTCACAATAAAAGCTGCCGGTATTTCTGTTTCAAAAATAGAGACTCATAAATTGCGAGTCACTTCTCAACCTGTACAGACCAGTCACAAATAGGGGTGATGCGCAAAATGGCCCGTTTGCACATGTAATTTGCCATAAATCAGAAACAAGTAGTAACCAGGCCTAACCTAGAAAAACAGGACCACAGTGCATCAGAAATCTTTCCTCAATGGCTACCCTGTATGGGATAGCGAGGAGGATGCAGATACTGGCTGCTCAGCAGAGGAGGTGGAGACAGGAGAGGATATTCAGAGTCAGGCTAAGCTTGTTTGAGAAGACAGGGGAAGAGATATATGGCCAGTACAGGATGAGTAGCACTGTCATCCTAGAATTAATAGACTCCTTGAAGTCACATCTGGAAAGCAGAACTCTGCGCAGCAATGCAATCCCCACACATGTGCAGGTGTTGTTATCCCTCCGCCTATTGGCCACTGGTAGCTACCAAGATGCCATTGTAGTGGCTGGAGTTGTGTCGCAGAATGCACTTTCGCATTTCTTCCACAATTTCCTAGATGCCATGCTCCACCACATACATCAACACATCCAGCTGCCCAGGGATGATGTGGAAATACAAAACTGCAATTATGCAAAAAAGCAGTTTCCACAGGCCATCGGGTGCATAGATGGTACCCATGTGCCCTTATCTCAAATAGAATACATATTACATAATAGAAAAAGCACTCATTCTCTAAACTTCCAAGTTGTCTGTGATGTATACAATATCATTACAGACATTGTGGCTAAATATCCTGGGAGCAACTATGGCTCATACATCTTCAGACACAGTGGCATATACCATAAATTAGAAAGAGGTTACTTTGATGAAGGATACCTACTAGATACTCATTTTTCATGTCAACACTGAAATATATTTTCACTTTCATGTCTGTCTGCATGTTGTATCACAATCATATTTACTTTATCAGGTGACAGAGCTTATGCCCTGCGGCCATGGATACTCACACTGTACCTGTCGCCAAACAACCCAAATGAAGGGCGGTACAACATAGCACAAAAGCGCACCAGGTCTGTGATTGAGCACACATTTGGCATTCTAAAATCGTGCTCAGGTGTCTTCACAAGAGTGGCGGAGCCTTGCACTATGCACCTGAGACTGTCTGCAAAATAGTGGCAACATGTACCATGCTCCACAACATGTCCTGCAGGGGTGGGTAGCTCATGAATGTGTCTGAATCAGAATCTGAGGATGATGACCCAGGACCACCTGCCCAACAGCAAAGAGAGGGAAGCTCTGCAGCAGCGGGGAAGAGGCGCAGGAACCAGATAGCCAACAATAATTTTCCAAGGTACGTCCAAAGCAACAACACACTACCCTCTACAAAATACAATACAAAATGTGATTTCAGCTATTAATCCTTAGCTTTATTGTGCAAGCTTGCACAAACAAAATCTGTACAACCTGTCCATCTCAGAAAGCAGAAATGAACAAAAGCATAAATGCAATGTGGTTACAGCACCACAAATGTTTCAGATATTTTGGGCCAATGACTGTAATGTTAGTGTTCACAAGTCACCTGCTGCCTCTACGTGAAGCATGGGTAGAGCTGTCAGTTGGAGTTCCAGCCTGGTAGCTGCTGCTTCTCTGCAGCATTGATGTGTCCGCAGCAGACATACCACTGCAGCTGGCAACCTCAATACCAGTGCCCTCTGCTGCACCCCCACTGGCAAACATGTTAGTTTGCAGTGTCTCCACTGCTGTTGTGATTCGTTGCAGCCCTCATGCCACATCACCACTGTAGTGGTCCATCTCCACCTGAAGATCCAGGGTGCGCTTAGTGTGTTGGGTGGTTGCCTGCACTAGTCTCCCAATTGCCCAGGTCAGACTGTCCATCCTGTGTCCCCCACTGCGCTCCAAACATCTTTGCTGCCCTCTCTCCTCAGCCAATTCCTTGCACGGAATGCCAACAGCACCTTTAAGGGCATCAGTTGTTTGCGCAATGCGGGACAGGTTTGCAGCCATCTGTTGTGTTATGTCCTTGAATCCCTAGCTCAGCTTAAGGTTCATCAGCATGACTTGTTTCTGTTGCAGGCGCTGATTCCTGAGCATCGCCTGCTCCAGGCCACCAAACACCTGATTGGCTTCTCCAGCAAGGGGGGGGGGGATGCAGACTTGCTTGCATCCACCTTCCTGACAGCTGGGTTGGACGTATCAGCCGGACCCTGGTGACAGGAATGCGTTGTGATGGGGCTGGCTGCAGTGATGCTGTTATTACACTGGCAGGAGCCTGTGTTGAGGTTGATGCAGCAGAGTCCAAGACTTCAGGACAACTAGGCCCACTTGATGGCCCTCCATCCTGCCCTTTCTCCATCTGGACCTGATCCTGGATTTCCTCAGTGTCATCTGCATTTTGCTTTCCTCCCAGAGGTGTATCTCTGTGGCAAAAGATGTAAGGAGAAATTAAATTATGTGAGTCACTACCTCAATGGTGCTGCAATGTTTTTCAGCTCATGTCAGTCCGAACTACACTGTTTATGCCACTTTATACTTTTCCCATAATGCACTACTTGGGATTTTTGCTCCATGTCGAGGGACTATTTGGGTGTGGATGATCTACATGCATAGGGAGAGCAGGCTTTGGGGTGAACTGACATTTTGTACACATTTTACACTTACCAGGGTTTGGCTGGTGGAGGCTGAGCCGTACCGAGGGTCCCAAATCCAACCACTGCCTCTCTCTCCAGGGTACTCTCCACCATGGTTTCTGCTGTAGATGGTGCAGATACGGTGGTTGGCCCTCCTCCTGTCCACTGGACTTCTCGCAGACGTGCTGCTACCCTCT
The DNA here is from genome assembly GCF_964261635.1 of Lissotriton helveticus. Lineage (NCBI taxonomy): Eukaryota > Metazoa > Chordata > Amphibia > Caudata > Salamandridae > Lissotriton > Lissotriton helveticus. Next base: position 955,060,637 of record NC_136059.1, on the reverse strand, counting down.
CCTTGGCCCTAGAGCACAGATCATACCACCTGTTTTTTAATGTCATCCAGGGACCGGTGTGCCACACCCAGGGCATTAATGCGCTGCTGCATTTTTCGCCATATCTTGCATTTGTCCGCTTCTTGGACACTGTGTGATGCCCTCCCAAACAGCTGCTCATGGTTGTTGCAGCATTCTTCAATGGTAATGTCAATTTCCTTTTCTGAAAATTTGAGCTTATGCAGACGCTCCTTTCCTGCCTTGTCACTGGCCTTGCTGCTCATGTTTTTATTTTCAGAGAGCCTACCTGCAGGTTTGAGCTATGCTGCTGCACCTAACCATGTGCTTGCAATTCTGATTAGGAACCTCCAGGGACACCAATTCCTGTTTTGGGGTCCTTCTGCTCTCCCAGGAAGTGTGTTTTCCTTATTTTTAATTACGGTCGTAAATTGTGTGTGCTAAATTGGGTCGTTTGGGGCGATCTCGCTATTTGCGCACGCAAAAGGTCCTGTTCACCCGCAGACGCTATTTGCGAGCGCTTACCAACTTCCAAATAGCCGCTACACTAAATTGCGAAGGGAGTCATTAGCACCTCGCAATCGTAGTACTTGTGTGGCACTATGTTTCAGTTTGCAAGTCGCAAATTGTGAGTCGCAAAACGGCAACATTTGCGACTCGCAATTTTGAATGGTCGTTCATCTGGCCCTATGAGCTGTAATTAAAGATCCATTTAAACTTTGTATAGATGATAGTTTAGGGTTAAATGGAGTTTTAGATTTCCCTATTGTCTCACCAGAACTAAATCTCCTGGTTGATATTCTTGTGGCCTACTTACATTTTTCTATTTATATAGTACTTCATCCTTTCCTTTGCCAAGTTATCTTGTTTAACAATGTCCTTGTGGCATTCAGGACCCCACGGGGCTAATTTTGGATGAAGTCTTTGTCTTGTGTGTCCAACATAAGCTCCGACTGACATTTCCTTTTTGAACCATCATGAGTGGTTCTGCAATCTTTCAGTTCTTAACATAGTGCCCGATTCAATGTTAGCTATATTAATTTAGCTCTATGAACTATTTTTAGAAAGTACTAATAACCCTTTCTACCACTCAGTTTGCATGAGGCCAAAATTGAGTTATTTTCTTATGAGTCACACCTATATAATATAGATATTCTTCAACTCTTTCACACAGGTATCATTTTTGGAAACATTAAGTATTCCTCAAGTATAGAAAATGTTGTCAAAAATTGGAATTACAGCAGATGCGGAAGATACCACTTGTTTCACTAAAAGAAGCTTAGAATATTGATCAATAACAACAAACGAATATTGTCCTGATTCCATATGTCTAGAAATTGGCTGCCAATATTGATTAAAATGTCTCAGGTAAAACAGACATCTCGTATTCTTGCATAGAAAATACTGCTATTTTGCTGTGGCTTGTCTTTCTCCAGCTGGTTGTAACATCACCACACCATTGAGACTACTTAATCATGTTATCCAAATTTGGTATAGGGTGTCTTTATTTCTTAATTACTACATTGGGCATTCTTATGTCTGTACATATTTGGAAATCATCTCTATTCATTTTGTGGACAAAAACTATGGGAGAAGCCCATGGTGTTGAACTGATCGCAGGTTCTATAATATCTTGCTTCAATAGAGAGTGAATTCTACCTTCTGTTTTGCTTTGCAGATGATTTGGTACTCTTCTATGCAGAAACTTTATGCTGGCTGCATGTGTATCTTGGAGAAAGGCGTTGATGATAGATGCTCTTAGGCTCTGTTTGGAGAGTGGTTCTCCTCCCCCGTGCTCCATGATGTGTTCACCGTCCACTCTGTGTAAATATTGCTGTTGTTGGCTGCGTGGATCTCTCACTGAGTCTGCGTCACACCTGGGGCTCGCTTAAGATTATGAGGCTACTAAACTGTCCGATTAGCTCAGAGTGCTGCCTGAGCCTTAGAACCTGGTATGCATTGGCCAAAATGTTCAACACTAGCAGCTATACTTTAAATGTTGCCATCTGAGTAGTCCTACATCATTCAGAATAAAATAAATAGAACATAGCAACACTAATAGGCAACACTTCGGCTCTCTTTCAGCCTCCTCTTTGATTTCCATCTCCACCATAACTTAATCTGGCCCTCGTTTGGCACTCCGCGGCTGTTATAAACATGGTAACCATCTAGGGTCGTTTTACTTCGGCAAATCATTTTAATGAAAAACGCACCAAAAATTCTTTCTTCGCCCAAAATTTGCACATTGAAGGGATTTGTTTCATAATTACCAATGTTTATAGTACATTCCAAGAAGAGCAATTTCTATTGATTTTTTTGCAACAATCCCCATCAATGTATTTACTACTTATAACAAGACAATTTAATCCTGACTGACTACTCCAAAATGAACGTTTGTGGTTTCTTTTCAAAGTATCATCATAAAAGTATTGATTACTCATACAGAACCTTAAATCATAATTTATACTCAACTTCTCAATTATAGAACTCAAAATGTAATTCTTTATACACTTCTGCCATCATAGAATTCCCCAACCAGCACCCTCAGTGCTTTAACCACTTCACCCAGCTATCTCTCACTGATCACACAACTTGATCTACAAAGCGCTGCTCTCCATTGTTTGCATGCCTTTGACTCTGTTTAGCACTCCAATGTCTTTGGTTCACCCCATAAAATACCACAAACATACATGCATACATACAGACATCCATAGATGCCTACATCTCCATCACCAGTTACATCCTATATATAGCCACCCGTCCCTGAGGAGAAGAAGCACACAAAATCTTATGACATAAACTTCCATGCCAGCCTACATATCGCAAGAAAAGTACTGACACCATTATCTTCTGCATAGTTTTTAAAGCCAGCTCAGCTAATGCCTACACTCTCCTATGTGGCAAACTGTATTACCTTACACAAGCCTGACATACCTCTCATCAATGAAGTCTGGCTCAATTCTCACCCTTACGCCACCATCAACTCCTTACTTACACAAGGTTTTGCAATGTTAGAGGAAGTTAGGTAGTTAAAAAATGAGGTGGTATTGTTGTCATCTGCAAATATTTCATCAACTGCTAATACCCCCTGTGACCATCTATTCAACTTTCATGTGCCTCAAAATATCTATCTACCCCCATCCTGCACTGTCTATTTGCACATCATCTACAACACCCAAAATGTAATACAAAATTGGCCAAAGGACATTTTACCCACCTCTCATTCACCTCTCTGATTTCAGAACCACTTACAATTTGGCATGCTATAGAGAGGTGCACATCCAACCAACTTATGCCAGGAAATAACTTCTGCTGGTGAAACAGTAATCTGTTTTCTGATTCAGGTTCAGCACTGACAACACAACTATAAAAATACTGGATAATATACTTCACAAATGGGTCAGGTTGCAGTTCAAATATTGTAACCAGGAAAATTGTGATAGAGAACTTTTGTGGCCTAAATATTTAGCACCAAAATATTGTGAAAGTAAATATTTATGTAGGTATAGATTTACTATTCTGATCTCCACATGTGTTAAATATGTATCTATCATCATGATACTGATATGGCTGGGCACAGTAGTCTAATACAGTATTTTATGGTATGCAGATTTTTATCACCCGGGAGGGCATCATGGTGTGAGTCTAGCCTCATTTATTTATTTTATTTATTTAAAGAGTTTTATATAGCGCTGGCTAGACCCGAAGGTATCAGAGCGCTTTACATGAGAATCAACAATGTAACAGAGAAAGTTCAGCAATTACACAATACATCCAAAAAATGGAAAATACAATTAGGAGAGGAGCGAAAAGTAGTGGAGGGGGCAGGGGAGGTGAGAAAGGGAGGATAAGGGAAGAGACAATAAGGAGAGATGAAAAGAAGTCTGTCTAAAGACCGACTGGGTAGGTGACGACCAAGGAGGGAATCCATGCCCATCTCCCCTATAGCTAAACCATGTAGCTCCATCGGGCATCAGACAAAATAGATCAGTCTCAATACATTGAGAGAGGAGGGAAGGAGAGACATAAATAGAGGGAGGATGCGGGAGGAGACGATAGGAGAGACGAAAGGAAATGCAACAATGTGGTTCAACAATATACCAGAAAAAGATCAACAAGTAAACATTTTATCAAACAATTAGCAATACATTAGGGGAGGAGAGAAAGGAGAGAGAAAGTGGTGGGGGGTAGGGGAGGAGAGAAAGTGAGGATAAGGGAAGAGACAACCGTAGAGATGAAAAGAAGTCTGTCTAAAGACCGACTGGGTAGGTGACGACCAAGGAGGGAATCCACGGCACATCTTCCCTATAGCTAACCCAGGTAGCTCCATCGGGCATCAGACAAAATAGTTTGGTCTCAGTGGCGAGGGAAGAGGTTCACAGAAAAACAGGGTGGGGACAAAGGGCAAGGGCATGTGAGGGCAGAGGACAGAAGCTGGAAAGACTAGGAGCGGAGAGGGGGGAGGGTTGGGGGAAGGAAGAGGGAGAAGATAAGGTCAGGAGAGACGCGGGAGCATTAGCACGAAGTCCGGCTGGGTAGGTGATAGTCAAAGGAGGGAGCCCAAAGTCAATCTCCCCCATAGCTAGTGAGGTAGCTCCACCAGGCATCATACAAAAGTAGCTAGGTCTCAGCTTTTCTCCCCGGGGCTGTCATAGTCGCCATCATGGGATGTTTCAGCCTAGATGAGTTTGCAGCATTGGATCTCCCAGCAGGGGTGGTGTACACGCAGGGACACATCAAAGCTGAAATACGCAAGAGGGTCTCAGGAAATCAGCAGCATGCATCAATTCTCAAGAGTATGGAGATAGCAGGATGTCAATTGCCTCAAGCAGTGGGCCCTCCAACCTGGAAGAAGCAGTCAGTCCTAACGCACAAAACGGGAGTATAGGCGATCGCCGCCATTTAAGTAAATGCGGCCGCCATATTAGAGTCAGGCAGAGGCGAAGGGAGAAATGTCCTGCCGAGCCCGAGAGCCATTGGCATCTGCAGCCAAGTCCAGAGTTGATACACACTCTCTTTACCATCCAATATCAACTAGTGAAGAACACTGAATACTGCTCTGTAAATATTCAATATCTTTCAGAATGCCCCATGGCACCAAACTAGCCCGCACTCTAATGTGAAAGCATGTGACAAGGCATATGTGAGCACCTGTACCACAAAAGGTGCTCTATAACAGAAGATTTTCAGACTTGTTTAAATTCTGCAGTCCATGACGCTAAAGATACTATTTGTATTGCCGCAAGGGCCTACTTTCTGCACTGTTTTTTCACAGATTGCGTGAGCATTTGATTTGCAGCTACTAGAAGACCAAAATTGCCTTACTTTTCACATTTAAAAACACCTAGATTAAAGATCAGTGAATTACCAAATCTAGCAATGCAAACAGATTTAATGAAGGCAAAGTGAATTATGCAGACATTACTGTGATAGAGCTAAGACATTTGTGACAAGTTCCTCGTGGGGACCTCTTATACGGGGTTAGCTCAGCAGGGTCAGGTACTTATCCTTTGTTTGTAAGGGGGAACATAAGGCAGAGAACAGAATGGATAGGGAACTCAGATCCAGTTACAAACCACTCTCCTCATTCTGAGATATTGGTTCCTTTTGATATTTTTCCAGGTGAAAAGCCCTTTGGATAAAGTCTGTTGTCCGTTCAGGTATTCACCATCTGAAAAAAACGCCTTTTTCTGTCCACATGAGTTATCAATTCAAAACTCTCGTCACACTTCAAATATGGGAATCATCGTTGCCTCATCCTCTCTTAAGATTACACTGTCATTTTCAGAACATAGTAGTATAGCTCTCGTTAAAGCTTATGAGATATGAGAATATTATGACTATTTTGCATTGTGTACACTGGCTCCCAGTAAGTAAACACATGCAAATCACTGTGCAACATTGATCGAACCTTTCATAAACTAGGCCTGTCTTTCTTCATCTAAAGAAAAGTAGTTGATATAATTAACACAGGGGAATACTCTGGTCAGAATATGAGCCAGAGATGAGATGCCAGTGCTGCACTGAGAGAGGAAGCCTGTACAAGGAGACAAACTGACACCAGGGTTACAAAGCAGGTAGCCACACACAGCAGGTATCGAAACTGTATCAGGACCAAAGGGAACTGAAGAGGGAGAAAACATAACAGGTGAAGGGACAGATCAAGCCAACTACATACTATGAAGAACAATGAAGAGCACCAACTACAGTTGCTGCCAGGAAATGGAACATCACAGATAAAGTTTAAATACCTAGTTACTCACTATTAACACAGAAACATGCCTGATTGTGCTGGTCCTCTAGTGGCTGTTGCTGTGCATGTGAGTGTGGGAAATGTGCTTTTACAGGTACGAGTGCGTATTTTCCTCTGTCCTGTGAGCCATTTCTTCCAAGTCCCCACCCAGTCGTCTGTGTCCTAATGTGTCTTGAGACCAGACAATCCTCCTAGTTGTGCATCCTATGCAAGGGGGTGACGCTCAACTTTATGGAGCTCCTTAAATACCACGTTTCCTTCTCTGCCACTCAGAACAAAGCCTTCCATCCCATCTGATCTACAAGCTTCCTGGGCAGAATAAGGACTTCATTAATGAATTCTCAGATGTCTCTGTCACATCCTCCATCCAAAATTCCCAAAACACCCTTTTGGATGGTTTCAAATTCCCAGGCAACACAAGCTAAAAATAAAGAGGTCAACAGACTCAATTTGGTACAGCATGCCAACAACCCAATATACTCCAAAGGCCATATCTTCAAACTCATCTTCTCAACATCACCAGCAATCAAATGCTAATCAACTACCTGGACTGGGCCAACCACCTTGCCATTACTATCTCTCATTTCAGCATCCTGCCAATAAACCAAGATCAACCCAAAAGAGAAGATTAAATCTACAAATCCTTCCAAGGCTTCTCCATCGATAATCTAATGCTTCAAGTCATCTCTCACCCTGATGACTCCATGTTCAATGCCACACCCTTGTAATCACTTTTTTTGAAAATAACATGAACATTCATGCTCCAAATAAAACATGAAAGTGCAAGCCAAAACCTTCAGCACCCTGTTACTCTAAAAACCTTGATGATAATAAATGTTCCATCTGCAGACAAGCAAGAAAATGGGACGAAAATACAACTCATTGTGACCTCATTATAGAGAAGTTCCTCCGTGCAACACACAGATAACACATTTCTTAAGAAAAAACAAAGCTATATATCAATACAATCAATGAAGCCACCAACAAAAGCAGACCACTCTTCAAGACAAGCACTGCAAGAAGCCTCTGCCTTACTCTACACTGGAGAGACAAGTGCAAAATACAGAAGATTCTACAGCACCTTAAAAACATCAAGACTGCTTTTCCTCTTACACCCACTCCATCTCATAGACTCCCACAATGGCCATCCTTTAAAGCCCTATCTCTCACAGATCTCGCTGACATACTCAACTGCCTAAAAGCCACTTCCTATTAAAATAATATCTTACTGTTAGCCTACATCAAAGCTATCTTTGTAGAAGCTCTCTAATCCCAACTCACCATTGTGAATGACCTTCCCAATCAAGGCATCTTCCCAGATAGGCCAGACCCTCCTACTGCCAAAGAAATTCACACTACAGCCTCATAATCTCAACAACTATCAACCCATCACTCACCTACTCTTCTTTCAGAAGATAATCAGAAAATCAGCCTATAATCAACTCCAAGATCACATTAATGCTAACCATTTGCTGCATGACTACCAATGTGGCACTCAAGGAACACAGTGCCAAACAACAAAGATGGTTGGGTACCAGCTTTCTCTTCATGAGAATATATTACCATTTTGAGAAGCTAACTATTTGTCATCCAAAAGAAATGCCAGACTAGTTAGCACATTTAAGAAAGCGTGGATCCTTTAAAAATACATTGGAAGATTTTATCAACAGTGTTGAATATGACAAAGATATCGGGAAGGTAAGTCAGTAATTTGATCATTCTTACTACTATTTTGTCCATGAAATCGTGGAAAGTGAAAACAAAAATCACAATCACAAGGGCTGTCACTTGAGCGCAAAGCTAAGAAGATTTCTGACATATTGCTAAGCTTAAAAATGCTTCAAAAGTAAATAAGCATATGCACTTGTGTCCAACACATCTCCTAAAAGGGATGTTACCTTGATTTGATATATCCATCTTAGATGAAGCTTCCTCTTGCTGCTACTTTGCTTCTCAAGAACTATACGCCATAGGCTGTCTGCTTTGAAAATATTGTTAGGTTCCCATGAAGCCTTGAAAGACGGGCTTTTATTTTACAGTATGGTAGAGCTCTGGAAGTAGATTCAACTAGATGGCCTATGCTAGATCACAATTCATTTTCTAAAAAAAAAAAGCCACAGCAAAGTAACTCTTGATATTTTTTCCTTCAAGTAAAAGTTTTTCCTCTCATGGAATTCTTTGCATTACTTACGTTGGATCGTACAAAAAAAATACTTTTTATGAAAAGGAATACACACCTACCTCAAAATATGTTCAAGTTTTCTGGAGACCTCTCCAAGAAAAAACAAACTTTAAAGGACTTCATAGTTTGCATTGCTTGAGTTAATAAAAGGAATACGTGTTGGTGCAGATCATATTTCACCAATGACGTAGAGAATAAATGTAATTTCTTCCAACCTTTTTAGTGAAGTGTTGTGAACAACAGCCTGGGTGTAATCATGTCTACCCTAACTTTTGCCCAACTTTCTATGCCCATCTATCATTTGATTCCCCTAATTCTCTTCCTCTCTGTGTCAGGTTCATTGACCAACTAAAGTATTTCCTTTTAGTGCTTTTTTTATATTAAAACGTTCCTCCATGAAACCAACACTCTTTCATTTATGCAGTTCTCACCTCAAAACTCATGTAAAGTCTTTCTCTGCCTCATGGTTATGAAAACAATACCATTTATTAATAGAAACATTCTAATACATGTTAAAAGCCTTTTGCACATTCTTAAAAAAGATTTAACATAAATCCATTTTTTTCAATATAGAATTCATTACATATTCCTATTTATAATTTTTCCCCAAAACTTCCTGTCGATGTGGTGTTTCGGTGGGTTTAGATATGGTTCACACCACCTTCATCAGGGCATATCAATTAAAAACAATTATTTTGGTCCTAGAGATAGCTAATCACTCTTGCAAGTGTTACTTTGGGGTACTTTTCAGCAGCTGAACAGTTTAGACCATGAAGTTACACCTTTTGCAAAAATGTGTCCTCTCTTTCAGCCCTCAAATTGCTGGAAATCTCTGACCTTGACCTCAAGTTCCGCTGCAAATTTAAAACCTGCTTGTCATTTTGGATGACAATCTCACTCTTTTTGGCAATACACTTAAGGACATTGAGGAGACTAATTAGGATAACAAGTCGTAGAAAGCCATAGAAGATGTTCTTACTCAAATTTCTGTAAAGCTGGATAACTTCAACAAGAATTACATAGGAGGGCTTGCACTTAGCACTTTGTATCTCCCATTTGCACAAGGAGGGCTGTCCCTCCCAAATGTCAGAGAATATTATTTTGCTTCTTTTGCACATCAAAGCTTCAGTTTTTTTTTCTAGACGATCATGAGGCAGACAATTTTTTTATTATGAAGATGTTGTTGGAATCTAAAATTACTGATCCTGTTAGAATTACGAAGGACCCAAAGAAGGTTCGTTATAAGTCCTTACAGTGGGTTTTTAAACAGAAAACACAGCTCTTGAAATTTTATGGCATGTTTAAAATAAGTAGTACAACAAACTTAATCAATTTTAGCTTCGAAGAGGGGGGCCGTTTGGATAATAATTTAGTGAGACTTTGGAAGGAGAATGGCTTTGAGAAAATTGAGGACTTCCTCATAGGGAACAGATGGAAATCCTGGGAGGAAATCTCTAGACAGATCCACCACGCCTCTACAATATTGAAATGGTCCTTTTTTATTCTCCATGCGGATCTTAGAGAGTTAGATATAGGTAACCTATTTTATAAAAAAGATCTGTCTATAGCATTAAATAATCCAACACAAAAGAAGATCAGTACTTGGATTAAAATATTAAAAGAAGACAACGTAATCGAGTCCAATAAGATTATAGAAAGGTGGAAAAAGAGGGTAGACATTGAAATTAGCAAGCTGACATGGGATAAGATTTATAAATTTAATAAAACCATCTTCCACGGTGCTAATTTTAAACGTATGCAATTTTATAATAAATGGTTAATTTATAGAACTCCCTCATTCCTCCACAGTATTTATCCCCAAGTTGCCGATAAGTGCTTCCGCTGTGAAGAAAAAGGCACCTGGAAGCATATTGTCTGGGAGTGCCCTAAAATACAGATATTCTGGAGGGAAATAGAAAAATATCTTTCCACCACGATCAAAGCCACTATTTCTTTTGATGAGTTAACTTCAGTCCTAGGTTGTTCCCCGAGCCACACTCCACACGATGAGTCCCTATTTATAGCCTCTCTCATAGCTAAAGCTCTTATTTTGCAGTCCTGGAAATCAGAGTTAGCACCAACCCTACAGGCATGAAAGGTATAATTATCAGGGATTCAGGGTAGGGAAAGAAAATACGCATTGAGATCAGGGGCCATTAAGAAGTACGATAAACACTGGAGTGTGTTTGAATCCTAGTTTGATTCTTTTTCAATACCTATTTTTAACAACTTCTTCTAATATTAATCTGCCAGATCGCTATTATGACAGTACTATACACATTGCACTTTATGGGTAAGTCTTAAATTGCTGAAATCCGAACATGTTTTTGTATTTAAATGAAGTTAGTGTAAGATGGGTCTGGATTCTGATTCACATTTTTTGTATTAACTTTATTAGTAATGTGCCATGCAAATGTTTTTGTATTTATGCACACACACTTTATTTCGTACTGTATTAATTCTGCTGTTAATGTGTCATGTAATGTTTATTCTTTGACTATGAACTCTAAAAAAAAGAAAAAAAAAAAAAGAATTACATAGGAGGGGAGTTTTCTCATGCATGGGAACAGGGTGCTACAATTAGCAAACTGTCTAATTTCTAGGCAGAATAAAGCCATCCGTAAGAAGATAGCCATGTCCCAAGGAGATATGATATTTGATCTCCACAGGATTTCCAATGTGCTGCACGTGATGCTCACACCAACCCCCAATGGATCTCAGATGAGGACGAACACAATCAAGTGCATAGTCAGCATCACCACTGACTGTGGAGGAGCTAGCAGTTCCAGGACACTTTGGCAGCATAAATGACTTTATGATTCCTGAAAGAGAACACAGACAGTTTACATTACAAATGCTGTTAATTTTTTAGGTCTTGCCTGCTAACAGATTTACTTCTCTGGAAAGGGCCAATATCATCACATTCCAGACAGCACACAGCCTACCCATACACAAAGATACAGAAGGAGGGGTTTAGACAGCCTGGTTCAGACAATATCTAATTGTCACTCATCTGACTTTTGCCATTAGATAACAGACTGTCAATCAGCGTTAGCATCAGCCTGTAGGTAGCAATTCGCAGATGTGAATACATAAAAAGTGGGTCACCCTTGCTGACTTTAATGATTGTATTTATTTTTATTTGTTTTTATACATTTTTAGGAGGCTGGTAAACTCTGTACACCTGCGGGGTGCTTCCCACCCACACAAGCTGAATTTGGCGCTCCCCTGCCTGCCTGTGTGTTTTGTTTTCTTTTGCATTATCTTATTTTTTCCATCCAGGACCTTATTGATACAAAGTTTTACTGGGCTTCTCACTTCATTTTTCAGTACTAGCATTTATTTAAATAGCTATTGTACATTGTTGACATGGCATTGGCCATTTTGCAAAGGTAAGATAAATAAAGGCCAAAGTGGCAGCTAGCACAACACTTCTTCTGGTGGTGATACATACATCTTCTTCTCCATCCCAACCACCGTAGATTCCTACTGCACACCTGGCATTTCGAAACCTCTTACACTTCATAAAAATTCGGACATTTTCTGCTCAACTGATGTCACGTGCATTCACTGTACCTAAAAATAATCACTTCCCAACACAGGTAAAATATACGTCATTAATTATTTGCTCAACCCATAATGTCTGATGTAACCCAATCACGTCATCATTCTTGCCCCTCTCTTCATCTGTCAAGCAAAATAGTTGCTTGAATATTTCACTCAGGCACTTTAACAATACAAATCAAAAGTTTAAATGGCAAAAAGTTAATATTCAACATGTAAAAAAGTAAAGTTAAGAAGTAAAAAGATAGGTTTATAACATAAAAAGGTTTAAAAAGTTGAAACATGGTTGATGCTAAAAACTTTAACGTTAGAGGCTAAGAGCCTCATTATGGGCCTCATTACGATGCTAGTGGGACCAACAATGATGTGCCATCAGTGTCAGTCCCACCACCATCTATGTCTGTGTTCAGACCATCGCATTCTGATGTGGTCGGTTGGACCGCATTACTCGAGGAACTGACCGACAGCTTCCCCACAATAGAGGCGGTGCTGAGGGGATTATGATCCACCTTCCTGCCAGCCATTTCATGTCAGTTCGACCGATGTGAAAAGGCTGGGTTAAAGGCTTTTTTGGGACAACTAGCAGGGCCCCTGTCTCCCATGGCCCTCTGCCATGGGCCCTCGTGGGTACCAGTGATGCCCCCTAAACATACCTGCATCGTATGGCAGGCACCGTATGATGCATGACACAACGTGCAGGGGTGTTTAAAAACATGCCTTTTGGCATTGGGGCGGGTGCTGCATCTCTTTTCTGGGACTGCCTACTACCTGTTAGTCGGTCTCTTTACTACAAAGATGCCGGTCAGACACTCGTCCGACTGGCACCGAAATCAGGCCCTATGAGTTTGGCAGTGGAGGACCGCCCACTCCGCCAAACCTACGTACAAACCGCCTGCCAGATTAGGAGTACTCTCCTGTCTAGCGGGCCTTTTTTGGGCCTTCCCAAGGCTGTGTCTATTAAATAGGCACCATTAGTTTCGTCACGCTTGCACTCTTAGATCTCCTTTGTTTACTGTTGTCGCGTGCTCCAGGGTGTACAAACAACTTCCGCGTTTGGCGCGCAGGACCTTTTTTCAGCGTAATCGAATCCAGTCCCTGATGAAGGCTATCACATAGCCGAAATGCATTGGACGCAAAAGCAATTATCTATAAGGCTGGATTACTTATTTTTGTGAAAATTACTTTGGAAATGACGAAAATAAAGATGTTTGAAGATAGTTGAATTAATTTGAAACTTTCTGTGGAACTTTACAACCCAATCTATGGGCACAACGCTGTGACCAGGGGACGTCACTCAATTAAGGGTCACGCAAGATTCATTTATTAAATAGGCACCGCCATGGGAACGACAATGGCAGTACCTGCACAGTATGGACTGCTGCAGTCCATGCCGTGCAGGTACTGGTGTGCATGCACACAGGGCTGTGTGCATCCACATCGCGTGAGGCACAAGCGGGCCCTGTAGGGCACCCTTTGTTTCTTCACTGCCACAGTTTTCATGGCGGTCGCACCGCCTTGAAAAGTGTGACGGTGAGAAACTCATAATATGCTTGGCGGGGTCGCAGCAGCCCCACCAAGCAAATTACGGCCTCAATACTGCCCCAATACCGTAAGGGTTCTCTGAGATTTGTGTTAGTCAGTCCCAGGGTGGCTAGACATAATGGGACAGTCGGAATGCTTCCACCACTGTGCCCCCGAGAGTCTGGCTGTCCTAGCCAAAAAACCTTAAGCTGAAAGTTAAAACATTACAAAGTTAAGTGTACAGTTAAATAAATTACAAAACTGTAAAAAGTAAACAACATAAACTTTAAGCATTTTAAACAGGTACGTTTGTGGTCTCATTGATTTGATATAAAATTGATTATAGAGGCGAACAAACTATTAGAGAAGCTGGTATTCCTATGCCTCTCAAGCTCAAGAAACATAATAGGTACACCCCAACAAAAGCAAAAAGACCAAGGGAGCTAAGTAACCCAAAGAAAAGTGAGAAAGAAACAGGTAGCAAACACAATATTAAACAAGCATTTGCAATGCAATAGGTCTCGCATTAGGAAAGTTTGAGCTATTGGTATTGTAAATGACACATTTTTTATTTATGCTTTGTTTTTGAAAATAGCGAAATTAATAGCTTTGTCATTTACAATGCCAATAGTTATAACTTTCGCGAATGTGACGCCTATAGCATTTGTAATGCAATATGTGTTGTATTTACGTGACTTACATGTATTGATATTACAAATAACAATGGCTTTTAATTTTTTTTCAATAATTAATACTTAAATAAAAGTTATTGTAATTTATAATGGCAATAGCTTAAAGTTTTGTAAATAACTTTTGTGAAGATTACGTTCAGTGTATTTTATTGTGCCGAAAATCCAAGAACAGAAGTGAAATATTAACATCTTTTTGTTACATTTGTAATAAAGCTTGAAACAATGAGAGAAAATACTTGAACCAGGTGTTGTTGAATGGTTGCACAGATTGATGCTGTGGTGGCGCTGAGTGATGTTGTGATGGCGAAAGAGTGATGCTGTGGCGTTCAGTGATGCTGTGGTAGCACATAGTGATGCTGTGGTACCCCTGAGTGATGCTGTGGTGGTGCGGAGTGATGCTGTATGCTATGCTATGTTTTGTTGTGCTATCGTATGTTTTGTTTTGTTATGCTATGCCATGTTTTGCTATCCTATGCTTTGAGTCGTTATGTTATGCTATGCTGTGTTTTGTTATGCTATGCTATGTTATGCTATGCTATGTTTTGCTATGCTATGCTTTGTTATGCTATGCTATGCTATGTTTTGTTATGCTATGCTATGTTTTGTTATGTTTTATTATCCTATGCTTTGTTTTGCTATGCTATGTTTTGTTATGCTATGTTTTGTTGTGTTTGGTATGCTATGTTTTGCTATGCTATTATATGTTTTGTTTTGCTATGCTATGTTTTGTTGTGTTTTGTTAAGCTATGCTATGTTTTGTTGTGTTATGCTATGTGTTGTTGTGTTTTGTTATGCTATATTTTGTTATGTTATGCTATGTTTTGTTATGCTATGCTATGTTTTGTTTTGCTTTCCTATGCTTTGTTTTGTTATGCTATGCTATGTTTAGTTTTGCTATCCTATGCTTTGTTTTGTTATGGTATGCTATGTTTTGTTGTGTTTTGTTATGCTATGCTATGTTTTGTTGTGTTTTGCTATGCTATGCTTTGTTATGCTGTTATGTTTTGTTATGCTATGCTATGTTTTGTTGTGTTTTATTATGCTATGCTTTGTTTTGCTATACTATGTTTTGTTATGCTATGCTATGCTTTGTTATGCTATGTTTTGTTATGCTTTGCTAAGCTTTGTTTTGTTATGTTATGCTATGTTGTGTTGTGTTTTGTTATGCTATGCTATGTTTTGTTGTGTTTTGTTTTGCTATGCTATGTTTTGCTATGCTTTGCAATGCTATTTTTTGTTATGTATGCTATGTTCAGTTGTGTTTTGTTATGCTATGCCATGCTATGTTTTGTTGTGGTTTGCTATGTTTTGTTATGCTATGTGTTGTTATGCTATGCTTTGTTTTATGTTATGTTATGCTATATTTTGTTATGTTCTGCTATGTTTTGTTCTGCTATGTTTTGTTGTGTTTTGTTATGCTATGCTATGTTTTGTTCTACTATGCTATGTTTTGTTGCTATGCTTTGTAATGTTATGCTATGCTTTGTTTTGTTATGCTATGTTTTGTTATGCTATCCTATGTTTTGTTGTGTTTTGTTATGCTATGCTATGCTTTGTTGTGTTTTGCTAAGCTATGTTTTGTTTTGTTATTCTATGTTTTGTTTTGATATCCTATTCTTTTTTATTGTTATTCTATGCTATGTTTTCTTATGCTATGCTAGTGAGGGTGTGTGAGGCTGAGTGAGGGTGAGGGGGTGTGAGGGTAAGGGGGTGTGAGGAAGAGGGTGTGTGAGGGTGAGGGTGTGTGAGGGTGAGGGTGGGTGAGGGTGAGGGGGTGTGAGGGAGTGTGAGGGGGTGTGAGGGGGTGAGGGGTGTGAGGTGTGGGTGAGTGAGGGTGTGTGAGGGTGAGAGGGGGTGAGGGTGAGGGGGGTGAGGGGGTGTGAGGGTGAGGGGATGTGAGGGTGAGTGAGGGTTTGTGAGGGTGAGAGGGTGAGGGGGGTGAGGGTGAGTGTGGGTGTGTGAGGGTGTGTGAGGGTGTGGGGGTGTGAGGGTGAGGGGGTGTGAGAGTGAGGAGGTGTGAGGGGGTGTGAGGGGGTGAGGGTGAGAGGGTGTGAGGGTGAGGGGGTGTGAGGGTGATGGGTGTGAGGGTGAGGGGGTGTGAGGGTGAGGGGGAGTGAGGGTGAGAGGGTGTGAGGGTGAGGGGGTGCGAGGGTGAGGGTGTGTATGAGGGTGAGGGTGTGTGTGAGGGTGTGAGGGCATGTGGGTGTGAGGGTGAGGGGGTGTGAGGGTGTGTGAGGGGGAGGGTGTGGGGTTGTGAGGGTGAGGGGGTGGGGTTGTGAGGGTGAGGGGGTTTGAGGGTGAGAGGGTGTGTGAGGGTGAGAGGGTGAGTGAGGTGAGGGTTTGTGAGGGTGAGGGTGTGTGAGGGTGAGGATGAGGGGTGTGAGGGTGATGGGGTGTGAGAGTGAGGGGGTGTGAGGGTGAGGAGGTGTGTGAGTGTGAAGGGGTGTGAGGGGTGTGAGGGTGTGTGAGGGGGTGTGAGGGTGAGGGGGGTGAGAGTGAAGGGGGGTGAGGGGATGTGTGAGGGTGAGGGTGTGAGTGGGTGTGGGGGGTGACGGTGTGAGGGTGAGGGGGTGAGGGAAGGGTGAGGGTGAGGGGGTTTGAGGGTGAGAGGGTGTGTGAGGGTGAGAGGGTGAGTGAGGTGAGGGTTTGTGAGGGTGAGGGTGTGTGAGGATGAGGGGGTGTGAGGGTGATGGGGTGTGAGAGTGAGGGGGTGTGAGGGTGAGGAGGTGTGTGAGTGTGAAGGGGTGTGAGGGGTGTGAGGGTGAAGGTGTGTGAGGGGGTGTGAGGGTGAGGGTGGTGAGAGGATGTGTGAGGGTGAGGGTGTGAGGGGGTGTGGGGGGTGACGGTGTGAGGGTGAGGGGGTGAGGGAGTGTGAGGGTGAGGGGGTGTAAGGGTGAGGGTGTGTGTGAGGGTGAGGGTGTGAGGGTGTGTGAGGGGGTGTGAGGGTGAGGGGGTGTGAGGGTGAGGGGGTGTGAGGGTGAGGGTGGTTGAGAGGGTGTGTGAGGGAGGGGTTGTGAGGGTGAGGGGGTGTGTGTGGGTGAGGGGGTGTGAGGGTGAGGGTGTGTGAGGGTGTGTGAGGGTGAGGGTGGGTGAGAGGGTGGGTGAGGGTGAGAGGGTGTGTGAGGGTGAAAGGGTGGGTGAGGGTGAGAGGGTGGGTGAGGGTGAGAGGGTGGGTGAGAGGGTGGGTGAGGTTTTGAGGGGGTGTGGGGGTGAGGGCATGTGAGGGTGTGTGGGAGGGTGTGAGGGTGTGTGAGGGTGAGGGGTGTGAGGGTGAGGGGGTGAAGCGTGAGGGGCTGTGGGGGTGGGTGAGGGTGGGTGAGAGGGTGTGTTAGGTTGAGGTTGAGGGTGAGACGGTGTGAGAGGATAGTTGTGAGTGAGAGGGTGTAAGTTGAGGTGTGTGTAAGGTGGAGGGGGTGTGACAGGGTGTGTGAGGGTGAGAGGGTGGGTGAGGGTGAGAGGATGGGTGAGGGTGGGTGAGAGGGTGAGGGAGGGTAAGGGGTGTGAGGGTGAGGGGGTGTGAGGGTGAGGAGGTGTGAGGGGTGAGTTTGAGGGTGAGGGTGTGAGGGTGAGGGGGTGTGAAGGTGAGGGGGTGTGAGGGTGAGGGTGGGTGAGGGGGGGTGAGAGGGTGTGTTAGGATGAGGTTGAGAGGGTGTGTGACGATGAAAGGGTGTGTGAGGGTGAGAGGGTGGGTAAGGGTGAGAGGGTGAGTGAGGGTGTGTAAGGGTGAGGGGGTGTGAGGGGGTGTGTGAGGGTGAGGGTGTGAGGGGGTGAGGGTGAGGGGGTGAGGGGGTGTGAGGGTGAGGGGTGTAAGGGTGAGGTTGTGTGTGAGGGTGAGGGTGAGGGTGTGAGGGTATGTGAGGGTGGGGGGTGTGAGGGTGAGGGGGTGTGAGGGTGGGTGAGAGGGTGTGTGGGGGAGGGGGTGTGAGGGTGAGGGGGTGTGAGGGGGTGTGTGAGGGTGAGTGTGTGTGAGGCTGAGGGTGTGTGAGGGTGAAAGGGTGAGGGTGGGTGAGAGTGGCTGAGAGGGTGGGTGAGAGGGTGTGTGAGGGTGAAAGGGTGGGTGAGGTTGAGACGGTGTGTGAGGGTGAGAGGGTGGGTGAGAGGGTGAGTGAGGGTGAGGGGGTGTGAGGGTGAGGGGGTGAGGGTGAGGGGGTGAGGGTGAGGGTGAGGGTGTGAGGGAGGGTGAGGGGATGTGAGGCTGAGGGGATGTGAGGGTGAGGGGATGTGAGGGTGAGGGGGTGTGAGGGTGAGGGGGGTGAGAGGGCATGTGGGGGTGAGAGGGTGAGTGAGGGTGAGGGTGTGTGAGGGTGAGGATGAGGGGGTGTGAGGGTGATGGGGTGTGAGAGTGAGTGGGTGTGAGGGTGAGGAGGTGTGTGAGGGTGAGGGGGTGAGGGTGAGGGGGTGTGAAGGTGAGGGGGCGTGAGGGTGAGGGGGTGTGAGAGTGAGGGGTGTGTGAGGGGTCAGGGGGTGTGGGGGTGTGAGGGGGTGAGGGTGAGGGGTGTGAGGGTGAGGGGGTGTGAGGGTGAGGGTATGTGTGAGGGTGAGGGGGTGTGAGGGTGAGGGGATGTGAGGGTGAGGCTGGGTGAGGATGGGTGAGAGGGTGTGTGATGGTGAGGGTGAGAGGGTGTGTGAGGGTGAAAGGGTAGGTGAGGGTGAGAGGGTGGGTGAGGTTGGGGTGAGAGGGTGAGGGAGGGTGAGGGAGGGTGAGGGGGTTAGGTGGTGTGAGGGTGAGGGGGTGTGAGGGTTAGGTGGTGTGAGGGTGAGGGGGTGTGAGGGTGAGGGTGAGTGAGGGTGAGGGTGTTTGAAGGTGAGGGGGTGTGAGGGTGAGGGTGGGTGAGAGGGTGTGTTAGGGTTAGGGTGAGAGGGTGTGTGAGGATGGAAGGGTGGTTGAGGGTGGGCGACAGGGTGAGTGAGGGTGTGTGAGGGTGTGTGAGGCTGACACAGCTTTTCTAAATTAATGGTTTCAATAGTCTGGGCCCGAGGTTGTCTGGCAATTGCTCATTGGTATTTCCCATAATACAACCTACCACTTGAGGTAATATGTCATATCATATTATTTTCTTTAGTTCATTTTTACCATGCATAAGAGCTCAATTGCTTTCCGTGTGAGACCGTAAGCGGCCACTCTCTTCTGCGTGGTTGGTAAACTGTGTATTTTGTATTGTGGCCATTTTGAGAAGGGATTTGCTGTCACTTGTGAAGTTAGGAGTTATGTATATTTAAGTATTTTGTGGCAGAGTTGTGGCTGTTTTTATACATGGCGGGAAAGTGTGGGAGAGAATCAAGTTATCACATACCATCATTAGTTCCCTTCTTGACTATTGTATTGCAACGTTTCTACCCCTATGGGGTGAGCTACGGCACTTGCCTGGAAATTACTAATTTTATTTAGCGTGTTGGCTAGGTGCAGTCATTTTAGCCTACTACTCGTGGAGTAAGAGTAGGTGTTCTAGCACCCAGTATAACCTGTTGCCTGGCTAAACACTTAAAAGGTTCTAAAGGTGAGACCTATTGGCTATGGCAATGATTGTTTAGGACTTGGTCCCTGCTGTCAGATATTCCAATGCCCACAACTCATGTTGCAGGGGAAATTGTGTTGAAACTCCTACATTCAGCATTCAGGCTGGTCCGGAAGCACCCGCGAACTGAACGTCTGAAATGATTTCAATCTTCTACGTTTTGTCGGAATTTGATGACAGCATGTGGTCCAGTGTGTGCATTATCTTTCAGGTGGCTCAATGTTCCCCCCTTAATTAAACTACTGGTTAGTCTTGAGAAGGCCTTACTCAGAATGTTAACTAAATGATGGCCCCCCCGCAAACCGCAAAAAATTGCAACTCTAGGGATCACCCTCTCCATCCAAGTTATGTGCATTGTAGGGATGTGGGGTGCCGTGTGAGGGTGAGGGGGTGGGGGGGGGGTGCTATATCCCTCCCCATTGCCCTGGAACATTTCTGCTTTCTCTACTCTCCTTTGTTTTACGTCTCCCAGAGAATCGTCCAAATCGCCTTTGTTCTCGTGGATAATAACCAGTTTTCTGGTTCTTCCGCTGCCTGAAATGAATATTAAAGGAAACATTTTGTGTCGCTTTTCATCCTTGTTTTAGCGGCGCTACGCAGCTGTAAAAATGTATGCGATCAAACCTGCGGTCCAGAGAGGGGTGGGCATTGGTAGATGGGGGAAGCATGGGAGACCGGCAGCGTACAAAGATGCGGGGGGGGCAGGCAGGGGGGCCAAGAGCAGACCGAAGGAAGGGAGGGGTGCACAGGGATACGGGGTACGCAAGAGACAGGCAGAGAGAGAAAGGGAGAGAGATAAGGGGGGAGAGAGAGACAGTGAGAGAGAGAGGCACAGGAGATGTTCAAAAGGCTAGAGTGAAACGAGAGCAGACAGTCATTCGCCTGGAGGAGCGGAGTGCAGGAGACAGGCATCCACCACAGTGGAGGTCAAGAGAAAGAGGAGTCCGCCATGCTCGGGGAGGAGAGGGTGAATGTAAAGGAGGGAAGCATGCAGTGAGAAGAGAGATACAAAAGACAAGGCGTGAGTGCACACTGCACAGAGAGGATGAAACGAAAGGAGACATAGGGAGGTGAGTAAGACAGGGGGCACGCATGCCAAGGGAGGGTGAAACGAGAGGACCCAGGCGTGTAGAGAAGAGGTGGCCCAGTAGGTAGACAAGTTCAGAGATCGTGAGTTATGAGGAGATAGGAATGCGCTGAAGACAAGACGTGCACGCACAGAGAATAAACAGAAAAGAGCAAGGCGTCAGCGTTTAGTTGTTTCGGCCGTGAAATGGATAAAAAAAGAAAGAAGCTCATGAGTGGTGCTGCGTGCATGCCACTGCGAGTGTATGTCTTCAATTATGGCGGCCGAGTCTGGCCGCCATAATTGAAGACATATGGGTTTTGGTGCACGTAACAGACACCAATAGGCCATAGGCGGAGCTAGGCGACCGCCTATGGCCTATTGCGTGTTCTGTTATAAATCAGCACGCCCACAAAGCCCAATCGAAATGGACCTTGAAATGCACATGCACGAGCTATGTGGAATTTCAAGGTCCATTTGTGAAACACTAGTAAAAGGGTTTTTCGCTCGCTTCGCTTGCGAGCCCTAAATAGACATCCCAGGAAAAGCACAGTGCAGATGATGAAGAGGCCAGGGAATGTCCAACAAGCATAGACCTCAGTAGTACACCTAGAAAGTGTTGGCATTGATGGGTAATACAATTTTGCATGTGTGGGAATAAAGCTCTGTGGGCAGAAGAATACATATTTTGATCCAATCGATCTCATTCACATTAATTAATCGAGCTTTATCTAGAGGTAGTCGTTCTTTGATCATAGGGTGACTTCATAATCAGTCGTACACTCACTGGGAAGAGAAAAAAGGGTTGTGTTGTCATCAGTGTATATCTGGAATTAAAAATAGTTTTGAACAATAATCTAATTCAGGGTCAGCATATAATGGTTAAAAAAGAACCAGTGATAGAGAAGACCGCTGGTGGACTTACAGTAAGTAAAGGCAATTTTCAACAAGTTTTGGCAAAACCAGTAGGTCTCACCTTGACAAGCTTGTGTGATAGTTATTATTTTTTTTAAGTTCAAAATGATTTTATTGAAGTTTTGTTACAACAAAAGAAATAAACAAGTACAATACACAAAGAATAAATCTGACATGCGTAAAGGATTGATTGATGAATATGAAATGCAATAAGCCAAAAATGAAGAGGAAGGGAAAAAGGGGAAAAGTGAGGGGAGGGGCGGGGAAGTGAACATATCATAGAATCATAAAATCATCAAATATAGAGTCACAAGCAAATTGGATACAAAAAAGATGGTAAATAAGGAGAAATTAATCACCAAGATACATAAAAGAATACTTAATCATATGAATGCATAACATACAAATCAATAGGAGACCAAAAAGATTGAAATGACTGTGAATTGTGAGTAACGCCTTTAAGAGACAGCTGAGCACCTCTTCTTGTAAAGGTAATCCACGACCACCAAGCATGAACTGAAAGAGAAGAAGCGTCTTTCCAACAAAAAGTAATGGACTTTAAAGCAGCTGTAATTAAAAAATTAAATAACTTTGTCTCTGACTCATTAAGAGGATGGGAAAGGGCAACCGATTTGCATATTAACACAGCATAAGAAATATCATCATGTAAAGGCAAAATTTTCAAAATGACATTCCAAACATCCACCCAAAATTTCATAATAACTGGACATTCAATTAACATATGACGAAGCGATCCAGAACTTGAATTGCAGTGCCAACAAACATCAGATGGTAACAATTTCGCACGATTTAATCGAGATGGGGTCCATAGAGCGTTAAATAAAATATAAGCATTAGTCTGATAAAGAGACACCGGAAGCCAACCATAGATACTGTTGAGCCATATTGAGGACCATGAGTCATCTGATAGGGAAATGGAAAGTTCATTATTCCAAAAAGATGAGATTGCACCAACATTGGAGCCCTGGAAGGAGGTAACATTTTTATAAAAAACAGAGACAGCTTTGGAGGATGATGTAACAGCCGTAAGGTAAATTAAGAGTTCATTAGTGGTGGAAGAGGGAATACATTGGGAAAGGAGTCCAAAATAGAGTTACATAAAGATTGGTATTTTGAAAAATCAGAAGCCGGGATATCAAACTCTAACTGTAGTTGCTCAAAAGGAATAAAGGCATTTCCACAAAAAACATCTTTAAGATACAAAATTCCTTTTGAAATCCATGAGGACCAGAAGTTAATGTTTCTATTCAGTTTAAGTAAAGCACTATGCCATAAAGACAAGTGGACTGTAGAGAGTAAGGGTAACTCAAAATTAGAGTCCGAATCATTAATTATTAATCTAGATGATTTAATTATAGATGACCGATGAACAACCTTGGATGCAGAAGACATTGACATCAAAGAGGGCAATGAAAAGGGTCGTCCAATTGAGTATTCTATATCTAACCAAATTGGAGGTTTGACCACATGTGAATTTGTAAACCACAAGGAGCTTTGCTTTAAGATAAAAGCTTTATGGTAGAGGTAAAAGTCTGGAAGGGCAAATCCCGCCTGGGACTTGGGGAGTTTTAAATCTTCTGTAAGCAATACGAGGAACTTTGTTGGACCAAAGGAATTTAGATAACAGTTTATCAACATCTTTATAGAATTTGAGAGGAAATTGAGTGGGAATCATAGCTAAGGAGTAAAAGATTTTTGGTGCAATATTCATTTTTACAGCCTCCATTCTCCCCCACCAGGTGAGATAAAGGGAAGACCACTTGGACGTTTTGTTTTTGATATAATCAAGTATAAAATCCTTATTCAATTTTAATGTAGCAGGCAATGAGGAGGCAAATAGGATACCCAAGTACTTAAGCTTAATGTTTTGCCAAAGAATATCTGTGTTTGGTAGCATGTCCGAGGTACAAAAAGCATTTAAAGGAAAAAATTCAGTCTTACTTACATTTAATTTATAACCTGAAACTACAGAATAATTTGTAATAATGTCTAATAGGGAGGGAACAGAGGAAAGAGGATTACTAATAAACAATAAAACATCATCTGCATAAGCTAAAGTTTTAACAGTGACATCATTTATCGCAATACCCTGAATATTGTCACAGCCGTGGATGTAATTAAGAAAAGGCTCAATTCCTATTAAAAATAACAGTGGGAAAAGGGGACAACCCTGCCTAGTACCTCGAAAGAGAGGAAATTGAGTAGAAATTTGACCATTAATAAACAAAAGAGCAGTAGGGCCAAAATATAAAGCAGAAATCATACGAATAAAATGGGCACCAAAATTAAAAGATAATAAAGTTTTAAATAAAAATTGCCAATGAATTTTGTCAAATGCTTTTTCTGCATCTAAAGCCATCACTCCCGCAGGGGAAGTAAGGTGAGGGCTCTGTTCAATAACGTGTATTATTAGCAGAGAACCTATTTTTCATAAAACCAGATTGATCTGGATGAATGATGGAGTGAAGGACAGGAGCCAATCTAGTGGCAAGGATTTTAGCATAAAGCTTACAGTCCTGGTTTATTAGGGAGATGGGACGATAATTAGAAACCAGAGTAGGGTCCTTATCAGGCTTGGGTAAAACAATGATTAGAGCATCCGTAAAGGAGCCTGAAATAGTACCAGAGGAACCAAAATGGGATAAAGTGCACTTAAATAAGGTAAAAGGTGAGACTGAAACTCTTGTCAAGTCAAGTCAAGTCAAGTCAAGAGATTTATATAGCACGCTACATACCCATAGGGTCTCAAGGCGCTTGAGGAAGGGTGGGGAATTACTTGTCGAATATCCAAGTTTTAAGTTGCTTTCTGAATGCTAGGTGGTTCTGAGTAAGGCGAAGGTGAGTGGGAAGTGAGTTCCAAGTTTTAGCTGCTAGGTAGGAGAAGGATCTACCTCCCATGGTGGTTTTGTTGATGCGAGGTACAGTGGCAAGGGCTTGGCTGGAGGATCGTAGCTGACGGGAGGGGGTGTAGAAGGACAGTCGTGTGTTGAGGCATTCGGGTCCAAGTTCGTAAAGTGCCTTGTGCGCGTGGGTTAGGAGGCGGAAAGTAATCCTCTTATTTACGGGGAGCCAGTGGAGGTTTTTCAGGTGACCAGAGATGTGTTCTTTACGCGGGATGTCTAGTATGAGTCTGGCTGAGGCGTTCTGGATGCGTTGGAGTTTTTTCTGTAGTTTTGCGGAGGTACCGGCGTATAGGGTGTTTCCGTAGTCCAGGCGGCTCGTGACCAGTGCGTGGGTGACCGTTTTTCTAGTTTCGGTGGGGATCCAGCGAAATGTTTTTTTGAGCATGCGAAGAATGTTGAAGCAAGATGATGAAACGGCGTTGACTTGTCTGGTCATCGAGAGTGAGGAGTCCAGGATGACGCCCAGGTTCCGTGCGTGGTCCGTCGGGATGGGTGCTTTTCCAAGGGCCTCTGGCCACCAAGAGTCATCCCAGGCGGAGGGGGAGGTGCCTAAGATGAGGACTTCTGTTTTGTCTGAGTTCAGTTTTAGACGGCTGTGCTTCATCCATTCGGCTACTTCTTTCATTCCTTCGTGTAAGTTGGTTTTGGCGGTGTTAGGGTCTTTGGTGAGTGAGAGGATCAGTTGAGTGTCGTCAGCGTAGGAGATGATGTTGAGGTTGTGTTGGCGAGCGATGGTCGCAAGGGGGCTCATGTATACGTTGAAGAGGGTGGGGCTGAGTGACGATCCTTGTGGCACGCTGCAGATGACTTCAGAGGCCTCTGACTTGAATGGAGGGAGGCGGACTCTCTGGGTTCTTCCGGTAAGGAACGAGGTGATCCATTCCAGTGCTTTTCCTTGGATTCCGACGTTTCTGAGGCGTTGTAGAAGGGTGCTATGGCAGACTGTGTCGAAGGCAGCGGAGAGGTCGAGGAGGATGAGGGCGACTGTGTCTCCATTGTCCAGTAGAGTACGAATGTCGTCTGTTGCTGCGATAAGTGCGGTCTCAGTGCTGTGTTTGGCTCGGAAGCCGGACTGTGAGGAGTCGAGGGATTTGTTGGTTTCGAGGAAGGTGGCGAGCTGGTTGTTGACAGCTTTCTCGATGACTTTGGCCGGGAATGGAAGAAGCGAGATGGGGCGGTAGTTTTTGAGTTCGGTGGGGTCAGCTGTGGTTTTTTTTCAGAAGGGCGCTGAGTTCTGCGTGTTTCCAGCTTTCCGGGAAGGTGGCGGAGTTGAGGGAGCAGTTGATGACATCTCGGAGGTGTGGTGCTATGATGGAGTCTGCTTTGTTGAAGATGTGGTGAGGACATGGGTCAGTTGGGGATCCTGAGTGGATGGAGTTCATCAGGCGGACGGTGTCCTCAGTGGAGATTGGGTTCCAGTCGTTAAGGGTGTTCAAGGGGGGTGAAGGTCCTGCAGAAGGTTGGGTGGGTTGGTCTCCGGGTTGGTTGTTGAAGCTGTTGTGGATGTCTGCGATTTTGTTGTGGAAGAAGGTAGCTAGGGAGTCGCAGAGGGCTTGGGAGGGGGTGATGTCATTGGAGTTGGCTGATGGTTTGGTAAATTCTTTGACGATGTTGAATAATTCCTTGCTGTTGTGGGCATTGTTGTCTAGTCGGTCTATGAATGCGGCTTTCTTGGCAGACCGGATTAGTTGGTGGTGTATGCGGGTGGCGTTTTTGAAGGCGTCCCTAGTGCTGGTGTTTGGGTCTTTTTTCCAGGCCTTCTCGAGGGAGCGACAGAGTTTCTTCGATTTCTTAAGATCATCGTTGAACCAGGAGGCGTTTTTGCTACCTAGTTTGATTTGACGTTTTTTCAACGGTGCTAGGATGTCGGCGCTGTTGGATAGCCATTGGGTGAGGTTAATGGCTGCTTGGTCGGGGTTAGAGGAGTGGGCGGGGGGGTTTAGAAGAAGCGATGAGGAGATCTGGTCGATGGTGGTTTTGTTCCAATTTCTTCGCATGGTGGGTTGAGGATGGTTATGGATTGTGGTCTTATTGTAGATAAAGTGAACGCAGCTGTGGTCCGTCCAATGGAGAGTTGTGGTGTGACTGAATGAGACATGTTTGCTGGAGGTGAAGATAGGGTCGAGTGTGTGACCTGCAATGTGGGTGGGGGTAGTGACAAGTTGTTTGAGTCCGAGGTTGGCGAGATTGTCCAGAAGGGTGGTGGCGCTGCTGTCATTGCTCTTATCCAGGTGAAAATTGAGGTCTCCCAGTAGAATGTAGTCCTCGGAGGGGAGGGCGTGTGGGGTGATAAAGTCAGTGATGTCGTCACTGAATTGTGCACGGGGTCCTGGGGGCCGGTAGAGGAGGGTGCCTCTGATTGTGGTCTTGGGGTCGGTGTGGATCTGGAAGTGGAGGTGTTCGGCGCAGGCAAGGTTGACATCTGAGCTGGTTGAGATGCGGATGGAATTCTTGTGGACGATAGCGATGCCTCCTCCTGTTTGCTTGATGCGGTCCTTACGGATGATCTTGTATCCTTCCGGGATGGCAATGGTGATGTCTGGGGCTGAAGAGGCATTCATCCATGTTTCTGTTAGGAAGGCGACGTCCGGTGAGATGGTGTCTAGTAGATTCCAGAGGTCGATGGCGTGTCTGTGGACCGAGCGGGTGTTGAGCAGGATGCATTTTAGGTGGTTGGTGTCCGGTGTCTGTTTGGTGATGGTGGATGAGGAGTTGGTTTTGGTGCCGTCGAACTTGCAGGAGTTGCAAGAGAAGGGTCCGTGGGTGTGTCCAGGAGCGGCTTGGACGCAGTTGGGGGAACGGCCGGGGTTCAGGGCTAGGAGGGTGGTGGCATCGTAAGTGATGCGAGTGGGCTGGGCATTACGGGAACCAGGGGGTCTGGCGCTGGGCGCGGTCCAGGCTCTTTATAAAATTCAGCTGGGATACCATCCGGGCCTGGGGATTTATTCTTAGGAAGTGATTTAATAGCAAGTAAGATCTCATCACAAGTAATTGGGGAATCTAAACCTATTCTATCGGATGGAGAAACGTGAGGCAAATTACACTTATTTAAAAAGGAATCAATTAAAGAATCATCACAGGGTTCAGGTTTACTATATAAGGTAGAGTAAAAATGTAAACATTCTTGGACAATATCATTATGGGAAATAGCAACTTGGCCACGAGAATTGCGTATTGAGGTTATTTGAGTCTTATCCTTCTTGATCCGTAAATAGTTTGCAAGGAGTTTCCCAGACCTATTAGTATTAAAGCGAAATTTAGCATTGGATTGTGCGAGTTGAATCCCTGCTCTAGTACTAAGTAGAGCATTAAACTCATAACGAAGCTTTTGTAGTTTACATTTGTGTCGAGGGTCATTAGAAGAAATAAATAAACGTTCATATTTAGCAATTTGTTTATCCAAGAGTTTAAAATTAGAGTTAAATTGTTTGTTTTCATGGGCCATAATAGAAATTGTGGAACCTCTAATGTAGGTCTTAAATGCATCCCATTTATTGACAATTGAAGTTGAACCTTCAGGGTTAAACAAAAAATAGTCGTGAATAGCTTGTAATAGTTTAGGTTTATGCGTATCATTAAGTACAATGTTCGTATTCATACGCTACTTACTTTGTTTGGTAAAAGTAGAGGAAATATAGGAAAGGAAGGCATGGTCCGATATATCAATATTACCTACAACAGGATTGGTGGCTGATTGAATTAATGAAGGCGAAAGCAAAAAAAAATCAATCCTTGAATGAGAATTATGGGGATTAGAGAAAAAGGAAAACCATTTATCAGTAGGAAAGTGTAGTCTCCAAATATCAGCCAACTTGGTTGAGCGAAGGAAAGATTTAAAGGCATAAAAAACTTTAGGAGGTTGGAATTTTGTAGTGGGAAGCCTATCTAACAACGGATCAATAATCACATTGAAATCTCCCCCAACAATCAAAGGAACTTGTCACAACTTTAGAACTTCAGTAGTTATAGTTGACCAGAACGAAGGGTCATCAGCCGTAGGGCCATAGATATTAAGCAAATAGAAGGTTGAGTCATAAATGTTCACCTTAACCACAATATATCTACCTTCTGTGTCAGTAAACTTACTAAGAATCTGACAGTGTAATCTTTTTGCAAATAAAATTGCAACCCCATTTTTCTTCCCCACCGCAGGAGAGGAAACAATACTATCTACCCATTTTTTCATCATATATTGTAAAATTTTGTCAGCACCGTGTGTTTCTTGAAGAAAACAAATGTCTGCTTTGCACGCACCCAGGTAGTCCAAGATTTTTGTGCGTTTTGCTGGATGCCGCAGGCCCTTGACATTAAGTGAAACAATTTTAACAGTATGAGTATTAGCCATTAGGAATTAGAAGGAAGAGGATAGAAAAAGATTCAAAGGAAGAGGAAATGAAAAACAGCCATGGAGAAAGAGCAACTCTATGTAGAGAGCAAGATAAGGAAGGACACAAAAGGGAGAAACATAAAGGGAAGGAAAAAGAACAAACAAGAAAAATAAACATAAATAAGAACATAGAGACGCACACACGTTCCTCAAGCATGGCCAGAAAAACCGTTGGAGCCCGTGAAGAGAGAGATATGTATATGTCAGGAGAAATCCGACTAGAAGCTTTCAAGTAACGGGATCATGAGTGTCCATTGACGGTGAAGCTTGTTGTTCCAGAAAGAGTCTTAAATCTTCAGGACCATGAAAAGATTTAGAGAAAGTGTCTTTCCAGACTCTCATCGTAGAGGGATCAAATAGACCATACTTAAAACCAAGACTTCTCAGTTGTGGACGATAAGAAGAAAATTCCTTGCGAATAGCAACCGTTTCCTTAGCAAAATCTTGATGGATAAAGATTTTACAGCCATCCACTAAGAGTGAGGGAATGTCTCTTGCTGCTTTCCTCATAAGGACCAAGTGATGGTGTCGCAAAACCTTAAAAATCATTTGCCTGGGTTTAGTGTGGCGAGGATTCCTGTGTGAGGGAATTCTGTGAGCCTTATCCACTTCAAATTTTTCGGGAAATTTGATATTTAGGAGGCCAGGAAGCAAGGACTCTAGATATAAACGACAATCAGATCCCTCAACCTCTTCAGGAAGATTGAAAATACTGAGATTGTATTGTCTATTACGGTTTTCCAATTCCAGCAGTTGAGTATGCATTGGTACTATTTGAATCACCAAAGGTGTAAAAGCGTCCAATTTATTTTTATTGTCCTGAATTTTGATAGTATTATCAGACACTTTCATGGATATAGAAGCCATATCTTTGCGAACATTTTTTACTTCAGTTGCAATAGTATCGGTATTCAGGCGCAGCGCTTGAATTTCCTCCAAAATTAGAGCAAGGGAAGGTTCCGAAGATTCAACAACCTTAGACTTAGTTGGAGGAGGTGATATCTGCTGTTTCCTTTTATTAGTAGGTACATTTTTATTTTCCATCTTGAGGTGAAAAAACAACCTTTTGTGTCAGAAAAATGCAGAAAATGAAAAACCACCTCAAAATGAATAAATATGAGGGAAAAAGGACGTAAAATTCCCCAAAAGTTCTTCAAAAGGACTGGTGCAGCAGCTAAACTGGGTCGTGGGTGTGGCCAGGCCCAAGCCAGGCCCTTTCTTCGTCAGCACTCCGCCCCCTATGCAGAGCAAGCCGGCAGAAGCTGAAGCAGAGGCAGGGGAGAGGAACCAAGGATCCAACAGGAGCACTTCCCCCTCAAGAAATCGCTTAAAAACCAAGCATAAGGTAGGAGATATGTATAAAATGTAAGCGCCGCTATAATTTGGCGGTTCCTGACAGGAAAATCGTCGTTTACCGGCTAATTGGGCCTAGAGACTTACGGAGCTCCAGTGGTAGCGGCCATCTTGGTCGACGCGCTCGCGCGACTCTCCGATAGTTATTTTTTTAAAGCGAGCAAATGCCACAAATATAAAACAAAGCAAAAAATAATGTGAGGTAGTCATACGCTTGCAGTAAGAAATGTAAATGTAAGTACTTAACCATCACATTTAATTTATATGGAACAGTAAGAGTGGCTCATAGCAGGAAGGCTTACTTAGAATGGGTATGGAAGCCCTCATTAGTTTTAAAGCACCTCATACGGAAATGCGATCCTTATTTGCTCAACGAAATGATTTTAATTTGCTTCCAATAATGTAACCTGAAGATATATTTTAAACATGCAAGGATTAGTAAGAAAAAAACAGGATACAGAATAGAACGACAATAGGATTGTCAAAGTAAAGAATTGACCGACCAGCTCTGACACTAAAGTGTACTTCTTTATAGGTGGATGTGCTCATCTAATCAGGAAACTCCCATCACTCATAGGCAAGAGTGTCAACGGCAGAAGTGGACACAGCGATTACCCCCTGTTGTATACTATGGTGGGCAAACATGTGAACAATAGCCAAACAGAGCAACGGATGACGAGAGCTGGCCCAAGCACCTCCATGGATGTGCTATGCATTTTTACTTTAATAATTTGTTTTTATAACATCAGGTTGGCAAGCAGTAAACAGTTAAAGCTGTTTCTAGGTCACACGTAAAAATGACCATGATTAATTTCAGCACAACTATGTAAAAATCGCACCAAGCCATGCCTGGTTAATTTAACACCACTTTTCCCTGCCCTCCCATTTTTAGTACGTGTAGAGTATAATAGTGGCTACCCATTATCAGGGGTTTCTCGCATCACATATAGTAAATGTTTCTTAAGATCTTCACACACAAATTTCTGAAATGTGTAAGGATAACTAAGAAGCAATGTGAATTTTAAAATGCCACAAAATTAGTTGCGCTGTGGATTACCTTTGCCAAGACCCTATGAGCCGTGTGTGTCAAGATACCAGTCACAAAAAGTGGTCACAATTTGCAATCCGTATCTAATTTTGCAAACCAACCTATGTACTAATAGTTTAGTTTGCAAACTTCTAATTTGGAGTGAGTCACAGTTTGGCTTACATAATGAGAATGCATTAGCAGATTGCAAATTGAGACCACATTCGATCGGCCACAATCACAAGGATGGTGGCCAGCAAGGGTCAGCAGACCACCATGCTTGTGATTGCTTTGGAAAAGTTAAATCTTTATATTTTCTTTCCTTAAAGAAAATGCATAATATAAAATTAAAAAAGGTTTAATTTTTCAAAGGTTTCAGTGGGAGTTACTCCACATGAAACTTGCTGCCCAATTCACAAAGGAGAAAGTGTCAAAATGGGATCCTTTCCTATAGTGAAAAAGTTAGTACAGCTTTGGAGCTGGTAACTTTTCAATGATTTTCACCTGGACTTCTGGTTGCAAACCATTGAGACATCTGGTACCGATTCACAACTTAAGAGCAACTCCTACTATGCACCCCTTCCAAATTACGGTTTGGTAGCTAGTCACAAACCCATTTATGAGTCTGTAAAACCTTACTGACTCCTAAAACAGATTTTGTACATGGGAAATACCTTTTGGCGGTCACAAATTCAGAAATGGAGTATTTGCACCCAGGATCGGCCCATCCAGGTAAGAGTGGTAGGGCGTGGAGGAGGCGGGAGTCGACAGACAACGGCGAGGTAAAATGAAAATTAAAAAAAAAAAAAACACTGACCTTGCTCACGGGGTGATGTGCCCCCACACCCTCCCTCCAGCCCACCGCTCTTACCTACAGGGGCTGATCATGTTTGGGCCACTTGAAAGGTTTAGTACATCTGGCTTTAAGTTTGGTATTCAGAGTCAGGCACCAACATTTCTGTCTCATTCTGTCTCCTTTAAAATTGAATCATTGCTAGTGAATCCGAGAATGCTGATGTTGATGGAAAATGTATTATTTCACTGACGAGAAAGAATGGTATCATTTATTACAAATTATAATCAAAGGAATTCTTTGTCAGTTTTATCAGGGGTTATAGGAAGATGCGAATATTGTTTCAGTTACTGTAATGACTTGGCAAAGAGTCTGTCTCCAGCTCTTCCTCACCCCTGGTCTCTTTCTTCCTGGCATTCATCCATGTGACATGATGAATCCCCTTCTTTCAGGACTGCATGTCTTGCTCAAGTTACAGTATTGCTCCTCAGCATTAGAAAGCTACAATAAAATACAAATGAGACAAAGTTAGGAAAAGCAGTTTAAGAAATGAAACTGCACTTTCGATTGTAAATCAGCCACGGAGGTTTCACTGCTTTCTGCTCCTCACAACCAGAATGAGTTATAGCTCCATTAATAACAGGAGGGGACAGTGCTCAGAATTCAAGTGGTATGTACTGATATTGTGTTTCCGAAATGTCACTGTGAATCAGTGCATCCTAATTGCAATAAGTACTGTGGGACAGTCCCGAATGTTTGGGCATTGGAGGTGGCCTGGGAACGGTAAATGCTTATACATTACTATTAAAATATATATTTTTTAAACTTTCTGTTTCATTCCCACAGGTTATGATTGTAGGGGTTTTATACTTAGATGCACTCAAGAGATTTGTTGGAGGCACGTTGCAGAAAAAATCTTTCAGATTTGTATTTTGTTTTTGTGCCGGAATCTTATTCTGGGAAAGTCTGAACAGTAAACAAAGAATTATAGTGCACCACTGGTTAGGCTCACTTACTAGAACTAGTACTTACTAGAACTTCTATTTGCAATATGAAGATTTTCATGGATATTCGCGTTTGTCAGGATTATTCCTGGAAAACTCTGATGGAAAAGGCAGACATTTAGGGTCTGATTACGATGTGACGGTAGGACTGCCATCATAATGCTGTTTTCCACCCGCCACATCAGGGTGGCGAGTGGAGGGGTGGCGGTCGGAGAGACTGACTGCCAAGGATCTGATGGGCTCAAGTAGCCCGTTGGTCAGACGGAGGTGAAGTAATACCTTATATGGTGACGATGCCTGCCTGGCACCGCAGTAGGTATTAACAATGCTCCTTTCTGCCAGCCCTTTCATGGCAGTGAACCCACCATGAAAAGGCTGGCGGAAAGGGACATTGGGGGCCCGTAGCGGCCCCCTTTTCCCTCAGCCTCCGACAGGGGCCCTGGGTGGGGGCACCGTATCCCTGCACCTTGTGGCAGGCATTGCCTGCCACATAGTGCAGGGATATGTGTAATGTCTATTTTTTGTACTGCACTGTGTGCTGCAGCCCGCAGCACCCGCTGTAATGCATAAAATATTTTATAAGAACAGTGGTCCTTGGTAAGGAACTAATGTAAAAGAGCAATCAATATAGACTAGAATCAGAGCTATATTACGCCTGTCCAGCCGGACAGCCAAATTTAATGTATCGCGAAATTAGAGATCAAACAAGAACCAATAAGCGGCAAAAAGGTCTCGACAATCCGGGAGATGGAGGGGGCACAGATAGGAAGCCTCAATGAACCGCAATTGGACAATGCCATGCTGATGTGTATGGAAAGATGACCTTGCTGCCGGGTGGTCGCTTACTCAGTCGGCGCCATGCACTTCAGGCTTGTATAAAAATGTCCTGATGATGATCCTAATATTGTTATAAAGGATCGAAACGGCGTCGACTTGTTGGAGAACCGTGCACACAATCTTAATTGACAAATCAGTGTAATGGTTGTCGTTTTTCATATTTTTCTTGTTCAACTGTTCGCATTATAAACAAGCCTTCTTGCCTTGCCTGAATGTTGCATCATATTATGTTCTCCATCAATATTCAGTCACAAATCAGAAATTCTTGGGCAAGACCATGCCAAATGTATAAACCTGACATACAGCGTCCCACACCTGTGACATATGTGATCATTTTCTGGATTCTCTTGATGCACTCTCTCTGGAGTCATGTCTATCTTATGAAAGTATTTGTTAAGTTCCAGTATACAGCTGTGATTAGCTGTCCAAAACGCAGTCTATGCACTACAGTACACACACTTTTCTTCTGACCACTGGTCTCCAATGTTTATAACTTATCTCTCTTTCACTGGTAGTATCATATCAGTTCTGTTCTCTGTAAACCACCTGTATACTTTAATATCTCAACCACGGGTACTTCCAGCATAATTGTATTGGTAAGTGGGAGGGAGGAAAGTTTTCGCTTCTTCAGGGAAAGAGAATAATTGAGCTTTCACCTCATTACTTAGTCTTAGTAATATATAAATGTGTCCAGAAGACGGCTATTGGCCAGACCTTTGAATTGTTCTAATGATATAAATATAAAATCTTAAAAGAGTTGATTCACTGCGCCAGATTGGGTTTTCTATGGGTGTGCACTAGCACCTGTTCCATGGTTGGTGGGTAGGCTGGGGTGTCCTCAACTGGGCTCTCTGGTGATTACATTAGCCCAACTTTCCTAGGCAGAGATTCCCATACCACCGACATCAACATTTCCTCCCCCGGGTATGTTGTGCAACAGTGTAGAGGGAATACTGCAGACTTCTCCCAATTAATGATTATGGAAGCAAAGGGCACTATTTCACGTTTTACTGGGAGGAGATTATCCACAGACTTCCGTATATCATCTGCTTAAAATGATATGGTCAGACTCCCCCTTGTGAATGTAAGCCCACACTGCCAATGGTGTTCTTTGCTCATGCAAACCAGAGGTTCCATAGCAAGCAAGAATATCAGGGATGATAGCGGTCAGCCCTATCATTTGCCTTGCCAAATGTCCAAGGTAGGTGACATATATCCCTTAATTCTGATTCTTGCTGTGCATAGTAGTTTGGCCATTTTCAAGAAAGGGTTACCCATGCCCATTCTCTCTAGGAGATAGTATATATATTCTCACCGCTGGATACTAATTGCTTTCTTTGTGACTAACGTGGCTGTCACCCCCGTAGGTAAGGATCCACTTGGTCCATAATGACAAATAGGGTAGGTACACTGTAGCCGCCTATTCTGCCAGGTATAAAACATGTTTGTTCCGGGAGGACCAATCTTCATGTCATAGGCGTTAATCTGCTTGCCACTATTTGCACAATGATTTTTACATTGATTTTAAGTAGAGACAGTGGTCTATATGACTTTCCCGGGTTTTGGAAAGTGTGTTAGAAGCTCCTTGTGGTATGATTTAGGTAGGATGCCACCCTCTAATCCCTTGTTCTATATTGCCCACATATAAGGCACCAGAAGATCTCTATATTCCTTATAAAATTTGGCAGTCATGCTATCTGATCCTAGTGATTTGAATGTTGTGAATGGATCTATGCCATTTTTCACCTAAACGAAGCTTGGTTGGGCCCCTAGAGGTTTCCTATTTTCTCTCTCCAGCCATGCTAAAGTTGTGTCTTCCATTTATTTTCTCAAGTGTTCCTGTCCAACAGTCTCTCATGCTGTGTACAATAGTTCATACTATTTCATATAGTCCTATAGTACATCTACAATGTGACTGTGGTCACTTAGCAGCTTACTACCTTATGCTTATGATGTCATTTGAGCAACCAGGTCAGAAAAAGGCAATGGCATTCACCCATGCAGTATTTCCTAGCTTGAGTATACTTGTCCAGTAGCACAATCTCTTTCTCTGCTAAATTGTGGAACTCATCTATGGCCTGCTTCTGGTTTTCAAGCATTTGTCCTTCTTTCACTGTGACCTACAATGTTCTCTCCAGCTTTGATATCTTCTGCTCCTGTCTGTGCAGCTGATCTTGAATGGACCTGAGCACCCCCTCCAATTTAGAAATGGCTTCTCCTATAGCCACCTTAAAGGCCTCTGACAATGTGACCCATGTAGAGACGCTGCCAATGTCGTTATCAGAATATTCTGTTAGGAATGAGGGGATTTCGGGGGGCATGGCTTAGACGCCGGAAGAAATGGCGGCGTGTGGCTTCTCTCCTCCTGTGGTGACTGCTGTTTAGCGATCTTGGGACACCCCGGGCACCTCAAAAACGGGACTGAGGATGTCCCCATAAACCGGAGAGTGTGGTCCTATCTGGGAAGGTTTCCTGGACGGCTCCGAGACCTGCCAATGTGACTTTTGACCTCCGCGCCTGTTCATGGCTATCGGAAGCACTGAGACCCGATGACTCTCACGGACACGATCCGGAGCTCTTGAATATGCCCCACACTGATTGCACTTCACTCCAATAACATTCCAAGGACCCCTGAGTGAGTATGCGGCGGCAGAGCGGCTCTTTGATGTTTAAACGCTCCTATTAGGTCACTACTGGGTCTCCGCACGGTGCACACAAAATGGCGGATGCACCCGATATGTGTTGAATTCATCCCGGACACAGATGGTTTACGAAGCAGTGCCCCACTCAACACCATCATTTTACCCTCAGCTAGTGACCTGTGAACCAGCGCTGTGAAAATTGGATCATACTCAAGGTCCCAACAACCGTGGTGTCGCCACGCGTACGATCTCTACCCCAGCAAGATGGCGGACGGGTGTGCGAATGCGATTACCGATCACGCCTGATTTCCACTGAATACTATTGCCCACAGGTGCCTAATGCTTTTTTGGGTATTTACAGAAAAGGATACTAAGAGGTGTTGCTGCGACTTAATGACTTACACAGCTATGTCGAAATACGGCGCTAGCTTTACCGGATATTGCCTTGCCTGATATTGCTGTTCCATGAACGTCTGGAAGGGGGCAGAACAACAGTGAAAGAACAAAAGGGCGCGAAGATAGCGAGTACGGGTCACTAAGCATCAATACTGCTGATAGTGGAATACCAGGAGGGGGACAGAGAGATGCAAAGAAATGCAAAGACACTCACCACATTGGCAATTGGTGCCTAATAAATGAGAGACGTTATGTGCTGGTAAACACTAGTGTAAGTGACGAGCCTCAGCCGTGAGGGTGACCGGACGATCTGGTGATCTGGATACCTACAATTCTGGGCGAGATATTTGCATGCCTTATAGTCAATAATTTTTCTTTATCTTAATGCTACATCACAGCCCTTGACGACACACTACATGTTAGGAGACAAGATCAAGCTAGGAGCAAAATGGTAGACGCACGTGACTCTATAAGGGTGAGCTAGGAATGCACCACTAACTGAGATAAAGGGCACCACCTATAGCGTTTCTTAATTCTGTGCAACGCACCTCTTCCTGAACCAGCAAAATAATTGTATGAGGTTACTGGTGATCTTATTGAAGTTGCTGCTGACTCTCACTACACCGGTCTATCCACAATCCCTAGGTGCAATACCTGTGATAAAATCGTAGCAACCCTTGGTCGTATCAGTGTCACGGGAACTTAGGTTGACTGTACTTATTAACACAGATCCCAAGCACTCAGTGGTGCAGCTACTCCTCAAGATAAGACCTACTCCTCGAGACAAAACTGTACCTATTAACACAGACCCCAAGCGCCCAGTGGTACGGCTACTCCTCGAGACAAGACCTTTCCTCTCTTTCCCGTCAGGAACAAAAGCCAATATGGGAGACAAGGAGACAACGAAAACCTCAAACGCCTAAAGGCTGAACCACCAAACCCTGTATTGCCCATCAAAGGCAAGAAAGAAGTCAGCCATGGACATCATATTGAACAGATTGGAAGAAGTACGGGACTTGGCGAAGTCGACAAAAGAGGAGATCGTAGCCGTTAGGCAAGATATAAGAGATACTATTTCTAGACTCACCGAAACCGAATCAAGGATTAGCCGTCTCGAGGACATAGAAACCAAAACTTGTGGGGCTCTTAAGCATCTCACTATAACCTCAGAACAGACAACAAGGAGACTCTCCGAATTGGAGGATAGGAACCGAAGAGGGAACCTTAGAATATTTGGCATTCCGGAAGGTTCAGAAGAGGCTCACGGTTCATGTGTTGCCTTTTTAGAAACATGGTTCACGCAAGCGACCAATCTCACCTTCACCCAACCACTGGAATTTGACAGGGCACATAGAGTTCCAGGCAGGATAACAAAAAAACAAAAAGGCCCAAGACCTATCATCTGTAAGCCACGGAGATTCCAACATGTGGAGAAAATTTTGGAATTTGTGCAGAAAAATAACCATGTCCTATGGAAAGCAAACAAGGTGTATATATCACAAGACTACAGCAAAGAAACTGTCGACGTAAGGAAGGCTTTCCTTGCAATGCATCCACAATTGTGGTCACTAGGCCACCAGTTTGGATTTGTTGGCTCGACTAAGTTCTGGGTGACCATACAAGGAGTCTCCCACATACTCACAGACCCGCAAAAACTCAAACGACTACTACATAGTTCAGAGGAGTTATCGATGGACACAAAGTCGGTTGAAGCGGTTGGGGCATCTGCCTCTGGATATAAATGAGTATCCTTTATCTGTGTTGCCAATTCACTCCCAATATGACGTGTCCCCCACAGACTCAATATGTGGTACATACTGTAGTGACCTTCCTAAATTCACGTCTAACACATCGCCTTAACTTCATGACTTGATATGATGGCCGACTGGTCATTAGTATTATACTGTTTCCTTGTTGACACCATAACTACTGTTATTACGTTACACTCGTTCTCAAGTGCTCAACATGTATGATCTACATGGAATGTTGGTGCGTACCCTGCACCCTGTGTTCACCTTATGTGCAAATTATTAGTCAAATTACTAGTCAAACCTCTGACAGGTACCATTTTGCTATCTGTAAATCACATGGAACCTAAGCAATGTTAGGAGACCAGATGCATGGTCCCGTTACTCGTTATTCATTGTCTAAAGACGATTGTCTACTATCAGTTGATATTACTCTCAGATGTTCAAAGTTGATATAGTTCCCAACATTTGATATGATGCATATGTTGCCATGGAGATGGCATCGCTGTTGTTTTTCCTAGTTGCCATGCCCTACATCTACGCTTGGGGAGGGGTGGGAGGGTTGAGGCTGAGGGAGGGTGTGGGCGGGGGGGTGGGGAAAGGGGTGGGGTAAGGGTTTGTCCTTTTTCTTGTTTCTGGTTTTTGCTATTGTCTTTGCTATTACTTTTACTTATGCTTTTAGTTACACCTGTGTATCTGAATCGTCCAGATGCTGCATATCATTACCAAAATCCACACATTACCAAAACTTTTGTGTTATAACCAATTGCTCTGCAGTCAATACTGTCCTCATGGTGGTTGCTGTCCAGTTAGGGCTGTTAGGATTGTTGCCCATCCGCTCCTAATATGTCTATACATGGGTTCCCCAGTGTTAACTACGCCTTTGTACAGACGTATGGCCTCCTTCCTGACCACGGATCTTTTTCTGTACTCACATGACGTCCTCCACAATTGATACACCCATGGGGGTAACGAAGGTAGGCAACCTGAAAATCCTCTTCCTTAATGTGAAAGGCCTTAATCAGCCTGTCAAGCGTCAGAAAATCCTAGATTACTTGCTTAGGCAGAAGGGTGATATTGTCCTGTTGCAGGAGTACAAATTAGAAGCCAAACAATTCCACACGCTTGGGAACAAATTCTATACGGAGGTTGTGGGGTCGGAAGCAATTGCGAAAAAGAAGGGTGTGGTGACCTTGATTGCCAGGAAATCCAATGTAGACTTAATCTCCTCAGTGTCTGACTCTAAGGGAAGGTGGATCACAGCCAAATTACTTAAAGATGACACCGAATTTTACGTTACAAACGTTTATGCCCCAAACACATGCGACCTGACATTCTGGTCAGATCTTACGAAGCAGCTCGACACTATCCCTGACACGGCCGTCCACATCCTAGCAGGAGACTTTAACTTGCCATCTGACCCCACCCTTGACAGGGACTCCAGGTGCACCTACCGCAGTAATAAGGCACATAAAGCTTTCACTACGTTCTGTAGCAGGTTTCAACTGATAGACTCCTGGCGATTGCAAAATCCGGATGGGAGAGAGTATACATTTTACTCGCCCCCGCACGACTCGTTCTCCCGAATTGATTATTTGTTTATTACAAAGAACGCCATCGCTAGAATTGAGGAAACAACTATCGAACCAAGGGTTATTTCAGACTACTCTTGCATATCACTCACCGTCTCCAATATAAAACCAACACTCCGCCAATCGTTATGGCGCCTCAACGAGGAAATCCTCAAAAAGGAGCAATACAGGAACACTATTAAAGCTGCTATAAAAGACTATCTGGAAGATAATAAGAGGGGCGATACCACTGACTTGACGCGCTGGGAGGCACTGGAAAGCACTGTAAGGGGGGTTATCATTAAACTTGAATCTGCCATAAACAAGAATTATAACGTGGCCTTAGAGACACTAGAAGAAGACATTTCTGCCCTGAAGCTAGATACTTGAAAGACAGGAAAGGGGAGACACTGAATAAACTAACTAATAAAAAGTATGAATACAATAAAATATTAAGCGAAAGAGCAGGGGTGTGGCTAAATAGGAAGAAGCGATTTAAAATTTGTGACTCAAATAAGGCAGGGAAAAGCTTAGCAGCCTACCTTAAATTCAAGATTCAGAAAAATACGATCAGTTCTATCTCAGATCAATCCGGAGTGGCCTTGTCCGATCCTCTCAAAATTGCGGAAATATTCAAGGAGTTCTATGAACATTTATATGCCAAAAATGCTAATGTGAAAGAAGACAAGATTAAAGACTATTTAGAAAGCTGCGCTCTACCGTCTCTTCCTCCTGAGGACCAAGAAGGCCTCAACAGCCCTACTTCGCAAACCGAGGTTGAGGAAGCTATAAAGTCTCTTAAATGCGGGAAGGCCCCTGGACCTGATGGGTTCACCGCTAGATTTTACAAATGCTTCTCCTCCACACTATCTTCCCCACTTCTCCACCTCTTCCGTGAAATTAATGAGACAGGTGAGGTAAAAGGTACATTGGCGGAGGCTATCATAGCAGTTCTACCCAAAGAGGGGAAGGATCCAAAGCTCCCCAAAAACTACAGGCCTATCTCACTTATCAACTTGGATTGTAAGCTTTTAGCTTTGATACTAGCCAACCGCCTCCAGAAGGTTTTACCGAAATTGATACACCCCTCTCAAGCCGGCTTCCTGAAGTAAAGGCTATCCAGCGACAACACCAGAACCTTAGCCCATGTCCTTGAGAAAGCAAGACTTCTCACCACTCCCACTGCGGCAATCACACTCGATGCCGAAAAAGCATTCGACAAAGTAGATTGGACATACTTAGAGGCTGTTTTACATAAGTTCTAACTAGGGCCGTCATTCACAAAATTGGTTATGTCCCTGTACTCCTGTCCCTCAGCCAGGGTTAGAGCGGGAGGGTTGTTCTCCTCATCATTTACACTACAACAGGGAACCAGGCAAGGGTGCCCCCTCTCCCCTTCATTATTCCTTTTGGCCATAGAGTCATTTCTGTACCACATTCGCCATAATAAAGACATTCCCGGAATTCCATTTAAAGACTGTACGATAAAACTTACAGCATACGCAGACGATGTACTAGTCGTATCAGAAAAAGCCGGGGAGGCGATACCAGCTCTTATGTCCACCATTGAGGAGTTCTCTGAAGTATCGGGATACAAATTAAATAAGGACAAAACGGAGGTTAAATCACTGAATAACCAAGGAAATAAGGAAATCTTGGGGGACTCTGGTTTAACCTGGCAGCCGGGCTGCTTCAAATATCTGTGGCTAGACTTCGATAAAGATCTTATTGCTACCCTACGAGTTAACGAGGACCAGCTCTTAAAGAAAATGTCAAAACTGCTTGACGGTTGGTCTCCTAAGTTTTTGTCGCGGTGGGGGAGGGCTGAGACCCTAACAATGATGGTGACCCCGCTGGTAAACTACCTAGCGAGTATGCTTCCAATGACTTTCTCGGAAGACTTTTTACACAAGGTGGATAATCTCTATGGTACATTCTTGTGGCAAGGGAAGAAGCCCAGGTTATCAATGAAGAAGCTACAACTAGCTAAAGACAAAGGCGACCTGGGTCTTCCCAACTTTAGGAATTAGCAAACTGCGTTCCTGTGTAAACAAGGTGCACACTGGCTGATTGAAGATCCAATGTATGTCCCGCTATAGTTAGATATAGAGAAATCCCTCGTTGGCAACGTTCCCCTCGCTGCGCTACTCACCATGAACTTGACACATCTCCCTCACTCAAAATACATCTTATTGAAAACGAGACGTGCCCTTTTACGGCTGGACCAAGCTCACACGATTGGCCTCAAGGTAAAAAACACCACCTCAGTGGCCCTATGGCATAATCCCGCCCTTAGACTTAATGGGGAACCCCTCAACTGGGAACATTGGTCTGCAAAGGGTATTAATATGGTGAGTGACTTCTATAATGGACACTACCCGTTACCTTACTCCTCGATCCAAGCAACACACAGTCTTACACCAATGGACTTCTATGATTTCCTCAAATTAAAGACACTCCTGTCCACACGCTCTCTCAAACCCTCAGAATCATGGCTTAGGCCACAACTAGCACATATTAGAGCGGCAGGTCACTTTGTGTCAAAGGTTTACAAACTTCTCCTCCCTTTACCGGGGAAAACCCAAAAACGTAATGAGTCTCGGTGGGAGGTGGAGCCCAACACAACGGGGATTACTTTCGACTGGGACAAAATCCACACTACAGCCCTTATAAACAAAGTCTCCCCAATATTGTCACAAACCAAATACATGCTCCTTAACAGGGCATATTGGACACCGCACAGGCTATTTAAACTCCAGCTAAAAGACAACCCCAATTGTTGGAACTGTAATTTGGATGTAGGAGATCTAGCACCCATGCTTTTTTATTGCTCTTCGCTAGGAAACTATTGGGAGAAAATATTTGATTGTGTAGAACATATCCTTAAGATTAAACCTCCAAGAGAATTTGTTTATATTTTTTTGGGTGCTCTGGATCCAAACGTGACCAATGACAATGACCGTCAATTGCTAGACTTGCTACTCACCCTGGCATGTAAGGTAATATTATGTAAGTGGAAGAACGCCTCCGAAGTATCCTTTAAGATGTGGCAAGAATGGGTATCTTGCATCAGCGGAGCAGATAATCATGCTTTACATTCCTCCCCTTGGCGTGCTTCCAATAAGAAGCTTTGGAAATCCCTTGATGCCTCCTCCTTTTCATTTGACCCTCCGTAAGGTCATCCTTGGTAATTGGCCCACTGATAATGGAAACACACATACCTGCCAGTGTATACGCTATATGGCAATGCCCACGGCTACTGGTACTTGTTCGAGCCACTGACTATTGGCCTTTTTGTGTGGAGTATAATCCTGGCCTAGGAAGATCTCGCTATATGCATGCCACTCCTTTCCAATGTAACATTAAGGTATGCCCGTCATATTTGGTATATGATATGAACAATTTTTGTATTCTGCATTTTGTATTCTGCATTCTGTATATGTACTTTACATTT
This sequence comes from Lissotriton helveticus, assembly GCF_964261635.1. Lineage (NCBI taxonomy): Eukaryota > Metazoa > Chordata > Amphibia > Caudata > Salamandridae > Lissotriton > Lissotriton helveticus. The sequence goes on along the minus strand of NC_136059.1, from coordinate 955,016,795 downwards.
TGTATTCTGCATTTTTCTTATATTTTACTTATTTTGTATCATGTTCATGGCTGTGCTTCTTCTATGATTTGATGTATGTACTCATCCCTGTGATTCCTTGCTCTTTCCATTGCCATTTTTCTGACTTCAATTTCAGTCAATGCATTTCTTATCTTCTGTATTCTCAGTATTCCTTATTGATTATTTTCTTTTTGTTTTTCTATTAAAAACGGTTTGAAATCAAAAAAGGAATGAGGGGATTTCTTGCTTAAATACAGCATCTCAAAGAGCATAAGCTCGAAAGCACCACTAACTCGGTATTAATGATCTAATTGATAGACCTGCCTCTACTAGCACCGGAAAATGATCTGGTAACGTTCATGGAAGATGTTCTGCTTCACAGATCCATCCTAACATAAATGTCAGGCACAACCAAAAATCAATATGTGAGAATGAGTGATAAACTGCCAAAAAGTGTATAAATGCATCCACCTTCATATGAATAATACCCTAGCCATGTACCAGTCCGAGCTCAGTAATACAAAATCTTAGTGACTGTAGGGACATGGGATGGTCAGTAGTTGGATGTGAATGTGAACTATCTTTTGCAGGGCTTAACGCCAAATTGAAATCTCCCCTGCAAATGTTGGCTTGCGCCTCTAGGCATTATACATGTATTTTAAATTTCATATACTGTGATAGGAATGTCTGTGCTTGGGCAATACATATTAGTCAGTGTGACTGGGTTGCCATTAGTTGCCCCTGTAATATAATATATTACCCATTTGGGTCTGTTACAGTATGACTCATTCAGAAAATGACTGAATGTCTTATAATGACAACTCCATGGGAATATGTACTGTGTGAGACAGCTGTTGTTAACGGTCCAGCTGGAGGCAAATGTGGGCAACCCTTCAGGTGGACGGTGCATCTTTGCAGCATAGCAATATGGGGGAAATAGCGTTTACATCGCATGCAATACATTGCATGCCATTACAATGCGGTTGTTATACGATTGCATTGTTACATCGCTACCATTACATCGCAAGTCATTACAATGGCTTGCTTTAGGGGGAAGAAGGTGTCGGATTTACAAACCAACACCTTCCCTGCTGTTGCACAAACTGGAGTAGGAATAGTGAGTTATACTATTCCTAAGTCCAGCGCGTCCCCTACAGCAAGTCGTGCGATGTAAGGTTCGCGATGTAACAACGCAGTCGCTGTAACAACCGCGTTGTAATGGCATGCGATGTATAGCATGCGTAGTAAAGAGATATATTGCAATATGGTGTCTATCTAAAAAGGCCAATGCTTTCCTTGTTTCTGTGGGGAGATCAATCCTCTCACTTTCCATGTAAGAACTGTATAGTTGAGGCAGTACTATCTGTCATCTTGTCCACTAAAGTACATCTCCTTTATCCCAACCCTCAACATTGCATAGATTTTAATGTTGTTATTTGTAATTGAAAACAGTTTTATGATCACGGGCAACAACAAATTCCAGTATCCCCACCCGCACTGGCTCCATTCCCAGTGCATCCTCACATCTCAACACACAACCAACAAATGGAACAGTTCCTAAATTTATATTTATGGTATAAGCCATGTGGCGGTAGACTCCTCTTCGGGGAGCATTTTAACATTTATTTTTATGGTTATATACCTGGTTGGCCATGTACTAGTTTCCCTACCAGGGAGTGATCCTTGCCCCTCGCATATCCTATCAACTGTGTTTCATTGATCGGGGCACTGAGTCTGTACTCAACAATATCTTTCACCTAATAGTATATCTATTTAACAAGGTGACCCTTGCCCATGCTTTTGTATTTTACTAGCTAGCTAGTGGTTTAGCATCTTCAGTCTTTGGAACAAAAGAAAAAGTAAGCATTGTCACTTAGTGGCCTGAGTGCGCCGGGAGACATCTCTGTGTCCAGCATATCTGTTTTCCATGCCACAGTCATGGCAGGTTTTTTCACAATGTGTCTCTTGAAGAATTTTCCAGTATCTTCTGGTGTGGTGAATATGTGTTTCTTATCTTTCCATCTCACTCTCATCTTCAAGAGGTATATCATGGAGTACTTCACTTCATGACTTAACAGTTTCTCTTTAATGTTCACAGCTTGCGTAAATTCTGGATAGAAGTATAGTGTATTCCCCTGATACTGAATCCCGCCTTTTACTCTAGCCAATCTTAAGATGGCATTGACCTCCCTAAAATTGATGACCGGGAAAGAGGAGCCCCCTGTGGAGGTATGGGGACCAGAGATCTATGGGGTATATTTCAAGAAACAGTTTTTCCATGTAGATTTTCATGTTAATAATATTAAAAGTGTCTAGGAGGCCGTAACTCTAAAATTGCACCTATGGGGTCTGGCTTCCAAATCCTCATTCTTGTTTTGAAAAAAATTATGTTTTATTCCCATTAGAACACTGGGAAAAACATAATTTTTTCCAAAACAAGAATGAGGATTAAGTCAGACCTCATAGGTGCAATTTTAGAGTTACGGGCCTCCTAGAAAAATTTGCTATTATTAATATGAAAATCTACATGGATTTTGCAATAATGAAAGGCTGTTACATCAATGGGAGAGAGAATCTCCTATTGATGTAACAGCCTTTCATTATTACCATTTAAATGCTATTTAGCCCCATCCAGGTGGGAGGTTTGTCTGTCTAATCTACTTTGCAATTGGTCTAAGGGGAGGTAAGATTATCCAGTTTGCCATATATTGCCTCAGACTGCATGTCAATTCGAGCGGCATGGTCTTCACATCTGCTCCATCCTACCTAGCAGTCTCAGTGAAGGGTAGGAGGTCTGCTGCATCTATTTCTCTAGTATTTTTGATCATCAGTAGGTTGTTCGGGCTTAAATGCTATTTTGCCTTGCTGGGCCTCTCTCCCTTATTGACCATTGTAGGCACATTTACTCAAGGCCTTTAGCACATGGTTTCAGGGACTCCCTCCCCTCACGCAACAGCTTAGCAAAAGGCGACTTGGGCATAGCAGTTTTATTACAGCAACTCTCCTCAAAGTGTCAATGTGCCATCAGATATATTCAGCAAAGCCATCAAGGCTGTGATTGTTACCTATGCATTCCAGATAGCAGCAATGTAGTCCTTAGCAAAGGTTTAATCAGACATGAGTGAAGTTGGTGGGGGGCCTCAAGTCAGCCATGGATGAAACTTCCTATTTGGGATTCTGATGGGGCTTATAATAGTTTAAAGGAACCCTTGTCTTTCCCGTAACTCTCATAGAAGCACCTCTCTGTTGAACAGGTGCGGGCTCGTGCACGGGCGCACCCTCTGGAGTATCTGGATTCCCTGTTGCCGAATGTTAGTCCTTACCTCATATCTGGTGTATAAGAACCTCAAGGCTAGACTGCACTCCCTCACTGGCACCAAGGTTGATCACATCAGCATCGTGTGGTTCAGGGGCACCACAGGCAAGGCTGGGTGATTCAGCATTCCAGGTGAATGACCAGCCCTAGGCTTGCCAACAGCCCCTATGGCTGCCGGGCTTCAAGGGCTGCACAAACCATATGGGCACTTCATAGTGCTCGAGTCAAGAGTGTCCAGTCAGGGCATCATCACCAGCACTCCCTAGTCTCAGGGGCATCTTACTAGCATTCTGGACCCCTGGGCCATCCTTTGATCCCTCCAAATAAGCAGGTCAGGTTAGCGGGATCTGAACTCCGGAATTATGCAGGCATCTTAAATCGTCTCCAAGCTCCACCCCAATGTCTTTCTTAAAAGAAACAGCCTCTTACTCAAACAATTATGTGAGGGTTCCACTAGGCAACACTTTATTTTGAGATGGGAACAAAAATGAGCAGACCATAAAAGTTGCAAAATGTTCAACTAAAAGATACACATCAGTCTAATATTTTATGGCTTTACCTAATGTCAACATTAAAATGACTAACTAAATGGCTAAATAAAAGAAAATTACTAAAAAAAAATAATAATAATTGAAATGCCTAATTAAATTAGATAAAAAGAATGACTACATTAAAACAGGAATAAGTGCACAGATTTCACTTACTGGTTTTTCTTGTGTCCTGTATTCATGTCTTGGTGAAGAATCTCTATAAAAATGTATTAATCTCAATATGTTTCGGAGCTAATACTTAGATCTGTGTATGAGTGCAAGATCACAATGCCAAATTTCAGCTCGGTCATGATGGTCAAAAGAATGAGTATCAATTCAGATTGGGTAATATTTGCATGCACAGATGCTCTATCAGTGCGGTCAAAGACGTAGTATAAAAAACAATCATTGCTATAATGCTTGTAAATGTGTAACATTTCTGTTTTCTGCTGGTATTCTTTTGCTGAGGACATATGACAAAATGCATCCAATCCCAGTAATACCATGCCCTGATTGGTGTTTGGACAAAATATCGATTTTTTATCGTGATACTAGAATATCATCGCAAGAATATACTGATGCAGGAAATATCATCAACAGTAATACAGCAGATAAGTTCTTCTTTAGGTATGTTTTTAATATCATTGTTAAATATATTATAGTAAAAATATTGTTGTTAGTAATATCATTTTTATTGATATTTTTGTTTGTTTAATGTACTTGAATGTAAAATATTTTTGTTTTTAAATAAGTTATTTCAATTTTGAAAGCATTTAACATGAATACATTCTTTAAGGTACTTGTTCTTGTACTTTTCTTGTAGCTGGATGTTGGGTTTATAAGGCAAAAGAGTGAATTTTTAAATGTAAAATTATATTTTAAGATATCATTTTACATTTTTATCTCTTAATTACTACTGAATTAATTTTAAAAAACGTCAAATGTTTATGCATTCTTTATCATTTAAAACTATATACATATATCTATTAAAAAATTTAGGAAATTAATTGAAGAATTAGTTTTGATTATTAATTTCTTTGGTTTTAATATAGATCTATATTTTTATTACTTGTTAGTTTATACATTTCTATTTAAAATGTATGTTATAGGCACATTTTATTTTAGTTATTACAGTTAAATTAAATATATGTAATGTGATTTTTTAAAAATAAATTATAATTATTTTGGGCCATATTATCAAGAACGGCAATAACATTATCGCCGCTTACCTGCCGCTAAAGCGGTGATAAGGGGCTTGATAATATGCCCTAGAGAATTCCAATAGGAGCCCAGGTTCTGGTGTGAAGGACCACAAACCTGGGCTTCTATTGGAATTTAAGCCCCTTATTGCCGCTTTAGTGGCAATTTCCTGCCGCTAAAGCGGCAATAATGTTGTCGCCATTCTTGATAATATGGACCCCTGTTTTTAAAATGCTGGAAAAACAGTAAAAAAAATGATTTTAATTTTGTTTTAAAATATTTCGATTTTTTAGTTTTAGATGTTCTAATTGGAATTAAAAAAATATTTGTGATTGAGCTTTAGTATTTTAAATATATTTTATTTTATACATTATAATTTAGATTGAGTTGGTTATGGGTTTACATATCTCATAATGATTTCATAGTGGGATGTACTAGTCATTTTTATTTTTGGGTGTTGGAAAATTAGATGCAACCCTGGGCAGTGAACTCTGCTCTGCTTGCGGATTTTGTAGAGTTTTCTGCACTCTGCGGAGCTTGTAAAGTTCCCCAAAAAGTTTTTTCCCTCGCTTGTGCTCGTCAACGCCAAGTGCGCCAGTGAGGAAAATACACCTCCCAGCGAGATCTTCCTCGCCACACACATCAATGTCTAGTTGGTGAGCGAGGAAAATCAACCTCCTGGTGAGATTTCTCAATGCGGTTAGTCGCGTATGCTCACGACCGCTCCCGATGAGAAACCTTCCGTTCACATTGAGAAAGCTGCCACTCAGGTACAAAATCTACCCGAGCAGCAGAAAGAAAGCACTGCCTTCTTGCACTGCGCATTGTGCCGTTTGATATGATTTTCCAGCGTGGGTCAATCATCCAGTGCTGAAAATCACTGCTACCAGCATGAACCTAACACACTCCATCGCTTGCAGAACTCCATGTAGTGCAGCGGAGTTTTTTTCTCACTTCATGGAATTCCGCATAGCAGAACTCCGTGAACTCTGCACAGGCTTAATTAGATGTGAAACACACTTAATTGCCTAGAGGTCTAAAGTATTACTTGGTGCCCAACGGCATCCTTCGCTACTCACCGGTATCTAAACAAGCCTGAGTGGAGCTCTCATGTGGGCAACTCAAATAGGGAAACGGAGTCCCATCACTCACCAAAGGTGACATGCTTCATCATCTGGGCTCTCCTCCCAGCTGTAACCCCTAGTACAGCCGAGGGCTACAACCCTCTCACTGTGAGGGAGGAGCATAGGGATGTTTTTAAGGATCTCCTAGTATGTACTAAAATCCAGAAGGTGATGAGCTGTGATGTATTACTCAGTGATGGTCGCAGTGCAAAAAAGTGAAAAGTGTTGATTTAAAACTGCCTACTAAGAGGAAAATCTTTTTATTATATATCCCTTAGCGTCAGGGTTAAAAACAGTGCAAAGGCAGTTTCAGAAAACATAAACTGCAACTGTCTGGTTTATAGGGTCGGTCTACATGTCTCAGCTATTTCTGACCTAAAGAGTGCCTAGCCTTCCTCAGGACCTAGAAAGTACGTGCTCCTGCATTATGTGTGTAATAACAAAAATATAGTACAAACGTGAATGTAAATGAAAAAAGGGAAAGATACAACTTATCGCACCACTCGTTTCATTTGAAGGTATGTGATTTAACCTGTATGAAAAAACACAAACAACGTGTTAAGATACTGGTATAGTAGTGTAAAAAGTAACTGGGAGCTGTAATAAATACTCAATATCCCCTTTGCAATTAATGTGTAACATCTTGTAAAAAGTTTGTAACTTACCCGTAGTGTGCGGGTAAAAAAACCTCACCTCACCTGGCCACTGCTCAGGATGTGAGGCACCGCTTTAGAAGAAATAACACAAAAAGCAGACATAAAGATATAGAAGTCTGGTTGTGACTTCCAAGAGTTTTTGACAAAATCGATCTGTACATATAAACGCGGTAGTAAATGTATAGAAAATGTTATCACAAAGTTTAGCCCAAAAGCACAGCATATAAGCAACGGTCAAACCTACAGGCGACCAGAAACCAAAAATAATGCTGATGTTAAAGTGCTTAATGCAGTACTATTATAAAAAGACTTCTTGAGGTTACTTACCGAGATTGAGTTCAATAGCGATACTGACTTTGTTTAATTTGACGTTGAGTCATCGTATACTTGCATACCGCAAGACAAAACTCTTGACGTCATCAGATTGCTGTTAGATAAACGAGACGGGAATTCCATCACACCTGTTCATTTCATTATGGAGTGTGCTAGACTTGCAATGAAAGAAAACCTTTACAAATTTGAACACACAATCTACCTCCAAACATCTGGTACATCAATGGGTAGTGTCTTTGCTCCGAGTCTGAGCAATCTCTCTGTTCATGTTTTGAACAAGATCACGTACTGACCACCATTAATCCTTACCATGGTTTGTTATCTGGAAAAGGTACATCAACGACGTTCTTGTGATATGGAGAGGTGAAGTTTAAACCATTCTGGAATTTCAGACTTGGCTGAATTCCAGCAACTCTTTTCTCTGATTCACAGTTGAATTCAGTAAGAATAGTTTTCCATTTCTATATTTGTGGATCTTTCCCACGGATACTGATTTACAAAGCGAACTATATAGGAAACCTATGGCATGGAACTCTTTACTGCTCTATAACAGTAATTATTTGAAATCACTTTGTGATAACCTGCCATATGGTAAATTTCTTCGAATCAGACGCAACTGTTGCACTCCAAACAAATTCACTGAACACGTGGGATTACTTTCCCAACAACTTATGGAACTGAGGCATCTAACAGACTTGTACGCCAGTCATTGAAGCGTGCTGACAATAACAATCGAGAGGCACTACTAGAAATACGAGAACCCAAGCCCTACACATCCAGACTTACATGTGTGAGTACTTTTCACAGAATTTCTAACAAGATTCAGCAAACTATATGTAAACATTGGCGTATCCTGAACATTGATCATGCGAACTTTCCCCCTCCTCAGTTCACTTTCAAGAGGAGTTCCAACTTGAGGGATACTCTGGTGCATACTCGACCCATAAAACCTGCATCCAATCGGTCCACACAGGTAACCCTTTGGAACTTGCCGCCAGCACAAGGGCATTTCCCAAGTGTGACCTGCTTGGCCTGTCCCTAAACAAGACATTCTACAACAATTGATATCGGGACAACAAGACCATGGTCCCAAATGCCATACTAACTGTAACAGTGACAATCTGGTTTATTCAATCACATGTCTGTGTCAATTACAGTATGTGGGGATAATCTCACGTACGGTCAAACTCCGCATCTCAGAACATAAGAGCACAATTAGATGCTGTAAGCGGGCTATGAAGCTTACCAACCACTTTCTAGCCTTTAAACATACAGCAGATGAACTACGCTGGACTGTGCTTGAGAAGCCTAAGATTCCTGCGCATATAACAGATATATCCAAATTCCTTTTTATGAAGGAACAACGTTGGGTATATTTATTTATTTATTTAAGAAGTTTTCTATAGCGCTGTCAGGACCCAAAGGTATCAGAGCGCTTTACATTGGGAGCATAGCATATAGTCAACAGAAACATGATATATGAGCGATATAACAATCAGCGAGTTATAGAGTATAGAACGGCATAATTGTAATGTAGAGCTTCTTTGGTTTCATATTCTATGGGGTCGGATAGCTCCAGGGCTTTAAGTGGGATGAAAAAACTGGGGGTTCTCTCAAAGGGGTGGGCCAGTGTAATTAGGGGCGTGGCTTTAAAACACATATGCAAAAAATCTGTGCTTAGCATAGTGTGCCGTCCGACTTGTATTTTGCTGTATCTGTCATTGCATCCAGATATATGATACAACAAGTAACATCATACCTACAACAACTCAGGACTATTGGCTTTGTCAATGGTTGTTAGTTGCATAAGATAAATAACCTGCAACTATAACTTGTATATAATATTGAAAAAGCTTCCCATTAAATCCCTGGTGACACTACGACAATGTTGCTGCTCCTGAGTTTTAGAAAGAGAAGGGAAATCCAGAAGAAAATAACTCTTAAAGGATTTACCTTCCCCTACAACACTCACCTGGCATGACGTCATGCTGTAACTTCTCCACTACTGAGAAGTGAGCAGTGCGGCCAGTGCATATCCATGTGGCTGCTGTCTCGAAATGGGTTTCTATCGGGCTGTTTTGCGCCCTAGCACTTTTTTCCGGACTGCAGCGACAGCAAACTGCTGTCACTGCAGTCCGGGAAAAAAACGCACCGCCTGTGTCAGGGCTCAAAACAGAGCCCGAGAGAGACCCGTTTTGAGGCCCCCTGAAAAAAACTGCCGGTGCTCAGACCCCTTCAAACCCGGCCCACTTAAAGCCCTGGATAGCTCTGTGGTTACTGTCTGTCCCGTGTTATCCACAACCAAGGGAACGATTGAGGAACAAGGATTTGAGTTGATTTTTTAATTCCACAAAGGAAGGTAAGGTTCTGATGTGCGGGGAATGGAATTCTACATTTTGAGGGCGTTTCCAGTGAAAGAACAGTCCGCTGTTCTTTGCCTTCTAGTTTTAGGTGGGATGAGTAGGAGGGAGTTAGAGCTTCTCAGATTCTTGGATTGGCCTGCTTTTTTGAGTTTTTTGGCCAGGTATTCAGGTTTGCCTGTATGGAGGGCTTTGTGGGTTAGTCAGGCCATTCTGAAGTTACTTCGCATTTCTACTGGAAGCCATTTGAGTTCAGGGGAGATGTGCTCAGATTTTTTGATGCCGGTGATCATTCTGTTGATGCAATACTAACTCAGCATATAGATATGTGATGTTTGACAGTCACGTACATGTACACGTGTGTTGTCTTCCAATACATACTTTCTCCATAAAGTGCTGGTGCGATTGCCTCCAACTGGCCTTAGCGCTGTATATGTGGTCACAATAGACCTATTAATGCTGCACATTACAGGATTAGTATCGCGTTCGGAGCATTATTATCTGATGGAGCATGAGCAGTTACAGTTCACCAACAGTCGACATGTAATTATGTACTATATACTTCACGAGCATGAGAGTTTCTCTTTTTAATAGCAAGATTACACGCAGATGTTTGCGGGTGCCCTGTTGTTTACTATCTGCAGTGCGTGCCCTGTATTGTCCTAATACTGTACTAGTATGGGCTTAGAGTCTTTTTATACACACTCTAGAGTCAGGATCACAAAGAGACACATACCAGCCGTGATTCCATAACTGGTGCGTCCTTTGAACTACGATTCCTATGAGCAATTGGTAATTTGATGGTTTCATTGACCTCGCGTATTTGGAACTACAGTACCCATAAGCAAAGGGTACTTCAGTAGTATTGTTCAACTGACGCTTTTTGCATCTATATCTACAAGATCTATAAAAGATACCATCACTGGCACAGAGGAGTTGTAACTGTGTAAGTAACATCCTTAAGACTTTATAGTTATAGACCCATGCCTGCCGCGAACCTTGATTCCGGGCTTTCTTCGGAACTACGTTTCACATCAACATTGGTGATTTCGGTAGTTCCACTGAACGCAATGCTTTTCTGAATTGGCACTTATAATGTTGTCAGCATCGTAATTCTGCAAGTTAGTCTCTTGTAATAGTTCTGCATAGACGATTAACACTACATTTATAATTTGCACTATTGCCATAGCGCATGATTTTTATGCAGCACAGTAGCATCGAGAACTACATTTCCCAGCATTTAGAAGTGTTGCGGTCATGTCACTAGTACACGCCTTAATCTCGCTGGTGAGATCCATTATCCAATCAACAGGCATACAAATAGGACTTCCTTCTGATTCGGTTTTACCTCCGTCCATGGCTCAGTGAAGCCCGAGGTACCGACGGATAGGTAAGTCGCCTGCATTGCCTGCTTTTGCCACTTCATATTCACTTCCTGGCTTGGGCTCATTGTACTGTGAGTTAGCTCTTTAACACTCTTATTTCACATAAGCCTCACCTGGCCGGTTGTGTTCTATCTTTGACTTAGTGAGTGTTCACTTTATAATACAACTTTAAGCACTTTAACATCATAAATATTTTTGGTTTCTGGTCGCCTGTAGTTGCTTATATGCTTTGCTTTTGGGCTAAACTTTGTTATAAGAGTTTCTATACATTTACCACCGCGTTTATATGAACAGATCAATTTGTCAAAAACTCTTGGAAGTCACAACCAGACTTCTATATCTTTATAAGTCTGGTTTTTGTGTTATTTCCTTAGAGCGGTGCCTCACGTCCTGAGCAAAGGCCAGGTGAGGTGAGGTTTTATACCCGCACACTACTGGTAAGTTACAACATTTTTACAAGATGTTACACAATAATTGTGATGGGGAGATTGAGTATTTATTACTAGCACCCAGTTACTTTTTACACTACTATACCAGTATCTTAACACGTTTGTGTTTTTTCATACAGGTTAAATCACATACCTTGAAATGAAACGAGTGGTGCGATAAGTTTTATCTTTCCCTTTTTTCATTTACATTCACGTTTGTACAATATTTTTGTTATACCACACATAACGCAGTAGCTTATACTTTTCAGGTCCTGAGGAAGGCTAGACACTCTTTAGGTCAGAAATAGCTGAAACATGTAGACCGACCCTCTAAACTAGACAGTTGCAGTTTATTTTTTCTAAAACTGCCTTAGCACTGTTTTTAACCCTGACACTATGGGATATATAATAAAAAGATTTTTCTCTTAGTAGCCAGTTTTAAATCCACTCGTTTTCACTTTTTCGCACTGCGCCCATCACAGTAATACATCACAGCTCATCACCTTCTGGATTTTAGTGCATCCTAGGAGATCCTTAAAAACATCCCTGCACTCCTCCCTCACAGTGAGGGGGTTGTAGCCCTCGGCTGTACAACCGGTTACTGCCGGGAGGAGATCCCAGATGATGAAGCAAGTCACCTTTGGTGAGTGATGGGACTCCGTTATCCTATTTGGATTGCCCACATGAGGGCTCCACTTAGGCGTGTTTAGATACCGGTGAGTAGCAAAGGATGCAGTTGGGCACCAAGTAATACTTTAGACCTCTAGACAATTAAGTGTGTTTCTTAGGGCCAGATGTAGGTAGGCAAATACCGGTTGGTAACGGCCGAAATTCGGTAATTTGTGCCGTTACCGACCGGTATTTGGAAAATGAGATGTAGGTGGGCATTTTAGAATCGGTATTTTAAGGAATCGGTAAATTACCGATTCCTTAAAAGACCGAATCGGTAAATTACCGATTTTGCTATGTGGGGAGCACTCAAATGAGTGCTTTTCCCCTTTTAGGATTCGTTATTTACCACCAACTACAAGTTGGTGGTAAATAATGAAAACCTTGGAAAAAGCATTTTTTATGCTTTTCCAACAGTGCCATGTTGCAGACATACATGCCCTTAGGGCATGTATGTCTGCAACATGTGCACCCATACACAGTTGAGGGGTGCAACAGGGTGTCAAAGTGACACCCTGCCACCCTTCCGGTAATTACCGAAACTTACCGATTCGGTAATTTTTTCGGTATAATTACCTACATCCCATTTGCCTGTTCTTAAATACCGAATCGGTATGATTCGGTGTTTAAGAATCGGTAATCTGGGATTACCTACATCGGGCCCATAGTCTCTTGGGAAAGTGTCTTTGTAGGTCGTTAAAAAAAATTCCTGTGGGCCCTCTTACTACCGGTTTTTGTATTCTCTTTTAATTAGATGTGACCCTTATAGTTTGCAGCACTTACTGCTAGGTGGTTTATTTTGCAGTGGGAATATAAAATCTGACCTCTTTAGGGTCCAAAAGGGTAAAACACCTTTACTCATGATTATTTACTTTGGGGCGGGAATAGTAAATCTGGCTCCTTTAGTGTTCAACACCTTCCCTCTAGATGGTTTACTTTGTAGTGGGAATAGTAAATCTAACCCTTTTAGTGTCCATCGCCTTCCCCAAGAAGGTTTTCTTTGGAGTGATAATAACAAATCTGAACCTTTAATGTCTATCACCTACACCAAGATGGCTTAATTTGGCACTGGAATAAGAAATCTGACCCTTTTGCTGTTCATCACCTTCCCCAAGATGGTTTAGTTTGGAGCAGGAATAGTATATGTGACTCCTTAAGTGTGCATTGAGTTGTTTAGGAATGATTTCTCTTGAGTGGGAACAGTAAATGTTATCCGTTTAGTGTGCATCAAGCTGTTTAAGATGATTCTCTTTTGAATGGGAATGGTGAATGTATCCCCATTCCTGTCTCACTCCTTTCTGAATTTATGTTGCAGTTGGAGTATTGTAGTATATGTATTTATTATAGTAAATATTTTAAGTAAGTACATTGCATTACGGGATTTTAAGTACATTACATTTACTTTGTGTTTTTTATTTATTTATATTTATTTTAGTAACACATCTGTTAATATTTGTTGAAAACTTTTTTAATTTGTTACATTATATATATATATTTCCTATAACATAAAAAATCACAATGTAATAACTTTTTTGTTTTGTATACACATACTTGAATTTTACACAAAATATAAATATTTGGATTGTCATTTTCATTTATAAATTTTTACGCTACATACAATTTTCTTTTATTTTTTACACTAATTACATATTTGTTTCTCCACATATATATTTTTCTGAAGTACATTGGGTGTAAATATTTTACAGCAAAATGTATATATATATCTTAATATAGATTAATTAGTGCTAATGTTTGTGTAGTACTTTTTCATATATGTTTCATTTAGATTGCCATGAGTTTCAATGTTTTTTTATTTTTGTATATAAATTACACAATTTCTATTTTTTAAAATATATAAGTACATATATATATATATATATATACATATATAAATTCAGTGAAAAAAACAAGTTTCAGGCAAGTTATAATTAGAAATTAGCATTTAAAAAACCTTAGAAATTCACTGAAAAAAACATAGGTTTCAGGGATGTTATAGTTAGTTGAACATTTCACTCATACAACACCAGTGAAATTCCCCTGTTGTAGTTAGTTCAGCTAACTATAACTCGCACCCCTGCAATGCACTGCTGATGACGTCACATATGACATCGTTCATGACATGGTCAGTGACATCACTAATGACATCACTGATGACATCATAAATGACATCACTGATGTCATCACCGATGACATCATCCAGTGAATGTGTTTTTCTCTAAAAATTAAATATGTATTATATATATACCAAGCTGTATTGAAGAATGAGTGGATGTATAAGTGTCTGGATGGAGGATTTAGTAGGTGTATGACTGACTGTTTAAGTGAGTGATTAAATGTGTCTCACTAAATACATGGGTTAGTGACTAAACTGTGTGAATATCTCTATCAGTCTGTCTGTTGTGTAAGCTGCTGCATCGGTTGGTCAGTAACTACATGAGTCTCTATATGGGTTATTGATTTGTTGCCTGAGTATTTGTATGGGAGACTGAGTCTGTGTGTGGTTGGGTGAGGAGGTGTGACTCTGTGCATAGATGTGTGAGTGTTTGATTGACTGGGTGTATGAGTTTAAGAGTGCATGTGGAAACAGTTGTATGGGTGGGTGAATGTGTGTATGGGTCTGTTGGTGAGTGAATGGATGTCTCAGAGGTACATGTCCAACTAAGTACATATGTAAAAGGTAGTGTGTGTAAGAGTTGGTGTATACAAATGACTATATGTGAGAGTCAGTGATTGTGAGAGTGGCTTTATGGATGAGTGTATACTTGTATCAGTGGTTGTATAATAGAGTAAGTATGTGTTAGTATATGTTTGAATAAGTGAGGTGATTTGTTTATAACTGTATAGGTCAGTAAATGGAAGTGTGAATGATTCTTTGCCCGACTGACTAGGTGTGTGATAACTGTGGATGAGTGCTGGTGTATGAGTGTCTGTGTAGGTGTAAGAGTGCTTATGATAGTGTTATATTGATGAGTGACTGCATGTATGAGTGATTGTATTGGTGAATGAATGGATGTACGTACAGACCTAAAAATCAGGGACTAAATATGTAGTAACTGGTATTGGTGTGTCTATCGTTTCGAAAATGGTATTCTGTATTTTGGAGACGAAGTATCCATTAGGATGTGAGAAGGTGCATCAGATTTCCACATGGATGATGTCATCAGTGATGTCATTTGAGATGTCATCAGTGATATCATATGTGACGTCATCAGCAGTGCATTGCGGGGGCGCGAGTTATAGTTAGCTGAACTAACTATAACGGGGGAATTTCACTGGTTTTGTATGAGTGAAATGTTCAACTAACTATAACGTCCCTGAAACCTATGTTTTTTTCAGTGAATTTCTAAGGTTTTTTAAATGCTAATTTCTAACTATGACGTGCCTGAAAACGATGTTTTTTTCAGTGAATTTCAAAGTTTGTTTAAAATGCTAATTTTTAATTACAATGTTCATTAAACTTATGTTTTTTTCTGTGTTTTTAAATTATTATCCCATTCTCAACCTGGTGAAAACTGCCAATCTCTCCAGTTTTCCATCGATAGCTTCTGCTCAAAAAATCGCCACAAATAAGAGCGACAACTAACGCTAATGATATGCAGAGTAGGCGGTTCCCATGCAAAAAAAACACAAAAACACCACTTCTCCATATTTTCAATGACCAGCCAAATCTGCGATGTGAACTAAAAACAGGCGATAAGCTGCGTTAGCAGTAAGAATTTAACATCAGCCTTTTACTGATGTAAAGCAGGACAACTACCTGCAGTATGAAATGGAGCCAAGCCCAGAGCCATATCTAAAGACCAACACGTCATAGAGCTACTGATCATGCAACTCCGACACCCAAGAAGGCCACAACACCCACCGCCACCACCCCTAGGACCTGCCCCCTGATCCCCCTACTACCACCGAGGCAGTGCAGAACAGGACAACGGACCTTCCCAAAACGGCATGGCCCCTCAGCCAAACGATAGCTGAATGCTGAGATTGTTAGAGTGCTGGTGGTTGACAGCAGAGTGAGTTCAAAAGTGCTTGTGTTTCAGCACAGTGATTAGACAAACATATGGTTCTGTCAGGATTATGATTGCAAGAGTGCATAGAGAGTAACAGTGTGTTTGGGTCACTGCAATAGTACTACCTAAGTTAATGCAGGAGTGAATCAGTAGTCTGCAGGGGATTAGGGCACCACACAGGTTGTGCACATTTGACTGTACCACTACATCTACTAAGTCCTGAGTCATTGTACAAGTGCATGGACAGTGACTGCATAATTAGAGTGCTGGTGGTTGACAGCAGAGTGAGTTTTAAAGTGCTTGTGTTTCAGCTCAGTGATTAGACAAACACATGGTTCTGTCAGGATGATTGCAAGAGTGTGCAGAGAGTGACAGTGTGATTGCTGACTTGCCTGTCTACTACCTGGTTAGAGGTCTGCATGCATAGTACACAGAATATCTAAGCTGTACAAGTTTGTACGACATTCCATAAGTACATGACTAGTAACTGGAATATTTATTTATTTATTTTAATTTTTTTAATTAAATCATCATTAATTCGTTATTTCATCGTTTCAATGATACACAGTTTAAAAAGCAAAACATCAAAATACATTCAGTTTAAAATTATCACATTGTACTAATATATATCCTTATATATTTACAGTTACTGTACAAAAAAATATATCTTCTTCTGTCCTTATGGTATACGAGACATGTCAGAATCTTAGCATTATTATACATATCCATTCTGGTTGATCTAATGTTGATGCAGCTCATAACCTTTCCCAGCTAGTTACTTTCCAATCTCTGTTACCATTCTATAACTGATGCCCAAATATGTTTCCCTTGCTGCTTTGCTTTCTGTCCTTTTTTCTCATATAGTGCCTTCTCTAGACTATATATAGCAAGGAGCCGTGATAGCCATTGTTGAAACGTTGGAGGGTTTGGGTCCTTCCATAAAGATGCTATGCAAATTCTGCTTATAGTCATTGCCAGGAATAAAAATTCTTTATCAACTAGAGGACTTCCTTCTCTTAATCCGAACACCATTAATTCACTAGTTAGACTTGTCTGGATCCCAAATGCTCTTGCCATAAACTGTTCTATTGCCTTTTTAAAGGGATCAAGGATAGTACATGAGGCAAACATATGGATCGTATTCGCTTCTGTGCTTTGGCAACGCGGGCACGTTATACCACTTGTACCCCCCAGCGAGCTATTCTTTTTGGTGTATAATATAGCTCAAAAACAGTTTTGTAATGTTGTGCCTGGAGGTTCACCACCTTTAATATTGTGCTTGATAAATTGAGTGAAGTTTCAAACTCATTACCAGCTATATCCAATGTTGTTCTCTACTTTTCAGTGGTTTTCACCAGATCATCCTCCTTATGCTGGCTCAATTCCTCATATATATGTGTATTTGAGCATCCCTCCTGTCTCTGTAGTTGCTCCATGAGTGCTTCTCTTTCAAATATCTTGTTGCCGCCTTGCTTCTTTAGCAGAGCCGACCTAATCTGCAGGTACTTAAAAAAGTCTCTTCCTCGACATTGTATAGATTTTGTGCTCTATCAAAAGTCATTATACCTGTATTATCAGTAAGATTCCTAATAGTTTTAACACCTAGCTCATCCCATCGTCTCATTACGTTGTCATGAAACACCTCCGATAATGAATGGTTCTTAAATAACGGGGTGTAGTAATTCATTCTCCCAAGTCCTAGCTTTTTACGGATTGAAGTCCAAACCGTTATCGCTGCACCAAGTGTCTTAAACTTCACTTTTTTGTGATAGCTTGCCTCACTGAACGTTAGAAGCCAGTTATTGGCCTCAGTTATTAAAAATTCATAGATATCTGGCACGCCATCACCTCCCCTCAATTTACCGGAGGTAGAGCCTCCTAGTAGCCCCCTCGTATATTGTAGAACCGACGCCCAATAATATGCCCTAAAGTCAGGTACTGCCCAACCCCCTCTATCCCTGGCAAGGGACATAAATTTAATAGCCCTTCGCATTCTATCTTGTGCCCAGATAAAGCGGTTGGCGACTCCATCAATCTCTTTAAACCAATTATTGCTAATTTTCAATGGAATGGTCCTAAGTAAATACATCAATTTTGGGAGAAATATCATTTTAATATATTACAGCAGCCTACTATCGTCAGATGCAGATTACTATCTAGATCGTTTCTAGATTTTTTGATTACAGGGGCCAGATTTTTTTCCACTAGCTTTGTTAGATCTTATGTCATTATTATTCCAAGGTAAGTAGCGGAATCTGTTACTCTTTGATCTGCCAATATGATTTTATTATTAGCCACTATTTGTGTCCTGCCTTGGTTTAATTTATACCCAGACAATGCCCCGTAAATACCTGCTTCTTGTTCTATTTCAACCAGTGCTGAGACAGGTTCTGCAGACGTGATTGCTAGGTCATCTGCATAGCCTAAGATTTTAGTTTCATGCCCGTTCAGTGTTATTGGCTGGATATTTCTATTCAGCTCTATTCTCCTGATGAAGGAGTCAATGTAAAAGGCAAAGAGGAGTGTGGAGCAGGGACACCCTTGCCGGGTTACCCGCCGAATACTGATTACATCGCTTGTCTCACCCATAGCTCGAAGTCTGATCTTGGGGTTCATATATAATGCCTGTAGAGCCCTTATACAATTTCTTCCAACATTTCCTTTTTCTAGTGCGGGCCAGAGGAAGCCCCACGAGACCCTATCAAATGCTTTCTCGGCGTCAAGCAATATGTAGGCCATAGGGTCTCGTGAGGCTTCCGTACCGTCAAATAAAACACACACTCTTCTAATGTGGTCTGCAGTGCCCCTCCCTGGGATAAACCTGTGTTGTCTGGGAGAGATTACCTTCCCTATCACTAAGCTCAAGTGGTTAGCTAGGATCTTTGAATATATTTTGGTATCACTATTCATGAGGCTAATTGGTCTATATGATCCCGGATCTGTTGGGGGTGTACCTTTTTTCAGAAACACCACCATTGTAGCTTCTTCCCAAGAATGTGGGGGTGCTTCTCCGCTCTGGATTTGGGTCATGAGTCTACAGATCTTCTTTCAAAGCTGGAAAAAGTTTCTTATAAAACTCGAGGGGGATAAGATCGGGCCCCACCGCCTTCCCAACCGGTAGATCATTGATTGCCCCCTGGATTTCCTCAAAGGAAAAACCAGCTTCCACAGCTGCGGTGTCCTCAGTAGAAAGCCTCTCGATTAATTCCGACTCAAAATAATGGTCGATTTCCTCTCTGCCTGCGTCCCCGTCTGAGTCATATTGATTTTGATAAAATTCCTGAAGCACCATACAGATCTCTTTAGGGGTGGTGGCGATTACTCCAGTGCCTGAGATCAGCTCTGATATATCCCCTCTAGTTGTAGCCTGTCGAGTTTTGACTGCTAAAATGCGCCCTACTTGCTCATTATATTCATATTGGTCCTGCTTCCAGGCCAAGAATTTTGCGGCTGCTTTTATGGCAATCAATTCCCCTGCCGTGGCTTTGGCTAGGGCCAGTTTCTGGACTATCTCTTCTATGCTATTATTAAAGCTGCTCGCTCTGACCAATTCTTCCTCCAGTGCGGCAATTAGCTTTATCTTCTTATCCATCTCTGCCTTTTCTGCCTTATTTCGTTTTATAGAGTAGCTCATGGTCTCCCCCCTGATACCGGCCTTCAAGGCATCCCAAACTATCCCAGCCTGCGCAGTCCCTCTGTTTATTTCAAGAAATTCCTTCAGCCAGCCTTCCATATGTGCGACATATTTAGTATCTTGTAATAAAGCTCGCTCAAATGATCAGCTGGTTGGCTGAATCTGACAGTTTGGGATTAAAATCTCTAATACTAGGGGATTGTGATCAGATATTATGTGTGGCAACTTGCTTATTTTGGAGATAGAGAGGAAAGCCGGAGAAACCAAAAAATAATCCAATCGTGCTAATGCCTTATGTGGTGCAGAGTAATATGTGCTGTCACCCCGCCTGTATTTTGTTGTTCCCATATATCTGCAAGCCCATTATCATTCATAATTTGGATTAAAGCCTTATGGTTTTTCCTCTTTCGTCCTACAAACTTGTCAGGGTCTTCTTTCCATAAGCCATTTAATCCGTTAATATTAAAGTCTCCGCACATTATTATTGGGAGAGGCCAGTTTGCCATCAGCGTGTTGATTTGATTAAATATTGCCGGACCGTCAATTGTTGGGGTATATATCGAGCATGAGGTAAAATTCAGTCCTGGTGTTTGACACTCGACCATAGCCCAGCAGCCGTAGGAATCCGTGAGACATTTTTTAACTATTAGAGCCTTAGCCCAAGCAAGTATCGCCACCCCCGTGTCCTAGTGCCTTGTGTGGTACATGCTAAAAGTTGAAAACCCAGCTGTTCCAGTAAGAATTTGCGTGATGCCTCAACATGCGTTTCCTGTAGGCATATGACATCAGCGCGGAGGGTTCTAAAGTATTCTTTCACACTCCTACGTTTGCCCGCGTCGTTAAGCCCACATACATTAATAGTGACTATCCGCATACCATTTTTCTAATTTCTCTTGCTATTTTCCTGTGTATCTTAATCTGATTTTCTTTGCTATATGATGGTGATGTTTCCCCCTTATCTCCCCCTCCCACCCCCAGCCTCTCTGCCATCCCCACCCTATCTCCCCTCCCCCCACCCTCCACCCAGCCAAATGAAGCAAGCAGACTTAAGGTCTCTATGATGGAGTCTGAAAGTCGACATCCCTTTGCCACTTATTTGCCTAAATCTAACCTGAGTGATGTGCTGATTACCCCTTACCCCTGCAGCCCAACCCTCTACCTTGCCCTCGTATTGTGTTCTACTTTGCCCTAGATTTCCCCCCTTTTTCCCTTTTTCCTCCCCTTCCCCCTCCTTTTTATATACATTCTCCCACATTCTTAGACTAGCGTCTGTAGGAAAGAAAGAAAGTCAAATCGTGCCAGCCAATTTTTTCGTTAGGGTGTGGATTTGGCGTTTCCTGTCTTCAGCGTGTCCACATAAGCCTTAGCTTGGATTTCAGATGAAAAAACTCTTGAATTGTTATTATAGATGATCTTCAGCCTTGCTGGATTCATTAGATAGCTTGCATGCCCATCAATCGATATGGCTCCACCAGCTCTCTCAACCGCCACCGTCTCTCAACTGTAGTGTGACAGTAATCAGGGGTGGTAAAAAATGATTGATTCTCAAAAGAGCGTTCAGCATTTGGGCGGACTTTAGAAAACACTTCTTCTCTGAGCAGGAAATTCTCAAAGTATATTAGGATCGCTCTTGGTCTTCTTGCCCCCTCCTGAGTTCTTGGTTGGATTTTCTTCAGAGATAGTGGAAAATGGTGGACTCTTTGGATTTCGGTTTCCCAATCCCATCGGTGTAGTTCTGGAAAAGCCCCCTTCATTAATTTCAGAGCATAGGTCCTGATGTCATCGCCTTCTGCCCCCTCTTCAATCCCTAGAATCCTAAGATTATTTAGTCTATGACGATTTTCAGGATCTTCTAGCTTCCATTGCACATCTGTGAATTGCTTATCATAGGCACTGAGTAGAGCTGAGTCTTTCACCTGGCAGCCTTCAAGGAGGCTTGTACGATCTTCCAATTGGGCCAGTCTTGTGTTGGTATCTGTACATATTTTAGCTACTTTCCTTACTGCTCCTTGTAAATTCTTGGTTGCCATCCTGTTCTTGTTGCCATCCATTCTTGTCTCTTCCTGAAACTGTTTAATTGACTCCACTATGGTCCGAAGAGAGGGGGAATCTTCGTCCGCCCCTGCCGCCACCCGTCATGTATGTTCTGAATACGTGCTCCTAGTAGCTGAATAATCCCATTTTAACGTTGGCTCTGAATCGTCTCTGCTA
Organism: Lissotriton helveticus; assembly: GCF_964261635.1. Classification (NCBI taxonomy): domain Eukaryota; kingdom Metazoa; phylum Chordata; class Amphibia; order Caudata; family Salamandridae; genus Lissotriton; species Lissotriton helveticus. Next base: position 954,994,939 of record NC_136059.1, on the reverse strand, counting down.
GCCCGACGGCGTTCGCTGCTAACTTTCTCTAGGGAGTGGGAATCTCTCTGTTTCCTTGCCAGTTTCTTTTTTCTTACTACTGTATCCTTCGGTGAGTTCCCCATGGCAACCTCCAAGCTGGATGGTGAACTAGAGAGCATGGCTTCGCAACTATCTTCGGTCTAAGAGGGGGTGGCCTCGGACCCATCAGTAACTGAATAAAACTTGTCCCCAAAGTCCTGAGTGTCATCGGGACCTCTGCTAGCTGCAAGCTCTTGTACTAGCGTATTCGTGGTCAGTTGATCTCCATCTTTTGGATCAGCAGGTACCTCAGTGTTTTTATTCAGCTCCTCACTTTCTCCCCTGAAAAGTTCTTGTGAGAGTCGGGGCTCCTGAACAGGCTCATGGGGCCTCATATCCGTGCTCTCACCACCTCCATCTTGGTCCAGTCTATCTTCGTTATCTTCCATATCTTCCCCCCACTGTATTCCAGGGGTGATAGCTCTCTGCGCTCCCCCACTAGGGGCTGGTTGGGCCTGTTGCACTGCCGATTGCGCTGTCTCCTGCGTAGCCCTCGGGCCATTCTTCCCTTTAGCAGGAACAGGGATGTCATTTTTAACTCGGGTCGGTGAGCCCTTTTTAGAGAGGTCGGTATGGATGCCCGGAGAAAAGTACCAGCTATGCTCTTCAGACCCCCAGCATTCATGTCCCCTGGTTTTGGCCCTCTCCCCCTTGTATTACTACGGCAGCTGCCAGACTCGGTCTTTTTTTTGTCTATCAGTGCTCTCACCTGGAGTCAGACCGGGGTCCTTTCCAGCCTCCTTCCCTGTAGGTTTTCCTGAATCCTTAGCTTGTGCGATAACGGCGCCTTTCGGGGGGGCTGCACCTTGCTCCAGCATATCTGCGGCTTTCCCCGTCCTCTGGTGGTTGTTTTAGGTGGCATACTCGAGATTCTAGCGGTTGCAGTTTCCCCGGCAGTCTCGGAGTGCTTTGCCGCCGCCGCCGTCAGAATCCGAGGACCCAACCTGCTCGCTGCGCTCTGGGCTCTGTTACCCTGGCTGCCTCTGCCGATTCCGCCAACTCTGCAGGCTGTGCAGGCTCTCCTTCTGTGTCCACGAATATACCTCCGCAGCTCCTCCAACACCGTCAATGCCGCAATCAGGATTTCTGTGAAGCGCTCCTTGACAGTCTCGAAAAGAACATCGTAGTATTGCTCTGTCATCAGAGGTAAGTTTCCAATTGATTGCGATAACGTTAAATCATATCAGCACTTCAATTCGCATAAGTTAAGTTTCTCTCTGCAAAGGGCGCGATCTTTGCTGGCGTCAGTCAGACGCCATCTTGCTTCTTGCCCAAAGTGTTGTCGTAACTGGAATATTTATAATGCTGCAAACAGAGTGCATGGTGAGTTTATAAAGGGTTAGGTATTGGTGCAGTGAAAAGATTAGTAGATAGGGCAAAATGGCTAATTGAAGAATTGCATGGCACTGAAAGACACATACCTAGTTTGCATGAGTACTAACAGGGTATTTACAAAAGTGTATCAATAGTATGTAGCTGGTTAGACATCTGCATACATAGTACACAGAACGACATATCTGTAGTAGTCTTACAGGCTAAGGCTTTCTATAAGTACACAACTAGTAACTGGAATAATTACAGTACAGCAAACACAATGCATAGACAATTTATAAGTACTTAGGTATTAGCGCACTGAATGAATAAGTGTATGGTGCTCGATGGATGATTGCAGAAGTGTCTCAGTACTAACAGAGCAATACCTGCTCTGCAATCAAACTCTTTATAGGATTAAACTACTGCATACATCTCTACTGCTACATTACCTTCCTACAACTAATTTTAATGTTACACCTAGACAAATACAAAGCAGAAACCATTCACATTTCTCTGCTATAAGTCTCACCATATCACTGAAAAACATAAATGACTGTCTCTCTACCACAACACTATCTACACCACATAAATTCACAGAACAAACTTCAAATTGAAACCAATCACCAAAAATTATGTTGCATATTTTAACTATACCTCTTTAGAGACTTATAAAAACTAGTCTCATCACTAATACCTTAACTCCACATACATTTCCAATTTGAAATCAAGACCTAAAATTATGCAATATACTACTAATGTACATATCGCACATTAAAACAATCAGTCATACTCAGCAATCTATATTCCAAAACACACATAATACTATACGAAGTGTATATTAAACAACATTTAAATACATTACAAAAAATTGCAATAAATACTTCTTCATTAGAAAATAAATGACTAACTTCAAATGTTATAAATTATATTTTATGTTTAAAAACAAAGGCACCACACAATACACCTCACAAATTGATAACTCACCTTTCAAATTAATTTATAGATTATGAAGTATCTGAATCACACACCAGATGTTCTTATGCACACAATGAATACAGTGTACTGCTCTTAGCAAAACCAAAAAATGGCAACGTTTCCCTCTCATTTTGCACACATATACATGTAAATATCAAATCCCATTGCTTCCCAGGTAATTCAAATTGTAAAACACATTTCTATTGGTTACACATATCAACCCTTGCCAATTGCCCTCTAACTGAACCAAAATTGTTTCTGGAATTTTCTGGAGTCGCGCCTGGACCATGCACCGTAAGCGATGGAACCGCGGATCCAGACTAGACTTCAAAAGTATATTACAAATAATTTTAGCATTTTGTTTTCATAACACACTACTTCTAACTAGGGGTGGGCGGAAGTCGCGTAATGGACTTTCGCGGAGAGGCACGGAACTTGAACCAATTTCCGTGCCTCTCCGCAAATTTCCGTTACGTGACATCCGCCCGCCGCCCACCCGCTGTCCGCCCACCTCCCGCCTGCATCCCGCCCGCAATATTAAAAAGATTAAAGCTGAAATAAGATTTAAAACACTTATCTTATCACGGGGACATCTCTTCCTGTCTATCGTGCCTTCTTCTTTGAAACTGTGCATGCGCAGGAGCCTGCGCATGCGCATTCTTCGCCAGGAATGCACATGCGCAGGCTCCCATGCATGCGCAGTTTAAAAAAAGAAGGCGCGATAGACAGGAAGAGATGTCCCTGCAATAAAGTGAGTGTTTTAAATCTTATTTCAGCTTAAATCTTCTTAATATTGCGGGCGGGAGGCGGGCGGGCGGAGGGCGGACATTTCCGTTCCGCCCCCGAGCGTGAGGAAATGCCCCGTTTTTCCGCCTTCTTTGCGGAAGGGACAAATTTACGTCCATTCCGTGGGCGGAACGGAAATGTCCGCCCACCCCTACTTCTAACCATACCAGTGATTTGAGAAATTTCACTGCAATAACATATTACATTAATATTTATGAGAAATACACATTTTAATGTCACACATAACTTCCAACCCTACCCCCATTCTGCTTAATGCCTGTTATCATAGTAATAGTTCATGGAACTCTCAACTGTAATCACAGGTCACAAGTTTACCACACAATGTTGCAAATTCAAACAGCAAATGTGCTTGACTTTCCAAAACTTCAGCTTTTCCTATCTAATGTACCTTTCAAACTTTTTTTAGTAACCAATAAGAAACATGCTTTTTAAACACAGAAACAGGCACCCTATTTTTCACTCTATAATGTTCTCAAACAACAAATCATTTCTGTTCTTTTTTTAAAACTGCATCTTATCCACCACATTAGACACTTCTTATTCTACCAACCGCCTACTTCACCTACAGACAACTTTTCAGTGCATCCCAACTTCCCTTCAAGATGCTTAGAGTATGGATTGTGGGACACAGCTATGCCTTCTGGTGCAAAAGGTATGCTGAAAGCAGAGGTATTGACAAAGACCTAGCTTTGCAAAATGTGGACATTAAATGGATTGGATAGAGAGGATTAAAGTGACTCCAATTGATGCCATTGGTTAAATCCTTTTTGCATCTCCAAACCCCTGACTTCATGAGTGTGCACTGTGGTGGCAATGACCTAGGCACATTGATTGGGGTAGGTCTGGAAATGCTAATGAAGGACACCTTTGCACAATTGATGTTACTTTTCCCCCAAACTGCCTTTGTCTACTCTAACGTATGCCAAAGACAGAAATGGAACTGGTCCAATCAACTTTGTCCACAGATTGAGAACGCTAGAAAAAATTTCAATAAAGCTGTTTCTGCCTATCTCAGAGATCATAATGTGGGGTCCATATACAACAAAAATCTGCGTTTTAATATGGATGGCATCTACAGGAGAGATGATGTACATTTCACAAAAGAGGGAAACAGAGTCTTTCTCAACAACTTCAGACTCTGCATCGGCACTTACATGTAGCTACCAAATTCTCCCAATAAACACAAGGGCTCTTTTTAGAGCCACCTAAGATCCAAACACACAACCTTGATTAGTAATAAAAAAAATATTACATTTTTTTGGCTGGAGTCGTGCAGCCAGCGTGACTAGGAGTCACGCACTCCTCGCGTTCACACCAGGAGGCTGGGCTGGGAGTCACGCACCCCTCGTATTCACACCAGGTGGCCACGCTAGGAGTCGCACACCCCTCACGTTCACACCAGGGGTTCACGCTGGGAGTTGTGCACCCCTCGCATTCACACCAGGGGCCACACTGAGAGCAGCGCCAGGGTAGCGACGCCAAATTTTTCAACAAAAAAAACTGCCTCCAACCAGAAACAAAAAAGTGCAGGGTTTCAACGAGGAGGTCGCTTTGTGATGATTCGACACAGGGGTCGCTATATAATATTATGATGGTGTCTACTTATGTTCCGTAAACGTGCTTGTAAATAAAAAAGATTCTGTGGTGCAATGGTTAAAAAAGTGCTTAGACTCTAAATACACGTGAATGATTCTCGGTTCGTTCTGTGTGCACTTTCCACCAAATATATTCATAGATGACATCTTTGTGTTTTGGAATGGCTCAGTCTCAGAACTAATCACTGAACTTAAGAAACTAAATTCTATAGATGATCGAATACAGTTCACCTATGAGATTCAGGAATGAACTGTTACATATTTGGATGTAAAAATAGCAAAGAGCGACAAAGGATTCGAAACCGACCTGTTCAGAAAAAGTACAGATAGAAACAACACCTTACACTATGGAAGTTTCCATCAATCTGCATTAAAACAACATCTGCCATTCACCCAATTACTAAGGGCCCGATTCACAGAACTAACTTAAGACAAAATCTTAAACTTACTACCATTTTGGTATTCAATGAAGGCATTTACTCATTTTGGTATTCACAAAAGGCACTTACTCATTTTGGTATTCACAAAAGGCACTTACTCATTGAGGTATTCACAGAAGTTAGGAGTCCTAACTTTAGGACTCCTAAATGCCTTCTGTGAATACCGAAAGTCTTCAAATTAGGATTTTTCTCAGTTTAGTAGTAGTAAAGTTAGGACTCCTACCTTTAGGACTCCTAAATGCCTTCTGTGAATACTGAAAGTCTTAAAATTAGGATTTTTCTCAGTTTAGTAGTAGTAAAGTTAGGACTCCTAACTTTAAGACTCCTAAATGCCTTTACGATCAAAACACCTCACGCTCCTCTACTTATAGAAGAGTTGTAACCCATGTTGTGAACCTTGCAGTCACAGTGTGCAAGAGGGAACACAGTGATGAAGAATGTCACCTTTGGATGAGTGAGGGTTCTCTTCTTTAAAATACACATGCCCTATCACTTCCACGCACCGACACCATAGTCAGTAATAGATGACCTCACAATACATTTTTGTGAGATTACAAAGTATATAAGCACAGCAGTAGGTCTCCCCAGCTCAGCTCAAATTATTATTCATCAGTTTCTGAAAGTGCACATTTTTCTATCAAATACCACTTCCCACTGCGGGCAAACAAACTCAATTTTCCAGAAGAAAACCCATTTTTGAAAACAAAAACTTCTGTTAAAATATCAGTTTTCAGATTTTAGGAAATGCACCATCTCAAAACATCAGCTTATCATTTTCATCAAGTACTCCCATGTACAAATGCCTCATATGGATAGACTACTTTGAATACCCAGGTAATGCAGTCTTGTGCCAGATGCTCACCTCAGCACCATGGATGCCTGTATTATGCCAATAATGCCCACCATTATACTACGGCCGCAGTGGGCCAAGGCTTGAAACCATAAGAGTCAAAGCAGAGACCATATATCGGTCGTAATCATTATTGCGCCAGGAATAGATAAATGTAGGCCAGCCATTCTCCTAGTATGTAAATGATGGCTGCCAGTATACCACAACTAGACCAAAAATATCCTGAATAGTCATGGATAACCATTATTATGCCATTGGAACTATTATGTCATGAATGGGCACAATTATGTCAGAGATTACAGCCTTATGATCGGGACTAACATAGACATTTGGTGGTCCTTGACACCAGGCATAGCTTTTTAAGAACCAATAGTGTTTTTTAGGGACGCATATACATGCTGATGAGTCTCTTCATTTTCTCTGGTCTGAATCATGCCCTGTTCTCCTCAGGTCTTGAGCTGGTTATACACCCACTGACACATTTTCACTCTGACACCTGTAGTCCCACAGTTTGGTGGGTCAGCACTTATGACTGCTCAGGCTTTATTTTTTATTTTTATTTTTTTTCAGCTTGTAGAGCGCGACAGCTACCCAGATAGGGTTTCCCGGCACTAATGGAGACTGGAGCTGCATACAGTGGGTGGTAGGTTATTGGTTAAACAACCAGGTCTTGACTGCCTTCCGGAAATGGCCATAGCAGCGTTCCGCACGAATGGCTGGAGGGAGGGAATTCCAGAGCCTAGGACCCATGGAGGCAAAGGACCTCCCTCCCATCCTAGCAAGTCTGACCTTAGGTACACAGAAGAGTTCTTGGGTAGACGACCTCAATGTGAGCGTTGGGGAGTAGGTCATTACCAGGGATTGTAAGTATCTTGGGGCCGTGCCTATTTTTATTTTGTACATATAATTTAAGGCTTTAAACTTCACACAGCTCTCTACTCGGAGCCAGTGAAGTTCCCTGAGATGTTGTGTAATAGGTTCATTCCTTTTGCAGCCGCAGAGTAGGCGCGGCGCAGCATTTTGGACCATTTGAAGGCGACGGGTAACCGCCTTAGTGACCCCCAAATAGAGTACATTGCCGCAGTCCAACCGGGAGGTCACCAAGGCGTTGATCACAGACCTCTGGGTGTCGGATGGCAACATCCACAGTATCTAATACTGTCGTACTTCTTTTATGGTCCACTGGTCACACACATGTTGTGACTGATAAAACAGGGATACAAGATGGTCAATCTCCTTGTTGCTTAGTTATATTGAGATTAAATACAGACTGTCAAGTGGCAGACCGTATAGGCCGAATCTTTGTGTGTTTGAGTGTTTAGTATGAGTTACTGCCATAGGTTTGGGTTGCTGTCACTCTTAGGATCTTGAGATCAGCAGTGCTGATTTTTTTAATAGGTACCTACTCTCTGAATTTGATACTGGGCTTGGCATCTTCTCTGGGAGCTACTTTGAAGGTACAGGTGAGCAACCAGTAGCTCCCGAGCTACTCGTTTGAGACCCCTTGTCTATTCTTTGAGCCAATGCATAATAATCGCTGTATATGTGGTATATGATTTAGATTTGACCCTTGTTAATATGTCTGCTGAGCTAGTTATAGCATTCAATGCAACTTAAGATGCACTCCAACAGTTGCAGGTGGAAATTAATTCAGTGGCTGCCATGACTATTCAGCATAGAATCACACTTGACCTCCTGACACTACAACAAGGAGGACTGTGTGTTTTACTGAATTGCTCTTACTGTTACTTTTTAAATAATAATGGAAAAATTGCAAGTGATGTGACACGAATTAAGCATATAATTCCAATATATTGTGGAGCTGAGAAAATGACAGATTCTGATGATTGGTCCTGGCTATGGTCATGGTTACCAACAGGATGGTTGAATACCTTAGTTCTAGCACTACTGGCTATCTTTATAGCCATAGTGATTCTATTGGGTTGTCTTCAGTGTTGTTGCTGCATGGGAAAGCAATTGTGTAGTAAGAGAATCCATTCAAATTCTGCAGTTAAAGTTCTACCTCCTACCGAACAGGAACTAGCCTGCAGATATTGTAGAATACAACAAGATAAAGAGGAAGCACACAAAGATATTTTTGAATTAATGGCTATAGATATGTAACCTATAAATGCATTGAGTACTAGTATATCATTTTCTCTATGTTGAATAATGAATACCTCTTAGATGTGTCTACGCGCCAATATAGGCATGATACTTAAACACTGTGTAATGGTGTAATGCCATTCGAAGATATGTACTTTATTGATACATTGCTACTTTTATGTTTCTACCATATATATATATATATATATATGTGTATACAAATTACCTACTGGCGGTCGCCAGTAGGTAGTTATAGTTAGGACCTGGTTGCCATAGGAAAATCGCAACATTCTATTCCCAATAACTTTTACACCTATTGACAAATCTACGTGAAATTTTCAAAACCCATGGGGCGCTACGGTCCGCTCCTATCTTGAAAGTTTCAGGGTGATTCAGCAAGTGGGGGCCGTGAAAAAAGGCGGGTCCCAAAACATGTTTTCTCCATGTTAATTCCCATAGGAAACTTTAGACACGGCTACAGTCCGAACTGCTGAACGGAATTACACCAGATTTAGCAAAAAGGTAGCCCTTGGTTCATAAAGCGACCTTTTTGTTAAATGGTGTAAATCCTGAGAAATTTGAAAAAGAAAAAATATCGATATCTGGGCGGAGCCTAACCACACATGCCGTCGTGAGATCTGATTGGCTGTCAGCACTTCATCCTGGAATGGCTGGCAGCAACCTTGGGACCAATATACATGATAGTACCTCATTGAAATGCATTGTAGTGAATCGAAGATTTTGAGGGTTACCAAAAGGAGAACTATAAAGGGTGATAACAGACTTTAATTACATTAGAATTCATTTGTTGATGGTACCATACTAATTTCAGGAATTGTGGTGTGTTCTAAAGTGATTTTACCCTGTAAAAAACCTTCTGCTGGGATATCATGTTTGACAGAAAACAGTTTTGGAAGGTGCTCCAGAAGCTAAAATGAGAGCATATTTTCTGTAAAGTCAAATTATCTTTCCCAGTCATGTGAGAATGAAGTCTGACATTCTCAGTAAAACATGTACATCCAACAAGGGCAGAGCCTGTCAGTTGATTCCTTTGTGTTTTACTGCAGCTTCCCAGAGTGTTCTACTGAACAACTAGAGAGATAACAGTCTTATTATGACAAAATTATGGCACACCTGAAGCCATCTTGATTGGAATAAACTGGTAACACTTAAAACATTTAATTTAAAAAGGAACAAAATGAGGGGGTTCATTTACCATAGAAATTATGGTTAGTGCTGCAGAAAGAAAATTTAGGGCTTGTTTTAAGTGGGAGCTCAAATCTTCTTCTATTTCATTAGCAAATTCTGGCACACAGACTGAAACAATCACTTTCAATACAGCAGTAGACTTCCAGTTAACTCCTTGGTGAGCAGTAGCTTTCCTACAGTGATCTAATGAACAACTAGAGTGCTAACATTCTGAATTTATGGCAAATGTGTGACACATCTGAATGCCTTCTTAATGGAATCAAAGTAAAAAACTGAAAGCATTTCCTACTGAGGAGACTGCAGTAAATGAGGAAATTAGGAAATTTCATAACAACTAAGTCTCCCAAGATGGCCACCAGAGAAAAAAGAGCCCAGATGTAGCACAAATATCACCCAGCTGTAGCCCACATATAGCCCAATGACAGAAGTGTGCAAAACGCGTTTTATTTTTTGTTTTTTTGCAGTTTTATATAGTGCACACTGGTCAGGTATTGGAGCGTTACATCTTAATAGTTTTTTTGAGTATCAGTATGAGTGTCTGAGTGTCTGTATGGTTTGGTGGGGGCATTACTTAGCGCATAGATGCACGAATGAGTGACTCACTGTTTGTATGTGTTGAAGACAGCATGTTTGCATGACTCTATAGGTGGATGAGTGTGTATGGGTGTGTTAGCGAGTGAATGACTGTCTTAATAATGTCTTTATGAGTAACCACATATGTTTTAAACTAGTATATGTGAGTATTGGTATATATAAGTGAGTATATGTGAGAGTGAGAGATTGTAAGAGTTCCTGTACAAATAAGTAGGTGATTCTGTAAGTGATTGTGTAAGAGAGTAAGTAGGTGTACGTTTCTGTAGATGTAAGTGTGGTAGTGTGTCTATAACTGTATATGCAAGTAAATAGATGCTTGATACTTTGTTTGCATGTGTGACTGTGTGTGTGAGTAACCCTATGGATGAGTGGCGGTGTGTAACAGGATCTATAGGTGTATGAGTACATACGATGAGTGAGTACATGTATGAGTGATTGTATAGGGACTGTTGGTGAATGAGTAGATGTGTGTGTAGATCTTGGAATTACTGAATAGGTATGTTGTAACTGGTATTGGTATGTCCATTTTTTTGAAAATGTTAGTTTGTATTTTTGAGTGTATCAAAGGTTATATTAGGGTGAGAGGAGGTCTGCCACTCTATCACAAGGATGATAAAGTGTGTGAAGGTGTAAAAAAGGGGCGTGGTCTCATTAGATCTCCGTGCAACGCAGCCCCCTGGCACGTACTGGAGGTTCCTGGTGGGCTAGTTGGCCCTCAGGGACCCCCAGTATGCAAGAGGAATTAGTTCCCCTTCTGCAAACGCACCAGGGGGCTGCGTTGCAGAGAGGTGTAATGAGGCCATGCTCCTTTTTACACCTCTCTGCAACGCAGTCCCCTGGTGCATACTGGAGGTTCCTGGTGGGTTAGTTGGCCCCCAGGGACCCCAGTATGCAAGAGGAATTAGTTCCCCTTCTGCAAATGCACCAGGGGGCTGTGTTGCAGAGAGGTGTAATGAGGCCATTCGCCTTTTTACACCTCTCTGCAACCCAGCCCCCTGCCGCATACTGGAGGTTCCTGGTGGGCTAGTTGGCCCCCTGGGACCCCCAGTATATAAGGGGACTTAATCCCCCAAGTTAGAACACTCTACAGGGCGCGTTAGCACAGTGGTGAAGGTAGGGGCAGGGCTTGAGGTGATGTGAGTGCAAACTTGCCCTGAGGCGCATTTTAAGTTGGGGAATTAATTCCTGTTCAATCCAGAGGTTCCCTAGGGGGCAACTAGTCCAACAGGTATCTCCATTAAGCGATACGGAGCTGTGTTGCAGAGTGTTGTAAAAAGGGGGCGTGCCCTTTGAACACCTCTCTACAACACAGCTGCCTGGCGCATACTGGAGGTACCTGGTGGGCTAGTTGGCTCACAGGGGACCTCAGGATTGAAGAGGAATTAATTCTCCAATCTAGCTCACTACTATTCCTGAAAAGTAAATTTTCCTGTACTTACCAGTAACTTGAATTTCCTTCCATAGAATATCATTGCCTGCTATATAAAATATATCTAAATTAAAAAAATATTAATTTAAAAAAATATATATTACAATTTAAACATTTTAAAAACATTGTTTTTCAATTTATATTAAAAATATGTAATGTAATTTAAAAAATAAAATATCTAAAAATAAATAGTTTAAAATAATGTAGTAAATCGGTATAAAAAATATATCAATTAATACATTTAATAATTATCATTTACAAAACCTTTGAAATTCACTTAAAAAACCGTAGGTTTCACACACGTTATAGTTAGGAATTAGCATTTGAAAAACCTTTGAAATTCACTGAAAAAACCATAGGTTTCACACCAGTTATAGTTAGTTGGACATTTCACTCATACAAAACCTTTGAAATTCCCCGTTATAGTTAGTTTAGCTAACTATAACTCGCGCGACCGCAATGCACTGCTGATGACGTCACATACTACATCACTCATGACATGGTCAGGGCCATCACTCATGACATATCAAATGACACAACTGATGACATCACAGATGACATCATCCAGTGAATGTGTATCTTTCTGAAAAATAAATATTTTTTATATATGTATATCTAAAGGTCGATGGAAGACTAAATGGGTAAATAACTGTCTAAATGAATGTTTTTTTTTGTAAAATTGATTGGTTAACTGACTTATTAAGTGTAGCTTAGTGAATACATATGTTAGCGAGTAATGTTTAAATATTTAAATATATGTATCAGTGTCTCACTTTGTGTATAAGTGGCTGCATGGGTTGGTGAGTAGCTACATGAGTGTGTATATGGGTTATTAGTTGTTTTTTTGAGTACCGCTCGTAGTTGCAGTGCGTGGAAACCTGAATTCTGCCTTTTATGCTTCTGGGACTCCCTGTGAACTTTGCGTTTTATGCTTCTGGGACTCCCTGTCGACTCTACGGTGATTTGACCAACACAGTAACCTGAATTGTGAGGGCACGGGACTGCGAGGACCAGGATTACTTGCGGGCTGAGAACTGCCGCACCTGGGACCTCTTCCCGCCCCCTCCTCCACCTATAAGGTCAACCCCTTTACCGTGCAACGCGGGACGTGCGCGGGCGAAGCCCGGGCAAAGGGCTGTCTAAGGCCGCCCGAGGACGATTGAGGCCGGGCTGGGCCACCCCCCTAATGTTTGGTATTGTGATAGCTCTCTCTTGTTGGTATTGAGGGGTTTTATTGTTCCCTCTTTGTTTTGAAATCACTTTGTGTCTATTATTTCTATCAATGTAAGCGTCATTCGGAAAGTTACCAAAATGGCACTACGCTCAGGAAGGGGGAAAAAAGTTACTCTTGCAACTAATGGTGGGATGGCCACTGGTACCCTGGACCAATTTATCCAACGAGCAACAGTGGTCCTGGAAAAAGAAATAGCCCTTACGGAGAAACGCTTATCTATTGACCTTTTAACAGGGAAGCGTTCATCCCTTGGTATTATTGGGTCAGCGACCACTCCAGAACAAGGAAGACTAACAGACCCCCTAGTCGTTCCGAGCCCAAGTTCCTGTTCATTGCTGGCAGGGCCTGACGATTTGGTGCCTTGTTCCATCTTAAGCCCAACCTCATCCAGCATTGTTTCCAGTGGCTTGAGCTATAGAGTTTCTAAATCTCCCTCGTCACATAGACCCTCTCTAAATGCTCAAAACCCGGCATTAGAAACAAGCAAACACCCAATGGTTATATTAAAAAGTAGCAAAAGGAAAAGAGGGGGTGGCCAACAGAAGGGTGGTTGTGCAAAAATATCTAAAGTACAAAATTTGAACCAGGTTTCAACTATTGCAGCCCAGTGTCCTAGCTTGACTAGGGCATCCCCTGATCACACCCAATCATCTACCCAATGTAGTGCAAATAAGGAGCTTCTAGTTAAAATGGAAAAACTTGTCAAATCATTGATGTTACCCCTATTGGAAAGAACAAAAATAATAAATTCCAAACTTGACCAACTAGAAAAGCTAGTAACTGCGAACACACGCACGCTGGATGTGCTGGCAAAAGTTATAGAGAGCCAAAGTGCCGCAGCTCCGGCTCCTTCAGCCCCAGGGCCTAGTAATCTTGCTAAGGCTGTTCAGCCAGCCACCGTTGTAATTTCTACAAACCCGACCCCCCAACCACTTGTAGAGAAAAACACTGTAGCGAGTAACCCTCCAAGCTCTACTGGAGATAGGGGCACGGGGGCGGGCAGGGCAGTTAGTTTGCAGCCCGCCTTGTATGCAAAATCAGCGGGAAAACAGCCAAAGGTACATACATCATTGGGTAATGAGGATTCTAAAAAGCGGCTGACTTGTGTAAACCTCCCCCCGGAATCCGCACCGTATACGATTATACTGACGGGTGTTCCAGGGATTAGGTTTGAGCAACTAGAATCAGATAGGGACTTGAAAAATAAAGTCATTTTTTGGCTAAATAAAAATAGAACACTCCCCCCATCATTTAACGCAGAGATTCTCAATGTTAGGAGGGTGAGTTGGGTAGGCCGTAGCACCAAGGACCTTGAGGGTGATTGCATTATTGTGAACTTTAAAGACCCATGGGTAGTCGATCATATTCGTCGTGAACCAAGGTTTGGTAGAATGGGAGATATTCAATCCATGGGTCTAAATTATTTTTATCCCTATTCGAATGGTGGTCTGTCACGCCCATTATACAATCAATATAGGGGAGACCTTATGGTGAGAATCAACCTGACTGGGCGGTGCAGTTTTTCCCCCTGAGAAACCGATTTGAGTCACTCATAGGTTTGGAGGGGGTAGATTGACTCCCGAACAGCCCTAGTAGGAGTATTGTGGCTAAGACAACTGGTAGGGTACATTTTGGAATCTCAAGTAGACGGGCTAGGGTCAACACAGTGGAAGGAACAGCAGTGGAAGGAAAAGCAGTTGCTGGAATGGTTGTTGGTAGTGAAATAGATCCTCGTATTACTCCTCTGGTGGATTTTGTATGTCATGAGGCTTGTAGTATAGATATGGCCAGGGATAGCCTGGTGGTTGGTCAAGTAACATCAAGCTACGTTAAAGATACGGCAGCAGTAGCAACAAATAACAAAGCTAATCAGAAAGATGCCTTAGTTGGTAATTCTGCAATGGAAACTGAGTCCATTCAGTCATCGCATAACATTCACAAGATGCGATTCATGGATATTGACGTTGATGATGGCCAGGGCTGGGAAACTGATATTCAAATAGGGGAAGACACTATACAGTGTGGAGAGAGTATACATTCAGTATCACTAAGTAATCAATTGGATGGGTGTGCTTTCCGCTTAACTTCATGGAATATAGCACGTCTTTCACGCAGGTTGCAGGATGAGACGTGGACAAAATATATAGAAAGTTTTGACATGATCTGTTTCCAAGAAACCTGGAGCAGAAATGATCAAGAATTGGATGGATACCAATCCTTTTGTGTGCATGCTGAACCTTCATTGGCTGGAAGGGCAAGGGGGGGATTAATGACAACCATTTCTGTAAAATATAACACTGTGAAAACACTTAAATTAGTGGATTCTCCTTGGTACCAACTGCTATTGATTGCAAATTTGTTCCCAGTACCTTTGCTTTTGCTCAACTGGTATTATAACATCTTTGATCCTCAAACCAGATCTGTTATTGACAAACTACAGGAGGAGATAACTAAGGTGACTGATAGCTCATCGTCCTTGTTTATCATGTGGGTAGGGGATTTTAATTGTTCCCTATGCAACCTTAGTGGGTCTAGGGCATGCGGTTTGGTTGATATTTATGAGCAACCACTGGCGCATTTTAAGCATTCACCAAAAGGAGAAGCATTGAACAATATTATCGTGATAAATGATCTTTGTATTCTGGACATGCCATCTCATTTCAAATCCTTGTCGATACCAACTTTCCAAGGGACGGGGGGACAAATGAGTGTAATTGATCTTGCAATTGTTTCTAGTAGGTACACCCATTATGTTGATGAATTTAAAATAGAAGTAAACCCCGCTAGTGACCATAATCCCCTTGTATTGAAGCTGCGCCCTGTGATTGAGAGGAATCAGCACTCTGAACAACCAATGAAATATAGCCAAAATCAAGGTCTGATTTTAAAGTGGGATATGGCTGATGCGAGAAAGTTGGAGGAAAAGATTTTTAAAGTAAATTGTTCAGAGATAGATACTTGTTTAACGCCCACTTCTGAGCCCGAAATGATAATTCGGAATTTTGAAACTATCTGTGGAAATGTGGCAACGTACCTTCTTAAACCGGTAGGCAAGGGTGAACCAAGGGAGTATAAATGGTTTGATGCTGAATGTTCTGCAGCACAAACTTTATTGAAAAAGGCTTTGCACCAAGTACCTCGGGATAAGGAACTGGTCAAAAATGCGAGAAAAATTTACAAGGATACTATTGATAAACGGAAATTAGAATTAAAAAGAAGGCATGGGATGACCTTGAGAAAGCCTCAGATCTGAGAGATAGTAGGCTGTTTTGGAAGGTAATAAATCGTCCCTTCCTCAATAGTGAAGAAAAAGGTAATATGGTTACAAATATAATGGGGGGAACTTGGGAAGCTCACTATGCTAAAATCTTTAATCCAAAGGGCGTCTGTCTGGCAAAAAACAGCGAGGGGCATATGGATCCTCATCAAGACACGGCTCTAACACTTAGTCTCTCACTTTCCCTCCATGAAGTTGAAGAGGCCCTAAGGAAAGGTATCTCGCTAAAAGCCCCAGGTCCAGATGCAGTGCCGTTGGATCTTTTAAAAAATAACCCTGATGTTTGTGCACCATTATTACTCAATGTTTTTAAAGCGATTGTGGTTGGGCGAATCCCTTTGTCATGGAAAGAGGCTGTAGTTGTACCAATTTTTTTTAAAAGTGACAAACGTGACCCGTGCTGCTACAGGCCAATTTCACTAATAGATGCATCATGTAAGCTGATGGGGAGAGTCATATTAGCTCGTTTGGAGACATGCGCAGACTCGTCCGGCCTTATTGTGGATTCCCAGTATGGGTTTAGGAGAGGCAGGGGGACCACAGAGCAGTGTTTAAATTTGGCCCTAATTATCTATACACCTGGCCTTCATGGACTTATCCAGCGCCTTTGATACCGTATGTAGGGATAAGCTATGGCGATGATGGAGGCCATGGGGTTTGAGGAATCTTTGGTTACCTTGCTTCGCAGATTACATGCTGCAACCACAGTGACGATTAGATATGGCCGGGTGGGAGAAAAGACAAAATCTATTCCATCGACTGAGGGCGTACGCCAGGGTTGTATATTGGCCCCTTTTTTGTTTTTAGTTTATACAAATGGTTTAGAAAAGTTTTTGTTGGAGAATTGTTCAGACTTCCCTAAAGTAAATGGCAAACAGATACCTTTGTTGTCCTATGCCGACGACACTGTGCTAATGACCCTAACTGCTAACAGCATGCAAACCTGCCTGAACACATTTAATGACTTCATGCAGGATTTAGACCTTAGGGTCAACTTTACTAAGTCCTTTGCTATGGTCTGTGGACCTAGATGGACAAAAACCCGTAGGTTTGCTGTAGAAAACCTGATTATTGAAAAAGTTGTAAATTTTAACTATTTGGGAAATCTCTTTAATAAAAATTTGAGCTGGGATCCATTAATAACGGCTCGAGTACAAAAGACCACACGGTCTATAGAGGCCCTTTTTAATTTTTCGAGTAAACTGGGTCAAAAACCCATTGCCAAATGGAAGGCTTTGTATAAAGCTAAATGTTTGCCTATTGCTACCTATGGGGCGGGGGTGTGGGGAACACATAAATGTACCCAAATGCAAGCTATGGAGAACAAGTTCTTAAAGCGCCTGTTATCCATCCCAACTAGTTCACCAAACACCTTTTGTCACACAGAGATGGGTATAGAATTTGTGGGTGATAGTTTCTCCACTAATACTATGAAAGGCAAATATGGCAATCTGGGGATCTGCAGCTCTTCAAAGAAATTCTGAAAGATTGCATAAAGCTGGATTATTCAATGCAGATCACATGGTTGTCATATGTGAAGGAAACTTTTAATAAAATTGGTTTGGGACATATTTATGAAAACCCAGAAACTATTGAGCAGGATACAAAGATTATAATTAAGAACGCTTATTCTAATACCTTGGGTTTGTTAAAAAATGACGAACAAGTAACACATCATTTGAGTAAATTGCAGCACCAATTTTATTTATCATTTACTGTGCATACACAATGGAGTTTTTACTTGACAAGATTCCGACTTAATCCATTGCATTTCCTATTAGCTTTCCCGAAGCAAGGGGGTTGGTGTGAGAGGCTACCCCTTTGCCCATGTGATAACAAAGCCCAACAATGTACTTTGCACTTTGTTCTTTTTTGCTCTTTGTATAAAACCCAGAGAAACCGGTTTATTAAACCAATTTTAATGGACATTCGACCCTGTAATTACAAAGAAGGATACGGGTATCTACAATTGCTGCATACTGCTGCTATATGTAGTGCCATGCTTAGTTTCATCAGATTGGCCCTTACTGTTAGGAACCAATACTGAAAATATAATCCTCTTTTGGGATTTTTTGTATCCTAAATAGAAAGAAAATCGGTTGTTCTGCGTGGGACTTTTAACTAAACACTTAATGAAAGAGTATAGGGCAAAGTAAGATGGATAGTATGAAAGGTTGAATTGTCTTACATATGTGATATTGAAAAGGATGTATGACGTTACAACGCAGGCTATTACAACGCCTGCCTTTACAACGCGGTTTTTACATCGCATACCATTACAATGCATAGCGCTTTTGGGTGCTGGATAGTGAATAGTTTAATTTACTATTCCAACTCCAGTCCCCGTGGGCACTAGGGAAGGTGTTGGATAGTAAATTAAACGTATTCCCTTTCCTAGAGCGCCCCCCAGCGCAATGCGTTGTAATAGTTTGCGTTGTAATGACCGCGTTGTAATGATAGTGCGTTGTAAAAGTTTCGTTGTAAGTGATGTTTACCATTGACAAATTAAAAAATAGCACAATGCACTTTATTATGATATATCGTATTCCTTTTTTGGATTTTTATGAATTATGTTAATCCCTTTCATATCGATTGTAACTTTTTTAGATAATGTGCTGAAAATGTAGCTGAGAATTCATTGTATGATAATAATTTGAATCGATAGATCTTCAAACCATTTGTAATTTGTGTTTTAAAAAAAAAATTATACTTTTATGATTCTTTCTCTTGAATCGAAATAAAGTTTTATGACTGACTATCAGTATGAGTGTCTGTATGGTTTGGTGGGGGGGCATTACTTACCACATAGATCAATGAATGAGTGACTCACTGATTGTATGTCTTTTGGAGATAGCATGTGTGCAGGACTGTATAGGTGAATGAGTGTGTGTATGGGTGTGTTAGTGAGTGAATGAGTGTCTCAATAGTGTCTTTATGAGTAACTACATATGTTTTAAACTAGTGTATGTGAGTATTGATGTAAATAATTGAGTATATGTGAGAGTGAGAGTTTGGAAGAGTTCCTGTATAAATAAGTATGTGTTTTTATAATTGATTGTTTAAGAGAGTAAATATGTGTACAATTCTGTAGAAGTAAGTGTAGTGGTGTGTATATAACAGTATAATCAAGTAAATTGATTTTTGAATTTTTTATTTGCATGTGTGAATATGTGTGTGAGTAACTATATGGATGAACATTAGTGTGTAACAGGATGTATAGGTGTATGAGTACATATGATGAGTGAGTACATGTATGAGTGACTTTATAGAACTGTTGGTAAATGAGTGGATGTGTATGTAGATGTTGGAATTTCTGATTAGGTTGTTGTAATTGGTATTGGTATCTCCATTTTTAAGAAAATGTTAGTTTCTATTTTTGAATGTGTGTCTCAAAGGTTATTTTACGCTGAGAGGACGTCTGCCACTTTGTCACAAGGATGATGTCATCAGTGATGTCATTTGAGATGTCATCAGGGATGTCATGAGTGATGTCACTAACCACGTTATGAGTGATGTAATATGTGACTTCATCAGCAGTGCATTGCAGTCGCGCGAGTTATAGTTAGCTGAACTAACTATAATGGGGGAATATAGATATATATATAGAGATTTATTTTTTACTGAAAAAAACATAGGTTTTACAGACGTTATTGTTAGGAATTAGCATTTAAAAAACCTTTGAAATTCACAAAAAAAACCATAGGTTTCAGGGACGTTATAGTTAGTTGGACATTTGACTCAAATAAAACCAGAGAAATTCACCCGTTCTAGTTAGTTGAGCTAACTATAACTCGCACACCCGCAATGCACTGCTTATGACGTCCCATATTACATCACTCATGACATGGTCAGTGGGATCACTGATGACATCACTGATGGCATCTCAAATGACATCACTGATGATATCATCCAGTGAATGTGTGTTTCTGTAAAGTTTAAATATTTTTCATATATTTCTATGCCAAGGTGTATTGAAGAATGAGTGGATTTACAAGTGCCTGAATTGATTATTTAATAGGCGTGTAACTGACTGTATAAGTGAGTAATTGAACGTGTTTTACTGAATGCATGGGTTAGTGACTAAACTGTGTGAAAGTCTGTATTAGTCTCTCAGTTGGTGTGTAAGCGGCTGCATGGGTTGGTGAGTAGCTACATGAGTGTCTATATGGGTTATTGATTTTTTGTCTGAGTATCTGTATGGGTGCCTGAGTATCTATGTGGGATGGGGGTGTGACTCTGTGCATAGATGTCTGAGTGGGTGTTTCACTGGTTGTATGGATTCAAAAGTGCATCTGGGAAGGGATGTATGGGTGAGTTAGTGTGTGTATGGATGTGTTGGTGAGTGAATGAATGTCTCAGTGGCATATGTGTGAGTAACTACATATGTTTTAAGGCAGTATATGTGAGTGTTGGAGTACATAAATGACTATACGTGAGAGTAAGTTATTTGAAGAGTGGGTGTATAAATGAGTATCTGCTTGTATCAGTGATTATATAAGACATTAAGTATTTGTCAGTATCTGCATAAATAAGTGATGTGGTGTGTGTGTATAAATAACTGAATTGGTGTGTATAACTGTGTACATGAGTAAGTGGGTATGTGATTGATTGTTTGCATGACAGACTAGGTGTGTTAGTAACTCTATGGATGAGTGGCAGAGTGTGACTGTATGTATAGGTGTATGAGTGCATATTATAGTACTGTATTGATGAGTTACTGCATGTATAAGTGACTGGATATGTGTGTAGACCTAGGAAATAGTGGGTGGTATGTATTATCTGGCATTGTTTTGTGTATGGTTTCAAAAATAGTAGTCTGTATTTTAGAGTGTGTGTATCAAAGTTCTGAATTTATGGCAAATGTGTGTCACATCTGAATGCCTCCTTTATGGAATCAAAGTAGAAAACTGAAAGTATTTCCTACTGAGGAGACTGTAGTAAATGAGGAAATTAGGAAACTTCATAACAAATAAGTCTCCCAAGATGGCCACCAGAGACAAAAGAGCCCAAATGTAGCACAAATATCCCCCAGATGTAGCCCAAGTATACCCAATGACAGAATGTCCCAGAGTGTTCTAAAGAACAACTAGAGCGCTAACAGTCTTACTTATGACAAAAGTATGGCACACCTGAAGTCATATTGATAGGAATAAAGTGGTAACACTTAAAACATTTAATTTGCAAAGGAACAAAATGAGGGGGTTCATTTTGCCATAAAAATTATGATTAGTGCTGAAGAAAGAAAAATTAGGGCACATTTTGACTTCTCAAATCCTCTTCTATTTCATTAATAAAATCTGACGTGCAGATTGAAACATGCACTTTGAATACCAGCAGCAGACTTCCCTGGTGAGCAGTAGCTTTACTACAGTGATCTAATGAGCAACTAGAGTGCTAACATTCAGAATTTATGGCAAATGTGTGACACATATGAATGCCTTCTTGATGGAACCAAAGTAAACAAGCATTGAAAATGCAATAGATCTCGCCCTCGTTTAAGTTAAAGCCATTCTGTTTGTAATGAGGTGGCTTTTTAGCTTTGCTTTTATTAGTGTTTTTCAAACTTTCATGTAAATAACATGCATATATGTATATGTATGCATGCATTTATCTTTGTATTTATATAGATATGCAGATTATATATATATGATATATATATATATTATCTACTGGCGGTCGCCAGTAGGTATATATAGTTAGGATTTTTTCTCTATGGGATTTTTGAAAATTCTATGTCTAATAACTTTGGCGTTTGTGGACGGAATTGGCTGAAATTTTCAGGAAAATGGCACATTTTGTTTCTGAGCAGCCCTTGAAAATTTGGGGGGGGGTTCGTCAAGGGGGGGCCGAGAAAAAGGGGGGTCCCAAAACGTGTTTTTAACATTGAGTTTTCCATAGGGCGGTTGGCCTCACTTTTAGCCCGAACGGCTGAATGGATTTGCACGAAACTTGGCAAAATTGTAGGGACTGGTAGCCCGATGTGCCTTTGCTAGATCTCAATATATGTGCTCCAGTGGATTTTGAGAAATTAACGTTCAAAAAAAGATATATATCTGTAACAGCGCACCGCTTCGCGTACTTTTCGCGTTACGGAGCTATGCGAAGCGAAGCTGATTGGCTCTCCGGTGTCTGTAAACATTCCAAACAGTCCGTAGCGGCCGCCATCTTGTCTCTCGGTAGGATCGAGAGACAAGAGGAGGCCAAAGCGAAGGGGCAAATGACCATAAGGGGGCATAGTAGATCCTCGCTGACCCCCTAGGTTTGATGTGGAGGTTTTAAAAGGGCCCCGCGGGGCAAAAAAAAATAAAATAATAATAATCGAACGGCTGAATGGATTTGCACGAAACTTGGTAAAATATTAGGGACTGGTAGCCCGATGTGCCTTTGCTAGGTCTCAATATATGTGCTTCAGTGCATTTTGAGAAATTAACGTTCAAAAACAAGATATATATCTGTAACAGCGCTCCGCTTCGCGGAGATAAAATTATATCTGTATTACCTAGCTGTTGCTAACACCAGTTAGCGACGGCTAGTAGGAGATAGCGACCATCTTGGGCCCCACTTTGCATGTGAGTGATATTTATCACTAATGACATGCAAAGTGGGCATGCCAAGATGTTAGCGACTGGAAACAGTCGCTAACATCGCTATCTCCTATTATCAACTTTTGGAAATATTCGAGATAAGCGCGAATATCTCCAAAAGCTAGCACCTGCCCTGAGCAGTTCTTAGCCATGTTATCCAATGGGAGGTGGATAACATGGCTAAGAGTATTAGCTCGGTAATGCATGAATATCGCTGAGTTTTCAGCGATATTAATGCATTGCGGTCGTTTTTTATCGTATTTGCGATAAACCTTGATAATAGCAAGGTTTATCTGCGATAATTTCTGACGGTAAAAAAATCGTTGCTAAGCATCGTTAGGGATAAATATCGCTTAACTTTGGTAATATGCCCCAACGTCTGTTAACGTTCGATTCGAAGGAAATCAGGAAGTGTTGAAAAACATTGTCTGCGCCATCTTGTCTTTTTTCAAATGCCACACTTTTGTCGTGCACGGCAGCCATTTTAGATGCCTTGACCAGACCCACTCTGTGCACGCTGTCGATCCTTAGCATGGCTCCCCACCCTCGCAAGCATCTCCCCCAGGCAGTGGTCACCCTCGCTCTCTGTCTTATGCATGGGTAATAAACCTCCCCCCATCTGCGCTGCTCTTCCCTGAGAATCACACCCTGTGCCCGCCCGACACCTCCCTTTCGCCCTATTCACTACCGCACCCTCTGACACTCCTTTTCCTCTGTGTCCGATTGTCCAGGCTGGTCCTAGGGTATCAGCTAGCCCTGCAGATGTAGTTTATGGCCACAGCTGTAAAAAATCACCCCTCTTCAAAGGAGTTATAGTAGATCAAGGCCCACACTCGATGAGATCCGTCACAGCAGAAGCGTTGCTATTATCTGAAAACCATCCTGTATTGTGATTGGGGAGGGGACCGAGCCTGAAGTGGAAGATTCCAGGGATGACTCTTTGTACATCAAAGTTTTTACAATTATGTGTCACATTAAAAATATATAGCACTCCGACAAAGTAGTAAGATTATAAAACTTTAATAATTTATAAATATATACAAGAAAACAAAAATAGTAATAACATATAAACATTTTTAGGGAAAAACAACGAAGTAGCGGTCGGCTGTGCGAATAGTCCCAACGCAGCACAACGTCCAGATTTCCGGCGTGGGGCGTCGCGGGGGGTAGGTCATCAGTAGCAAACTGTTGTGCGAATAGTTCCAAGGCAGCAGAACGCGTTGAAATCTAGATGACACGAAAGTGATGTCTAGTAAGTTGCCACCCAGCAAATAACGGCGTGGGGCGTCGCGGGGGGTGGGTCATCAGTAGCAAACTGTTGTGCGAATAGTTCCAAGGCAGCAGAACGATGGCACCAAGGTGATGTCCAGTAAGTTGCCGCACTGGTTTTGGTATCCTACAATGCTGCTCCGAATAACGGCGTGGGGCGCCCCGGGGGAGGCGGCGTGAACGGGCCTCTCCTGGTGGCGTGTCATCTGTTGTAGTGGGGCGCCCCTTTACCGTTTCAGTTGCCATTCCGTCCGTTTTTGGTCCACTGTGTCAAAAGCCGCAATTCAGCTGAGTTGCGCCCACTCTTGCGGTGCAGCGATAGGCGGCTGTCACAGGACTCTCAAAATGGCGGCAGGCTGTTTCCTTTTTGGGCCTGGTCCACTGAAATGGCCCTGGGACACCTTGGAAATCGGACGCTTGTCTGCTAGGTCTTGGACCCCATTCTCGAAAGCGTCCCCTCCGCCTTGAGAATTCATCAAAAGTTTTGGGAGCCCCGACTCCTGCAGGCTTCTGGTGGGGAGCGGCTGCCATGATTGCTCGCGGAATGACCACGACGGAGCTACGAGATGGTGGTGCTCTCATGCTGACGCCAGCTTCAGTCTGAAACATCCAGAAACAAGGTGGGGCTTTCATCGTTTGGGAAAAAAAAAAAGTTTTCATCCAATGAAAAGTGTTGTTTTTAGGTCATATGATCAAGCCTTCCATCATTAGGAAACCAAAAGTAAAATGAACCAATGAAAAGTTTTATAAACAAGTCACATGACCTGTTATGCGGCATAGGGTATAAAATGCGGAGAAAATACGTTGGCACGTGAGGCGGCGTCAGTAGCGGACCGATGTGCGAATAGGCCGAAGGCAATACAACGCGCCAAGATCCGGATGGCACCGACGTGGTGTCCAGCAAGTTGCAGCACTGGTGTGGCCATCCTACAATGCTGAAAGTCGGCGTGGGGCGCCCCGTTGGCCTGTGAGTTTGCGTCAGTAGCGGACCGATGTGCGAATAGGCCGAAGGCAGCACAACGCGCCAAGATCCGGATGGCACCGAGGTGGTGTCTAGTAAGTTGCCGCACTGGTGTGGCCATCCAACAATGCTGAAAGTCGGCGTGGGGCGCCCCGTTGGCCTGTGAGTTTGCGTCAGTAGCGGACCGATGTGCGAATAGGCCGAAGGCAGCACAACGCGCCAAGATCCGGATGGCACCGAGGTGGTGTCTAGTAAGTTGCCGCACTGGTGTGGCCATCCTACAATGCTGAAAGTCGGCGTGGGGCGCCCCGTTGGCCTGTGAGATGGCGTCAGTAGCGGACCGATGTGTGAATGGGGCCGAAGGCAGCGCAACAATATTTTCGGAATAGAAGACACCACTAGGCGCTGAGATGCCAAGATCCGGATGGCACCGAGGTGGTGTGTAGCAAGTTGCCGCACTGGTGTGGCCATCCTACAATGCTGAAAGTCGGCGTGGGGCGCCCCGTTGGCCTGTGAGTTTGCGTCAGTAGCGGACCGATGTGCGAATGGGGCCAAAGGCAGCGCAACAATAGTTTCTGACTGACACCACAAGGCGCTGAGATGCCAAGATCCGGATGGCACCGAGGTGGTGTCATAGTTGAGAGTTCTGAGCAGCGGTTGTAACACTGTCTGAAGCTTATTTGCAGCTGCTGCAGCTTCACTACGCGTCAAGATCCGGATGGCACCGAGGTGGTGTCTAGTAAGGTGCACTGGTGTGGCCATCCTACAATGCTGAAAGTCGGCGTGGGGCGCCCCGTTGGCCTGTGAGTTTGCGTCAGTAGCGGACCGATGTGCGAATAGGCCGAAGGCAGCACAACGCGCCAAGATCCGGATGGCACCGAGGTGGTGTCTAGTAAGTTGTCGCACTTCTGTGGCCATCCTACAATGTTGAAAGTCGGCGTGGGGCGCCCCGTTGGCCTGTGAGATGGCGTCAGTAGCGGACCGATGTGCGAATGGGGCCAAAGGCAGCGCAACAATATTTTCTGATTTGAAGACACCACAAGGCGCTGAGATGCCAAGATCCGGATGGCACCGAGGTGGTGTCTAGCAAGTTGTGGCACTGGTGTGGCCATCGTACAATGGTAAAAGTCGGCGTGGGGCGCCCTGTTGGCCTGTGA
Source organism: Lissotriton helveticus (assembly GCF_964261635.1). NCBI lineage: Eukaryota > Metazoa > Chordata > Amphibia > Caudata > Salamandridae > Lissotriton > Lissotriton helveticus. The sequence continues at coordinate 954,969,078 of NC_136059.1, read as the reverse complement.
GATGGTGTCAGTAGCGGACTGATGTGCGAATGGGGCCAAAGGCAGCGCAACAATATTTTCTGACTGACACCACAAGGCGCTGAGATGCCAAGATCCGGATGGCACCGAGGTGATGTCTATGTTGCGGACTGATGTGCGAATGGGGCCAAAGGCAGCGTAACAATATTTTCTGTATGGAAGATACCACTAGGCGTTGAGATGCCAAGATTCGGATGGCACCGAGGTGATGTCTAGCAAGTTGCTGTACTGGTGTGGTCATCCTACAATGCTGAAACTCGGCGTGGGTCGCCCCATTAGCCTGTGAGATGGCGTCAGTAGCGGACCGATGTGCGAATAGGCCGAAGGCAGCACAACGCGCCAAGATCCGGATGTCACCGTGGTGGTTTCATAGTTGAGAGGCACTTCATCTGCAGTGGGGCGCCGAGATCCGGATGGCACCGAGGTGATGTCTAGCAAGTTGCTGTACTGGTGTGGTCATCCTACAATGCTGAAAGTCGGCGTGGGGCGCCCCATTAGCCTGTGAGATGGCGTCAGTAGCGGACTGATGTGCGAATGGGGCCAAAGGCAGAGCAACAATATTTTCTGAAGAGAAGACACCAAAAGGCGCTGACATTCCAAGATCCGGATGGCACCGAGGTGGTGTCTAGCAAGCTATGCAGTTGAGTTGTGTGCGCACTTGCGGCGAATAGGTCGAAGGCAGCATAACAATGTTTTCTGAATAGAAGACACCACAAGGCGTTGAGATTCGGTTACCACCGAGGTGATGTCTAGCAAGTTGCCGCACTGGTGTGGCCATCCTACAATACTGCTCCGAATAACGGCGTGGGGTGCCCGAAGGGGGGGGGGGGAGCCGGCGTGAATGGGCCTTCCTAGGTGGAGGCTCGTCTGCTGTAGTGGGGCGCCCCTTTACCGTTTCAGTTGCCATTCAGCTGAGTTTCGGCTGCTCTTGATGCTACAGCGACAGGCGGCTGCAAGAGGACTCTCAAAATGGCGGCCTGTTCTTTGGATTTGGGCCTGGTCCACTAAAATGGCCCTGGGACACCTTAGAACTCGGACGCTCGATTTTTTTTTCCTTTCCTGTACATGCAAAACCATGCATCGTCATATGGAGAGGTGGCACCAATTAATTATAGTGCTGCATAAAAGAGAGATTTGGAGGAGAACCCCTGACCTGCTAGTACATTCATCAAAGAAGTGGCACTGAGAGCTTCAGAGGCAAGGGAAACGGTCCCAAATATTTAGAAGAACTTTGGAAAGATTAAAATGACATGTTTAGATTGTGGCAAATTAATTTCATGTGGACAGATGAGTGTTACTCTAATAAATACAGCATATGAACATCATCATAGTCGATGGTTGGTAGAGACATTTTGACTATATCCTGGACCTGCCCGTCCTCGCCCAAAATGGCGCCGGAATAAATGGGACTCGTAACTCCTTGTTGTGTACTGGTTGCAGAACCTTGAAATCACGAGATACGTATGCAGTTTTGAAGCACATGGCGGGTGGGGACGAGAATTGATTGAATATTTCGACATCCCTATTGATATTAAGTTCTGATGTGTTATTGATTACTGTACTGTTGAAAGCTCGAATTAACGTCACCCATGGTACTTGCCCGCAAATGTATATCTAGATAATTTTATTGTAACTGGCCCTGTCGTATTTTAATTATAAAATGTACGTCCACCGATTCCGTAACTGTTAGACACCTTAGTTCTTGCAACCTAATGGCCCGCCCGTTACGTTCCTCTACAGTGTAAATGTCTATTCATCATATACGATTACAGTTTGCTCCGTGGCAGGCCCACGTGGTTATAGGCTCGTATTTGTATAATGAAATTTTCACAATAAAGGTTTTTAAAAGAAAACATGGTAGTAGTATATACATTGGTAAAGTTTTTAATAATAGTCACTGTTTTAGAATCATTAAAAGGCAAGTGAAATAAAGCAGACCAATTACATGAAGGGTAAAAGGTATAATACGAAGGAACGCAGTAAAGATAAATGGTCAAGGGCTGTTGTGTTTTCTATTCCTGCAACATAAAGTGATCGATAAGAATCTCATATTCAGGCGTATCGGCGACTAAGACAGCAGGTCGACCCTCTTTTGCTCAACGGCTCCAACATGGGACGAAGAAACGCTCTTTTTCTCGAAAAAAGAATATATTTTACTTGCAGGACAGTTGTAAAATTTCCGGGAAAGTACATTAGCCTGGAACATTATAACATATATTTAAGAAAAAATAATGTTCGGAAGTAATGAAAAGCGTAATTTTTAGGTCATATGACCAAGCCTTTCATCATTACAATAAGAAAAGTAAAATGAACCAATGAAAAGTTTTATTAACAAGTCACATGACTTGTTATGCTTACGTTACGCGCTGCGCGCCCCGGATGACTTCCGGATGCGCTAACGCGGCGCGTCATATGACGCATTACGCGACAACTCAGGTCCAGAATATAGTCAAAATGTCTCCACCAACCAGCGGTCGGAACACAACCCCTTTCAGCAGGCTAAATAGTTCTGTTAAATGACAACAGAAGGGACAGGCAACAAGAACCATCAGTCAAAGAGGGGAGGGCTAGTTCTTCTCTACCGGGTTACATTGGGGCGCTACCGGAACTGATCGAATTGGTAGTCTACAGTGTTTCTGGATGTTTCAGACTGAAGCTGGGGTTAGCATGAGAGCAGCACCATTTCGTAGCTCCGTCGTGGCCATTCCGCAACCAATCATGGCAGCCGCTCTTTATCGTTATTTTGGGCGGGGTGGGTGGCGGAGCCGAGCTGTTTTGCAGCCATCATTGTGTGGAGTTCAGTTCATCTCACTAGTTTTGTATTTGTCATGAGGGGTTGTTCCTAATGTTTCTATTTTAGCGAGGTCAAAAAGAGATCCCATTAGTGGCCTACTGATTTTGCTCGATTCCTTTTCTTTTTTTTTACACGATTTTTCGTTATCTGCAAAGACTAAACAGAGTATTGCGACTCTGTGTTTGTTTGTAAATAGAGAATGAACCAAAGAGAACTAATTCTAAAACAGTAAATACTTGGATAACAATCAATCAAATGGAGAGAGAAGCAGGCACGACGGATTACAACGGGGGCAAAGGCCTGCGTTAACTACCTTTCACTATCTGCAAAGAGAGAGTACTCCTAATAGAAATGAGGGGGGGGGGCACCATTCAAAGCAGATCAGTGTGCATAAACACGAAAATGTTTTCACTTACCACGTACTTGACATTCGACAGCTTATGATATTTGCTATTAAAAAACCATTGAAATTCACTGAAAAAACCATAGGTTATAGACCATATATAGTTAGGAATTAGCATTTACAAAACCTTGAAAATTCACTGAAAAAACCATAGGTTATAGACCATATATAGTTAGGAATTAGCATTTAAAAAACCTTATTTTACTCACACAAAACCATTGAAATTCCATATATAGTTAGTTGCACTAACTATATATCGCGCACCCGCAATCCACTGCTGATCATGTCACATATTACATCATTCATGACATGGTCAGTGACATCACTGATGACATCACTGATGACATCTCAAATGACATCACTGATGACATCACTGATGACATCTCAAATGACATCACTGATGACATCACTGATGACATCTCAAATGACATCACTGATGACATCTCATTTGACATTACTGATCACATCACTGATGACATCATTCATGTGATAATACGATGAACCTCTTCAGACTCTAATATAACCTTAGATACACTCAGTGTAAACAGACACTCATAGACTGTCACTCATCCATGGAGTTACTCAGACACTTAGTCAGTCATGCAAAGAATCAATCACACCTCCATTTCCTCAACTATACAGTTATACACACCTTACTTATTCAAACATATACTAAAACATATTTACTCACTTATACAATCCTGGATACAAGTTCACAATGATCCATACAGCCACTCACACATTCACTGGCTCTTATGCACAGTTATTTATATATGTCAACTCTCACATGTACTGTGTTTTACATATGTACTTACTTTGACATGTAGCACTGAGATATCCATTCACTCACCAATACACTCATGCACACAGTCAACCGCCCATACAGCTGTTTCCACATGCACTTTTGAACCCATACATCTAGTCAATCAACTGCTCACACATCTATGCAGAGAGTCATACACCTCCCAGCCACCCAGACACACACTCAGTCTCCCATACAAATGCTTGGGCAACCAATCAATAACCCATACAGTTAATCATATAGCTAATGATCAACACATGCAGCAGTTTACAGAACAACAGACATAATGATGCACAAATTAAGACAGTTTAGTCACTAACCCATGCACTCAGTGAGACACATTTAATCAGTCACTCATACAGTCAGCCATGCCCCTACTAAATCCTTCATCAAGACACTTATACATCCACTCATTCTTCAATATGTAAGACATATTTTAACTTTACAGAATTATACAGTCACTGGATGTAGTCATCAGTGATGTCATTTGAGATGTCATCAGTGATGTCATCAGTGATGTCATTTGAGATGTCATCAGTGATGTCATCAGTGATGTCATTTGAGATGTCATCAGTGATGTCATCAGTGATGTCACTGACCATGTCATGAATGATGTAATATGTGACATGATCAGCAGTGGATTGCGGGTGCGCGATATATAGTTAGTGCAACTAACTATATATGGAATTTCAATGGTTTTGTGTGAGTAAAATAAGGTTTTTTAAATGCTAATTCCTAACTATATATGGTCTATAACCTATGGTTTTTTCAGTGAATATATATATACATACATATATATAAATGGATATGCATATATATGCATATATATATATATGTGTGTATATGTGTGCGTGTAGAGAGAGGTAGAGAGGTAGAGGTGTAGAGGTAGAGGTGTAGAGGTAGAGGTGTAGAGGTAGAGAGGTAGAGGTAGAGAGGTAGAGACAAGTAGAGAGAGAAGTAGAGAGAAGTAGAGAGAGGTAAAGAGTAGATAGTGAGTAATAGAGAGTAGAGAGTGAGTAGTAGAGAGTAGTAGATAGCAGTAGAGAGAGTAGCAGATAGTGAGTAGTAGAGAGTAGTAGAGTGAATAGTAGAGTGAGTAGTAGAGTGTGAGTAGTTGAGAGTTAGTAGAGAGTAAGTAGTAGAGTGAGTAGAAGAGAGCAGTAGAGAGTGAGTATTAGAGAGTAGTAGAGAGTGAGTAGTAGAGAGTGAGTAGTAGAGAGTGAGTAGTAGAGAGTGAGTAGCAGAGAGAGAGAATAGTAGAGAGTAGTAGAGAGTGAGTAGTAGAGTGAGTAGTAGCGAGTAGTAGAGAGAGAGTAGTAGAGAGTGAGTAGTAGAGAGTAGAAGAGAGTGATTAGTAGAGAGTGAGTAGTAGAGTGAGTAGTAGAGTGATTAGTAGAGAGTAAGTAGTAGAGAGTAGTGAGAGAGAGTAGTAGAGAGTGAGTAGTAGAGAGTAGTAGAGAGTGAGTAGTAGAGAGTAGTAGAGAGTGAGTAGTAAAGAGAGGTAGTGGAGAGGGAGTAGTAGAGAGTGAGTAGTAGAGAGTAGGAGAGAGTGAGTAGTAGAGAGTAGTAGATAGTGAGTAGTAGGGAGTGAGTAGTAGAGAGTAGTAGAGTAGTAGAGAATGAGTAGTAGAGAGTGAGTATTAGAGAGTAGTGGAGTAGTAGAGAGTGAGTAGTAGAGAGTAGTGGAGAATATTCCAAAGTTTGGCACAGCACCACTTGCACAACAAGTCTAATCAAATCATATCACTTAGAGTCCTTATTGAAGCGCTGAATCTTGGTGTCTATTCAAATGCTTTTATTTTCCTTAAGTTTATGTACCACAGCCAGCCGATGCTTTTCGTTCTGTACAACAGAACTTCTTCAGGGGGTTCTTATTTCCTTCAAGTTATGTCGGTATCCTGTTGTCATATAACTAGATATTTCTTCCAAATGTTAGACGAGTCGTAAGCACATTCTTATTCAAAGTGACTAGGTATCAATTTTACCCACACAATTCAGGCAGACTTGAGTAATTTATAGCATCCTCAAAGTAAGTCTTTCAAAAATTCCAAGGTATAGGACATGATAATCCAAATCCAAATGTTTCTCAAGAAAAGTCATTTTCAATCGTTCGGAATATCGGCGTTTGAGCAGATATGACCCACGGACACGGTTTATGACTTTTCTTGAGACATATTTGGATTTGGATTATCATGTCGTATACTTTGGAATTTTTGAAAGACTGACATTGAGGATGCTATAAATTACTCAAGTCCATGAATGCTGCTGGGAACGCCCCCAGCAACACCCATTGCACGCCCCTTTAACGCAAGACACTGCGTTAAAGGGACTGATATTTATCAGGCAGGATTACGCCACAAAAAGTGGCTTAGTCCTGCCTGATAAATATCACTCAGTCTTCTGCGTCACCGGAACGTCACAAAAAGTCACGTTCCGGAGGCGCAAGGGGCTCGTAAATAAGGCCCCATAGGTTTCACACTCGTTATAGTTAGGAATTAGCATTTAAAAAACCTTTGAAATTCACTGAAAAAACCATAGGTTTCATACCAGTTATAGTTAGCTGGACATTTTTCTCATACAAAACCATTGAAATTCCCCCGTTATAGTTAGTTGTACTCACTATAACTCGCGCGCCCGCAATCCACTACTGATGATGTCACATTTTATGTCATTCATGACATGGTCAGTGACATCACTGATGACATCTCAAATGACATCACTGATGACATCATCCAGTGGATGTGGTTTGCTTTGATATTTAAATATGTATTATAAATACACTACTTTGCATTGAAGAATGAGTGGATATATAAATATAAATGTGTGAATGATGGATTTAGTAACAGTGTCATTGATTGTTTCCTTGACTAATTTGTAGAGTCTCACTACATATAATATGTAGTTATTTAACTGTGTTAAAGTCTTTATTGCTTTGACTTAATTGGTATATTAAAGACTATATTTGTTATTGGTTTCTTAACTGAGTATTTGTATGGGTAAATGAATGTCTATGTGGTTTGGTGGGGGTATGTAATTGCCTAAAAATGTGTGAATAGTTCATTCAGTAGGTAAATGAGGTTAAGACTACATGTTATCACACTTGTTTCAGTGAGTGTATATGTTTATGGGTGTGGTGGTGATTAAATATGTCTCTCAATAGTATATCTCCATTAAATTTTCATAAAAAAGCAGTGTATGTTGGGTCTAGTCACAGGACAGAATCACTAAGCAACAGTTTACAGGATTGAGAGAGCAAAGGTTGGTCCAAGATGGCGGAGTGAGGACTTGGCCGTGCGGTAGCTAGCCTGGAGACTCCCCACCTCCTCAGATGAGAACGGAGGAACGGACTGGACTCTGAAGATCCACAAACTTAATCAGACCTGAACTGAAGTAAACCCTGAAAACTAGGGAAGAAAAACGTACACACGGACGATACTGATGCTCTGGCTACTAGGTGCTTCACGGAACATTCGGCGTGCGATCTGCAGTCTGCTTGCCGGGTCTGGGCTTGGCTGGCTTGATCTTCGGTCGGCTGTCCGTGCTTGGAAGCCCGGCAGAATGTCGCCAAAGAACCCGCCCCGCTCCATCCGCAACAACAAAACCACCGTGGGAGCTGATGTATCTCACCCCCCGTAGCCGTGACGACAGCGGTAGCGTTGCTCCCCCCCACCACCGCGACTGCGGCAGCGGCAGCAGAAGCGTCTCTACTACATTCCTCGGCGCTACTGGCTTCCTCGGAGGGAGAGGCTATAGCGCACAAAGAAACGCCGTCTACAGCAGCAGTGGTGGTGGCGGGAGACAAGAGCTCGAATCGAGTGACTGCAAATTCTACGACCCCGATGTTGACCACTGTGGGCTCCCTTTCAAAAAACGTCACAAAAAACTCTGCTAAATCAGGGGCTAAACCAGGGACATCAGCAGAATCTATGACAGGGGGTGAAACGGGTCGTGTAATCACACCGGCAGATGCAAGCGCTCCAAATGTAGCAACCTCGCTGGAACTTAAAGGAGTTGTAACTCAATCTAGCAACAATGTTTCAGCTCCAGTAAAGACACATATCAATCTAAATAATAAACAGATACTTACCACAGAAACACTAGCTATGGCTATAGCTAATGATTTGAACTCAAATTCTAACTTAAACGACATGGCAGGGGTTATGGATATGAAAAAACTCAACGAAGAGGCAAATGCCGAAGCCAATCAGACGACTTTCACTGTTAGGAGTCACAATGGGCAAATTACTCAGTATACCACTGAAGAGGTGGAAGAGGAGAACACCGACCCAGGCTCCTATGAAGATTGTGAAGTGGAGTCAGAGGAAGAGACAGGTAACCCTACTGATAACACAACGAAATCTCTGGTTAAAAAAAAACGTAAAATGAAAAATAAGCCTAAAGCTAAAAGAGGGGGAAAGACTGGTGTCACTTTAAATCGACAAATTACAAGCAATAACTTGACCGTTAAGAAAATCCTCGTTGATAAAAGCCCCCTAAGAAAATGGATCGAGACGAAGGGACTTGTTAAAAATATGACACTAAGACTATCGGGGACAAGCCCTACGGATACGGATCTTTCTTCTGGCACCGTAGGCTGCTTCGTCTCACCAGAGATCATGGTTTCAAGCGAATCACCAAATATACCATCTATAGCACCAATCGAGCAAGAGTCGCCTCCTATGCTGGAGCACGGTCCAGCAATATTATTACTTAATAGCCCGATGTCTACCACTAACACAAAGTTACCAGCCATATGTGATGCCCTCTCCTCGGCTATAAACCCAACTCTACCAGCCATTTCTATAGCTGATAAAACCCCGACCATGCCCCAGGGCCCTAATGATGATGACAAAAAAGAGACTGATCCCTCCCAACTGGATATTATATTGCAATTACTTACTAACCAACGCGCAGAAGCGCAAGAACACTATCTGCAGCTGAGGGTGGACAACAACAAACTGCAGACCTCTTTACAAGAACTGACCTCTAATCTTAGTGGGGTCTCGCAGGATATCGAAGAATTGCAACATCGAGTGGTGGGTGTAGAGGAGGTGACCACACGTATGAATACTGCAGTGGGCCTACATGATACTCAGCTGACGTCCCTTCAGCTGAAAGTCGAGGACTTGGAAAATCGACAGAGGAGATCAAACCTGAGACTATTTGGGATACCGGAGGGATCCGAAGGCTCCGACCCGAGGGCCTTCCTTGTTGGCCTACTACAAAAAGCTTTCCCGGACTTAGCAGACTGGGATTGGGACTCCCAAATCCAACGGGTACATCGTTTGCCTCTAGTTCAGAATAACAAAGAGAGCAAATTTCCACGCCCTTTCCTCATTTGTTTTGGTAACTTTTTATTGCGACAGGCTGTCTGGCAGAAAGCACGCCCTAATACTCCTATAGCTATAGGGAATCTCTCTTTGTTCGCCCGCTCGGACCTGAGCAAAGCCACTATGGACAGACGGTGGGAGCTCCGTAAATTGAAAGACCCAATTAAATCCATTGGGGGACAGGTTTTTCTTCAAGAACCCGCCCGTCTTAAGGTTATTAAAGATGGGCGCACACTGTTTTTTACTGATACAAAAGAAGCTGAGGCATTTCTATCTCGTGTGAGCAAGAGATAGGCTTAAACTATATAACTGATCAAAAACAGAACTACTGCCATGCGAGTATAATAGTCAGGGAGACTAAGGTTAGAAACATTTTAGGCGTTCTAATCTACTATTACTTCCCCCTCCCAGTTCTCAGGAACAATTACTCTGATTAAAAAAAATAATAATAATCTTTTTCTCAGAGGGGGAAGATGGGGGCCCACACCAGGCGATCTACCGCAGGCGCTGCCATTACAGGGGCAGCAGAAGCAGAAGGGTGGTTCCTCCCCGGCGGGGGTGGGAGACAGGGGGGCGAAGGGAGGTTTTTTTTTGTTCTCCGCAGGGTGGGGGGAGTGGGGGGTTGAAAACTTGGAAAACTGTATTGTCAATCTGATGGGGAGACATGCTATTAGGAATGAAAATATTAGTAAAATTTATTTTTGTATGATTTATGGACAGAAATTATCCACTTGGTTTTTGGTTCAATGCATGCTTTTCTTTCTGAATGCATAAAATAAGGTGTCTAGCATGGAACGTATCTGGGCTAAACAGTAAAAATAAGAGACGTCTTGTGTCTGAAGAATTAAGATTACACAACCCTCATTTTGCGTTACTATCTGAGACTCACATATCTGGCAAGGATAAAAAACTACTCTGTCAGTTAGGATATGATCTTGTAACCTGCTCTACTCTTGGGGCCTCAATCAGAGGGGTAGCAATCCTCAAGGATAAACGTTTTAGGGTAGAAACTCTGCAAACAGCTCATGATAAAGATGGCAGATGGGCTATTGCTCAACTGTGCATTGAAAACAATAAATACGTCTTATGTGTGGTATATGGCTCAAACCAAGACGAACCTAGGGTTTTTGACTACTTAAATATAAAACTTTTAGACTGGGAGGGGGAGCTTATTATAATGGGAGATTTCAATTGCATTATGGACTACCAACTAGATACTACCAGATCCGGGAGTTTCCAGCGTATGCGTAAAACCAGAAATTCTATTTTAGATATATGTCGAATTCATAATATTAAAGATGCCTGGCGGCACTCACATCCAAATATTCCTGGATACACATATTACTCAGCACCACATAAACTATGTTCACGGCTGGACATGGCTCTAGTCAGCGATAACTTGTTTAATAACAGCTTAATGGAGGTATGTCCCCGAATCTCCTCGAATAACAACCCTATAATTCTGATATTCTCTACCCCACACATTCGTACATCTCCCAGACTATTTTCTTTCCCTAGATATCTAATGTCAGACTCTGTTTACATATCACAGTTAAAAATACACCTTACTGAGTTTATGGAAATCAACCAGAACTCTGCAAAATGCAATATGATCTGGGATGCCTGTAAGGCAAGTATTCGGGGCTTTACACAGTCATATGTGATTAGACAAAACTCTGAAGGCCGCAAACTTAGTGAATCTCTGATCTCTAACATTACTGCTCAGGAGGCACTGCTGGTCTCAGCACTACGATTAAACTCATCATCGGTTGTAGAAATAGGTCTTAGACTTAGCCAATTAAAATCTGAAACTAAGGCAAAGTTCATTCAAAAAAATAGCGTCAACATACATAAATTCAAGGTCGCGCAATACGAGGGTGGGGACATAATCGGCAAAATTCTGGCATACAAAGTAGCGGAGGACAGAGCCAACACTTTGATTACTAATATTCGAGGACCCGATAACAAGTTATACGATCAGCCTCACGACATACTTGAACAATTCATAGACTTTTACAGGTCTCTGTATACTCCGGAATTTACACCAAGTTTAGATGCAATACGGAATTATCTAGACGAGAACTTAACAAATATTTGTAATACCTCAGAAATAGACCCACTATCTGAAAACATAACAGGGCCAGAACTCCGTCAAGCCATCGTCGCCCTGCCCGCAGGAAGAGCTGCAGGTGAAGACACTATTCCTCTCGAGATCTATAAAGTCTGCTTAGAAGAACTGACACCTCTATTACTACAGGTTATACAATATATTGGGTCAAATGGAAAAGCTCCTAACTTATGGAACAGGGCTAAAATTATATTTTTTCTTAAAAAGGGTAAACCAAAAGAGGAGAGGGGGTCATATAGGCCCATCTCTCTGATTAACACCGATGCAAAAATATTTGCGAAAATATTAGCGACTAGGTTGGCCCCCCTTATGCCTAAAATAGTTAACCCGCAACAACACGGGTTCATGACCGGCAGAGACACCACCACCCATGTCAATATGGCTATAACGGCATTTGACGTGGCAGAGACAGAGTCCACCCCACTCGGCATGGACGCCGAGAAAGCATTTGACCGAGTGGAGTGGGACTTTCTTTGGCACACTATGTTGAAAATGGGGTTTGGTGGGCATTTCTTAAAGGGTATACAGGCAGTCTACGACAATCCCTCAGCTTGTATCAGCTACGGGGGGCTGACCTCTTCATATTTTTTAATTTCTCAGGGCACTCGTCAAGGCTGCCCCCTATCACCTTTATTATTTGCCCTCTCACTAGAACCATTTTTGTTTGCCCTTCAGGTCCAACATCGAATAGTACCCTTTAGTACCCTTTAGGTCCGGCTCACAGGTATTGAAAATTACGGCATATGCCGACGATATTGCCATCTACTCCTCTGATATCATCAAGGCACTACAAGGGATTACCACTGAGGCTTGCAAATTTGGGAAAGTATCAGGCTATAAGCTTAATATAAACAAGACACAGATTATAGCTAACTACGCACCAACGGTAGCAGTCCCTGAGATCTGTACGGCTGCCACATATTTAGGTGTTAAAATTACATCAAAAGTACGGGAAATCAATAACATTAATTATAACGAACTAATTAAATCTACTACTCTACTTTTAAAAAAATGGCACAGACTGCCCCTGAATTTAATTGGCAGAATTAATATAATTAAAATGAAGGTGTTACCCAAGTTTTTGTATCTTTTTCGTTCCATTCCACTAGCACTAAACAACTCGTTCTTCAAGCAATTAGATGGAATACTTAGCAGTATGGGGCTACAAAAAAGCTAGAAGATCATTGAAATTCTTAAAAAATAGCAAGGATAAGGGAGGTCTTAACTTTCCTGACGTCAAGCTATATTTTTGGTCATCGTTTGTCAAGCGCCTTCGGTCTTTACTCAATAGCGAAGATAAAAAAAAAATTCATGTATTCCTGCTTAAAACTGACTCAAACATGTTTCTGTTTCGAGCTAACGACCCTAATTACTACAAGAGGGTGAAATTTAAGACTGCCGGGACATATTTAGGATTTGGGCTAATATATTAGCATTTTGTAAGACCTCCTTCTATCATCCGAAACTTCGACTGTGGGGAAACCCGGGTCTTCCGGGGATTTTTAATGATGGCACGGCCCTTAGATGGTCTAGGCAGGGCATTAATCTTTTGAGAGACCTATACGGTACACAAGGGTTCTTAGACTTTTACACACTCCAAACTTTATATGATTTACCTGAAACAATGAGATTTCAATATATACAAATTCATGACTTTCTGATTAGGAAAAATCAACTTTACGATATCTCAGATTGTGATATTTGGAACTGTTTATACTCAAATAAAAATAAGTCAATTATAAGTGAAGCTTACAGGCATCTCTGTGCTTTCAAAACTGATGATTGTACAAAACTAGCTGAGAAATGGAGCAGTAAAATGGGTTTAAACATAACAACCAAACAGATAACATGCTCCTTATCTAATATTAATAACTCAGTATGATCATCTAGTTTAAGGCTGCAACAGTTTAGAACAACTTGCATGCTATATTACACACCGGAAAGGATTTCTAAATGGTCTACTAACAATACCCATAGCGATCGTACGAAATGCCCTAAATGCTTAGTTGAAGCTGCAGATTTGGAACACATGTTCTTTTCCTGTCCTAACCTTAGGGGCTTCTAGGGGGAAGTTTATAAAGTCTTGGAAATTAAGAAGATTCAGCTGCCTTCTATCACCGCTCTATCAGTATTACTTGACATCCATCCTGCCCCCTTATCCCGTCCCGCTCTGGTTACGATTCTTATATCTTGTGCCAAACTAACACTGGCTAGAGCCTGGATATGCCCCGAACCACCTAACATCTGGGAATGGTGGTCACTAGTAACTGAGATTTACTCTATGGAGCTAGCCCTCGCAAAACTTAGAGGAGTCCGATCATTAAAAAAAAATTGAGAACATTTGGGGTAACTTTACTATTTAAAAACTGTATACATTGTGCCTTAATTTTTTAGGTCTCGCGACCTATCGATGCGCGCATGCGCATCGAGCGGAGCGAGAATTCAAGTGGCCAAAATCCTCGTGAAACCACAGCTTTTTGCTGGCGGTTTTCATGAAGTTCACGTGAACCACGTGATCAAACATGAACGCGCATCAGCCTCCCTCCCTCCTAATTGCATTTGCCGCAGAGCACATCAAAGGGCTTCGCCCAGCGTGCGCTCTGCGGCTTCTCGGCTTCTCCTCCCCTAATTATCCTCCCCAGCCAGCTTCCCCCAGGCCGTTCTGCAACGCTGACGAGACATGGAAATCCCAAGCTTATTATACATGGTACAACTCTGCCAGAACCCTTTCAGATACCAGAATTTACTAACCAAACCAGCGTCAAAAGATCCGAGGACTGATAAGGAAGTGAGAAGGCATTAAATAATCTTTACAGGGTACTCTTCACAAGCAAATCTAACCCTATATCTGCACAGTTTTTTGTGAATGGTTAAATGTATTTTCCTCTCCTAAGCGCGTCTTCCGTGTATTGTTTATTTTATAATTGCAGACGCGCTGCATTCATCGAGTCCAAGCGTCTCATGGGCTTCTACCATCATTTTGAGCTGTATAATACTGTTAAACACTTGTGCTTTTCCGGACATCTTAGTCGTCGTTTATTTATTTCCCTACTTCTCCCGTCAATTGAACTGTTGTTGTCCACTTTACCTCATGTTACTCTAATTCCCTCCTGTGACTTCCAGGGACGTGCCATTGTTTTTGTTTTATTATTTTATGACACTTAGTCTGGTGTTTCCTTCAGTTGCCGTCCAAGTAGTAAATGACTGGGTTTTTTCTTCCCATCTTTATGCTTTTATTCATTGCAGTCATGCCCCCTCACATTTGTTGTTGTTGCCTGCAAAAATCCGGCTGCCGCCGGTATCAGCTCACTGTACACACACACGGCGCATGTCACTTCCTCAGCCGCCGGCCCTTCAGCGCTTTTTTTAACCAATTTATGTGAGAAATTGTACAATTGTTCTAACAAAGTCTGTGCCCCTCCCCTCCAGTCCGTGTGTGGAAGGCGTGCCCCACAGCAACTGTATGTCCAGGAAGGCTTCCCCAGGTCTACTTTACTGAGAGCGTTGCATAGAGTGCTGCGAAGTCCTGGTGTAGTGATGTGTGCTTTTTAGCTCCACCCGAAACTGCCTCATTTGGGTGGTGTTTGCCGCTTCTGTGAATTCTCATCAACAAATCACGGCTTTGCTGCAAAGAAAACAAGCATTGGCATTGCCAATAGGTCTCGCTTGTGGGACCTTATAAGTATTTAGTTTTGCAGCACAATATCCTTGTTGCACCAAGGATATTGTGCTGCAAAACTAAATACTTATAAGGTCCCACAAGCGAGACCTATTGGCTATGCCAATGCTTTTTTTTTTTTTTTGTTGCTCTGCCGTCCTGCACTCAAAAAAAATGTACTATGTTATAATGTGTTCCAAGTGGACTTCTGAGAATGATCTATCTTTATTTTGTAAACAATGGCTGTCTTTTTTTTCATGTATATTGGTACGTCTGTCTCATCAGTTTGTCAATAAAAAATTAATTAAAAAAAAGCAGTGTATGTTACAGTTATATCTAATTAAGTGAGCCTAAGACTTAGTGATTGTATGAGTCACTGTATAGAGAACTGAATATTTCTAATTGGCATTTTATAACACACTAAGGGGCCGATTATGATAGAGGATTTTCCGCATCCTCCGGGCCGGCGGAAGTCACCGCCGGCCCGGAGGAGGCGGAAAATCCTTTGCGGAGTCACCAAAGACCCACCGCCGCATTACGATGGCTGGTGGGTCTTGGATTCTGTCCGCTGCTTTTCCGCCGCTTTTCCGCCGTGGTCGGATTACAACCGCGGCGGAAAAGCTCTCATTTGGATGGCAGTGTCTATCAGACACCGCCAGCCAAATTAGGAAGCATTAGTAAACATGCTTTTCCGCGGCGGTTTTTCCGCCGTGGAAAAGCATGTGTACTTTTGCTTTTGGGGGCCCGTTGCGGGCTCCCAGGGCGTAGGCGGGTGGGGGGTGCACATGGGGGGTACCTATGGTACCCCCCAGCATTTACATGCACAAAGCGGCAGGCACCGCGGTGCCTGCCGCTTTGTGCATGTAAATGTTACACATGCACTTTTAACATTGCAGCGGGTGCTGCTTGAAGCAGCACCCGCCGCAATGTTAAATATCCAGGATGTGACCGCCAGGGTGGCGGTCACATCCTGATTTGCACGGAGGGACCTCCGCAGTCCATGTGGACGGTCCCTCCACCTCTGGGATGGCGGACGGACGCAAGTCCGTCCGCCATCCTAATCGGCCCCTAAGTGTATAGATGAATAGATGGAGTGGTATTTGTAGAAGTGTGCAGGTGAGTAAATGTAAGTATGATCCATTGTTTGCATAAGTCAATAAGATGTCTTTATAAGTGAATACAATGTGTGCTGGTGTGTAATGTTGAAATAGGCGTATAAGTATATTTTTTAGTGTTCTGTTAATTATTCACTGCATATAACACTGAATCTACAGGTAAGTGATTAGATGTGCGTATAGATCTATGATTCACTGAGTGGATGTTTAGAAAATACTATTGATGTGTCAATGGTTTGAAATAGGGTACTTTCTATTTTACAGTGAGTGAAAAATATTATACTAGTGTGTGATGAGGTGTTTTTCATTGTCACATGGATGATGTCATCAGTGATGTCATTTGAGATGTCATCAGTGATGTCATTAGTGATGTCACTGACCATGTCATGAATGATGTAATATGTGAGATCATCACCAGTGGATTGCGGGCGCGTGAGTTATAGTGAGTACAACTAACTATAACGGGGGAATTTCAATGGTTTTGTATGAGTAAAATTTCCAGCTAACTATAACTGGTGTGAAACCTATGGTTTTTTCAGTGAATATAACAATGATATATGATGTGGCTATCCTAAAGGGAGGCCATTGTGGGAAAGAAATATATGTCCATGTGTATGTATCACACAGATTCATTGAGCTATCTGTATCTGTCTCTGACCGAATTGCTTGCTCTGCTCTCCGCAGTGCTCCCACCCTTTACAAATCTATCGCAGCCTGACCCAAGTCCCTTTACTGCCCTCTCTGACACCTCCTTGGTTAACAGCTGTCAACATAAACCACACTTTGAGAACTGCCGTCTTTTACAAGTTTAGCTCTACCTAGTTTTTGTTCTTTTGTATACTTATACTGCAATAAGTATATGTTGCTCTGTGTCTTGTGCTTGCAAGGCAATTTTATTTTCTATATTACCTGTATATGGACTATGTCCCCTTCTGGGGTTTTTGATTTCCAACATAAATAAACACCCTGAAGTACTAAAAATTATATACCATAGAGCTATACTTACCAAAAGCCCATGTACCTTATATATCAAGAATAAGTCAGTCGGCAATGGAGAAGGTTCAATCGTTTATTTTGCAAAGCGCCCTATATAGGGGAGCCTCACTCTCCTCACAACCCTCAAAGGTGCGCAGAGGCAGACTGCTGAATTACATTCAAAACAGTGCATATATACTATCAGCATACCTCATGAAAACCCCGTACATGGAAAAGTACTGCTTCTCGTGAAGCCAACAGGAAAACCCATATAAGGCACAATTGATTGATTCAAAACTCAGATCAAGTTATTCTGGGGGTAGGACAGTAAAGGTGCCTCCCGTTCGTTCTAGGGCACGGGAGTACAGGCATGGCGTCTACAAGAATGTGCTCATCCTACAAGAAACACAGTTAGAATCAATGGTCCTTTCATAGCCCAGGCCGGCCTCACAGGCTCTCTACACAGTAGCAGGTCATGTGTTTTCCTAACTAACGAAAGAGACACGGGGAAATGAAACCAAAATGGCGTTCGTTCAGTTTAGGCCCACTTCTTCATGTGGGCATGATTCGAGTGTATTTACAAGGGGGTTTTCCTATGGGTAGCATTGATATATTGTATACATTAAGCCAACATTATATAATATCGATTTTATATTCCTTCAGACCGCCCTTTTGGCGTGATGTAGCCAATTTATGATATAACAGATATTCTAAGCCAAGAACACACTTTCATCTATTTGCATGAGGTCGGTAACCTCTTTCTGCACTAACTGCTTTGCAATTTTCGTTTTTCGTGAAACTGTCAATGAGGAGTGAGCTTGGCAGCGCAATAGGAGCAGCATGCCGGTCC
The DNA here is from genome assembly GCF_964261635.1 of Lissotriton helveticus. Taxonomy (NCBI): domain Eukaryota; kingdom Metazoa; phylum Chordata; class Amphibia; order Caudata; family Salamandridae; genus Lissotriton; species Lissotriton helveticus. The sequence continues at coordinate 954,951,005 of NC_136059.1, read as the reverse complement.
ACAATGAAGGCACAGGCAACAAGCAAATATCAACCCTAGTGCTCCAGCAAGAATCATAAAGATTTTCCAGCCCCAAGTGGATAAAAGGTTCCAGAACCACCCGGTTAAGGACCAGGTACCAGTGTCAGCATGAACTTCAGCAGCAAAGCGATGTAATTTTTGAATGGCTAAGTGTATAGTTGGAGCAGAATCAGGAATATACACACAACAAGAGCTGCCAATCATGCGGCATGCCCCTCCTCGATCAGCTAGGATGACATCAAGCACCATCCGATTTTGAAGCGAAACGAGTCTCGTAGCCTGAAGCTCTACCGTCAGGTTAGTTAAATTTCCGGCAGTGGTTTGAACTACATTTTCCACTACTCTAGAGAGACGTCTGACATCTCTACTGGTAAAAATAGGACCCCATATAGGAAAAAGACCCTTTGCTATGTCTACAAACTGCTGTGAAGCAGTGTCAGTCTGGTCAGTACTATCAGTATCGATACTTCTACTGGCTCGGGAGAGATCTGAATTTTGTTTAGTCAGCTGGTGTGTCTTATGATATTTAGAAGTGACTATATATACTGGAGGATAAAGGAAAGACAGGTAACACTGCCCTGCCCATCCTCGGGGGAAGCCAAGTGTAAGCATTCTCACCGCAGACAAAATACACATTAGGCGGGGTTATCAATGTTGGGGTGCTATTGGTGTGTAAAGAGTAGGTGTAGTTACATCTACTATCTCCCACCCTTACATGACCCTGTCCTTTAATACAGAATGAAGCAGTACTATTTAATTTAGGACCTGGCATTGCCTTGTCATCGGTAACATTGCGGTCTTGGAAATACTGGAAATATTGGGTGGAGTTAAAGTGTTCAAAATCTAACATTTCTTCCTTCAACCAAGTAGCATTTTCATAAGTGGTATACATATTCATACAGGCATCTGGATCTAAAGATCCCTCTCCCTGGTTTCCCAGAGCGTCAAATCCCTGATGTTGTTCTATATACCTTAGAACAGCTTCATAATCTTTTTCGGTATACCTTATGTGGTCGGCTACATAATGCAGATACATAAGGGATAGTAACTGAAACCAGGCCTCACAGCTCGCTAAGTGTGATAATGGCAGAAAAATTAATAAATCGTGACGATGCATTACAGATGGTAAAGGGCCACAGACCCAACAGTTTGTCTTATTTGTAGTGCTATGAGCTTCGTGCAACATTTCAATGAACACATTTTTAGCATATGTCTCTCGATGTCTTTCCTTATGGGGAGGCAAAGTATAAAAGAAATGTTCAGGTGGGGCTGCTGTAGTACCTAATACCTTATGCATAGGATATTGAAATTCTAAATACATAAACACACTCATTAATATTATCATAATTACGGTAATAGTTATTACAAAGGCTATCTTCACTCTGGTAGCCCAACTGGAAAACATGGGATCAGCTTCAAGAAAAGATCGGAGAGCAAGGGGTCGTTCGTCCTCAAGGGCAAATCGGGCAAAGGGGTACATCCTAACTAAAAGTCCAAATTAAATTCGGGAAAAGGTGCCAGCCAACTGCCAGAGGGTTTCTTCTCCCTATGTCAGTTTAGAGCCTCACAGGCAGGCTCCTATTGTTCATCCAAAAGAAACAATCCTCACTTCGATTCCAACGTTGCAATTTAGGCCCTTAATGTAACACAGTCTTTCTTTCTGAACAGAGCAATATGACAGTTCCAAGCTCTCAACCGGTTCAGTCCAGTGTCTCGCTCAGTACCCCAGTAGAGAGCTATCTCCAACCCTACAGCTAAAGTCTTTCCCTATCTTCTAGAATCCGAAACTGGGGTACCGCGTGGTTTTCGGGGCCGTAAATTGTATCGAAGATGGCCAGGTTGCTCCTGGTCATGAAACAACACAGCAGCAGGGACATTCGGTGCAACAAGGTTTTCATAAGCATCTGAGGAATCAGCCTTGTCAAAATATTCAGAAACTGGGGCTGATTCGTCTCCTTGCGGTGTCAACAATCTTTCCTCTTGTAAGTCACAAAACTCAACCTCCGCTCTCCCTCTTGCGTTAGAACTCCATCTCGGTTCTGCTGATCAAAAGGGAGCGATAGGGGTAATTTCTTCACGTGCAAAACATGAATCCAGTGCTTCTTCCCGTCCACTTTAACTGCTGTCCGTGTTGCCAAAAGGATCTAATAGGGGCGGCTCCACCTTGGTTCCAAACTCGATTTCCGCTGATAATTTCGAACGAGCACCCACTGTCCTGGCTCCAAGCAATGTCTGGGACCCTCCGGCAGTGGCTGCAATACAGCTGACACCTGTTGATGAATGGAACGCAAATCTTTAGTTAAAGCGTACAAATAATCTGTCATCATAGGATAATCAAGATCTCGGAAGGACCTAGGTCTCGGGACATCCCACACATTGGCTGGTTGACCAAAAACGACCTCATAAGGTGACAGTCCAGCTCCTGAATGGGGGGTTACTCTTAATGACATTAGTGCTAGGGGCAGTGCATCAGGCCAGCTCCAGCCCGTGCTCTCTTGAATCTTTGCCATCTTTAATTTTAGTATGCCATTATATTTCTCAACCAGTCTTTCAGACTCCGGATGTCGTGCTGCATGAAAGTTCTGTTTTTTCTGTAACCCATTACAAATATGTTTGACAAGTTCTGCATTTTAGTGTACCCCATTGTCTGTCCAAATGACTCGAGGCAAACCAAATCGAGGCCGGAACTCTTTAATCAGGGCTTTTGCAGTGGCCATAGCGGTGTTGTCTTTAGTAGGATATGCTTCAACCCATTTACTAAAAGCGCATACCACCTCCAGCACGCACTTAAGATTATTTACTCTTTCAAGTTGAATATAATCCATTTGGATTACTTCAAACGGTAAACAAGGGGGCGCAAAATTTCCACTAAGAACTGTCTCCCTCCCTCCAGGATTATGCTGTAAGCAAACCATGCAGTATTTAACCACATGGGCAGCAATTTTTGGAATATTCGGTTATTCCACACAGGGTCTAATAATGTACACATACCTTTTGCTCCAATGTGAGCGGTCCCATGGGCCATCACTACAACTGCGTACACCAGTGCATTGGGCAAAAGCCATTGCTGTTCATCAGGAGTGGCTTCTTTCTGTAATTCTCTAACACTTTCAATGGTATTGTCAAACACTGTGGTCTCCGCCACCCATCTGGCTGATACACTGGGGAACATAGCCGACATTTTAGTTTGCGCTGTATCTTTTGCTACTTGGTCAGCAAAGGCAATTCCCTCCCCTGTAGTATCAATGATTTTCTTTTGTGCACTACACTTAATGATGGCCATCTTCTCTGGTAAGGTTAATGCATTCAACAATCTTTCGATCAAGGGGCCATGTTATATTCTTTGACCATGGGAGGTAAGAAATCCTCGTTCCCTCCACGTCACCCAAAACTATGGACCACGCCAAAGGCGTACTGGCTGTCTGTAAAAATATTTACTCTCAAACCTTCGCTCAGTTCACATGCTCTTAATAATGCTATTAGTTCAGCTGCCTGCGCTGAATGATGGGAAACCCGAGCGCTCTCCACTACTGTTCTGAGAGTAGTTATAGCATAAGCAGCTGTTGTCGTGCCATCTGGTAACTTGAAACATGACCCATCCACATACAACTCCCCTTGGGGTTCAGATAAAGGGGTGTCAGTGAGGTCTACACGTCCCTTCGTTTCTTCTTTAATCCGAAATATACAATCATGGACATCGTCCTTTTGATTACTCGAAGGGAGGGGTAGTAACGTGGCTGGATTCATAGTGGCACATTGTTTAATAGTAATGTGGGGTGCAAATAGAGTTAATTCAAAACCAGTCAATCGCGCACTCGTAAGGTGCTGGGTTTTTGTTCGATTCAATAATATATCCACAGCATGCGGTACCATCACTGTGAGGTCAGTATTCAAAACAATCCCCTCCGACTGTCGAATGGCCACCGCCACAGCAGCAGTAGCCCTTAAACAGCTAGGAAGGGCTCTGGCAACATTATCCAATACCGCCGAAAAATATGCACAGGGTCATTGCGTTCCACCAAAACCCTTTGTTAACACTGAAAGTGAACAACCGTCCACCTCATGCACATAAAGTACAAAAGGTTTTCGGTAGTCCGGAGTACCCAAGACAGGTGCAGAGCAAAGAGCAGATTTTAAAGAATCAAAAGCATCCTGACATTCATCCGTCCAGGGCAAGGGTTCATGTACATCTTTGGTAGTCAAATGCAACAAGGGTTTAGCCAGAAGAGAAAAATTAGGAATCCATTGGCGACAGTAAGAGGTTATGCCAAGAAAAGCACGAACATCCCGTCGAGTACGGGGCACAGACATGTTAGTAATAACAGTTATTCGTTCTGGCGTCAGTCTCCTCCCCGCTTTTGACAGTAAATGACCAAGGTAGGTCACTTCCTGTCGACAATATTCAAATTTGGATAAGGATACTTTATTACCGTTAGCTGCTAAATGGGTCGATAATTTAACAGTGGCTTCTTTGCAGCCTTCCGCTGTGTCTGACGCCACCAGTATGTCATCCACATATTGGATGAGAACATTACCAGGAGGTAGGACTAATTCGTCCAGTACTGCTTTTAGTGCTTGGCTATAAATACTTGGACTCTCAGTATAGCCTTAGGGAGCGCGACAAAATCTAAAACTGCGACCAGATAATGAGAATCCGAAAATATGACGGCTGTCAGGGTGGATTGGAATGCTAAAGAAAGCATTCTTCAAATCTATCACTGAGAAATACTGGGCAGTAGGGGGAATCATAGTGAGAATCGCAGTGATATCCGGAACCACAGGATATTGGGGAATCACTATTTTATTAACCACTCTGAGATCAATTACAAAGCGATATGTATCTTTATAGTCAGGGTCACCATCCAGTGGGGCCTTCTTCAAAATCGGTAAAATGGGGCTATTACAAACGTTAGCAGCTGTTTCTTCTGCCACTCCTTTCTTAATTAAATCACGAATAATGTGCAATAAGGCCTGTTCGCCTTCTGGCGAAATACGATATAGTGGGATACGTGGCAAATGTGCATTTGGTTTCAAAGTAATTGATACAGGGGGTATTTTTAACAATCCTACATCAGTGTCCCTTCGAGCCCAAAAGGTCTGGGGAATTTTGGAAAATTCAGGTGGGAGATGTTCGTTTTTAACAAAACATTGGGACGTGCATCTAGTAGGAGGCTGCATGGTTAAATAAACATCGTCAGGAGAACAGTATATGCGAGCATGCAATTTCTTTAATATGTCCAATCCTAACAGGTTCCACAACTGGAAGTAAGCAAAAACGGAGAGTCCACAGTAACTGGGCCGATAGTAAATGGAAGTGGCTTAGAAATGGGGCTTACCACAGGAGTTCCTGAGAAACCCACTGATACGTTATTTTGCCCAGACACAGCAGCCCCTGGGACCAGTGAATGAGCAACAGAACTATTCATTGCTCCAGTATCCACCAAAAACTTCTCAGATGTCCCCATCAATGACCCCTGTACATAAGGCCCCTGTTGTCAACTGGTACTGATATGTGGCCCCTGCTCTGTCTGTGGCTGTCTCATGCATAACTATTTCCATCATAACCATCCTCTCGATAATCTTCATTATAGTATTGTCTCCCTTGAGGATCATCAAAATAATTCCTCCCTGTCTCGCCACCGGACATGTCCCCACGTCTCATACTATTCCGATCATTACCACCTCATCCTCTTCCTCTTCCTCTATTAAAAGTTCCTCGACCACATAATAATGGACACTGAGCTCTCCAGTGACCCTCTTGTCTAAAATTGGAGCACTGATTTATCCCTATGCTCAAAGTCGGACCCATTCCTCCGCCCCAAACCATCATTGCCCTTCTTGGAAATGAACCTCTTCCCCCTCTTCCAGCATTTTGCCCCCTACTAACTTGTTGCGACAGCACTCGGGCCTTTAACTCCTTCTTTTTATGAGACTTGTCCTTGCTCTCATTCTCTCGATGTTCATAATACTGGGCCATGCTGAGAATAACTGAAGGGGTCGAAGTGGTCCATGTACTCTCAGCAGCCTGTAACCGTGCCATTACTTCAGGCAACAAATTAGTGACAAATCTATTCACAAATAATCGTATGCCACCTTCCGTGGACAGATCTTGTCCACTAAAGTCAATAAATACTTTCTCAAACCGGGTGAAAAAATCAGATACACTTTCATCCTTTTTCTGATTACAAGCCGATAATTTATCCCAATCCACTTTCCGTGGAGGAATAAGAGTTTACATGTATGTTATGATTCGAGCGGGTATAGCTAAAATCTCATCCTTAGGTTTATCACCCGGCTTTCGATCTTTGTCCCATACTTTAATCTGATCCCAGGTCCCTCCAAGTTCTGCAACATGATCTGAGTCATGCACCTGTCTCCATATATCTACCGGGATCAGGAGGCTGAAAAATAGCTCAATATTAGCTAAGGTCATAACAGCCAAATTTGCAGCTTCTGTGAGTTCTTTATAATAGGCTGTAGGATTTGTACGTGGGTCAGGAAGTTGGGCTTTTAAAGTAAGAACCTCACTTCGCTTCCAAGGGGTATAAACCCACTGCTCTTGGAAACGTGCCTCTACACGATTTCTGGTCACTGTTCCACCTCCATCTCTTACTTCGGGGATCTCTGGATGGAAAAGAGGGTGCACTTCTCTCATGGGATGTTGCGCCCCCCATTCTGAACACTTCCTATGCATTCATTCTCGGTATTGTATCAGGGTCTCAACATTGTGGAACACCTCTTTGACTTGCATTTCAAACTTAAAAGCTCGATCCCTGATATCACATAATATCTGAGGAGCAAGCCCTTCCTCAAAACATTGTTCCCATAGGGAAAGAAATCGAATTGCCATGTGTTCTAGTGCCAATTGTTGCGTAACTGGTTCAAAATCTTTCATAGTATTCCAAATATCTTCTAATGTATAAATCGGATTCCGCATCCATTGGGATGCCTGAACCACAACAGCCCGTCTCTCTTCAGATCCTAAGGATGAACGAGTAAAAACTCGTCGGCCTTCTAAACCCCCTACTGGGCGTTGCGGCGCCAAATTGGGGCAGCTGGCATTCCCATAGGGGAGGCTGTTGATCCTGCGGCTGTGGATGTCAAAGTACCTGGGACAAGGGACAAGCAGCCACCGGCTCAGGTAGCAAAGTAATCAAATCTCAGGTAGTTGGACGAAGGGTAGGAGGAGAAAACAACGGAGCCGGAGGGTGCACAGCTACCGGTACGGTAGCGACTGAGGGCACCGCTGCGGAAGATGGAGCTCCAGCCCTCCCTGTCCTAGCTATTGGGACCGCAGGATATAAACCTTGAGGGGCATATGGGGATGGTGGACGGGCTTCCAACAATTCCTCTATCTCATCTTCTGCATCAGTCCGTGTCACGTAACTCTTACCTGTCTGTAATCGAAATTGTCTATCCATCTGTTCAATATTTTTCTCTACCTTTTCTTTTTCATATGCTACTGCTTTTTGGGTAACAGTCTGTCCAGCTTTAATTTTCCCCAATTTTTCCTCTCTTATCTGCCGTCGTTTCGCCTCCTTTAACCATAGGTTCAGAGAGTCGAACATGATTTGACGGCTCCTCTTCATAAACAATTTGTTCTGCAAATAATGAATCTTTCTTTCATCAAAAGACCCCATTAAAGGCCATTGTAATTCTGAGTTATCTTTAGTATACTTGTTCCATAATGTATTGAACAAGATGGGGGAAATACCATGTTTGACATACATATCAAAACTGGGGCTGCCTTCCGGAGGAGATTCATAAAGGGGGTGGTGATGGACAGAGTATCTGAATTAAGCAGAACACTCCTACCCAGTCAAAAGATCAGGGCTTGATCCATCACCGTTTTTTAGCTCACTGCACCATCCCAGCTCAGAACCTGGCTACATGCAAATTAGTCTGACCCTGGCCCAGTGCATCATGGGAACAGGGCAGACCAAACTACCAAGCCAATTCTTTACTGGAAAGGAAACAAGCTTCCGGAGACCGGTTTCTGGCATTACAGCCGTCTTCGGCCCGGCTTGCTTGAATCCTGATGGTGCAGTGAGCAAGGGACTCACATCTGAGCATACCCTTCCACACTTGTGGTGGCCAAAACGATTCATAAAGGGGGGTGGTGATGGACAGAGTATCTTAATTAAGCAGAACACTCCTACCCAGTCAAAAGATCAGGGCTTGATCCTTCACCGTTTTTTAGCTCACTGCACCATCCCAGCTCAGAACCTGGCTACATGCAAATTAGTCTGACCCTGGCCCAGTGCATCATGGGAACAGGGCAGACCAAACTACCAAGCCAATTCTTTACTGTAAAGGAAACAAGCTTCCGGGGACCGGTTTCTGGCATTACAGCCGTCTTCGGCCCGGCTTGCTTGAATCCTGATGGTGCAGTGAGCAAGGGACTCACATCTGAGCATACCCTTCCACACTTGTGGTGGCCAAAACGATTCATAAAGGGGGTGGGGATGGACAGAGTATCTGAATTAAGCAGAACACTCCTACCCAGTCAAAAGATCAGGGCTTGATCCATCACCGTTTTTTAGCTCACTGCACCATCCCAGCTCAGAACCTGGCTACATGCAAATTAGTCTGACCCTGGCCCAGTGCATCATGGGAACAGGGCAGACCAAACTACCAAGCCATTTCTTTACTGGAAAGGAAACAAGCTTCCGGGGACCGGTTTCTGGCATTACAGCCGTCTTCGGCCCGGCTTGCTTGAATCCTGATGGTGCAGTGAGCAAGGGACTCACATCTGAGCATACCCTTCCACACTTGTGGTGGCCAAACCGATTCATAAAGGGGGTGGTGATGGACAGAGTATCTGAATTAAGCAGAACACTCCTACCCAGTCAGGCTGTCTTTCTTCCAGCCGTCCACTCCGACGACGGCAGCACCCAAAACATAATTTACTAAAACACGACATGTTTATAATTTCAATAACTTATACCCTTTCAACCAGACTTACTCACATGGACGCGTCTATTCATCACATACCCTTTCACTCCTAACTCAGATGATCTCACTTACTTAACATACATAAAGTGCATACATTTCGATCGATAGAAACAATTCAGTCATGAATTCAAAATATCAAATGACATGTCTTGTACTCGAACAGAGCCCGTAGACTCCTGTTCGGGGAATCGAACACCCCGGATTCCAGACCACCAAAGATTCACACAAGAGACAGTCCAAAGACTGCCCTGAGATCACCAGACAGGCGAACCACGAACCCTCTTACAGACCGTCCCATAGTCCTGTGCTGGTTGGGCCGGGCGTCTGGGCACGTAGCTCCAGAACCCAAGCTTACCCAGTTGCTCCTAGGGCTTTTTCGAAGAGGATTCGGCCGAGTGAGCACCCTCCGTGCAACACTAAGGCGTCCGATGTTGGCTCAAATAGTCACCAAACAAGTCTGTGGGGCATCCGCCCGTGCAGTCACTCCACTGCCACGTCAGACCCCCAGATTCCCTGTGGTTCACTAACCACCAAATTCCATACACAGTTAACTGTTTCTCTGAGCCACTTCTCAAAAGTGCTCGTTCCAAAGTCAACAAAGGACTTACAATACAATTCACTCACCTGGTGCACTCAGGTCTGACTACGCGTTCTCCACTGCCGACTCCTTTATAGACCAACACGGTCAGCTGTTCTGGGTTAAGCCCGAAGGACTCCGGCGGAGGGTTATTTAGCAGCTGGGAAGGTCACTGGGCTCGAGAGTGGAATTTCCTTTTCTACCACAAACTGGTTTCTCAATAAGGATCCTTTTTCAATCCACCCACTCGACCAGAACCCCTCCCCGTGCCTCTGCTCCTGTTTACAGGAAGGGACATCCCTATCGCGGAGTCCCGGCGGAGTCGCCAACGGAAGTACTAAAAATTATATACCATAGAGCTATACTTACCAATAGCCCATATACCTTATATATCAAGAATAAGTCAGTCGGCAATGGAGAAGGTTCAATCATTTATTTTGAAAGGCGCCCTATATAGGGGAGCCTCACTCTTGTCACAACCCTCAAAGGTGCGCAGAGGAGACTGCTGGATTACATTGAAAACAGTGCATATATACTTTCAGCATACCTCATGAAAACCCCATACATGGAAAGGTACCGCTTCTCGTGAAGCCAACAGGAAAACCCATATAAGGCACAAGTGATTGATTCGAAACTCAGCTCAAGTTATTCTGGGGGTAGGTCAGTAAAGGTGCCTACCGTTCGTTTTAGGGCACGGGAGTACAGGCATGGCGTCTACAAGAATGTGCTCATCCTACAAGAAAGACAGATGCGACCTTGAGTTTCCTAAGTTAGAATCAATGGTCCTTTCATAGCCCAGGCCGGCCTCACAGGCTCTCTACACAGTAGCAGGTCATGTGCTTTACTAACTAACGAAAGAGACACGGGGAAATGAAACCAAAATGGCGTTCGTTCAGTTTAGGCCCATTTCTTCATGTGGGCATGATTCGAGTGTATTTACAAGGGGGTTTTCCTATGGGTAGCATTGATATATTGGATACATTAAGCCAACATTATATAATATCGATTTTATATTCCTTCAACTCCACAAAGAAGGACCCAAGGGAGAAGAAGCTTGCTCCAAAACGTAACACTGAGATGTTCGTCTGCCTTCTGCCTTGGCATGCCAATATGCATCGGTAGCCGCAAAACACATTTCATCTGTTTCGTAGCCCTGCCTGGTGTCTGTGCTTTCTTTGCGTCACTCTGAGGAGGGTTAGAAGATTTGTTTCCCTAACACTGCCCGTGTTAAAATGCAAACAAAATCCAGTTGTTTTGCAAATAAAAAAAACACTTTTAATTCATATTATTTTTTTTATAACTGAAAGTAACTCTGAAACAAACAGTATCCCGACTGTATAAACTTCACAAGCATGCCATCCTTTAAAATCTAGAGTCCTCTATATTTTAACATGAAATACTAAAATTACATTTCAACTTTTAGACAAGGAAAACACATTACTTTGCTACAACCAATCTTTATGTACATTGCTCTTAGCACCATCTCAGCCCCTCAACCTTCTGAGGTTGACATATTAGGTTAGGTTACATTAAAAGCTCAACACATTTTGTTTAAACATTAGGTACTGATCCACTCTAACAAGATCTTCAATTGCCGGGGACGTGAAACACACCCTTTATTTTTTACATAGGTGTGTAAGTCCCCTTGTGTGTTTTTTTTAGAAATGTGCTTTGCGGCCTTCATCAGACATTGATGCTTTTCAATCATGATCTTGTTTACTGTAATCACAATTGTATTTTCTTGCCTGTAGGTTTTCTTTCCTTGGTGCGCTCTCTGTTTATAATGTTTCAAAATGTATTCTTTAGCTACTTTCATGCCGCATTGTTAAACTCTGTGGAAAATGTACGTTTATACTCTCTAGTGTGTTACTTTTAATCTTTACCAATGTACATCGCTATGGGCGCCTCCTTCCTGCAACACCCCATTTTTTTCTACCTTCATATGTCTGTTTATTTTTAGGTCAAGCCTGAGCCAGCGCACATGTGCTGATTTGTGAGGCTTCTTGTAATTACTTTAAACTACTCCATGTGGGTCTGACTACCCCCACGCATCATATTTGCTTTTGCATGTCCCACCTCTTCTGCAAAGGTTCAGTCCCACAGCATTTTGCTTGTGGGAGCGAGCAGCGGCGGCGCGCAAGGGGGCAGCTGCAGTGAATCCTTGTCTCCGTGTGCCTGCCCCACGACTCCTCTTTGTGTCCCTGTGTCTCAAATATCAGTAGCAAAGACAGCCCACGCCCCCACTTGCCCCCTCTCCATGGAGCTCGAGGTAGGTTCAAGAGTGCGCTCGGAAAGAATCGCTTCTAACTGTAAACTTCAGTTGATAGCGTCTGTGCATCAAAGTTGTTTTTCGCCGCTACGTGGGTGTCAGTGCTGCACGTTCCATATCTACGCTATTTTATTCTGAAATATGTGCAGTGTATGAATCTCGCCATTTCATCCTTTTGAGGTTGATACATTGAATGCGTTTGAGTCGGGTGATAGTAACAAGCACAGTACTAGGCACTATATGAAACACTCAGCACTAGTAGTCCCACAAGAGATGTAGGCTTTGTCCTTGACTGCTTGACTTCTCTTCTGTTATTTCCATTCTGCGTCACTGGTCTAGATGACTAAATTACTTAGTAGTCCACAGAAAAGGTTTGATTATTTGACAGACAGTTGTGAAAACGTTCAATTCAGCACAGCACTAAAAACACACAACGCAGATTGTAGCATCCTTAATATTCATATATGTGTGATGTAAAAATATAGCCCTGCTCTTTAGTGCTGTCTCAAGTACACACCCCCATACAGGTTTAAACCGCCCACAACACACAATATAGTTGCTGATCGCAAACTTTTCTGTGTCGCCATCCCCATCCCCCCCAAAAATGTGTGCTATATCCACTCCCCCTACCCTCTACTGTGGTTTTAGCCCCCATCCCTCCCACTGATGTTGCTAAATCCCTCCAACCCACCCACTGTTCTGGCAAAAACCCTCCATCCCACTGTCTGTTTTAGGTATATCCCTCCCCCATCCTGCCTGTTTTGGATATATCCTCCCCCATTCCACCAATTCCATGTGTGGGCTTTCTGTGTGTATGCCACTCGTTACTTCTGTGCTAGTCTCTGGCAAAACACTTCTAAAGTCCCAAAGGTGAAACCTATTGGCTATGCCAATGCTTGTTTCATCTTCTACCTCCGGTCGCCGCATTTCACTTACTTTCCATTTCACAAATTTTACTCCTGCAGTCATTGCCTTAGCAAGCGTGCCATTGCACTTTGTGGAAGCGAGGAAATGCCGTTTACACAATTAATGCTTTGGTTGGTGATTGAACAGAAACGGTGTGCCTTTCATACTCGTGTCCGGGTGCAACTTCTCCTGCTGCACAAATGACAACTACAGCTGTTTCAATATATACATTGAGTTACATGCACAATCATTGCCTACAATTGCTGCTTGTGGAAGCAAGAAAAGGTCATCTCTAAATCCTCTGCTTTACTTGAACAAGCATTTACAATGCAATAGGTCTTGCATTTACGTGAGTTTAAGCTATTGGCATTGTAAATGACAACGACTTTTATTTATGTTTTAAAAAACAAAAATAATAGGCATTGTCCTTTACAATGCCAATAGCTTAGACTTGCGTAAATGCGAGACCTATTGCATTGCAAATGCTTGTTTGTTGTATTATTGGACTAATTATCTCTGTGCTTTACAGGCAGACTTGATTGTGCACACATGTACATGCTATGAGATTGTCCCTAGATAACTGTGCATAATGTTCCAGGCAAAATATCCTGACTGCGTACATTTCTTATCTTAGAATATTGTGATGATTAATTAATAAAGGACATTTTCAGTCTCCTCCCACTGTGGTGTTTTCCAGTATTTAAACTACAAAAATGTCATATTGTTAATTTTTATAGTGGACTCTGAATTGTGGCGTTGAACTGTTCTCAATTTGTGTTAGATTAACAGCCTACGTTATAGTCCTTTTATGGACCTTTGATGGATGGAAGGCACCAAAGCCCCTCTTCCGTGGTTCAAACATTTAATTAGCAGGTGCCGGGTCCACAGAGCATTTGAATTAACAATTACCGAGCACCGTCTGTCTGAGGCGCACCGTAATCCTCGCACTTTACTTGACTATATTCCACAGGGGGTGTTTCCAATCGACATTACTTCTCACAGGAAACGATTTATATATTCAGAGTTACTATCATTTTAGGTGGTACACAGCGAGCCCAAAACCTCATTCTGTCAGCAATATTTCTGTGGGAATAATGTTTCTGGTAGCCAAGTACTTGCTTTCGCAATGACTGATTGTTTAGTAATAAAGTATATTGTCCTAATGTCACCAATCCAATCCTAGTTTTTTGTTCATTCTGATGTTATAGGGCTATAGAAATAACAGCTCCGGCACATAGTTCGGTTGAGTTTGCATAGCCAAGGCACTCCTACATCCATATATTCATGCCCGGGTCCCCCCAGTATTTGCGCTCCCGATTGCATGCTGCCTTTTTTGTGGTCTGGCTCAAGTCTCGGTGGCACTGCAGAGCCCTTCCTGCTTCCACTCCGCCTGTTTTCGGGAGTTTGCTCCAAAGGGCCCCGTGGAAGCCCCCATCCCCACAGGCACATCCTGCCACATCCAACACCCTCCCTGATTATGGACTACAGGATTATCGATCAACCGATTTAATATCTCCGCCCACTCCACTCCATAAAGGCGTCTTAATACTTTTAATTGTAAAGTACCGGCACTTCTCAGAAACAAGCAAGTACTCTGGTACAGAGTACCTGCACTTCTATTTTTTCATTTCCAGCACTGATAATCGAAGTTCTTCCTCGAGGGCCAATTGGAGGTTCAGGGTTGGGATCTATGAAACATTTCCTCGCTTGATCTTGGGCACAACGCTCAGCAGGGAATGGTGTGTTGCTAGCTGTGAGAGGTATTTTCATTGCCTGTTTGAGCCCAATCCATGTGCCTCTCCACATTTGGGGCAGGGCGAGGGTATCGTTTTCTAATGTAATTCTTTTAAATGGAAGGCAGTATTTTTGTGGAAAAGCGTGTGCCTTTCAGGTCTTGTAAAGTATGGAGCACAGGGCATGTATCGTGCCTGGCTGACTGCCGCTGCAGCCTGCCTGCTTTCAGGAACAATGGAGCTGTGTCTTTAATAGATGTGCAGGGTAGATCTTAAACTGCATTAGATGGCTGCATGGGGACTGGGGAGACAGCAGAGAAAATTGTATTACTCGGTCTCCAAGGCAACCGCTCACCACAGCATTCTTCTAATTTTGCTGAGTCGATCACATCCTGTAACACTGATCATCAGCCTGCTGTTTAAAGAAGAAAATGCACAGCGAAAAAAAAAAGAGCAGGCAGGCTGGCAGCGACCTGAGAAAGAAGGACGGGAGGAGCGAAGAGAAGAGAAGACAAGCTGTCTCCAGTGTGAAAAATATAGTGCGTCCGTCTCACGCCACGAGTAAAGCATCCAGTCCCCGCGTGCACATCTTCTGTCCGTCCGCGTGCTGAAAAATATAGTGCATCCGTCTCACGCTGCGAGTAAAGCATCCAGTCCCCGCGTGCACATCTTCTGTCCGTCCACGTGCACATCTGGAATCCGTATTGATTCCAAAAGGCCCTCGCACGGCGAGAGCAGCGCATGAACGCTGCTTAACGCCAGGCGAGACCTAAAAATAAAGGGGTTAGAGGGCTCTTCATACTCAATGGCCGCGGTGCAACTGCTCCCCCTGCTCCTATGCCAAAAGCATCCTTGCCAGCATTAAAACACACTCACATTTTCATAATGATTTGTATTTCTTATTTTAATAAAAACACATTTGATTATGCTAATGTTTTTGTATCACTATTTAACTCTGATTGAAACTCCAGCCACATTATTCAAACTACTTTGGCGATGCATGCTTTCTATGCTTAAATCCGCAGAGATGTGACACTCCCATCCTCTAGCTTTATTTCTTCACTTTTAAATGTCAAATAATATTCCAACTTTTACACATGGAAAACGTGCAACACTTAATGTTGGTCAATATTGCTCTAGGCCCCAGCTCAGTCCCTCAGTCTTCTGAGACCGATATATTAGGTTAGGTTGCACTGAAAACAACACATGTAGTGTGCCTGGTGAGCACTAAGGAGCAGGGCATAGTGACAACACATTTCATTATAACATTAGGGCCTCTGTATCATTTTACTCTATACTAACAAGATTTTCAAATGCTGAGTACATTAAAAGCACTTTTGAGTTTTGTTTACAATAAAGGGCTTGAAGCAGTGCTGAGCATTTGAGCCCAAATTACTCAATTTTAACACAACCTTAAGATTCCAAATGTTAACATATATGTTTATCTCTGAACCTAAGTAATAACATTGCATGTTAAAGACTCGGCATACATCCTACTATTTCAGCTTCCTGTGGGGTTACTTACAGCACTACTTTTTCAGCTAAACTGCTATGAAATGCAGAAAATATCCATGTATGATAGAGTTTGGCATCATTCCAAGCTTTCCAGTTCCATTGTGTTTACTACACGATACAGGTTTTTCCAAATAAATAAGGGCTAAGCGTCAAACAGTGGGGCAGAAATGCCTTTTGTTGTCGTTATATTTACACAACAATAATATATAACGGTTGAATTAGGAAAAGAAACATTTATCAAAGGCTACACTGACTTGTGCTTCTACAGCATCTGTAGACCTAGAGAAAATATATGCATTAGTAAATGATGTTGTTTAACAACTCAGTAGTAAAGGGAAATAGTTTGACCTTGTTGGACCCTGAAACCCAGTTCTCTTCTGCACCACTCCAATTATTAAATGGACGTTAATATCATTAAACTTCTAATGCCAACACTTCCTATTCCTTATCAAAAAGGTTTTTGTTTTTTTAATTAAATGAAGTTAATGAAATTGAAAAAGATTTTTAGAGCTCACTATACCTTAAGGTGTCAAAGTGCTTTGAAACCACAAAAACAAAATACATAGGGCCAGATGTAGGTGGCCAATTACCGGTCGGTAACGGCCGGATTCGGCCGTTACCGACTGGTAATTGGATTTTGAGATGTAGGAGCATGCTTTACAGAATCGGTATTTTACCGATTCTGTATTTACAGATTCGGTAAAATTACCGAATCGGTAAATACAGACTCGGTAAAAATACAGAGTCTGTTAAAGCATATGTAGGTAGCACATCTTTGAGTGCCGCAGGCCTTTCAGATTCGGTATTTTACCACCCAATCCAATTGGGTGGTAAAATACCGAATCCAGGTGTGCATGCACATGTGTGCATGCACACCTGTGCCATGTGACACACAGACATGCCCTTTGGGCATGTCTGTGTGCCAAATGGCGCACATGCCTATTTTTGGGGTGCCAGAGGGTGTCAAAGTGACACCCCCTGCACCCTTGCAAAAATCGGTATTTACCGATTCTGTAATTACAGAATCGGTATTGCCCATTGATTCCTATGGGCTGCAAGGCCCATAGGAATCAATGGGCAATACCGATTCGGTATTTACAGAATCGGTAAATACCGAATCTTAACGATTCGGTATTTACCGACCCTGAAATACCTACATCTCCCCCCCTCTATTTTACCACCTCTTAAATACCGATTCGGTATGAATCGGTATTTAAGAGGTGGTAAATTAAAATTACCAACATCTGGCCCAAGATTTTTAGCTTAAAAAACATCATGGTATAACAGATCTAAACCACTTAGGGCTAGATGTAGGTAAATGATATTTACCGATTCATAAATACCGAATTTTACCGATTCGGTATTTATGAATCAGTAAATATGAAGGGGGGAGATGTAGGTATTTCCAGATGTGGAAATACCGATTCGTTAAAATTCGGTATTTACCAATTCGGTAAATACCGAATCGGTATTTCCTATTGATTCCTATGGGCTGTGAAGCCCATAGGAATTAATGGCAAATACCGATTCGGTAATTACCGAATCGGTAAATACCGAATTCCAGCAAGGGTGCAGGGGGTGTCACTTTGACACCCTCTGGCACCCCAAAAATAGGCATGTGTGCCATGTGGCACACAGACATGTCTGTCTGTCTCATGGCTAGGTGTGCATGCACACCTGGATTCGATATTTTAACACCCAATTGGATTGGGTGGTAAAATACCGAATTTGTAGGGCCTTTGGGACTCAGAAGAGTCCCACCTACATCTGAGATTTACCGAATCGGTAAAAATACCGATTCTGTATTTTACAGAATCGGTAAATTTACTGATTCTGTAAAAATATGCCCCTACATGCCGATTCTTAAATACCGGTCGTTAACGGCCGAAATCGGCCGTTACCGACCGGTATTTAGGCTCCTACATCTGGCCCTAATCGTTTATATCTCAATACCTACAATCTCTTTTAGCGGAATTTCAGTATAGGAAATTCCGGTTATGACTTATGATAGAGTGGAAACCACATCTTAGTTGTAGGGGTGCCTTATAATCACATGTAGACCGCACCCACATATAATACTTTGTTTTATTAACGTAAAGTGACAGAATTTTGAAATGCATTAACATGGAAATGTGATGTATTTCGTGCCACTAAAAAGTAGCATGGAGAATCAACATAGAAATTGAATGTAACTAGCAGAAACCATAAACATGAAGAACTTGGGTTGTGCAACTGACAACTATTTATGTATTAAATGTGTTTAATAATCATGTCATTCCACTTGTAGGAAAATGCATTAATTTAAGTTGCCGTACAGTTATGCAAATTCGTAAAACTCATGTGATTCTTTCTTATGCAGTTCCCCGAAAACTCTTGCTTTACAGTTAACAGTTGAAATTTATGTGCGCTGTTGAATTTGTTCGTTCTCACGTTTTGGGTTGCAGGTGAAAGAAGTGTTTTTGTTAGCTAGAATAATGTCTTTGTATTGCTAGTTAGGCAAGGAGAGAAGAAGTTACAATCGTGTGGCTTGAGTCAATAAAGGAAGGTTATTGTGCTTCCCACAGGAGAAGGCCTGGGAACCATGGACAAATTGTATCAAGGAAAGAACACAGTTGTTTAGTGGAAGATCACCTTAAGGACTGTACCCAGAGCAGATGGCGTGATTCACACTGCACCCTGGGAATGCTACCTACGGATAACCATTGTTGGAGTTAGGGATAGTCCCTGACTTTTTTCCTGCCTTCAGGCAGAGCACATCTTTTACGAGCTCTGTCTTGGTAGCTTTATACTACACGACCCATTGATCGTGAAGAGACTTCTTAGGAAGACTCCAAGTGCTGACACCATTTTATCCTTCCTTCTGAAATTGTATAGATAAGGATGTCACTTTAGTGCTAGAGTAGGGATAGAATGAATGCTTTTCACTCACCATCCTTCGATGCAGAGAAATTTTGACTCATGCTTCCTGATCTTTTGTATCTTACTGCTTGAACAAATTGTATTGCTTATGCTACATCGTTTAAACTGGATATGCAGATTTAGCTTCATGCTATTTCCTATGTATTTCTACACCCTCATTTTGAGGTGTCTTTATGTTCAGATATTTGTGGCTTTGTAATAAATCAAACTAACCTTAAGTGGTTGTCCGGGGTTGCTATGTGTCCGAGAGGATTATTGACTAATTGACTGGCCCCCTAATGACTTTTCTCCTCTTTACACTTTCATGCTGCAAAAAAGAACCATTCGATTATGACTTTGGAACAGGTCCAGGACTAATGGGACTTCCCTTTCAGTTGGTAGCAGATCAGCCTCATGACCCAATAGCACCTAATCTGTTGGCAAATCAAATCTGTAGATGAAATCCTACAGTAAGCCACGTACTGCAGTGACGAGGTGGAATCTAGGCATAGGATGATAAAGGAGAAACTGAAGGTGGTCCAAATGCAAAAGAACAGAAAGGGGTGCAGGCACAGGCAATAGCAGGAACTCTAGCTTGTGGCCAAGGGAACAGTGCAGGAGGTGTCCAAGTCACGTCGGCTGCAAGGTTGCCAGGACAGGGAAGGGGGAGAGGCTTTTCCATAGATCCTAAGACAGGGATAGATGTTGCAACCCTGAAAAAGTCCACTGCCTGTCATTTTTGTCACAAGATCGGGCATTGGAAGCAAGAGTGTCACTTTAAACCTGCGAATCAGGGCAGGAAGGAGAACTTGTACGGGTGGCAGATAGAGTAAGTTAATTACATACAGTGACTAGGCCAAGATTGCTTAATGCAGTACGGAATCAGAATCAGTTAGTGCAAGTGCCCCAACCTCTGAGAATCTCGAGTGGCAACCAAACCTACCATCAGATGCCTTTAATGTATGCCCTGGATAGATTCGACCAAGACCCATCAATACGGCAGTGCCTGAGGGGGGAGGAAGACTGTACACTTGGCGCAGACTTAGAGGTAGACTAGAGTGGACCATATTTAGAAGCAGTCGTAGATGGTCATCCCATTACATTCTTGATTGATACTGGTGCTACCAGTTCTACTGTGAGATCTGTAGCAGTCCCAAACCTGACCCTCTCGAGAAAATTGATCCAAGTTGTAGGAGTCTCTAACAAAAGATTGACAAACCCTTTAACAGAAGAGGTATCAGTGAAGATTTGAACCTTTCAGGATCACCATCAGTTTGTGGTGTGTGTTTCGAGCCCAGTCTGTTTGTTAGGGCGTTACCTCTTGTGCCAATTGAATTGTACCATCTAGTGCACACTGAAGGGAATTGAATTGCAGACTAATGATGAGGACATTGTTTTTAAATTGGCCAATCAGAACCATTACACAGCCATGTTTTCTTTACTGACAGTGGAAGACCCATCAATACGGCAGTGCCTGAGGGGGGAGGAAGACTGTACACTTGGCGCAGACTTAGAGGTAGACTAGAGTGGACCATATTTAGAAGCAGTCGTAGATGGTCATCCCATTACATTCTTGATTGATACTGGTGCTACCAGTTCTACTGTGAGATCTGTAGCAGTCCCAAACCTGACCCTCTCGAGTAAATTGATCCAAGTTGTAGGAGTCTCTAACAAAAGATTGACAAACCCTTTAACAGAAGAGGTATCAGTGAAGATTTGAACCTTTCAGGATCACCATCAGTTTGTGGTGTGTGTTTCGAGCCCAGTCTGTTTGTTAGGGCGTTACCTCTTGTGCCAATTGAATTGTACAATCTAGTGCACACTGAAGGGAATTGAATTGCAGACTAATGATGAGGACATTGTTTTTAAATTGGCCAACCAGAACCATTACACAGCCATGTTTTCTTTACTGACAGTGGAAGACATGCCGCTGGATTTGAGAGACACCGTCTCTCCAATGGTATGGGACTTCTCTGAAGTGGAAATTGGACTGATTCGAGGAGTCGAGCCAGTCCGCATACAGGTCAAGCCGAATACAGAATTTCCAAGAAAACCTCAGAGTAACCTGACTCCAGAAACGGTGGCAGGGTGTAATTGAGTCCTTGATTGCACAGGGCATCTCAAAAGAGATCATGGGAAGTCCGTGCAACTCTTATATTATGGGATTACAGAAACCGAGTGGGAAATATCACATTGTTCAGGACCTGCGAAAGGTCAATAACAATAATTCCATGTTGTCCTGTGGTTCTGAATCCATCTGTGATCCCGTTTCAGATTCTTTGCGAAGCTGAATGGTTTACAGTCATTGACTTCTGCCAAGTATTTTTCTCCATCCCATTGCATGAGGAGAGCCAATTTTTATTTGCTTTCTGTCTGGAGAATCGTGTCTTAATGTGGTGTCATATCCCTCAAGGGTATACGGAAAGCCCATCCATATTCAACCAGGTTTTGAAGAAGAATCTTGAGAGCTTGATTCTGCCCTAAAACTCAGTGCTATTCCAGTACATTGACAACCTCCTCATTGTGTCTGAGATGCGGAAGGTTTGCAGAGATGATACTATTGATTTACTGAATCATCTGGCTGACAATGGGCACAAGTTATTTCCGAGCAAGCTTCAGTATTGTCTAAATGAGGTTCAGTACTTGGGTCATCGAACTGAGAAAGGTGTCACCAGAGCGAGTGAAGACGATCATGAAAATGAATACGCCCAGTAGCCAGAAAGAAGTCAGGATGTTCTTGGGAATGGTTGGTTACTGTCAGTAGATTCTTAATTTCTCCTTGATGGTAAAGCCTTTGAAGAGGCTGACCCTCAAGGATGTGTGTGATCCAGTACCTTGGGATAACAACTGTCCGCTCGCTTTTCTGGAGTTGAGAGAATGCCTGTATCACACTCCAGCCTTAGGAATTCCTTATTACAACAAAGAGCTTTCACGGTTCTGTCATGAAAGGGAAAGTTGTGCTCTTCCTGTACTCACCATACTCATAAAAAGTGGAGGTCTCTTCAAGTCTTTCAAAAACAGGAATATAATCTATATATCACTGTATCCGCTCTCTGTCTATGATTTAAACAATTATGAGAGCGTGAGAACAAAGGCACTTTGGTGAAAAGCAGCTACTATCATCACAAATTGTAATAAAGCATGAAAAAGGAAGAGGGATGAGTCATACCCACTCAAGGAAAATATGGTATCCCATCATTGCACAGAAAAACGTGCCCAGTGTCATCATCTGGGTATTACCAAAACAACCTTGTTGAGTTTCCTCTAAAGTTATCGAGAGAGACACCGACTATAGTTGTATCCTCTTGTGGTTACAAGAAGAAAAGAGCAAGATAGGAAAGATATTTCTCCCAGGCTTACAATAAGGAAGCAGTGCATATAGTGAAAAAGTGTGAATAAAATCGGATAAGCTCCTAGATTACCATTTAATACTAAGTTAATGGAGTCTTCCAAAGTAAAAACAGAGTAAAGGACAGTTATAACCTATTCACTGTCCACATGGTCAACATGTTTCAGCCATAGAAAGAGGGTATTCCTCTGGGTTTCGTCAGGACCTAGTAATTCCAATGTCACTGCATTTACATGAGTATAACATTTTTACATACTTGGTATTCTGTTGTAAATTCTTGAAACAAGTCGTGTAATGATTAATTCACATCTAGAGAAGAAAATCCAACAATAATAACAAGGAAATAGTCTCCTGCAATCCACGTTTTATTGTGCCTGTGAGCCTTGTGATCGGGTTTCATCAAAAAATGTCAAATAATACTAAAATGACTAGAAAAACGTGCTTACCAGTACTTGTTTGTAAGTGAGCCTCACCTCTCTCGGCACCCCGCTCGAGTGCATCTTTATGAGGCCCCGCTCTGTAAAAATAACCAGAAGAAGTCTTGAACCCAGAGTCTCCTTAGTTTTATGTGAAAAACTGCCTTTATTAAATCATACAATCCGTCTTCTAAAAATTATCCATATTGCCGTAAGCTATACATGGGTTGATGGAGAGCAGTTTCCCATGTATCTATTGGATTATGAACATGGCAGTGAACACCTACAACTCTACATATGTCATTATAACGGTAATTTCATATAGAAGCAAGATTCTAAAATCGCTGTCACTGCTGGTAGCGCGGTGAAGATGTAAAATCTCATCATATGCAACTCATTGAGTTTTTCCAAAAATAGCGCTTTCAGTAATGAGACTTACAATCCTCAGACTCTGTAGCCAGGTAAGTTGCTCAAATGTTACATCCTGACTTATCTCTCATTGTGAGCCACTATTGCCAAGGGAAATACTGAGAGACTCGCCGTGTTTCAACTGTGACTCCAGTCCGGGGCTTAAGACGAGATGCCTGATCGTCGCCTTTCTCCATCCTTCTATAGATTAAAAAGTACTAATTCTGTCCCAATAAAGTATAAATGCACATACCTATCCGTCGGTACCTCGGCGCCTGGGCTCGCATTGGGGGAGAGGTAACCTGACAGAGCCGATGTCGGGCATATAAAGGTAAGGATCCCGGGTGTTCCTTCCTAGACTCCACCCTTGCGCCGAAAAATTACGTCATTTCATTAGGACTACAAATATTCCCGAGGGCTCATGGGGTATGTAGTATAGGGCTCTTGATTATTGTCCCACTGCCGTCTTCACAAAACTGTTTTTATCAAAATGTTTCTACTAGTGTGGACCACAAATTCATAATTCTGATCTATAACATTAGTTTATATACAACTTGATGGACGTATAAACGTTGCAGGCTTAAAACTCTAATAGAACGGACTGCTCATGGGAAATGTGGTTTCTCATGCCTCTCCGTAATAATAGTCCAAACGAGGCTCGTGAAATGTTCCTACTTATTTGGACAGCAGTTTCAGAATTCTAATCTAGACCTGTCAATTATGTTCCACTTGATAGGCGTATCGACTTTGCGATTTTGGAACTACAATAAAACGGACTACTCATGGGATATGTAGTGCACCCTTCCTTCCGATAGTAACAGTCTAAACCAGGGCTCTTGATAAAGCCCTTAATAGCCCTATTGATACTCAAATCTGTCCTTAATAATAAATGTCCTTCAATTTAGAATATTCATTCATTTTATAGAAGAATGTTCTAATCTACTTCATTCGCTCAAGAGTTTAATAAGTCAGCAATTAATAGATGTACCACGTACTCCAATACTAGCTATTTCTCATTACGCAATCTCCTACTTGAGAAGTAGTTTTACTGTACGACAAATACCTCTAAGTAACATAACTATCATACTAGATAGATAAAAAAGAGAGGTGAGGTCGTGATATCAGACTATAGATGTTATTCTCTGTTAAGATGTCAGTAGAGGTCGCATGGAAGTGCACAACAGAGTGTCAGAGATCTCATCCTTGAGGTCTCAAAACTTGATTAGAATGGCGTCTACCTCTGAGTGTGAGGACTCATTACACAGTCAATGAGTGTAACGACTCTTCCGAGTGGAGATGTTATTTTGTATTTAGTGACATCCCAGGGATGGTGTCATTAAGACCCACAACGTCACTTGAAAGTCTAAATACCCATCTCTGTTCACGCTGAAATAAATATGTTGTGATGTCACTGACATGTGTTGGGATCACTGGTTTTTCTAAGACAGTCCACCTGAAGTCTTCAGGTCTGTGTTCCTTCTCTAGAAAATGTTTTGTCAGTTTGGTTATCGATTTCCTACACCGAAATGTACTTTTGTGCTCCATCATTCGGAGTTTTACCTTACGCGTGGTCATGCCTACGTAGTACTGTTCACATGGGCAAGTGATGAGATAAATAAGGTTGTCACTATTACAATTGGTGAATCATTTTTGTATCCAATTTTTGAAGTTGCCCACATCAATCTTTTTTGTCGGTCTGGTTTGTGGGCATGCCTGTACTCACCAGCACACACATTGAGTGCCCGGAGACCATTGGCATATTTCTCAGCTACATTAGATCCTGTAGCTTCAGCGTTGCCCGGATTTCTCAAGTCCGTTGCTGCTACAGGTGGCAGTTTTGAACAATGTGAGAGCATTGTGATGGGTCATCCACTTACAGTATATGTACTGCATTCAGTCGAGCTCCTGATGATGAGTACCAAAACACAGCATTTTACAAATAACAGGTTGACAAGGTATGAACAAGTGTTGCTCGCTACCGAGAATGTTACCCTGAAGCGTTGTTCTGTATTAAATCCTGCTACCTTATTGCCTGTTCCAAATGCTGATGGGGAAGATTGTGAAGACTGTTTGGATGTCGCTGAACTTTGCACAAAACCAAGACCTGACATTTTCGATGAGCCATTGTCTGACCCTGATCAAGTCCTTTTTGTTGAAGGTTCATGCTTAAGAGACAATGAGGGTAATTTGAAAGCAGCATTTGCTGTCTGTCCCATTTCGGATGTTATGCATGCTGCTTGGTTACAGGGAGTACACTCCACACAAGTGGCTGAAATCATTGCCTTGACCCATGAATGTCGAGTTTCTGAGCAAATCCGAGTCACCATCCATACTGATAGCCAATATGGTTTTGGTGTGGTTCATGACTTTAAACAGCTATGGTCGCAGAGAGATTTCCTAATGCCATCAGGTTCTCCGATCAGGAATGGGGAATATCTGAGACAACTTCTGGAAGCTTTGCAATTGCTAAGAGAAGTGGCTGTTGTGAAGTGCGCAGCCCATGGAAGGGGTGATGATTTTGTTACCATAGGGAATAGGTATGAAGTTGCACATTTCTGTGCTATTCATGCATGTGTTTTCAATGGAGAATATACTGGTAAGAGTACAGAGAAGACCGAACTCAGCATGATGCTAGCTGTTGCAGACACATGGGATGAAGTCAGACGTTTGCAAATGGAAGCCGCAAACAAGGAACAAGCGGGTTGGATAAGAGCAGGTTGTGAGAAAGGAGAAAATTACCTATGGGCTTCAGTTGATGGCAGGGCAGTATTAGCATATTGTCTGTTACATCCATAGGCAAGGCAAATTCATGGATCAGCTCATATAGGAAGAGATGCAATGATGAGATTGTTCAGAAAGACATGGTTCAATCTGAGATTTCGAGTTATTGCAGAAGCTGTATGTCATTGTTGTGTCACGTGCCAACAAAAGAATGCTGGGAAAAAGACTGTTGTTGCTTTGAGTCACATTGGCAGATCGGTGGGTCCTTTCAATAGGATCCTAATGGAATTTGTTGAAACGCCTGTGTGTAATGGGTTGATACATTCTGGTGGTTGTGTGCATCTTTTCTCAATGGTTTGAAGCCTACCCAACTAGAAGGTGTGACAGTCTCACAGTAGCAAAGTTGTTGTTGAGGATACGCATTCCTAGATTCAGATTTCCAACTACATTAGAATCGGATCGAGAACACACTTTCATAATGAAGTCATGAAGGTGTTGTGCACTGCCTTGGCTGTGGATCAAAGATTGCACTGCAGTTACAGGTCGGAGGCATCAGGTATGGTGAAGCAGATCAACTGCACCTTAGAAGCTGCTTCAACAGCTCTGAAATTACCTGATGCTTTACCTTTGGTTTGCACAGCACTCCCGACAGGAGAACTGGATTGTCGCCACATGAGATATGGGAAGAGCATTGCTCTTACTTGTTGTGCCTGCCACTGCATTAGGGAATATAACAGATGATTTAGTCCTTGACTGCTGTAAAGGATTGGCCGATGTGGTACGTTCTGTGTCTCATCAGGTTGCACAGACTTCAAAAGACATCTGCCTCGACGTGAGCCCAGGGGACTTGGTTCTCATCAGAAAGCATGTGAGGAAAAACTACCTCGACTCTTGGTGGTGTGGACCATATCAAGTGATACTGGTGACTAACACTGCTGTGAAGAGTGGCATAATACCAAACTGCATTCACGGTCCTATACCCGAAAAGTCACAGGTCCCTCCTATAAAGCCGCTCCTCTCCCAAAAGTATTTCCAGCCTTGACCAAGGGGTCAGTGGATAAGGCAAGCCAAGCTGTGGAGGTTCCTGAAGAGGCTGGTGATAATCTGAGGGGAGTTATGCTGCACAAGACCCTGGTGTAGACTCTGAGGGAGACGGTAATATTGCAAGTGGTATAGAGTCTGTCTCAGCAGAAGATACTTGTTTGACAAATTGTCATGTGCAGTTAAGGAAGAAAGATGCTGCAGGTGAGATGTGGCCTGTGAGACAGAGGAGGAGAAACCTGAGACTTGTATCCGAAAGAGAACTTGCACCAATAAGTGAATCTTTGAAGTTTGATCTGAATCAACTTGAATAAGCCACAGGAAGTGCTAGAAGGTCCAGGCAAACACAAGTGCCTTGTCAGAGATATTCATCTCCCGGGAGGATTTATCTGGTTACAAATGCCGGGGAGAGCAAGGTCTGAGATCTTGCTGAAAATTTCTCAAATCAAAGCTAATGCGCTTCTCTCATTGACTGTGCCTTTTCCACCAAGGTTGAGTGGCTTATGGAGTCTGATTCTGGAAGACCTGGAATTCCCAAGTTTTGCAGCTCCACAGTCTCCTCAAGAAATTGCAGCATTGAGAGCTGAATAGTTACATCAAGTCATTGAGGAGGTTGGCTCTGATCTCATAAGGAATGTACATTGAACTTTTGAACTGTAAATACGTTGCTTGAAAGAAGATAACCTAGGCCCCTAGGCCAGAGTGGAAGAATAATAAAATTAGGGACTTTCAACTAGAAAAGAAATCAATCAATCAGGGGTTTGTAAAGTACACTACTCACCCAAGAGGGTCTCAAGGTACTGGGGGGGTGGCGCATGTCTCCAGGATGTTAGGGTGCATCGGCGAAGAGCCAAGTCTTGAGTCCCTTCAGGAACTTAGTGAGTGAGAGTGTCTGTTGGAGGTAAAGATGGAGGGCATTCCATGCCTGGGCCGTGAGGAAGGAAAAGGAGCGTCCTCATTTTCTGGTCTCCGTGATGCAGTGTTCTGCCACCAGAGAGAGCTGGGCCAAGCGGAGGGATCTTTATGGTATGTGGAATGAGAGGCGATGGTTCATGTAGGTTGGTCTGGTGTTGTAGAGGGTTTTGTGGGCATGGGTGAGGAGCTTGAAAGTGATTCTCTTCTCGACGGGGAGTAAGTGTAGTGTCCGTAGGTGTTGGCTAATATGGCAGTGGCTTGGTAGGCTGAAGACCAGTCTGGTGGGGGTGTTCTGGACGTTCTGGAGTTTGCTTGTAAGGTTCTTGTTGATCCCAGTATAAAGTGCATTGCCGTAGTCCAGTCTGCTGCTGATGAGGGTGTGGGTGACTGTTTTCCTGTGTTCGAGGGGAATTCAGTTGAATGTTTTTCAGAGGAAGCAAAGGAAGTGGTAGCAGGAGGAGGATACAGCATTGATCAGGCGGTCCATTTTGAGTTCGGAGTTCAGGATGATTCCAAGCTTGGGTACGTGGTCCGTGGGGGGGGTGAGTTCCTGAGGACAGGGGGCCACCAGGTGTCGCTCAAGCATCAGTGTGTGGGCGCATGATGAGTATTTTGGGTTTTGCTGAGTTACGTTGTAGGCAGCTGTTCTTCATCCATCTGGTGACTGCTTCCATTCCTTTTTGTAAGTTGTGTTTGGAAATATTGGGTTCGTTGGATGGGGAGAGGATGAGTTGGGTCTCTTCATCCTACGATATGATGTTCAGTCCGTGTGATCTGACGATGGATGCGAGCGGGGCCATGCAGACGTTGAACAGGGTTGGGCTGATGGAGGATCCTTGGGGGACTCTGCAGGTGGTCGGTGTTGGTCTCGAGAGGAAAGGGGGGAATCTGACCCAGGGCCTTGTTTTGATATCCCGCCTCTTGTAGTCTATGGGCTGGGGTATGATGAGAGACCGTGTCGTAGGCCGCGGAGAGGTCCAGGAGGATGAGGGCCACAGTCTCTCCTCTGTTGAGGAGGGAGGGGATGTTGTCTGTCACGGCGAGAAGGGCAGTTTCAGTGCTGTGGTTCTTCCTCATGCCTGAGTGAGAGGAGCAGATGATGTTGTTTTCTTCCATTAAGGAGGCGAGTTGGCTGTTGACAGCTTTTTTTATGAATTTTGCCAGGTAGGGGAGTAGGGAGATCGGTCTGTAGTTCTTGAGGTCAGTGGGATCCGCCAAGGTTCTTTTCAGGAGGGTGTTGATCTCGGGGTGCTTCTAGTCATTGGGGAAGGAGCCAATCTCGAAGGAACGGTTGATGATAGAGCCAATCTCGAAAGAACAGTTGATGATTCGCTGGAGCACGGGAGCAATTATGGCTGTGGCTCTGTGGTAGATGTGCTAGGGGCAGGGGTCTGTGGGGCCCCAGATTGGGTTGTCTTCATGGTCTTCAGGGTGACTTCAATTGTGAGGGTGGTCCAGCTGTCAAGTATCGGCTGTGTGTTGCAGGGGGTGATGGGTGTGGGATCTGCGTCGGGGTTGCTGTCATCCAAATTGTCAGAGATGGTCTTCATTTTGAGATAGAAAAAGGTGCTGATTCTATCGCAGAGGATCTGGGAGGGTGGGATGTTGGTAGTCTCACTGTTAGGAAGGGCAAACTCTTTGATGATGCCAAAAAGTTCCTTGCTGTTGTGTGCGTGGGGGGAGATTCTGTCCAGGAGTGCTTTCTTCCTTGAGTATCTGATGAATTTGTGGTGGGCTGTGATGGCTGCTTTGAAGCGGTCGAAGTCTGCTGTTATTTGGGAGTTCCTCCATTGCTTTTCGAGGCGTCTGCAGGTTTGCCTAGATTCTTGGAGTTTGGTGGAGAACCAGCAGGCTTTCTTGGCATGCGATTTGGGGGTTTGCTTGAGGGGGCCATGGTGTTTGCGCAGTCGGTGATCCAGTTGTGTGGGGTTCAGGCGGCAGTGGTTGGGTCATCGACTGTATCGGTGGGTGCAGAACTGCTGAGAAAGGCAGTGAGCTGGTCGTCGGGGATTTTGTTCCAGTTCCTGCACTGGAGTTGGTGAGGACATTTGCGGGTGATGATGGTTTTGATGGTTAAGTGAATGCAACAAGGGTCTGTCCATGGAAGTTCGGAGGTGTGGCTGAAGTTGACTGAGATTCCTACTGTGATGATGCGTTGGTTCTGGTACGATATGTTTGAGTCCGATGTTGTGGAGGTTGTCCAGTAGGGAGGAGGAGTTGGGGTCTTGGAGGTTGTTGAGGTGGAAGTTGAGATCTCAAAGCGGGGTGTAGTTGGTTGAGGTGACGGCTTGCAGGGAGATGATGTTGGTGATGGACTTGTAGAAAAGTGCACGGGAACCGGGGGGTCTGCAGACGAGGGTGCCTCGGAGATTGGTAGATGGGTTGGTCTGTATTTTGAAGTGGAGGTGTCCCTTCAGGTCTGTAGGTACATTAGTGTGGGTGCTCAGACACAGGTTGGACTTGTAGGCGATGGTGACGCCTCCTCCAGGGCAGTTGGGGTGCTCCTTCCATGTGATCCTATAGTTTTTGTGGATGGCAATTGCGATGTTGGGTCCTGAGGTGGCGTTTGTCCAAGTTTCGGTGAGGAAAGTGACGTCAGGGGTGGTGCTGTAGAGGAAGTCCCAGATTTATTTGACGTGTCTGTGGAGGGAGTGGACATTGAGGAGGATGCATTGCAGGATTTGTGGTGCTGTAGTGTTGTTGCTTGATGGGGGAGGAGGTGCCTGGGTTTCGGTGATAATGAAGGAGTGTCGGCAGTGTCGGCAGGGGAAGGTTCCTTGGGTGTCGTGGGGTAAGGAGAGAGAGTTTGCAGTTGTTGTTCTTCCTGATGTTAAGAGCATAGAGAACCAAGGAGCTGGAGAGCTGGCGGGTCGGAAGGCCAGGGTTCCTGACGCTGGTTGCAGTTGGGTCTAGGAGAGGCGCAGACGGGCTTGCCTTTGGCACGCCAATGGCATGCCAATGGCAGGCCCACTGCGCGGCCACCATCAAGTTGGGATTGTAGTCATTATTGAGTCAATTTTAAGCACACACAAGGGTGAGGAACATGGAATGGGGTACATGGGACATCCACACCTACCACTGTTACTTCAAAAGAGGGTACACTGACATCTGAGATGGCTTAATAGAGCAAATGAGTCGCTTTCTTCTTGTTGATTTGTCCAAAGGTGATTACACACTGAATGCTTATGCTAAGTTGTTGTATGAGTATGTTAATACTATGACAGGTGAGAGATTGTTATGTGTGTATGCAATTACCTTTTTCGGTTGAGGAGGAGATTCGCAGTCACCACCAACCCTTGACGGATGGCATTAGTTGTAGTTTACTCCTTAGTATGCTTTATGGGAAATACCATTATGAGTACTACTTCTCAAACTATGATGGTGCTCTCAGAAATACCAGTATATAAACATCTGAACAAATATGATTACTATAAGCAAATAGAGAGAATGGAGAAGTATTTTTCACCTACAGTAACATTGCTTACGTGCATAGACATAACCTAACCTGCTTATTAACAATCATAGAGAATAAATTCATAGATCAAGTTGAAGATAGACATAGGAGATTAGTTAAGTCCGATAATAGGGACAACAATTTTGAGTGGACCAGGGAGGAATTAGCTCACAAGGCTAAAGGAAGTCCTGGTCCAATAGCTTTAGATTGGGAACAACGAGGCAAGCTTTGCATACGTCAAGGTCAGAGCCGCTATGATACTGTATTTGTGGGACAGAGTGTGTGTGACCATATGCTTCCAGTCAATGGTTCGTGGAAGATGTTTCTGCAAGAGTCAGTTTGAATGGTGCCAGGATTATATTTTGTGTGTGGAAAGAATGCTTATGTTCAGCTGCCAAGCAATTGGTATGGTACTTGATATGTGGCAGTCGTGTTTCCAAAGCTATATCATGTGGAGGATTTGGAGGGGTTGGAAAGAAAATCAAACACCATAGAGAAACGTGGACTGGGTGCTGGTAAGGTTGTGGGAAATATATTTGGAGCAATGATACCTAGTCTAGGAGTGGTATTGAATGACATCAAGATTAGAAAGTTGTCTACTTTTGTGGATAAGTTATCAGTTACAGCTTAGTCTTTGCTACACATAGATGGTCTTGATAAGGGCGATGGTGATGCAAAACCGTCTTCCATTAGATGTGTTACTGGCAAAGGAAGGCAGAGTCTGTCGAATGATGAAGTTTCAACAGTGTTGTACTTATATTCCTGATAGGAATAAGGATCTAAGGGGATATATTAATAATATCACTGATATACAACATGAGATCCAGGATTTGGCAGCTGAGGGAGTTTGGGATAAGATTAGAAAAGGGTTTAGTGCAGTTGGAAGTTGGTATGCAAACTTAGGAAGTGGAATCCCTGGATACATCTTGTAGCCAATAATGATTGTAGGAATCTATGTTATTGTCTTGGTAAGGATGATAAGAGTATACAAATGGCAGAAGGTGAGACAAGTGGAGAACTCCTAAAGGGAAAGAGATAGAAGGGTGGAATGACTGCAGGATAGTCCCTACAAGAATTTGAAAGGATAGGAGGAGTTCAGACAAAGGAAATTAGCTACGACATCTGTTTAGATCAGTCTACTTTGCAGAGATTATGGAGTGTTTTATGATGACTCAATGTCATCAGAGGGGGGACCGCATCTTCTTTGTAGGGGTGCATTATAATCATGTGTAGATACCCGCATATATAACTTTTTTGTATTAATGTAAAGTGTTAGAATTGTGAAACGTATTAACATGAAAATGTGAAGTATTTTAGGCCATTGAAAAATAGCATGGAGAATCAACGTAGAATTTGAATGTAACTAGCAGAAACCATTAACGTGAAGAACTTGTGTTGTGCAACTGACAACTGTTTATGTATTAAAGGTGCTTATTAAGCGTGTCATTTCGCACGTAAGTAAATGCATCAATTGAAGTTGCCTTAAAGTTATGCAAATTCGTAAAACTCATGTGATGCCGTCTTATGTTCGCTGAATTTCGTAGGCCTCAAATGTAGTTCCCTGAAAACTCTTGCTTTAGAATTAACAGTTTAAATTTATGTGCGAAGTTGAATTTGTTCTTTCTCAAGTTTCGGGTTGCAGGTGAAAGAAGCGTTCTTGTTAGAGAGAATAATGTGTTTGTTTTACTAGTATGGCTTGGAGAGAAAAAATTACAATCGTGTGGCTTGAGTCGACAAAGGAAGGTTGTTGTGCTTCACACAGGAGAAGGCCTGGGAACCAAGGACAAAGTGTATCAAGGAAAGAACACCATTTCTTCGATGGAAACTCACCTTCAGGACTGTACTCAGAGCAAAAGGTGTGACTCACACTGCACCCTGGGAAGGCTACCTACAGATAACCGTTGTTGGAGTTAGGGATAGTCCCCGACTTCTTTCTAGCCTTCAGAGATAGAGCATCTTAGTACAAGCTCTGTCTTGGTAGCTTTATGCTACATGACCCATTGATCGTGGAGAGACTTCTTAGGAAGACTCCACATGCTTACACCATTTTATCCTTCCTTCTGAAAATGCTTAGGTAAGGATGTCACTTTAGTGCTAGAGTAGGGATAGATTTAATGCTTTTCACACTGCAACCCTCAATGCAGAGAAACTTAGACTCATGCTTCCTGATATTTTGTGTCTTACTTCTTGAACTAATTGTATTGCCTAGGCTACATCGTTTAAACTGGATAATCAGATTTGGCTTCATGCTAATTCCTATGTATTTATACACCCTTGTGCTGAGGTGTCTTGATGTTCAGAGTTTTTTGGCTTTGAAATAAATCAAACTAACCTTAAGTAGTGGTCCAGGGTTACTATGTGTACAAGAGGATTATTGACTAACGGATTGGCAACCTAACAACTTTTCACCGCTTTACACTTTCATGCTGTGAAAAAGAACCATTAGAGTGTGACTCTCGAACAGGTCCAGAACCTATGGGCCCAGCCCTTTCACTCCTATGGTATTTTCTCTAAACTTGTTAACAGAACTGACGACAATAGTTTTAATTAATTTAAAGGAAGTGCTTGAGAAAGTAAAGATTATTTTTGTAAAATATGTTTGACTTCTGTTGCTATACAGTTGTATGCTTTCTTAGAATTTACCAGGTCTGACCCTGTGGCATCTTGCTAGCCTTGTGGTTTGCAAAAAATTCATACTTTATATATGCATTTATATGGACTTTTGGTCAGTCCTACTCATCCTTTGGTCTGTTTAAATGGTATTCAAATTTACAATGCAACACAGGGCAATGGGTCAGCACACGTCATCCAAAAGCTGTGAGTGAAGGCATTTTCCTGATCACATGTGCACAGCTGCCAGAAAAGGATTGCACTTCACTGCTAGCAGTGGCAGCTGGCAGGGAACAGGGGTGGAGCAAAATATAAAAAAGAAAACACTTGCCTCCTCACGGCAGCCATCTCACCTCGGTTGTTGCTTCGCTTGCTGCTGAGTCTCGAAAGCAGGAAGCACTCAGGCTTCATTCAGCTAATCACAACACTGCATGCAGCCTAAATGGAGCAAATGCCCGCCCCATAGACGTCTGTAGGGTCGGCGTCCCAGCCAATCACATCACTGAGATTGCAGCATTGCGATTGGCTTAGGGGAGGGGAGGGAGGCTGCCTACTCTGCCTGCTTTCTGTTCAGCAAAACACTGGACCCAGCCGGAGCTGAGACGGCGCAGTACTTTTTTTTTTAAATTAACTCCCAAATCCCTGCGCGATCCCCCCCACCTCCACCCGCCTCTCCACCCATGAGTCATGCCGGCTGCCACTGCTAATGAATATGAAAAGGCAGTTTGTATTCGTGACTCCTCTGATAAGCCAAAAACAAACGGATGCAAGGAACAGGACTGCTGTCCTGTGATTACGTTCCCAAACATAACCATTTTTTTTAAAGTAGCCTGAGCCTATTACAGGGACAGATGTTGCTTCAAAAAAAGGTTACTATTTGGAAAGACATCAGGATAAGCAGGAAGGTAGTGTTCTATGACACAGTCAACATGCAACCTAATTCTGGTACTTAGGGCCAAAACCGGTATGGGGTTGCTTGTGTTCCTTTCCATATGGGATCTGGCCTTGCAGGTTGAGCTTGACTTTTCCTATTGGAGCAGGACATAGGCTGGTTTGCATATGGCTGGTCTCTGTCTGGGGTGGCTTGATGGGCAAGAGAATAATTGACTTTATACCGCTTCAGATTAATTATCAGTGACTGAGATTAAATCAAGCTATCCAACCATCACTCTTTAGCTTTCCTCAGTACAACCCTTTAGAGCACTCAACTGAACCTCACACAAGACACCCAGTGCTTCCCACAAAGTACTCAGTATGAACCTACTTGCTACCATTATTGGATATGGTATGGTACACCCTCTTACCCAAGTGAAAAGGAGAGCCCTTCGAAGCCACAACTTCGGTACAAAAAGGTACACAAATGTTGCAAGCTGTTACCAAGAGTATATGGAAATGAATTGCCAGTATCATAACGGGACAGAACCATAAATTGAGATGAGTATTCCGCATATAGGGCACTTGTATATAATTTTTTTGCAAAACAAATACCCATTGTATTAAAAGTGAAATGTACCTTGAGTGGCTGACTGGCGCAGCAGAGAACACGCGCCCTTTTCACAGAAAGCACGCAATCCAATATATTTATTGATTTGCTCAGCTGTTGATAACAGTGGCCATTTGTATTTGCTTTCAAATATATAGTATTAACGTTCGACGCCAGAAGTTGTCACAAAAACACATACATAGTCCCAGTGCATGCTGATCCATACATCAGCCATCATTTTGAGTTAAACCAATAGAGGTTAAAAGAAATCTCGTAGGACTTCTGGCCATCTTTAGTATAATGAAAAACGTGTCTTGTTAGTGTTTCCTGTTTGACTTCCTTGCATCATTAAAACAATTACCTTACTGTATTTCTTTATGTGACTCAAATATTTATTCACAGTGTGAGCTGCTATTAAGCTTCATTAGCAATAATTAAAAATTGAGTTCGTAATTAAACCCTGTCATATGTGTGTGATGTCTTGTAAAGGAGTCCAATTTATGGCATTTCCCTAAGGAGAGCTCACAGGAGGCAGATGACGGCGCCTTGATGTTTAATAGCCTGGGCACAATTATGGAGCTAATGAAAACTCTCCTGCTGCTTTGTGGGTTCTTCGGGAACTGTAAAATCAGCACATTCTAATACAGAATACCGTTGGCCCAGGCATAGATGCACAAACCTGTACTAAAGGAAAATACGGCAGAAGGCGCACAGATGTTTGTGCACACAGACTCAGGATGATGCTATTATATGTAGAAAACATGCACTCGCATAAATCCACCACCTCTAGTCTTTTTTCCTAACCTTTTAGAATAAAGGATTAATATTCACATTCAGTTGAACTGATGTGAACTGCTGAATTTAAAGTTAGTTAATCCTGGACCAATGTCATCCTTAATTATTATGGTAACTACATGAATGAATGAGTGACTAATTGGAGGGAATGGCAGTTACAACAGAAACATTTTAAACAAAAACAAAAAACACGTATATTCACCAGTTGTAGTTAATGGAACATGTAGCTGGACCCCCTTTACATAACGATAACTCGCACGCCATTCACAGTTTTGTCATAATATGTAATTTAAGGTGTCATCAGTGATGTTATCAAAGCTGTCATTGAGCATCCAATGAGTGATGTAAACTATTGAACAAACAAAAGCATCCAGGGAACCCAATGCGGCAGCATCTGGAGTAATCACTGTAAAAGTGATCCCACGTTGTCCACCTCTAATGGCTAGCTGCTTATTGACCATGCATTCAAAACGTTTTGCACAAAAAAGAGAGGAAACGAACACATCTGAGTATAAATGATCAATAAACACAAATCACAACTCGTAGGTCCTGGTCAAAGTGGTCCTTTTTCCTTTATTTTGGTCCTTCATCCACACTACAAACATGAAGCCAACGTGTTTCACCTTACAAAGGCTTCCTCAGGGCAATATTGTAAATCCACTGGTTCTCTAATCACTTGTAAGGTGCAAAAAGCAACGTTTCAATATAACCAACTGTAATCCCTTGTTGCAGTTTCTGAGTATACTTCAGTCAATATGTTCTATTATGAGAGCCTAATTCAGTGCACCATATTATAAGTGCATTATAGCCGATGACACTTGTAATATGGCGGCCATGAGATCCATTACGTTTTGATGTGGTACCCTTCTGCCATACTTTAAATCAGTCTCTTTGCTAGTTTGCTGCCAACAAATGTTTATGTAGGCACTGAATCACTTGTTTGGTATAAAGCCTAGTATGATTACCTATAGCACTTTAAAATTACAAAACCTTTCATCATTGAGCGCAAATATCTCTTGAAAATATATATGATTTTTGGTATTAGTGATCACCAGCAGGCTTTTATTTATTTTCCCCGTCAAATGAGTTATATTTTACTAAAACAAATAATCACAACCTTTCTGATAGAGATGCAATATAAATAAAAATATCTGTTTCTGGGTATCAAATGTGCATTGTTTTTATTATAACCAAGAATTTTCTACTTGACGTTTGCACATTGAAGTAACTTGGGCCTGATTTCAAAATGGTTGGTAATCTTAAATTACACTCAGGATTGTAAAATGAAGAGTGCAGTATCACATTCCGCATTGTGACACATTGTCTGCTACAGTAAATATAGTGATAAGGGTAGAGCTAAGATGTATCTAGGGGAGAGTCAGAGGGTGTGGTTGGCCACTAGAAATCAGGGAACACTCACAAAGCCAATTCCCAAACATTCCAAATGTATTTTCACCTCAAATCTGCATTGCTGATAACATCAGAGAAGCATTTACCATGCAAACACATCCCATTGATTTGGGGAGTGGTCAGGCTGCTGACTGACATGGCTGCACAACATTGAAGCGTCGGTGGATGCTGCCCAAATCTAGCACTGCGATTAGATCCATGCAATCATTCGCCTACATCCAAGCCCTGGGGAGACCCAGACACTGCGGGCATGCATTGTTCACCCTGGCGGTGGGAGACTGGGTGACAAAGGAGATGTAGCCTTGGAGTGGCGTGCTGCGGGGCCTCCATTTGGGACCTACACTGGACGCACTATTTGGCCCCGCTGGTCGGCCTACCTACTACCTGAGCCTGGGCGGCAGCCCGGCATACTGAGGTGGTTCATCTGGGCGCTCGGCTGCACTCCAGCACCACTCATTACTCACTCCTGATTGAACGAAGGTCGAAGTTTGTACTAATCCCTCTTCTGACTGCTGGTGCCCTGAGCCACATGGGGCGGATCCTCTACCAACAAATGGCCAGCGCACCTCATTGATGTACTACAGTGGCATTGCAGCCACTTCTCTGGCACTGCGGCAGTGAAACGCATTGAGTGGCCAACATTACAGAGAGCGGTGGGGGCGATATCAGCATAAATCACTTGCATCATTTCAGGTAACAAGTGTCACTGTTTCTCCCCGGAAGCCCCACAGTGACAGGTGCAGCGGGTAAGCGTGGGGAGCTGGCTGTCGTGCCATGTCAGGCAAAGCTTAGCTACCTCCTATGCCCCCCACCATCTACCTCCCCTTCACCTCCCCTGCAGAGGCCTAGTGGATTGCTGATGTTCCCTTGTGTTGATGGGGCATGGCAGGGCTCCAGCCATTGCAGGGCACCGCATTCTGTACACATTCATGGGCCGTTTACCCTTCAGCCTGAAATCGCCTTGATGCCCTACAAGCTCTTGCCATTGGAGTACTGTGCCTTTACTGCTGTAATCCTCCTTAACTCTGCCTGGACTCTTGTGCACATCCATCTGAAATGAAAAGTAAATTTATAAAGCGCGGTTGCTGCCCAGAGGCGTCCAAGCGCTAGAGGCCAGAGAGGACTAGGAAAAGAAAAGAAAACAAAAAGGCAGGAATTTAATGAGGGACATTAAACAAAAAAGTCTTCAACTGTTTACGAAAGGAGAAGAGGTTGGAGTTGAACCTAAGATGAGGAGGAAGTGAGTTCCATGTCTTGGCGGCATTGTAGGCGAACGTCCTGCCGCCAGCTCTTACCTTTTTTATTCTGGGAAAAATGGCCATACATGCCTGGCTAGAACGGAGGTTTCTGCTGGGATGGTATTGTTTTACTAGGTCCCGGACAATCATAGGTTCTGTGTCCCAGAAGGCCTGGTGAGAAATACACATGGCCTTGAAGGTGATTCTTTGTCGCACTGGTAGCCAATGCAGCCTGTTCAGACCAGGTTTGGCTGACTGTCTGCGCGGCAGCTGGAGCAAAATGCGAGCCGCGCAATTCTGAACTATCTGTAGTTTGCGCAAGGTGTATTCCGGGGCACCGAGATAAAGGACATTGTTAAAGTCTAACCAGGACTGAATCAAGCCTTGAATGGCCACCTGCTTTGCCTCCATAGGTAGGAGAGGGAGGACTTTCTTCAACATCCTAAGAAGTCCGAAGCAGGTAGCCGAGAGTTTTGTGGCCTGGGTGTTGAAAGAGAGGGTTTTGTCGAGCCAGACCCCAAGGCTCTTAATGTTGTCCTTTGGTATAGGGGGAACACCTAAGCAAGGGTGCCACAAGGAGTTAAAAAGGGTGGGATTTGAGGGTCCCAGGAGCATCAGCTCAGTTTTGTCCCCATTAAGCTTAAGGGAAGAGGAGGTCATCCATCCCTTTACCTCCTCTAAGCATTTTATTAGCCCACCTGAGGATGACAGACCAGCCTCCTGCGTCAAGGAGACCACTAGCTGAGTGTCGTCCGCGTAAGAAATTATTTTAACCCCAAACAGACGGACAACCTCAGCCAGTGGTCTCATGTAAATGTTAAAAAGCACGGGCTTAAGGAGGAGCCCTGTGGGACTCCACATCTCAGAGGCCTGCTCGTGGATACTGTGTCTCCATCAAAAACGTGGAAGGATCTGTCACTCAAAAAGGATTTGAGCCACAGCCATGCTCCATCAACTATTCCAACATTCGAGAGGCGGCTCAACAAGGTGTCGTGGCTGACCGTATTGAATGCCGCACTTAGGTCAAGCAGGATCACTGCCACTGATCCCCCTTGATCCAAGATTTTTCTGGTTTCCTCAGTGACTGCCAGAAG
The DNA here is from genome assembly GCF_964261635.1 of Lissotriton helveticus. NCBI lineage: Eukaryota > Metazoa > Chordata > Amphibia > Caudata > Salamandridae > Lissotriton > Lissotriton helveticus. Next base: position 954,911,197 of record NC_136059.1, on the reverse strand, counting down.
GGCAGTCTCTATTCCATGTCTGGGTCTGAAACCCGTCTGGGTGGCGTCTAACAGCTGGTTGTTCTCGAGAAAATTCACCAGATGGAGGTTGATGTATCTCTCGAAAATTTTGCTCACCCTGGAAGTAGAGAAATCGGACGATAGTTACTGAAGTCGGAGGGGTCCAGATTAGGTTTCTTTAGCAGAGCCCGAACCATGGCCCGCTTCCAGGCAGGGGGAACAATACCAGAGATGATGGAGGCATTCAGGAGGTTCATGATGGTTGGTAGAATAACCTGAGATGCCAACATCATGACTTCTGGAGGTGCTGGATCACAAGGAGACCCCGATTTTACCTTGCGGGCTATAGAATCCAACGATTCAGGATCTAATGGAGGAAAGTGATCCAATGTTATCGAGGATTGAGATGGAGTTTCCCTCAAATTCGTCTGACCCTGAGCTGTGGGAGCCAATGCTATAGAGGGGAAGGATGAATAGATTTTATTAACTTTCTGGTGGAAAAATTCTGCCAAGTCATTGCAGTGAGCTGTTGTCTGGTCTTGATGCGTACTAGAAGAGGGAAGTTTGGTAAGATTTTTCAATATTTGAAAAATTTCCTTAGGCTTGGACTTGGCTTGTATGATTCTCTCAGAGAAGTATACAGATTGGGCAGATTTAACCTCGGCTTTATAGATTTTAATAGCCTCTCTGTATCGGGCTTTTTCCTCCGAAGAGTAGTCTAAACGCCACCGTCTTTCTGCTTTTCTGCAGTGGCGTTTCTTTTCCCTAAGCGCCTCTGAATACCAGGGGGCCGTTTTTTGAGAACGTTTCAACGTGATTTTTCCCAGGGGGAGGGTGGCTTCAAGGGATTGTGCGATCCAGTCTTCGTATTCCTGATTGGCCAGACATGGGTCCTCATTGTAGGAGGGCTGGTCAGCCACTAGTCTACTAGCCCAGGCAACGACTGGTAACTGAGCCCAAGGTCTGGCATTCCTAACAGTGGGTCTAGGGGGGAGTGGCTTGAGTGTAGTCCCGGTGAAAGGCACAAGTAGATGGTCAGTCGCATGAACAATGTTTTCCTTAATGCTGAATGTCTTTTCAGCTTCTGTGTACAAATGTGATTTGTATGCTATTGGTACCGTTTCTCCCTCATTTGAGGTCAGGTATGTGAATCCGCATCTTCCTGGGATGACTCGGATTACAAGGTTGCGAGTCTTATCGCGTGTTTGCAATTTTGTTTTAGCTAACATGTCTGTTTGCAATGATCTCAAAATGTCTGTGTGTTTTTGAGTCCAATTGATTGTTTTAAAATCTGGTCTTATTAGTTCATAGAGAGGTTTAACCCTCTCTGCATAATTTAGAATGTAAGTTCTTCCGAAATTCAGGAAACCTAGAATTGATTGTAAGTTTTTCAGCGTTCTTGGTGCTTGGATTACAGCACATTTCTCTAAGAAATTGTCTGCCAGGCTTTTGCCTTCACTTGATAATTCATATCCTAAAAACAGGACAGTTAGATGGGCAATTCGTGACTTTTTATAGTTGAATTTGTAACCCTCTGCTGCGAACCCAAGTATTATGGTGTTCACTCTTTTCAAGTGAGTATCCAAGTCATCATCTGTTAGATAGATGTCATCGACATAAGATAATGCCTCATCATCATACATTTGTAGTAACTCTGTTACTCTTGCTGAGAATAATCCTGGGCTGTTCTTGAACCCCTGTGGGAGTCGACAGAATTTTTCTGCGAGCCCATTATTGAGAAAGCGGTCAAATACCTGCTTTCAGGTGCTATATTTTGACAAAAGAATCCATTAGAGATGTCTAATGTTGTTTTGTATTTTTTGCGCACAATGTTATTCATTAGTGCTGCACTATGTGAGTTTTGTACTGCAAAAGTTTTGCAACATGAGTTTAGATGTCTGTAATCCAAAACTAGACGATATGAATCGTCTGGCTTGGAGACAGGAAACAAAGGATTGTTCATTTGTGAGGTGCATGTTTCAATCACCCCCCGGTATTCAAGTTGATCTAAGATCTCCCTGACCTGTTTTTTAGCTTCTTGCTTAATTGGGTACTGCCTTTGTGCAGTTTGTTGATTTTTAACTGGATTTTGTGAGGAGGAGAGTCCTCATCCCATCCAACATGGTTTTTATATAATGCAGGTGCTTGGGCTACTGCCCACTTTCTTGCAAGTGTATATTTTTTATGAATTGGAATATGATTTGAGAAGGCAGGCATAATCATTTCTTCGCCATGAGGGCACTCCCTGACAAACTCCGGTGGCCAGTCTTTTTCAGCTAAAAGGATGTCATAGCCTTTGGAGAGGTTATCCCAAAATAGACCCCTTATTTTCCTAGTCTTATCTCCCTCTATACGTAATGTTATTTCGTATATTTTATGAGGTTTGCTAACTCTGGTGTCTGCAGTTTCCACCTGAATGTATTCATTCGTGTCCACTGTCTCCAGATGATTCATCAGGATCTTGCGAGCTATGCTCACTTCTGCTGTGCTGTCTAGCATTGTCTGAGCCCACTCTCCGTTTTTCAGCTGTGTCCTCAGGATCCTCGGCATGTTTGATTATTTTAATACTGGCTACCTTCTTTATTGGAAATTGATCGAGAGGGACGTGTATCAATATCTTGATATCTATCAGGTTTTTTCAAATTATCCCTATTTCTAAGGTTGTATCTTTTCTCAGAGGGCTCCCTCTGGGGAGACTTGTGTCCTTGGTCCGGAGATCTTTCTCTCCGCCGAGGAGACTTTCCTCTGGACTGGAATCTTTTTTCTTTGGGAGTGGATTGTTTATTTCCATCCCACCTCTTTTTTGGAGTGTTGAGATTCTTTTTAATAAATATCTTTTCAGGATTTTCAGTTAGTTGGGGTTTTACTGGTTTCCCACTCAAACTATCTCTTCCTAGTTCTTCATAGGTTTTTTCTGTGATTCTGGCAAGTTCAAATGGTTGTTCTGCATATATGTTTCCTTCAATTTCTGGCGGATCGCCACAGATGCTGCTTCTCCTTTTATGATAGATAATAATAAAGCTGAGACCTGCTTGAAGTCTTTCAGTAATTTCATACCCAGAGTTAAAGCAGGTTCTGGACCGTATTCATTTTGAATCTGTCTTAGCACATCGGGTATTACCGCCATGGATGGAACACCATGTGTTTTTGTGTAAATGGAAGCAAAGACTGTACCCCAAGTGTCACAGTCCTCCACATGTGGTGCGATCCCCATTGGAAGACAGATAGTCAGAATTCTGTGTTTCTCAGTAGGGGTAGTATCCGGAAATACTGCCTCTATTTGAGTGATTTTTTGTGCTAACCAGAATGGAATTTGTTCCCGTTTTGCGGGTACTTTACCCAGACATGACTGTATGTTCTGTGGTGTTATTTTATTTGTATTCCCCTGATGAGGGGTCATCTGTGGAATGTTAATAGCTGGTTGGACTGTTGAAGTCCGCATTACATATTGGATTAATTGTCTATGTATTTTAATCAGTTGTTTTAACTGTACCAAAAGTTCTGGTATTGACATTTTTCAATGTCTGGATGTGGTGTGTAGCTCGCTATTTATTTATTTATTTATTTGTAGAGTTTTGTATAGCGCGGACAAGACCCGTGGGTATCAGAGCGCTTAACATAAAAACATAGAAACATAAAAACATAAAAAGATTACAAATTACAGATTGACATTATAGTAGCAGATTATGATAACACACATATATGAGGTAGTAGGCGATATGATATCAGGGTGATTAAATAAATATATATATATTCTAAATGCCTGTGACATTAGCCTTATGAGGTGCATAGGCTTGGCTTGTGTCGTAGTCATATCGTCAGGTTTGGCTGAGGTAGGGTTACATAGTATTATCAGTGCAGTTACATGAATAATCAGCAATATGATGAGTCCGATCTTATTTGTCTAGAGTGTTCATACTAATGGTTGGTATGTGTCTCTATGTAGGGTATTTACTCATCAAGTGGTTCTTGAGTTCCCGTTTGAATTTTACAGTGTTTTGAATCACCCTGATGTTAGGAGGGAGTGAATTCCAGATTCTGGGGGCGGCTCCGGAGAATGCTCGGTCATAGGTCTTTTTCTTCCGGAAGAAGGCCGGTCGTAGTAGCAGCTCCTTGGCGCTTCTCGTTGGTCTGTTGCCTCCCGATAGCTTAATTTTCTTGGCTAGATATCTAGGCGTGCTGTAGTGAACCGCTTTGTGGGTAATACAGGCCATCTTCATTTTAATTCTCGCTTCGTAGGGTAGCCAGTTTAGTGCCTTTAGATGGGGAGATATGTGATCGAATTTCCTCGTTCCCGTGATGAGTCTTGCCGCGGTGTTGAGGCAGGCTTTCAGTGGTGCAGTAGATGTTTTTGGTAGGCCAGCTAACGTGGTGCAGCCATATTCAATTCTCGAGATCACCAGAGATTGGATAGCCAATTTTAGATCTGCTTCTGAGATAAAGGGTTTCAATTTTCTTAGATAATTCAGGTGGAAACGGGCGCTCTTGGCCATTGTGTTGATGTGGTCTTTCATGTCAAGGTTCTGGTCTAATGTGATTCCTAGAGATTTAGCTGAGTTGATTAGGATCGGAGTACAGTTCAGAGCAGTTATCAATTTAGTCCAATCTTTTACTTCTGGTTGACTTCTTCCAGGTGATATTAGTAGGAATTCTGTTTTGTCGGCATTAAGTTTTAGATGATTAGCTGTTAGCCATTGTAACGCTCGCTTTAATGTTTCATTCATTAGGTCAATGTCATCTCGGCAGGCGATCTTCATATATATTTGCGTGTCGTCTGCGTACATGTGATAGGAGATCTTTGATTTACGGAGAATCTCCGTGAGAGGTTCAACATACAAGTTGAATAGATCTGGGGATAACGTTGAGCCTTGTGGGACCCCTATTGTGTTCGGGCACGGGGAGGAGATAACTTGGTTGACTAGGAATAGTTGTGTCCTGTTCTGTAGGAAGGAGTTAAACCAATTCAGTACGTTTCCAGATAAGCCCATCCTGTCACGTAGCCTGGTCATCAATAATTCGTGATTTACAGTGTCAAATGCTGATGATAGGTCTAATAGGATCAGTAGGCATGCATGATTTTGGTCTAGGGCCTGTAAGGCATCATCAACAATATGCAGGATCGCCGTTTCAGTACTATGCCCAGTTCTGAAGCCTGATTGGCAGTCATCTAGTAATGAGAACTTAGCGATGTGCTGACTCAGTTGGCCCTGCACGCATTTCTCAATAAGTTTGGCAAGTAGAGGGATGTTGGTCACTGGTCGATAGTTCTTCGGGTCTGATGCATCCGCTGTCGGTTTTTTGATGATGGGAACTACTTGCCCAGTTTTTAGGCAGTCAGGGAGGGACCCTTGTGCAAGTGAAGCATTTATTATCTCAGTCCAGATAGGAATTAGGGTGTGGCTGATTTCTCTTACACACTTTGCCGGTAGAGGGTCCTGATAGTGGTTGTTCGGTCTGAGTTCTGCTAGCGTTTTGGCGATCTTTCCCTGGTCGTATAGTTCAAATGTGTCCCAATTTGCCTGATTTTTTGTATGCGGGTCTTCAGTTGTCGCCTTGGCTTCATTTATAGGTGAGGGAAGTGTCGTGAGGTTAGCTGCTGCACTTGTGAGCTCATCTTCTAGTTGTTTGTTTTTTTCCATGATAAATGAAGAGAACTCCTCGCAGCTTATGGGAGTTTTTGAGCTCTCTTGAGAGGTTTTAGCTAGTTTATTAGATTGTTGTTTTAAGATCTCGAAGAGTTTTCTTGGTCTGTTTGCGGCATTGTCAAGTTCAGCCCTTATAAATTCTTTTTTGGTGTTGATTATCTTTTTGTTATATTGTTTTCTCGTTTTTCTGAGGTCTTTCAGCTCAGGGGAGGAGGGATGTTGTCTCCATTTCCTTTCAGCCATTCTCAGTTTTCGCCTGTCTTCGTTCAATGATTCATTGAACCAGGGGTTTTTTGGTTTTTCTGAGACATTTTTCAGTTTTTGAGGCAGGGTGTCGTTGACTATATTACCGATCGAGGTTATGTAATGATCTGTCAGCTCGTTGACATTGTCATTCTGCCTGTTGTTACGAGGCTTCAGGTCTTTCTCACATCTTTTCACTAGTAATTCAATATTGGCTTCTTTTGTGTCTCGAATTAGTTTTTTGCACTTGCGAGGTTGCACGGTCTTACCTTTTTTCATTGTGGGTATCGTGAATGTTATGGCGTGATGGTCCGACCAATCGCACGGGTCTATAGCAAGGATTGAAGTCTCTTTGTTTCTTGAAATAATCCAGTCGAGGGTCGCTCCTTGTGAGTGAGTGGGTTGGGTGCATGCTTGCGTAAGGTTTAGCTCATTGAGGAAGTCTTTAATCGAGTTCACCATTTTGTCGTTGCCGTCGTCCCAGTGGAGGTTAAAGTCACCTAGGAATATGTTGTTGGCATCCGAGTTCGAGTTGGCAGTTATAATCTCTATTAGTTGCTCTGTGAACTTAGTGTTCTCTCCCGGTGGGTGGTAGAACACATGCAGGTTATAGCTTTGATTGTTTAGTGATCTTATGTTAAGACCAAGGTATTCACATGATTCCGTGGGGTCAGATTGGAATTGGTTGACCTTAATCTCGGACCGGTGAATGCATGCTATACCTCCTCCCACTTTCCTTGGTCTGTCTAGCCTGACAATGTTATATTGAGGTGGTACTAGGAGATCAATGGTAGGAGATGATGATTCACTGAGCCATGTTTCCGTGAGGATGGCCAAGTCGATTTCATTGTTGATGATGAGGGCGGCTATGTCCGATGCATGTTTAGCTGCCGAGCGACAATTAAGAAGTAGGCATTTCAGGGCTTTCTGTGAGTTAACGGGGTTTTCATTTTCCGTGTCGATTGTAGTTGCCTGTATATGTTGTAAGTTGTGGTGGATTGCTTTCCTGTCATTCTTTCTGGACGTTCTATTCGAGTCAATCGGTACAATTTCGATATACTCCTCCTTTCCCTGAGCCGGTTGTTCATAAGATTGCAGTAGGGCCAGGGTTTCTTTATTTGTTAAGGGGTTGGTCCTGTTTGGTCTGTTGGGTCGGAGTACAAGATTCTGGATTTGTGCGACCTTCGTGTGTGTATTCATCGTCATCTCCCAGATTTTCTCAATTGTCTTTGCGACATTCATCGAGTCTTGTGCTAGGTTGCTTATTAGTTTTTTGAGCTCATTGACTTCTTTCAATGTTCGGACAAATTTCTTATGTGACATAGACCTGGCTGTGTTCGTTCTACAATTTTCCCTCCTCCGTGACCGGTCTTTTCTCATTGCTACCGGTCTAGTCGCTGTATCCTTATTTTTGATATGATTCTTGACTTTATTAGAGGTGTCTCCATTGCTTCCTATGATATTAGGTGTAGAGGGTGTTTTAGTGGATAGAGCTGTAATGGACTCCGGATTCGCATTCGAGGGAGATTGGGGAATGTTGGTATCCTCTGCCCTGTTCTTTTTGTGGTTATCTTCATAGGAGATCTCACTTGGCGCTGAGCCACCCTCTTCAAGTGTTGTGGCGTCATGTGGTATCGGCACCGGCATTTCTATTTGTGCCTGGCTCTTCTCTTTATTTCGAGGGTTAGGAGCTAACCCTATCCTTTTAATCTCTTTCTCCGGTATGGCCATCGTAGTTCCAGGTAAATCTCCAGTGTTGGTGATTAGATCTTTCCGGCAGCCCGTTTTGTAGGCTACTCTGGAGACCGAGTTGTTTAAGTCATTTGTGATATCTGGTGGCGTCAAGTTTTGTTGATGATTAGGTCTTTCTCCATGGCGTGTTGGTTGTGGTGGATCTTGAAGGTTTATGTTTGGTGTTCCATCAGTATTGGAAGAAGTGTTCTTGATTATATTGACTACTCGTTGTGTTCGAGGTGTCTGGGATCTTAAGTTTTCTGCTTCTATTTTTAACGTTGAGAATATTTTGTCAAATTTTACTAGCTCTCTGTCTGCTGCTTGGATGAGTACAATTCCATTTTTGTATATAGTTATGTTTAGGACAGCTCTGCACCATGCTGAAGGTTTGCTCCTAATTTTTGTGCCGTGTGGGATGTTGGTTATATTTTCAATATTTAGACTTTTTGTCACGGCATTACGCCAGGTCGCCGTTCTTCTAGTGAAGAATATCAGGTCATTTATGATAATGCCCCTATCTGTGTTAAACGAGGGGTCCAAGAACAGTTGTTCTGGGTGTTTCTTCAGTAAGTTGTGTTTGACCTTTTTTGCCGCGTTCTTAGAAATCTTGGGTGGGTATGTTATTACTTGTGCGTTCATGTCTTCACGTTCTGTGTACCTGACCGACATAATTGTTCTTTAGTTCGTGAAGATCTTTAAGTGATTTCTAGTTTCTGTCCTTCCAGGTTTCCTAGAGACCACCTTGTTATCTTTTGAATTATAGCTATGATCTCATTAATCTTTCCACTGTTTTACTTGATCTCTTTCATGTCTCTTTGTAAGCTGCTACTATCTTAGCCCTTTTTCTTTATTACCACACTTTTCCTCTTTATCTTTCCTTGTTTGCATGTGGATCTTGTGTGAGGATGTTTAGTTATTGGTGGGGTTGCTCCCCATTCCAAGATGGCCGTTTGTTACTTTATCTGAGTGAGTGCTGAGAAGTCTCTTCTCTCTTACACAGTGAGAGCTGAAGTCTTTTCTCTCTTTCCCTTACTTGTAGTCCACTCTCAATTGCCTTTCTTTGTAGTTGCTGCGATAAAAGTCCCTTTTCACTTTCTCCTCTTCTGCCTGCTGTGTTTATTTTGGTGCATTTTTTGTTTCATGCCTGACGATGTCAGAAACGGCCGCCATTTTAAGGTCAGGCAAGCCGGACCTTATTTCCTCCGTTTGTGCAACTGGTGAGTCTTTTCTATTTATGTCATCTAGGCATGTGCTGCATGCTAGTGGCTGGGAGCGTCCAGTCCTCCACTACCATTCCTAGGTTGCAGTCAGTATACACTTCCCTTGTCCGTTCTCGCCGCCATTGCTAGATCAGGCGGGACGGATCGGCTCCGACTTTCCTGTCTCCCGCCACCTGTCCTCGGATGATCCAGAGGAGGGGGAGCGGGGGGGGGGGGACACTCGGAGGGGTTATGGTGCCCCTACCTTTATCCACGCAGGCTCGCTCTCATGCCTCGATCTGCTCTCCCCGTCTGCCGTGTGAAGATCACACCCGTAGTCCTCCCGAAGCTCCCAGACAGCTACTCGCCTCTCCTGTAGCGAGGCAGACCAGCGCAGCTCACTGTGTTCAGCGCTGCACCGCTGGCGCTGCTGGTGTCTCTCTCGAGTCCGCTGCTGGCTGTGGACTCTTCGCGTCCAGCTCCCGTCCGCCACAAACCTCCGTCCTGCAGTCATGGAGGGCTGGTTGTCTGCAAGTCGGATCCTGTCGCTTTCCTTCCTTCTCCCGCTCTGCAAAGTGTCCGCTCCGTTCCAGGTCGCAGATAGGGTTTTTTTTGCAGGGATTTTTCGGGGATTTTTCGGGGATTAATACCAAATTTGGTGATCCCTAATCCCGGAGCTCTTTCCTAGAGCTCCTGTGCCGCGGCCATCTTGGACATAAGTCCAAGAACCGGCCACGTTGCTCCTGGTCTACCTAGTGGACCGAGCCTGGTGATGTGATTATTATGTTTTAGGGCGCCTTTAAACCAGAGCAGGTGCGTAGATATCGGTGGTTCCTCTATTTTGTAATAGTGGAACTCATGTGTGACAGCGTTTGCTGCTGGAAAGTTTATCCATGAATAGAATACCTCTGTCTGCCGATATTCATATGCCTCAATTACAAATATGACTGTACCACCTCTCGATGTTAGTCCATTTTCTATTAGTTTAAGAGTTATAGTTTTTCTTATGCTGACCGGGATGAGTATTGCATCCGGGTCTTGCTGTAGGAGAATTGTGTCTTCCTCTAGGAGACGAGCTGCTATTCTAGCTGCCTCCCTTTCTTCTTCATTGTCTGACATTTTACTGACAAGAAGGTTTTTGTGTTGCAGATTAAGTTTTCAAGGAAACAAAGATTAGGTGCACAATATTTTGGAACACTGTATCCTTCAACGTTGAATAAACCAAAAACTATACATAGAAATCTCTTCCTACTAAGTTCCAGCGGATTTTAACCTTTGACCCACTCCAGACGTCTTTGGAGTATTTACAGGAGAAAGGGTCTGTGTGAAAAAGCACGACTGAGTTACTCTAACGTCTTGCGTTAGATTTATCGCCTTACCAAACGTTGGGCGCCATGTAGTGTAGTTCCTATAGTCCCAATAGGCTCTGCACATTGGAATACTATCTTCAGTAGTTTAGACGTAGGACTGAGGTTAACTAGGTCTCTACTGACTATATTAGACTTAAGTTTTTTGCCAGCTAGCTCAGAGTTCACTAGAAACTTTCTCGAATAAGCTAGGAGGAGTTTAACCTCCCTGGATAGACAAGCAGGGATTTAGTTTCTGACAACCATTAAACATGACAACTTTGCTCTCCCTGAATAAGAGTATATCTCTAGAGTCGTGTGAAAACAAAAGACAGCTATTTCACTCAGTCAAAGGTGTGTACTTAGTTTCACCAGATTGCAGAGAAAAAGAGAGACGGGCGTTTTCAATAAAAGGTGTTATTTATTGAGCAGTCTCTTTCCTCATACAAGAGAAATGAATTGCTACAATTGCAATACTTATAGTTAAGTAAAGTGCATACAGTAAAAGCAGGATTATGAAATAATACTGTAAAAGCATTGATATGGTTTCTTAGCCATATGATACTTTAAAATGGATAAAATAGATACATACATATATACATTGACTAATCGTACTCAACTGGTGCTTCTAACTACGCCTACCCCGGTGTACCTGACCTAAGCCTAATACGTGGGAAGGAGTAAGTAAGTAGCAGTTTAAGTTAAGTTTGTTTTGCCAAGAATCTGACTCAAGAATTCTCTGTAAGGGTTTAGTCAGTTCAGTACCTGGGTATTAGAAGGCAGGAGGGCTGGTATCTCTCTCTCAGGACTCGGTATCCCAGTCACCCGCAAGGGTAGGCTGGAAACGCCGGAGGCTGTATTTCTCGGCAAGAGAAAAGACAGCGTCTTTCTCAGCGCGTCAAAAGGGAGGGGCAGCGTCCGTGGGCTCTCGCATCAGCTGGGCTCTCGGGCAAGTAGTAGCTGCTCCAGATTCAATCAATCAATCAATCAATCAGATCATTTGTATAGCGCACTACTCACCCGGAGGGTCTCAAGGCGCTGGGGGGGAGGGGATCCGCTACTGCTCGAACAGCCAGGTCTTGAGCTGCTTCCTGAAGGCGAGGTGGTCCTGGGTCAGGCGGAGGTGGATCGGAAGGGAGTTCCAAGTCTTGGCGGCCAGGTAGGAGAAGGACCTTCCTCCAGTGGTGGCTCTTCGGATGCGGGGGACGGCGGCGAGGGCGTGGCTGGTCGATCGAAGCTGGCGTTTGGGAGCGTAGAAGTTGAGGCGGCTGTTGAGGTATCCTGGTCCTTGGTTGTGTAGGGCTTTGTGTGCGTGGGTGAGGAGCCGGAAGGTGATTCTCTTGTTGACCGGGAGCCAGTGCAGGTCTCTCAGGTGTCCGGAGATGTGGCTGCGGCGGGGGATGTCCAGGATGAGTCGTGCTGAGGTGTTCTGGATCCGCTGGAGTCTTTTCTGGAGTTTGGCGGTGGTTCCGGCGTAGAGGGAGTTGCCGTAGTCCAGACGGCTGGTGACGAGGGCCTGGGTGACCGTCTTCCTGGTCTCGGTGGGGATCCATCGGAAGATCTTGCGTAGCATGCGCAGGATGTTGAAGCACGACGAGGAGACGGCGTTGACTTGTCTGGTCATGGAGAGGGAGGAGTCCAGGATGAAGCCCAGGTTGCGTGCGTGGTCAGTTGGTTTGGGTGCGCTGCCCAGGGCGGGGGGCCACCAGGAGTCGTCCCAGGCGGAGGGTGAGGATCCCAGGATGAGGACTTCCGTCTTGTCTGAGTTCAGTTTCAGGCGGCTGTTCGACATCCATTTGGCTACGTCTGTCATCCCTTCGTGCAGGTTGGCTCTGGCGGTGGCGGGGTCGTTAGTGAGGGAGAGGATCAGCTGGGTGTCGTCGGCGTAGGAGATGATGTTCAGGTTGTGCTGGCGTGCGATGGCTGCGAGGGGGCTCATGTAGACGTTGAAGAGTGTTGGACTGAGCGAGGAGCCTTGAGGGACGCCGCAGATGACTTCGGTGGCTTCCGATCTGAACGGAGGGAGGCGGACTCTCTGTGTCCTTCCGGCGAGGAAGGAGGTGATCCACTCTAGTGCCTTCTCCTGGATTCCGACGTTGCTGAGGCGCTGTACTAGGGTACGGTGGCAGACAGTGTCGAAGGCCGCGGAGAGGTCCAGGAGGATGAGGGCCGCTGTTTCTCCGTTGTCAAGCAGGGCTCGGATGTCATCTGTAGCTGCGATCAAGGCGGTCTCGGTGCTGTGGTTGGCCCGGAAGCCAGACTGCGAGAGGTCGAGGGAGCCGTTCGTCTCGAGGAAGGCGGCCAGTTGCTTGTTGACGGTCTTCTCGATGACTTTAGCCGGGAACGGGAGCAGCGAGATGGGGCGGTAGTTCTTGAGGTCGGTGGGGTCGGCTGATGGTTTCTTGAGTAGAGCGCTGAGTTCTGCATGCTTCCAGCTCTCCGGGAAGGTAGCGGTGTCGAAGGAGGTGTTGATGATGTCCCGCAGGTAGGGTGCGATGACAGCGTCGGCCTTGTTGAAGACGTGGTGAGGGCAGGGGTCTGTTGGGGATCCGGAGTGGATGGAGTTCATCGTGCGGATGGTGTCTTCGGTGCTGATCGGGGTCCAGGCGCGGAGGGTGGTGGTGGGGGGCGGAGGTTCGGTCGTGGCGTGCGTCGGTTGAGTGCTGAAGCTGTTGTGTATGTCCGCGATCTTGTTGTGGAAGTAGGAGGCGAGGGAGTTGCAGAGGTCTTGCGAAGGGGTGATGTCGTTGTTTCCGGCGTTGGGGTTGGAGAGCTCTTTCACGATGTTGAAGAGTTCCTTGCTGTTGTGTGCGTTGTTGTCCAGTCGTTCCTTGAATGCGGTTTTCTTGGTGGCGTGGATCAGCTGGTGGTGTTTTCGGGTGGCGAGCTTGAGGGCAGTCTTGTTGTCCGGTGTTGGGTCTCTGCGCCAGGTTTTCTCGAGTGCTCTGCAGTTCTTCTTGGAGCTCTTGAGTTCGTCGTTAAACCATGGGGCTTTCTTGCTTCCGGGTCTACTCGGCGAGGTCTTCAGCGGGGCGAGGTCGTCTGCGCAGTCGCTGATCCATTTCGTGAGGTTGGTTGCTGCTTGGCTGGGGTTCGTAGTGCTGGTGGGAGGGTTCTTGTTCAGGGAAGTAGCGAGCTGGTCTGCAGTGATCTTGTTCCAGCTTCTGCGGGGAGCCTGTTGCTGGTGATGGTGGAGCGTGGTTTTTCTGTAGCTGAAGTGGACGCAGCTGTGGTCCGTCCAGTTGAGTGTCCTTGCTGGAAGAGAAGATCGGGTCGAGTGTGTGTCCGGCGTAGTGGGTGGGGGTGGTCACCAGTTGCTTCAGTCCGAGGTTGGCGAGGTTGTCCAGCAGGGTGGTGGTGTTGCGGTCGTTGTTGTTCTCCAGATGGAAGTTGAGGTCCCCGAGGAGGATGTAGTCAGCGGAGGGGAGGGCGTGCGGGCTGATGAAGTCGGCGATGTCTTCGCTGAATTGTGTGCGGGGTCCCGGGGGACGGTAGATCAGGGTGCCTCTGAGGGTGGTCTTGGGGTTGACGTGGATCTGGAAGTGCAGGTGTTCGGCGGGTGCGAGGGTGTCGTCGGTGTCGGTCGTGATGCGGATGGTGTTCCTGTGGATGATGGCGATGCCTCCTCCGGTCTGGTTGGCGCGGTCCCTCCGGATGATCTTGTAGCCGTCCGGGATGGCGATGGCGATGTCGGGCGCTGAGGAGGCGTTCATCCAGGTTTCCGTGAGGAAGGCGACGTCTGGGTCTGTGGTGTTGAGCAGGTTCCAGAGCTCGACGGCGTGTCTGTGGACGGAGCGGGTGTTGAGCAGGATGCACTTCAGGTGGGTGGTGTTGCTGCTCGTCGAGGTCATGAGCACTGCCGGAGTGGAGCCGGTCCGGTTGCAGGTGAACTTGCAGGCGTTGCAGATGAAGGGTCCGTGGGTGCGTCTCGGTGTGGCTCGGTAGCAACCCGTGGTTCGGCCGGTGTTGAGTGCGTTGAGTTCGGTGGCGTCGTAGGTCCGTCTGGTCGGCTTCCGGCTGTGGGGGCCAGGGGTCCTGGCACTGGGCGCGGTCCAGGCGCGGACGGGCGCACCTTTGGCGCACCTTCGGCGCTCATTCGGTGCTCCCGCTGCGCGCGTCCGCTGCGCGGTCGCTGGGGGGGCGACATAAGAGGGGAGCCGGGAGGGCGGGTCAGCTGGGAGGCGGGGTCGCGTCCACCAATCGAGTGGCGAGGGGGCGAGGCCGCCGGCAGGAAGCGGAGGGAAAACGGGATCGGTTTGAGCGGGCGGCCCTGCGGCGGCTGGGGCGCTGCTCTCGGCGTTGGTGAAGGTCTGGCACAGCAGGGGTCTCTGGAGCAGGAGCGCGGAGGAGCGAGGGGGCAACCAGGCCAGAGGCGCGGTGGTCACTGCCCAGATGCGTGCAGGGTCTCCTTAAGAGGGGAGCCGGGAGGGCGGGTCAGCTGGGAGGCGGGGTCGCGTCCACCAATTCATCACCACCATCACAATTCATCAGATTCATCACCACCGTGTCTTTGCTTAAGGCAACGTTGGTATATTTATACCTGAAAGGTGCCGGGTTTGACGTAAGGCTGGACATAAGACGTCAATAAAGATGCCACTAAGAACTGGTCGTTCTTACAGTGCTTTACAGGAGTTCTTCGGACGAAATCAAAACAAAGCAGCAGGGATTTCCCAGGTTGCTGGAGGCTTGGATTTGTTTAAGAACTCGGTGTGCTTTCTAGGGGGCTGGAGGAATAGGCTTGCTTAATGTGACAGCATGCGCTATGACTGAATTATGAAAAAGGGTTACTATGCCGTTGCAGGGATATTATTGATTTATAACGGACAAGGGCAAAGAATAGGATATTGATTCAGGTACCTAGATAAAACACACTACAAAACCACCTGTTGTAGACCATATGGCCTATGCTGATTACTTTGTATCTATTTACGGCACCTACGTTTCCTAGTAAAATGTTATCTGAATCCACAATACCTTTGTTTCTTATACAATACCATGCCTATATGACAAATATGATGGCCCTTTCTGTAGTACCTTTGTATGGTAGTACATGATTGTTCTTCCACAGATGGCTACTTTTCCACATCTATGCTAATGCTATGTTGATTCCTTTAAACTAAATAAAAACAGTTTTAAAAAAATTATCACGATCAATTTTACAAATTTTAAGCAGTATTGTTCAAGAACATTTAAAACACGCAAGCAATAAACGTGAGGGGCCCTGGTGTTTTCAAAGCCTCTGGAATGAATGTACATGGGGATGCCTTTAACTGCTTCCCTTGGTCTAGTTCTAGGCTCAAACATCTAGTCAGGAATTCTTCAAAGTGGATCAGGGGAGCTACCCCTCTGAGACTAGAGACTAAGGAAAAGAAAGGAGTATATCTCCCATACTCCAGGAACATCAAAGGATGTCCCTGAAACCAAACTATAGGACGGGCATTTTTGTTTTGTTAATAACTTTGGCACAGTTTAATGCATCAGCATGAACCTTTGCCAAAAAACAGTTCATCCACCTTGGGTCCTTTATTCCTTTATGGTAGGTAAGTTTTGTGCCGATTTGTCAGGAGGGGTCCAAAAAAAAGCAAAGGGGTCCAAAACGTTGGTTTCCCATGTTAATTCCCATAGAACATTTTGGGTCCGATTACGATGTGGGTCGGTAAGCCTCCGACCTCTCATCGGAGGCTTACTGACCGACATGGTAGCTTTACAGTCCGACCGCCCATGATGTAGCCGGTCGGAGTTTAAACTGTCCGTCTTTCAGACTGGCTTCCGACGTGCTCAAGGAGCCCATCGGCCAGTCGGAAACCTTTCATAAACCCTATGAATGGCATTTCCACCGCCTGCATTATGATGTTGGTTTCCGACATACTTTTCATGTCCGGTTTTCTCATATGAAAAGACTGTCTGAAAAGCAACTTTGTGGGGCCACAGCATGGCACCCATCCCTCAGTGGCCTACGTTGGGGGTTAGGGAGCACCAATCCCTGCACCGTGTGGCTTTGCCATGAGGTACAGGGATTAAGAGAATCTCCCATTTTTCCATGGGAGCTTCTGCTGCTGCTGCTGGTTTCCGACTGCAGCACAAGCTCCCATAGATAAATGGGAGCTTGCGACCGCACCATGTGCGGTCACATTGTAATTGCAGTGTCGGGACCGCCTACCGGAGGTTAGTCAGTCCAGAGACCACAATGTTTCTGACAGACATCATAATGATGCCATTTGTTTTATGATACAGAAAAAATGGATAAATGGAATGACACCAAATTTGGCAAAACATAGAACTTTACTCAAAAGTAGGCCCTGTGTGATTTGGTGTGAATTTATTATGCACTTTCTGAGAAATTTGTGTTTAAAAAGGTGCTCAGGTTGAGGGGTTAAAAACATGCGTGTATCGCAATGGTTGGTACAGCAGGAGTCCTGTGGTACAGAAAATTAAAAAGCTAGGGCCCTCTAATTGACTGAGAGAGGTTTTTCTCCCATCAGCCATTTAGGCATTTAAGTAACGTGTGACCAGTCCCCATCCTGCAGTACTTAACAATCTGATAAGCAGTCCACCTCTCAAAAGAAAATGTGGCTGCATTACAGGACTCTGAGTCTCTGTCAATGTATGCTGAAAATTGTTTGAAAAAAATAGTATAACGGGCACCTTTGACACCCTGGTGCTTGTGGGAGAACCCAGAGGGTATCCATCTCCAGGGGACAAAATGGGAAATAAAGATGTTACGGGTACTACAGCACTCACTGTGGCCCTCCCATGAGGTACTTGAGTACTCCAGGGGGAACTGCTGCTTAAACATACATCCTGATGGTACTGCCATACTATGCGAGCTTTGCAGTACTTTAGTACTATGGGGGTGAAGCTTGTGCGACATGTACATAGGGTGTACCACAGTATCTAAAAATATTATAAAAAGTAAAACAAATTATGGGTTGGGCATCTACGGGGATGATTGTCCAAGGTGGGTTGGGACAGGGCCTGGCCAGAGGTTAGGGTCTGTGGGTAATCTTCACTGCGCACAGATGAGGACATGCATAACAGGGTGTTGGGTACCCAATGGGTTGGGTGCCTGTGAGGACGCAAGGCCTTGGCAGAGGCTAAGTCATAAGCCAACCTCCTGTCGCACAACGCTTGCGGCAGTGCAAAGCTGTGGGTTAGGTGCCCATGCTGGAGTTGAACACAGGACTTGGCCTTAGGCCAGGCCATGCGGCCAACTCCCAACTGTGCAAAGCCAAAGGCCATGTTGCAGTGGGGGTTTAGCAGGTGGTTTGGATGCAGACCCATGCAGCCAACCCTCCAATTGGTCAGTCCGTGAGAGGATATTTATAATCAGAAGCTGTTTAACTCCCCTGTCTGAGAGTAGTCTGATGATGTGATTTGTCATTTTGGAGCATGTCGAAGGACAGGCACAACGGGGAGGTTGGGAACCTGTAGCAGGGTTGGAGGCAACCTACTCCTTTTGTGCATGCCCAAGGCCATGCGTAGGGGAAAATTGTCAGCCACAGCGAGTTGTCCCTCTGCTACCCTCCTGGATATAGCCAAATCCTATGCACAGATAGGAGGAGTGGGTACCCACGGGGATTTGGCTAAAGAGCTGACTGGAGGCCAAGCCTGCAGCCAATGACAAAAAGCAGTGTGCAGCATGAGGTTGGCTGGCATGATGGGGGTGGGTGCTGTGCCTGGCCAGATGCCTGGCCCTGCTGCTCAACCTGCACTGCATATGACCAAAGTCATAAGCCAACCTCCTGTCGCACAACGCTTGCGGCAGTGCAAAGCTGTGGGTTAGGTGCCCATGCTGGAGTTGAACACAGGACTTGGCCTTAGGCCAGGCCATGCGGCCAACTCCCAACTGTGCAAAGCCAAAGGCCATGGTGCAGTGGGGGTTTAGCAGATGGTTTGGATGCAGAGCCATGCAGCCAACCCTCCAATTGGTCAGTCCGTGGGGGGATATTTATAATCAGAAGCTGTTTAACTCCCCTGTCTGAGAATAGTCTGATGATGTGATTTGTAATTTTGGAGCATGTCGAAGGACAGGCACAACGGGGAGGTTGGGAACCTGTAGCAGGGTTGGAGGCAACCTACTCCTTTTGTGCATGCCCAAGGCCATGCGTAGGGGAAAATTGTCAGCCACAGGGAGTTGTCCCTCTGCTACCCTCCTGGATATAGCCAAATCCTATGCACAGATAGGAGGAGTGGGTACCCACGGGGATTTGGCTAAAGAGCTGACTGGAGGCCAAGCCTGCAGCCAATGACAAAAAGCAGTGTGCAGCATGAGGTGGCTGTCATGATGGGGGTGGGTGCTGGGCCTGGCCAGATGCCTGGCCCTGCTGCTCAACCTGCACTGCATATGACCAAAGGTCATGTGCAATACAGGGTTGGTCAGGTTGGGGGTTTTGGCGCTGGACCTGGCTGTAGTCCAGACTCTGGGGCCAGGCATCCTGCTGCACATATTCAAAGGCCATTCACAGCAAGAAAGACGGATCAATATGATAAAAACACAAAAATGTATTGAATAAAAAGAAAAGGTAAAAGTGATGTTGTAAATATGATTAGATGTGGTAATAATAACTTGTCCTAATTTAAAAATCCCTAGACATTCACTGAAAAGATCAAAATGCAAAGAAGTGTTCTAGTTAAGTATTAAAATAAGATCAAAACTAACACTTTAAAATCAAATAGTCACTGAAATTCACCAGTTATATTTTACTAGAGCTAACTATAAATATAACTGCGCCCCCACTTTGCACTGCTTATTTCCTCACATATTACATCACTCATGACATGTTAAATGATATCACAAATGGCATCACTGATGACATCTTAAATGATACCATGCCGGGAGGGGGGCTGGGGGGTCGACTGGCCACAGTGTGAATACAATGGGAGGAGCACAGAAGCCTCAATAAAGCAAGCACCTAGGAGCGGTACAGGAACCTGTCAGGGTTTAGGAGCCCTGAACATATACAAATCCACATCTGATCGCTGAAAACCGAACTGGAGTTGCACACTCACCTCAAAGATATGAATAATACAAAATTGAGGTTGTGAATTTTATTTCCATAATGCCAAATAACCCAATGCATTTCGGCATCGAGCATGCCTTGATCACGGGTAGGGAAGCTTTGTTCCCGGCATACATTTAACATGCACAAGTGATACGCGGACATAAACAACATACAACCATGATCCTGTGGTGTAAAGAGCTGAAAATCAGTTCAGCCCTCTTCGAACATATATACATAAGAATACAATACATTGAAATCCCCATAATAACATATAATGTGCATTGTTAGCTGTCAAAAGGACATAAATGTAAGCATGTGTATGGTCAATCAAACAGTTGATAACATCCTCTGATCCATTGAGACAAGGTATGTCCAACTTGCATTATGTAATAGTATACAATGTGGAAACAAATCTAATTGTCATATTGACCAAAACACCGAAACACATTGGGTTTTTTGGCATTATGGAAGTAAACTTCACAAACTAAATTTTGGATTATTCATTTCTTTGAGGCGCGTGAGAGGCGAATATATAAATATATATATGTATACAACAAAGGACACAGCACTCCAAAGCTGAATATCATGCACAATTTTTTTTTGGCAACCAAGACTAAATAGTGCATAATAGGGAAGAGTATATAGCCTTATGGCTAAAGCGGTTGACCTTGGACCTGGGGAACCGGGTTCGAGTCTCGGCAACGACACTACACATCCTGTGATTCTGGGCAAATCACTTAATCTCACTGTGCCTAACAAAATGTATGTGTTCATCTGTAAGGAAACTGGTGCACATGTAAAGCGCTCTGATACCCGATGCCTCTGGTCTAGTTTGTGATATATAAAAAAAACCTCTAAATAATATTCAGCTTTGGAGTGCTGCTTCCTTTGTTGTATAAAATTGAATTTAGGGACAGGATCCGGCCCCCATGCAGAGCACCAGCTGGTGATCATGCTGAAGTGTGAAGGATCACATTGGAGGCAATATTTATATATGTATGTATATATATATATATATAACGAAGACGCCATTCACCACATCTTTCTTCCAAAGGAATAACGAGAGTAAGCCCAAGTTTTTGTGCTAATTCCTCGGTGATTTATTATTCAATTACACCAGCCATCCGTCATAACGCGTTTCACCTCTCAAACGAGGCTTGATCACATGACGTGCAATGAAACAAAAGAGGGTCTTAAATACTCCCAAATGTAGGCGCGGAATATCATGCTTGTTTAAAGTGACCAATGCATATATCTCTTGTCAGTTTAAATCGGAATTGAGGGCAAGTGCCCAAAAACTTCAATCCCACATGTCCTAAAATGTCAAATATCATATATAGAAAATCATTCCCACTCTATGTACACAAATAATTACATCTATAAATGGCTTAAGAAATCAATCATCAAAAAGCTATCAAAGATTACATATCTATATACAAACTATTATCAAAAGACACTCATTGTGTATTCATCAAAAGTATAAAAAATATCCAAAAATATATAAAAATATATATATATCTCAATCTCTATATAAAAACCCTGCTATTATATACATATATACACATTAAAATTAATCATGTATACATATCCTATGGGAATTGATTATCTATTTGTATAACCATACTTGGCCTATATGTAATAATCAAGGGCCAGATGTAGGTAAATCTATTTTACCGACACTTAAATACCGAATTTTACCGATTCGGTATTTAAGAGTCGGTAAAATAGATGTACCGAGATGTAGGTAAATCCAGATGTGGATTTACCGATTCTTTAAAAGTCGGTATTTACCGATTCGGTAAATACCGACCTGTAATGCTCCATTCATTCCTATGGGCTTTGAAGCCCATAGGAATGAATGGGGCATTACAGGTCGGTATTTACCGATCGGTAAATACAGATTTTTGGCAAGGGTGCAGGGGGTGTCACTTTGACACCCTCTAGCACCCCCAAAAAAGGTTCGGGGGCCATATGGCAGGCAGACCTGCCCTAAGGGCAGGTCTGCCTGCCATATGGCACAGGTGTGCATGCACACATTTGCATGCTCACCTGAATCGGTATTTCACCATCAAATTGAATTTGATGGTAAAATACCGATTTCTTAGGCCTTGTGGGACTCATCAGAGTCCCACCTACATATCGATTTTACAGAATCTGTAAATTTACCGTTCTGTAAATTTACCGACCGGTATATTTACAGATTCTGTAAAATTACAGATCGGTAAATTTACAGAACGGTAAAATTACCGATTCTGCCCCCTACATCTCAAATTCCTTTTACCGGTCGGTAACGGCCGAATTCGGCCGTTACCGACCGGTAAAACCCTACCTACATCTGGCCCCAAATGATTAATATAATGCTTCCTGGATAACTGCACAAGAGTAATTCAACCAAATTAACAGATATGCCTGTGTTGCCTATTTGATCTTCTTAAGTACGGGGACCCTCAAAGGCAGCTGTGAAATACATATGATACCAAAATATTATAAAGTGCTTGTGCTACATAATTAACTTAAACAAAAATATTTAATTTTAAAAACATTTCACAGAAGAGATGGAAGTTGTGGATTCCAGAATATTTAAACGATCCATGTAGTTGTTCAATGGCTGTGGCAAGATAAATCTAAAGCATTTGCCGGGGTATACTTCGCATCCCTGACCAGAATATAACCAAGAGCAACTTCCAATGCCCAACAAACAGAAGGGGAAACATCACACAATATAATATAAGATGAACAGAGCTAATTATTTGTGATGATCAAAAATTCCTAATTTAAGGATCTAATATTCAACATATCGTGCTGGCAAAGTTTCATGATTCTTTTAAACAGGTATATAAATCCTCCCGGTCATTAAGTCCAGCCGGACTTTTGCTATTCATTTCCAGGATATACCTCGTTTCCAAAAGGTGTAACTTGCCTTCCCCATCTCCTCCCCGTTTCAATGGCAAAATCGTATCCACTAGATAGTACTGAAGACCACTAGGGTCACTGTTGTGCATTGCTTCAAAGTGACGCGCCACCGGGTAAGATTGGTCTCTGCCTGCTATAGCTCTGATGTGTTGGAGTATGCGTTTATGCGCCGAGGGCCGCGTGCTGCCTATATAGTTTAGGCCCGCCGGGCACTGTAAAACATAAACCACAAACTCCATCTTACACGTCAGTCGTTTGGTGATGGGTATAGGATTCTCTCTGAATGGACTTACATAGTGAGTTTTATTTACTCCATATTTGCAAGCTATGCAAAAGGCACATTTCCTGAAGCCCTTGTTCAAGGCCTCCCATGTGCCTGATATGGTCGGCTCCAGGTTACTGCTAACTAGGGCATCCGCCATCGTTGGAGATTTGCGGATAGTGATCTCTGGTCTTATCGAGACATCACCCCCAATTATTGGATCCCCTTTCACTAGGTTCCAATTTTTCAAGAAAATCTTTTTAATCTCTGAATGCTGTTGACAAAAAGGGACTATGACTCTAGAATTTACATGTGAACTGTCAGGGTTGGTTATTGGTTCCTTGATGTTGGGTATTAAAGCTTCCTCTCTTGTTTCAGCTCTTGTTTTCCCCATTGCTTTATCAAGGACACTTTCTTTGTACCCCCTTTCCAGGAAGCGTTTCTAGCTTTCCTGTTGTGCCGTTTCACAATCAACATCCGTGCTGCAAATTCTTCTCAGCCTCAGATCTCCCCATAGGGGATGCTGTTGATGAGATGGCGCGGATGTTGGCTCGCGGCATGGAGTACCGTGTTGCCTGCAGTTGTTTTTCTATGCAGTCTAGTCTCAAGCTTCTGGTTCCTGACGAACACCTCAAAGTCCAAAAAGTTAACAGTGACATTGTCTATATGAGAGGTAAATTGTAAATTCAAAGAATTCGCATTTAACAATTTGACAAACTCCTCTGCACTGGATTTTGAACCCTTCCAAACTAGAAAGAGATCATCGATATATCTTAAATACAGCATGACATTTGTTCTCATAGTGTCACCATGTAAGCCCATGAGGACCCGCTCCTCCCACAACCCCATGTGCAAGCATGCGAAGCTGGGGGAGAAGCAAGCCCCCATGGCGACCCCTCTCAGTTGCTGGTAAATCTGTCCATTAAAGATGAAATAATTCTGTTCTAAACAAAGTTTTAACATGCCTAAAATCATACGATTATGGCTAGAACAGTTTTCTGGACGTTTGGACAAATAGTGTTCAGCGGCTTTTATGCCGTCACAATGCCTTATGGACGTATACAAAGAAGTGACTTCTAGTGTCATCAAAATGTAGTTGTCATTCCATTCAAGATTATTTAGCTTGCAAATAAAGTCTGTTATATCCCTCACATAGGACGGTAATATTTTCACCCACTCTTGCAAAAAGAAATCAATGTATTTAGAAATGTTTTCAGTTGAACTGTTTATTGCCGAAAGGATAGGTCTTCCAGGTGGTGTAGATAAGTTTTTGTGAACCTTCGGCAATAAATATAGGGTGGGTATTACCGGACTGTCTTTTTTGACAAATTTAAATTCATCATTTGAAATGAGGCCGCCACTTCTCCATGCCATTAATTTGGAATTTTGTTCCGACCAAGCTGTCTTTATTGCAATAAGATTGCTTTTTTTGTAACAATCCAAATCGCTTAGTTGGGATTCTGCTTCCTTTACATAATTGTCACGATGCCACAAGACGATATTCCCTCCCTTATCCGCCTGTTTTACAATGACGTTCTTATCAGCTTTGAGTTTATTAATCAAGTTGTTGTAGCATTGATTCTGCCGGCTTAAAATGGCATGTTTTTTATTTGTGGCTTCATATAGTTTCTTCAAATCTTTTATGACAGAGTCCTGATACAAGTCTATACTGTCATGAGTCATGATAGGCAAAAAAGTCGATTTCTTTTTGAAGGAAGTAAATCTCTGAATATTTTCAACGTCATTATCTGTTGACTGTGATTGCACCTCAGACTGACCTTCCTGTTGCAAATCCCATATTTCGTTGAGTGTTACATCTACTTCAGTTGTATGTAGTGTAGGGCTCGATACACCCAAATTTCCACGTACTTTATATGGATGCAAACGATGATATTTGCTCAGCTTTAGCTTCCTAACAAAGCGGAAAGTATCCATCCTTAGATGTGCATAGTTCATATTGCTTGGGGGACAGTAGGATAACCCCAAACCCAGAATCCGCTTTTCTTTTACGGTCAGAATAATGTCAGTCAGATTTATAATTGTTGTTGTTGGGTTGAAGTTGACGCTTGAGCTTGTGTTTGGAATCTGTTCCAATTGCCCCAGTTTCCTCGATTGCCCCTCTTCCCTCCAGCCGAATTTCCTCTCGTGGCGTTTGCGGCGCTGGAGGCGTTTGATGTTGGCCTTTTGTTGTTTTGTTTGGGGTCTACTTTCGATTTCGATCTCAATGTGTCTCAACGGCTCTCGCAGAGGCAATTCACCTCTTGCGCCAGAGACAGTTTGGTAAACCCCTCTTGTAAGTTTTTTCTCCTTTGTTCATTATCTGAGTCTCTTTCCGCTGCCGAACTCAGTTCGGTGGAGGAAGCTGATGTAGTGGCACCCTGCCTGGTCCTTTGGTTGCCTTTCCCCACCTGCGCCTTAATGTTGTTAAAACGGCGCGCGAAAGTGAAAATCTGGCCGTGGAGATAATCGAGTCTATCCCGCTCAAACTTAAAAGTTTTTCTCTTTTTAATTATATCTTCCTCCTTCGCAAGCCTTATCATCATTTCATCTCGTAACTTGGTGGTTTGTTCCGTAATACCCATTACTGTCAGTTCCACTTCAACTGCTTCTATCTCGATCTGCAGTTTCATCCTGTCACTGTCCGCGTATCTTGCTAAGATAGCCATTAAGCGCGCAGAGTACTCCAAATTCGTCTCCGCCCATTCAGCCAGCATAGCTGGGTCCGGATTTCATAACACGGAGCCAAAGTACTCCTAAGACCTCGTGGGACACGCTTGACCATCAAATATTGGGACAGGGATTTGTGTTCCCACCACTTAGACTGTTCGCGTTCCATAAATTTTTCCAATTTGCGAAACGTTTCCCTTACGTTGGGACTGCTGGCCACTCCCACATCGTGTCCTGGAGCGGGTGCAAGATTTGCCCCCTCTGGATTCTCCACAACTTCCTCTCTGCGCTTCAACATGTCGGCGGACATATCGGCTATCAGTGGTAATTAGTTTACAGCTCACACCGAAGAAACAAGCAGTTTACACACTCCGAATCACACAGCGCTTACTGTTTGGCACTCCCTCCTCTGTGATTTGCATTCACTGTCCTACCTGGACTCGGCTATCAACAGCTTCCCCGCAGCATGTCAGGTCGGCTAAGACTCCTTTCGTCCCGATGGGTACGTGTGTTCTTCTCACAGGGGCTCGGGCAGCTTCCTCCTACCGGAGTACAGTTTCCAATTCCGGTTCACGGAATCCCAGCTTCCTGCTGACCACGCCCAAAACACGGAGAGGGGCTTTTTACTCGTACCACGAATGCTCCTTGGTACATTTAGATAACGAAGACGCCATTCACCACATCTTTCTTCCAAAGGAATAACGAGAGTAAGCCCAAGTTTTTGTGCTAATTCCTCTGTGATTTATTATTCAATTACACCAGCCATCCGTCATAACGCGTTTCACCTCTCAAACGAGGCTTGATCACATGACGTGCAATGAAACAAAAGAGGGTCTTAAATACTCCCAAATCTAGGCGCGGCATATCATGCTTGTTTAAAGTGACCAATGCATATATCTCTTGTCAGTTTAAATCAGAATTGAGAGCTTCCTTTGTTGTATAAAATTGAATTTAGGGACAGGATCCGGCCCCCATGCAGAGCACCAGCTGGTGATCATGCTGAAGTGTGAAGGATCACATTGGAGGCAATATTTATATATGTATGTATGTATATATATATATATATATATATATATATATATATATATATATATATATATATATATATATATATATATATATATTCACTGAAAAAACCATAGGTTATAGACCATATATAGTTAGGAATTAGCATTTACAAAACCTTGAAAATTCACTGAAAAAACCATAGGTTATAGACCATATATAGTTAGGAATTAGCATTTAAAAAACCTTATTTTACTCACAGAAAACCATTGAAATTCCATATATAGTTAGTTGCACTAACTATATATCGCGCACCCGCAATCCACTGCTGATCATGTCACATATTACATCATTCATGACATGGTCAGTGACATCACTGATGACATCACTGATGACATCTCAAATGACATCACTGATGACATCACTGATGACAACATCCAGTGACTGTATGTTTCTGTAAAGTTAAAATATGTCTTACATATTGAAGAATGAGTGGATGTATAAGTGTCTGGATGAAGGATTTAGTAGGTGCGTGACTGACTGTATGAGTGAGTGATTAAATGTGTCTCACTGAATGCATGGGTTAGTGACTAAACTGTCTTACTTTGTGCATCGTTATGTCTGTTGTTCTGTAAACTGCTGCATGTGTTGATCATTAGCTATACGAGAGGCTATATGTGTTATTAATTGGTTGCCCAAGTATTTCTATGGGAGATTGAGTTTGTGTGGGGGTGGCTGGAAGGTGTGTGACTCTATGCATAGATGTGTGAGCAGTTTATTCACTAGGTGTATGAGTTCAAGAGTGCATGTGGAAACAGCTACATGGGCAGTTGACTGTGTGCATGAGTGTATTGATGAGTGAATGGATATCTCAATGCTACATGTCATAGTAAGTACATATGTAAAACACAGTACATGTGAGAGTTGGCATATATAAATAACTGTGCATGAGAGCCACTGAATGAGTGAGTGGTTGTATCGATCATTGTGAACTTGTATCAGGGATTGTATAAGAGAGTAAATATGTGTTAGTATATGTTTCAATAAGTAAGGTGTGTTTAACTGTATAGTTGAAGAAATGGAGGTGAGATTGTTTCTTTGCATGACTGACTGGGTGTGTGAGTAACTCCATGGATGAGTGGCAGTGTGTGAGTGTCTGTATACACTGAGTGTATCTAAGGTTATATTAGAGTCTGAAGAGGTTTATCGTATTAGCACAAGAATGATGTCAAATGAGATGTCATCAGTGATGTCATCAGTGATGTCACTGACCATGTCATGAATGATGTAATATGTGACATGATCAGCAGTGGATTGCGGGTGCGCGATATATAGTTAGTGCAACTAACTATATATGGAATTTCAATGGTTTTGTGTGAGTAAAATAAGGTTTTTTAAATGCTAATTCCTAACTATATATGGTCTATAACCTATGGTTTTTTCAGTGAATTTTCAAGGTTTTGTAAATGCTAATTCCTAACTATATATGGTCTATAACCTATGGTTTTTTCAGTGAATTTCAATGTTTTTTTAATAGCAAATATCATAAGCTGTCGAATGTCAAGTACGTGGTAAGTGAAAACATTTTCGTGTTTATGCACACTGATCTGCTTTGAATGGTGCCCCCCCCCCTCATTTCTATTAGGAGTACTCTCTCTTTGCAGATAGTGAAAGGTAGTTAACGCAGGCCTTTGCCCCCGTTGTAATCCGTCGTGCCTGCTTCTCTCTCCATTTGATTGATTGTTATCCAAGTATTTACTGTTTTAGAATTAGTTCTCTTTGGTTCATTCTCTATTTACAAACAAACACAGAGTCGCAATACTCTGTTTAGTCTTTGCAGATAACGAAAAATCGTGTAAAAAAAAAGAAAAGGAATCGAGCAAAATCAGTAGGCCACTAATGGGATCTCTTTTTGACCTCGCTAAAATAGAAACATTAGGAACAACCCCTCATGACAAATACAAAACTAGTGAAATGAACTGAACTCCACACAATGATGGCTGCAAAACAGCTCGGCTCCGCCACCCACCCCGCCCAAAATAACGATAAAGAACGGCTGCCATGATTGGTTGCGGAATGACCACGACGGAGCTACGAAATGGTGCTGCTCTCATGCTAACCCCAGCTTCAGTCTGAAACATCCAGAAACACTGTAGACTACCAATTCGATCAGTTCCGGTAGCGCCCCAATGTAACCCGGTAGAGAAGAACTAGCCCTCCCCTCTTTGACTGATGGTTCTTGTTGCCTGTCCCTTCTGTTGTCATTTAACAGAACTATTTAGCCTGCTGAAAGGGGTTGTGTTCCGACCGCTGGTTGGTGGAGACATTTTGACTATATTCTGTACCTGCGTTGTCGCGTAATGCGTCATATGGCGCGCCGCGTTAGCGCATCCGGAAGTCATCCGGGGCGCGCAGCGCGTAACGTAAGCATAACAAGTCATGTGACTTGTTAATAAAACTTTTCATTGGTTCATTTTACTTTTCTTATTGTAATGATGAAAGGCTTGGTCATATGACCTAAAAATTACGCTTTTCATTACTTCCGAACATTATTTTTTCTTAAATATATGTTATAATGTTCCAGGCTAATGTACTTTCCCGGAAATTTTACAACTGTCCTGCAAGTAAAATATATTCTTTTTTCGAGAAAAAGAGCGTTTCTTCGTCCCATGACGGAGCCGTTGAGCAAAAGAGGGTCGACCTGCTTTCTTAGTCGCCGATACGCCTGAATATGAGATTCTTATCGATCACTTTATGCTGCAGGAATAGAAAACACAACAGCCCTTGACCATTTATCTTTACTGCGTTCCTTCGTATTATACCTTTTACCCTTCATGTAATTGGTCTGCTTTATTTCACTTGCCTTTTAATGATTCTAAAACAGTCACTATTATTAAAAACTTTACCAATGTATATACTACTACCATGTTTTCTTTTAAAAACCTTTATTGTGAAAATGTCATTATACAAATACGAGCCTATAACCACGTGGGCCTGCTACGGAGCAAACTGTAATCGTATATGATGAATAGACATTTACACTGTAGAGGAACGTAACGGGCGGGCCATTAGGTTGCAAGAACTAAGGTGTCTAACAGTTACGGAATCAGTGGACGTACATTTTATAATTAAAATACGACAGGGCCAGTTACAATAAAATTATCTAGATATACATTTGCGGGCAAGTACCATGGGTGACGTTAATTCGAACTTTCAACAGTACAGTAATCAATAACACATCAGAACTTAATATCAATAGGGATGTCGAAATATTCAATCAATTCTCGTCCCCGCCCGCCATGTGCTTCAAAACTGCATACGTATCTCGTGATTTCAAGGTTCTGCAACCAGTACACAACAAGGAGTTACGAGTCCCATTTATTCCGGCGCCATTTTGGGCGAGGACGGGCAGGTCCAGGATATAGTCAAAATGTCTCTACCAACCATCGACTATGATGATGTTCATATGCTGTATTTATTAGAGTAACACTCATCTGTCCACATGAAATTAATTTGCCACAATCTAAACATGTCATTTTAATCTTTCCAAAGTTCTTCTAAATATTTGGGACCGTTTCCCTTGCCTCTGAAGCTCTCAGTGCCACTTCTTTGATGAATGTACTAGCAGGTCAGGGGTTCTCCTCCAAATCTCTCTTTTATGCAGCACTATAATTAATTGGTGCCACCTCTCCATATGACGATGCATGGTATAGTTACCACAACTATATTTTTTTTCGGTTCCTCTGGAGAGTTCATCGTGGCAGATGAAGCGTGTAACGTACCGGGCATTTACCTTTTTTTGCATGTACAGGAAAGGAAAAAAAAATCGAGCGTCCGAGTTCTAAGGTGTCCCAGGGCCATTTTAGTGGACCAGGCCCAAATCCAAAGAACAGGCCGCCATTTTGAGAGTCCTCTTGCAGCCGCCTGTCGCTGTAGCATCAAGAGCAGCCGAAACTCAGCTGAATGGCAACTGAAACGGTAAAGGGGCGCCCCACTACAGCAGACGAGCCTCCACCTAGGAAGGCCCATTCACGCCGGCTCCCCCCCCCTTCGGGCACCCCACGCCGTTATTCGGAGCAGTATTGTAGGATGGCCACACCAGTGCGGCAACTTGCTAGACATCACCTCGGTGGTAACCGAATCTCAACGCCTTGTGGTGTCTTCTATTCAAAAAACATTGTTATGCTGCCTTCGACCTATTCGCCGCAAGTGCGCACACAACTCAACTGCATAGCTTGCTAGACACCACCTCGGTGCCATCCGGATCTTGGAATGTCAGCACCTTTTGGTGTCTTCTCTTCAGAAAATATTGTTGCGCTGCCTTTGGCCCCATTCGCACATCAGTCCGCTACTGACGCCATCTCACAGGCTAATGGGGCGCCCCACGCCGACTTTCAGCATTGTAGAATGACCACACCAGTACAGCAACTTGCTAGACATCACCTCGGTGCCATCCGGATCTCGGCGCCCCACTGCAGATGAAGTGCCTCTCAACTATGAAACCACCACGGTGACATCCGGATCTTGGCGCGTTGTGCTGCCTTCGGCCTATTCGCACATCGGTCCGCTACTGACGCCATCTCACAGGCTAATGGGGCGACCCACGCCGAGTTTCAGCATTGTAGAATGACCACACCAGTACAGCAACTTGCTAGACATCACCTCGGTGCCATCCGGATCTCGGCGCCCCACTGCAGATGAAGTGCCTCTCAACTATGAAACCACCACGGTGACATCCGGATCTTGGCGCGTTGTGCTGCCTTCGGCCTATTCGCACATCGGTCCGCTACTGACGCCATCTCACAGGCTAATGGGGCGACCCACGCCGAGTTTCAGCATTGTAGGATGACCACACCAGTACAGCAACTTGCTAGACATCACTCGGTGCCATCCGAATCTTGGCATCTCAACGCCTAGTGGTATCTTCCATACAAAAAATATTGTTACGCTGCCTTTGGCCCCATTCGCACATCAGTCCGCAACTTAGACATCACCTCGGTGCCATCCGGATCTTGGCATCTCAGCGCCTTGTGGTGTCAGTCAGAAAATATTGTTGCGCTGCCTTTGGCCCCATTCGCACATCGGTCCGCTACTGACGCCATCTCACAGGCCAACGGGGCGCCCCACGCCGACTTTCAACATTGTAGGATGGCCACAGAAGTGCGACAACTTACTAGACACCACCTCGGTGCCATCCGGATCTTGGCGCGTTGTGCTGCCTTCGGCCTATTCGCACATCGGTCCGCTACTGACGCAAACTCACAGGCCAACGGGGCGCCCCACGCCGACTTTCAGCATTGTAGGATGGCCACACCAGTGCACCTTACTAGACACCACCTCGGTGCCATCCGGATCTTGGCGCGTTGTGCTGCCTTCGGCCTATTCGCACATCGGTCCGCTACTGACGCCATCTCACAGGCCAACGGGGCGCCCCACGCCGACTTTCAGCATTGTTGGATGGCCACACCAGTGCGGCAACTTACTAGACACCACCTCGGTGCCATCCGGATCTTGGCGCGTTGTGCTGCCTTCGGCCTATTCGCACATCGGTCCGCTACTGACGCAAACTCACAGGCCAACGGGGCGCCCCACGCCGACTTTCAGCATTGTAGGATGGCCACACCAGTGCTGCAACTTGCTGGACACCACCTCGGTGCCATCCGGATCTTGGCGCGTTGTATTGCCTTCGGCCTATTCGCACATCGGTCCGCTACTGACGCCGCCTCACGTGCCAACGTATTTTCTCCGCATTTTATACCCTATGCCGCATAACAGGTCATGTGACTTGTTTATAAAACTTTTCATTGGTTCATTTTACTTTTGGTTTCCTAATGATGGAAGGCTTGATCATATGACCTAAAAACAACACTTTTCATTGGATGAAAACTTTTTTTTTTTCCCAAACGATGAAAGCCCCACCTTGTTTCTGGATGTTTCAGACTAAACTGGCGTCAGCATGAGAGCACCACCATCTCGTAGCTCCGTCGTGGTCATTCCGCGAGCAATCATGGCAGCCGCTCCCCACCAGAAGCCTGCAGGAGTCGGGGCCCCCAAAACTTTTGATGAATTCTCAAGGCGGAGGGGACGCTTTCGAGAATGGGGTCCAAGACCTAGCAGACAAGCGTCAGATTTCCAAGGTGTCCCAGGGCCATTTCAGTGGACCAGGCCCAAAAAGGAAAGAGCCTGCCGCCATTTTGAGAGTCCTGTGACAGCCGCCTATCGCTGCATCGCAAGAGTGGGCGCAACTCAGCTGAATTGCGGCTTTTGACACAGTGGACCAAAAACGGACGGAATGGCAACTGAAACGGTAAAGGGGCGCCCCACTACAACAGATGACACTCCACCTGGAGAGGCCCGTTCACGCCGCCTCCCCCGGGGCGCCCCACGCCGTTATTCGGAGCAGCATTGTAGGATACCAAAACCAGTGCGGCAACTTACTGGACATCACCTTGGTGCCATCGTTCTGCTGCCTTGGAACTATTCGCACAACAGTTTGCTACTGATGACCCACCCCCCGCGAGGCCCCACGCCGTTATTTGCTGGGTGGCAACTTACTAGACATCACTTTCGTGTCATCTAGATTTCGGCGCGTTCTGCTGCCTTGGAACTATTCGCACAACAGTTTGCTACTGATGACCTACCCCCCGCGACGCCCCACGCCGGAAATCTGGACGTTGTGCTGCGTTGGGACTATTCGCAGAGCCGACCGCTACTTCGTTGTTTTTCCCTAAAAATGTTTATATGTTATTACTATTTTTGTTTTCTTGTATATATTTATAAATTATTAAAGTTTTATAATCTTACTACTTTGTCGGAGTGCTATATATTTTTAATGTGACACATAATTGTAAAAACTTTGATGTACAAAGAGTCATCCCTGGAATCTTCCGCTTCACGCTCCGTCCCCTCCCCAATCACAATACAGGATGGTTTTCAGATAATAGCAACGCTTCTGCTGTGACGGATCTCATCGAGTGTGGGCCTTGATCTACTATAACTCCTTTGAAGAGGGGTGATTCTTTACAGCTGTGGCCATAAACTACATCTGCAGGGCTAGCTGATAGCCTAGGACCGGCCTGGGCAATCGGACACAGAGGAAAAGGAGTGTCAGAGGGTGCGGTAGTGAATAGGGCGAAAGGGAGGTGTCGGGCGGGCACAGGGTGTGATTCTCAGGGAAGAGCAGCGCAGATGGGGGGAGGTTTATTACCCATGCATAAGACAGAGAGCGGGGGTGACCACTGCCTGGGTGAGATGCTTGCGAGGGTGGGGAGCCATGCTAAAGATCGACAGCGTGCACAGAGTGGGTCTGGTCAAGGCATCTAAAATGGCTGCCGTGTACGACAAAAGTGTGGCATTTGAAAAAAGACAAGATGGCGCAGACAATGTTTTTCAACACTTCCTGATTTCCTTCGAATCGAACGTTAACAGACGTTGGGGCATATTACCAAAGTTAAGCGATATTTATCCCTAACGATGCATTGCAAAGATTTTTTTACCGTCAGTAATTATCGCAGATAAACCTTGCTATTATCAAGGTTTATCGCAAATACGATAAAAAACGACCGCAATGCATTAATATCGCTGAAAACTCAGCAATATTCATGCATTACCGAGCTAATGCTCTTAGCCATGTTATCCACCTCCCATTGGATAACATGGCTAAGAACTGCTCAGGGCAGCTGTTACTTTTTGGAGATATTCGCGCTTATCTCGAATATTTCCAAAAGTTGATAATAGGAGATAGCGATGTTAGCGACTGTTTCCAGTCGCTAACATCTTGGCATGCCCACTTTGCATGTCATTAGTGATAAATATCACTCACATGCAAAGTGGGGCCCAAGATGGTCGCTATCTCCTACTAGCCGTCGCTAACTGGTGTTAGCAACAGCTAGGTAATACAGATATAATTTTATCTCCGCGAAGCGGAGCGCTGTTACAGATATATATCTTGTTTTTGAACGTTAATTTCTCAAAATGCACTGAAGCACATATATTGAGACCTAGCAAAGGCACATCGGGCTACCAGTCCCTAATATTTTACCAAGTTTCGTGCAAATCCATTCAGCCGTTCGATTATTATTATTTATTTTTTTTGCCCCGCGGGGCCCTTTTAAAACCTCCACATCAAACCTAGGGGGTCAGCGAGGATCTACTATGCCCCCTTATGGTCATTTGCCCCTTCGCTTTGGCCTCCTCTTGTCTCTCGATCCTACCGAGAGACAAGATGGCGGCCGCTACGTACTGTTTGGAATGTTTACAGACACCGGAGAGCCAATCAGCTTCGCTTCGCAAAGCTCCGTAACGCAAAAAGTACGCGAAGCGGTGCGCTGTTACAGATATATATCTTTTTTTGAACGTTAATTTCTCAAAATCCACTGAAGCACATATATTGAGACCTAGCAAAGGCACATCGGGCTACCAGTCCCTACAATTTTGCCAAGTTTCGTGCAAATCCATTCAGCCGTTCGATTATTATTATTATTATTTTTTTTTGCCCCACGGGGCCCTTTTAAAACCTCCACATCAAACCTAGGGGGTCAGCGAGGATCTACTATTCCCCCTTATGGTCATTTGCCCATTCGCTTTGGCCTCCTCTTGTCTCTCGATCCTACCGAGAGACAAGATGGCGGCCGCTACGGACTGTTTGGAATGTTGACAGACGCCGGAGAACCAATCAGCTTCGCTTCACAAAGCTCCGTTGCGCGAAAAGTACGCGTCCTGGAGCGCTGCCCGGTCCGCTGTTACAGATATATATCTTTTTTTAAACGTTAATTTCTCAAAATCCACTGTAGCACATATATTGAGACCTACAAAAGGCACATCGGGCTACCAGTCCCTACAATTTTGCCAAGTTTCGTGCAAATCCATTCAGCCGTTCGGGCTAAAAGTGAGGCCAACCGCCCTATGGAAAACTCAATGTTAAAAACACGTTTTGGGACCCCCCTTTTTTCTCGACCCCCCCTGGACGAACCCCCCCCCCAATTTTCAGGGGCTGCTCAGAAACAAAATGTGCCATTTTCCTGAAAATTTCAGCCAATTCCGTCCACAAACGCCAAAGTTATTAGACATAGAATTTTCAAAAAACCCATAGAGAAAAAATCCTATCAAACCTAGGGGGTCAGCGAGGATCTACTATGCCCCCTTATGGTCATTTGCCCCTTCGCTTTGGCCTCCTCTTGTCTCTCGATCCTACCGAGAGACAAGATGGCGGCCGCTACGTACTGTTTGGAATGTTTACAGACACCGGAGAACCAATCAGCTTCGCTTCGCAAAGCTCCGTAACGCGAAAAGTACGCGAAGCGGTGCGCTGTTACAGATATATATCTTTTTTTGAACGTTAATTTCTCAAAATCCACTGAAGCACATATATTGAGACCTAGCAAAGGCACATCGGGCTACCAGTCCCTACAATTTTACAAAGTTTCGTGCAAATCCATTCAGCCGTTCGATTATTATTATTATTTATTTTTTTTGCCCCGCGGGGCCCTTTTAAAACCTCCACATCAAACCTAGGGGGTCAGCGAGGATCTACTATTCCCCCTTATGGTCATTTGCCCCTTCGCTTTGGCCTCCTCTTGTCTCTCGATCCTACCGAGAGACAAGATGGCGGCCGCTACGGACTGTTTGGAATGTTGACAGACGCCGGAGAACCAATCAGCTTCGCTTCACAAAGCTCCGTTGCGCGAAAAGTACGCGTCCTGGAGCGCTGCCCGGTCCGCTGTTACAGATATATATCTTTTTTTAAACGTTAATTTCTCAAAATCCACTGTAGCACATATATTGAGACCTACAAAAGGCACATCGGGCTACCAGTCCCTACAATTTTGCCAAGTTTCGTGCAAATCCATTCAGCCGTTCGGGCTAAAAGTGAG
Source organism: Lissotriton helveticus (assembly GCF_964261635.1). Classification (NCBI taxonomy): domain Eukaryota; kingdom Metazoa; phylum Chordata; class Amphibia; order Caudata; family Salamandridae; genus Lissotriton; species Lissotriton helveticus. Next base: position 954,875,309 of record NC_136059.1, on the reverse strand, counting down.
GCCAACCGCCCTATGGAAAACTCAATGTTAAAAACACGTTTTGGGACCCCCCTTTTTTCTCGACCCCCCCTGGACGAACTCCCCCCCCAATTTTCAGGGGCTGCTCAGAAACAAAATGTGCCATTTTCCTGAAAATTTCAGCCAATTCCGTCCACAAACGCCAAAGTTATTAGACATAGAATTTTCAAAAAACCCATAGAGAAAAAATCCTATCAAACCTAGGGGGTCAGCGAGGATCTACTATGCCCCCTTATGGTCATTTGCCCCTTCGCTTTGGCCTCCTCTTGTCTCTCGATCCTACCGAGAGACAAGATGGCGGCCGCTACGTACTGTTTGGAATGTTTACAGACACCGGAGAGCCAATCAGCTTCGCTTCGCAAAGCTCCGTAACGCGAAAAGTACGCGAAGCGGTGCGCTGTTACAGATATATATCTTTTTTTGAACGTTAATTTCTCAAAATCCACTGAAGCACATATATTGAGACCTAGCAAAGGCACATCGGGCTACCAGTCCCTACAATTTTGCCAAGTTTCGTGCTAATCCATTCAGCCGTTCGATTATTATTATTATTTTTTTTTGTTGCCCCGCGGGGCCCTTTTAAAACCTCCACATCAAACCTAGGGGGTCAGCGAGGATCTACTATTCCCCCTTATGGTCATTTGCCCCTTCGCTTTGGCCTCCTCTTGTCTCTCGATCCTACCGAGAGACAAGATGGCGGCCGCTACGGACTGTTTGGAATGTTGACAGACGCCGGAGAACCAATCAGCTTCGCTTCACAAAGCTCCGTTGCGCGAAAAGTACGCGTCCTGGAGCGCTGCCCGGTCCGCTGTTACAGATATATATCTTTTTTTAAACGTTAATTTCTCAAAATCCACTGTAGCACATATATTGAGACCTACAAAAGGCACATCGGGCTACCAGTCCCTACAATTTTGCCAAGTTTCGTGCAAATCCATTCAGCCGTTCGGGCTAAAAGTGAGGCCAACCGCCCTATGGAAAACTCAATGTTAAAAACACGTTTTGGGACCCCCCTTTTTTCTCGACCCCCCCTGGACGAACCCCCCCCCAATTTTCAGGGGCTGCTCAGAAACAAAATGTGCCATTTTCCAGAAAATTTCAGCCAATTCCGTCCACAAACGCCAAAGTTATTAGACATAGAATTTTCAAAAAACCCATAGAGAAAAAATCCTATCAAACCTAGGGGGTCAGCGAGGATCTACTATGCCCCCTTATGGTCATTTGCCCCTTCGCTTTGGCCTCCTCTTGTCTCTCGATCCTACCGAGAGACAAGATGGCGGCCGCTACGTACTGTTTGGAATGTTTACAGACACCGGAGAGCCAATCAGCTTCGCTTCGCAAAGCTCCATAACGCGAAAAGTACGCGAAGCGGTGCGCTGTTACAGATATATATCTTTTTTTGAACGTTAATTTCTCAAAATCCACTGAAGCACATATATTGAGACCTAGCAAAGGCACATCGGGCTACCAGTCCCTACAATTTTGCCAAGTTTCGTGCAAATCCATTCAGCCGTTCGATTATTATTATTATTTTTTTTTTTTGCCCCGCGGGGCCCTTTTAAAACCTCCACATCAAACCTAGGGGGTCAGCGAGGATCTACTATTCCCCCTTATGGTCATTTGCCCCTTCGCTTTGGCCTCCTCTTGTCTCTCGATCCTACCGAGAGACAAGATGGCGGCCGCTACGGACTGTTTGGAATGTTGACAGACGCCGGAGAACCAATCAGCTTCGCTTCACAAAGCTCCGTTGCGCGAAAAGTACGCGTCCTGGAGCGCTGCCCGGTCCGCTGTTACAGACATATATCTTTTTTTAAACGTTAATTTCTCAAAATCCACTGTAGCACATATATTGAGACCTACAAAAGGCACATCGGGCTACCAGTCCCTACAATTTTGCCAAGTTTCGTGCAAATCCATTCAGCCGTTCGGGCTAAAAGTGAGGCCAACCGCCCTATGGAAAACTCAATGTTAAAAACACGTTTTGGGACCCCCCTTTTTTCTCGACCCCCCCCTGGACGAACCCCCCCCCAATTTTCAGGGGCTGCTCAGAAACAAAATGTGCCATTTTCCTGAAAATTTCAGCCAATTCCGTCCACAAACGCCAAAGTTATTAGACATAGAATTTTCAAAAAACCCATAGAGAAAAAATCCTATCAAACCTAGGGGGTCAGCGAGGATCTACTATGCCCCCTTATGGTCATTTGCCCCTTCGCTTTGGCCTCCTCTTGTCTCTCGATCCTACCGAGAGACAAGATGGCGGCCGCTACGTACTGTTTGGAATGTTTACAGACACCGGAGAGCCAATCAGCTTCGCTTCGCAAAGCTCCGTAACGCGAAAAGTACGCGAAGCGGTGCGCTGTTACAGATATATATCTTTTTTTGAACGTTAATTTCTCAAAATCCACTGAAGCAGATATATTGAGACCTAGCAAAGGCACATCGGGCTACCAGTCCCTACAATTTTGCCAAGTTTCGTGCAAATCCATTCAGCCGTTCGATTATTATTATTATTTTTTTTTTTTGCCCCACGGGGCCCTTTTAAAACCTCCACATCAAACCTAGGGGGTCAGCGAGGATCTACTATTCCCCCTTATGGTCATTTGCCCCTTCGCTTTGGCCTCCTCTTGTCTCTCGATCCTACCGAGAGACAAGATGGCGGCCGCTACGGACTGTTTGGAATGTTGACAGACGCCGGAGAACCAATCAGCTTCTCTTCACAAAGCTCCGTTGCGCGAAAAGTACGCGTCCTGGAGCGCTGCCCGGTCCGCTGTTACAGATATATATCTTTTTTTAAACGTTAATTTCTCAAAATCCACTGTAGCACATATATTGAGACCTACAAAAGGCACATCGGGCTACCAGTCCCTACAATTTTGCCAAGTTTCGTGCAAATCCATTCAGCCGTTCGGGCTAAAAGTGAGGCCAACCGCCCTATGGAAAACTCAATGTTAAAAACACGTTTTGGGACCCCCCTTTTTTCTCGACCCCCCCTGGACGAACCCCCCCCCAATTTTCAGGGGCTGCTCGGAAACAAAATGTGCCATTTTCCTGAAAATTTCAGCCAATTCCGTCCACAAACGCCAAAGTTATTAGACATAGAATTTTCAAAAAACCCATAGAGAAAAAATCCTAACTATATATACCTACTGGCGACCGCCAGTAGGTAATATATATACATATATATATATATATATATATGTACACCGACGGCGTGGGTAAAGAAGGAGACAGACCCCACGGCTTCAGGCAAGATGTTGATTTTATTTAAAACCTTCCTGGCGACGCGTTTCGAGTAACTTGTACTCTTGATCACACACCATACAATAAGTCAGCCTGTTATTTTTATAATGCTTGCTTTCCCTGACCCCTCCTATGGGCCACACCTCTTAAAGTGCATCACCTGATTGTTTTTAAACATAGGCATGGAAAAGGTGTATATAACATAATGGAGTAAAAAACAGACTGTTTTTGATATTTGTATTCAGAAAAAATATATATATATATGAAATAGGCAGTACTTGAATGATCTTGTGTCCCTACAATAATCGCAACACGCTGTCAATAATCTAATGTGTATACTCCCCCACAAATCACCTAACCAATCAAATTGTAATATTTTGAATGCACGAGCACTTTAAATTCACGCAACTCTCTCGGTGCGTCATGTGACCAAGGCCTCTGTGCAGGCCGAAACGTTATGCTGCCGTGGTGTACTGAGAAATAAAAGAACTCACCTGCACTCTGGGTCTTCCGTTTTCCTCTTGTTTGATGGCTCTGGATGGTGGGCGCGTCGCTGAGAGGGTACGAGTATGAAAATATTTCAAACCGGTTGAGTGTTTCTCCGGTGCTGGAAGACCCCTCCTCCGCAAGTGGCTGAGCAGCAGGAAACCGTGACCTCCAATAATCCGGAAGTCGTTTACTTTCTCCCGTTGGGGAGTTACTGCTCTAGCCCCTGGTCTGTCGCGAAAAGCTGTGGCAGTTGTGTTTGGCGGGTGTATGTTTGGGACGGCTGTCCTAACCAAATGCACCTGTATCTCAACGGCAAAGCAAAGGAATTGGTCCGGTGGAGGAGTTGTGTTCAGTCGGAGGACGAGCGGCGATTGAGGCAGCATCCCCGTACTGAGTGAGTACGATATTGACATTTAAAAACACAGTATACGCCATGGCAGCCGGCGCACGTAAAGGGAGAGAGGTAGCTGCCCTTGAAGCTTTCGACGACTCCCCGGCTGGGGGGCCGGCAGTCAGCACCTCTGAGGAATCAAATGTGACTGGGGGTTCCAATCTCCGTGATAAATTCAAGGCATTGGAAAAACTTTTAAAGCGGGAACAGTCTAAATGGTGGGAGCATCGCTCTCTCAGCAGGTATCTAGAAGTGAACCGGATACCAAGGGGGCTGAGAGTTATGCTAGCTCCAAGCTATGAATACATGGACCCGGCAATGCTGAAGGATTGGGCAGAATGGAGCTTGGACTCTTCTCGTCGTTTAGTAACAATGTTGGTGCGCTATGCGGAGAGTGACAGACTGAAAATCCAAGAACAGATAGATGTAATTGAGGCGGAAATAACGAGCCTATGTGCAGACAATGCGGACATTGCACTGGAATGCAATAAGTATCGGGAAACAATGGAGCAGAAAGTACAAAAAGAGGAGGACGTTATCCATAAACGCAAAGCGTTTAAGTTCCAGCGCGATAAAACTGACTACAATGAAGGCCGTATATTCACCTTCGCCCGCAAGTATGATGCAATTAAAGCATCCAAGGCATCGGATTTACGAGCGGGGCATAGCTCGGCTCGCACAACGGCTCAGGCGCGTTCCAACTCGCCTGATGGCTCAAGCATCACAGATCTGAGCTCCAACATGGATAGTGGGTCTGAAACAGAAGCAGCGCGAGTTTCAGATCGCTTGGGGTTTACACGACTTACCCTGGAACAGGAATTGGAATGTATCCGGCAGGACAGGCGCGAAACTTTGCGCCCCCGAATCCCAGCTCCAGGAAAACCCCAAACACAAAGCGACGAGAACGCAGAAAAAGCACTGCAAGACGCAAAGCCCAAGAAAAGGAATTACAGGCGATGGAACACAAACAAAAAGAAGTAACACAAGCGACACAAGTAAGCAAACTTTCTGATACACTGGATAATGGACTGTCTGTGATAAATTTAACTGATATTACCTTCACTGACTCAGAGATTGGCATCTTATCAAAGGGTCTGTCGTACAGCCCTCCCAATAGCTTTAATTACGTGGACACAAGAATTGATCTCTTTAAGTTTACACGTAAACTTAAGCTACAAAAACATTTCTCCAATAGTAAATCACGCAATGTTGGTAGAAAGTCTGTGGTTGAATTGACTACTCCAGGGCTAGTGGTAAATGATATCCCCTTGATGCAGGATTTGGAAATGCTACGAGCGGAAGCTCCAAGTTCTCAGAATACACAGGAGATGGTGAATATCCACAGTGGTGGATTGAGCAACTTCAAGCCACGTTCCACATTTACCCCTGCTACACCATACGACAGCATAGACATCTTTCAAGATGCCATTGTCAAACAAGTGAAGGCGTTACATGTAAAAACTCTAAAATCCAATTTTCACAGACAAAAGGGCAACAATGCATATCAGAAGCTAGTCCAAAAAATAAAAAAGGATAACAACATGATAGTCAGACAATCTGACAAGGGTGGACACATCGTACTCTGGCCCAGGAAACTATACATGGAGGAGGCCTACCTCCAATCAAATGACCCAAACTGCTATAGACACTGTGATGTGGGTTCACTCAGGAAAGCACAAACAGACTTTCATTCGCTCCTGATGGGATGGCGATCTAGTGGACTCATCAGTATGGATGAACTCAAATGTTTAAAGAATGATCACCCTATCACCCCCGTGTTGTACCTAATTCCAAAGGTACACAAGGATGCGATCAAGCCGTCTGGAAGACCCATCATTTCGGCGTGTGGGGGGCTACTAGAAAAAGCTACTACATACATTGACTTATTTCTTCAAGAACATGTGTTGGCACTTCCATCTTACATTCAAGATTCTAGTGACCTTCTTAGAAAATTGAATGAACTGCAATGGAGTAGTGACTCTTGGTTGATCACCCTTGATGTCTCATCGCTGTACACCAGCATTGTACATGCGGATGGGTTAAGGGCTGTTGAGTTTTTCTTGGGCAAGCGACCAATTGAATTGGCCGAGCACAACAAAATGTTGCTTACCATGATTAGCTTCTGTTTGCATCATAACCATTTCATGTTCCTAAATCAGTATTACCAGCAGGTCAGAGGTGTTGCCATGGGGGCCTGTTTCTCTCCCAGCTATGCCTGTCTCCATATGGGGTACTGGGAGAGACAGGTCCTCAATGGTATTCACCGGGAGATCTGTACCCGCAATATCATACGATGGTACAGATACATCGATGATATTTTAATGATCTGGCGGGGGACTCATGAAGAGGCGGAAAAATTCATTGATGCCCTGAACATAAATTCGTTCAATTTGTCCTTTACTTCACATATCAGTCAAAAGGAAGCTCACTTTCTGGATATAACTTTGGAGGTCAGTAAGGACAGACTAGAAACAAAACTTTTCAGGAAGCCTACTGCGGGCAATACTATACTGCACGCAGGTAGTCACCATCCGCCGCACCTAATTCGGAGCATTCCCTATGGGGAGATGCTCAGAATTCGGCGTGTGTGTAGTACGGACACTCACTGTAAAGCAGCACAGGCTGCCAGTAAGCGAAGGTTCCTGGAAAGAGGCTATGCGGAAAATCTTATTGACATAGCAATCAGAAAAGCCAATGCTCTGTCTCGCAGCAATGCACTGATCTATAAGAAAGCACAGAGGGCCACAAAATCCGATGGTATCCAACCAGTCAGGCTTATTTGGACCTACAATAGTCAACATGCGGCACTAAGAAAAATAATCAATCACCACTGGAACTTAATCAAATTAGATCCAGTAATTGGAGAACATATGCCCAATAAACCAATTATCACCTACCGAAAAGCATACTCGTTACAGGATGCTTTAGTTAAATCCAGTCCGGAGGTGATTCCACCTAAAAATTGGCTAGCAGCAAGTAGGGGCTTTAGAAAGTGCTCTAGCTGCAAAGCATGCTCGCAAGGGCTCAATAAAACCGAGTTCCTAACAGCATTCTCCACAGTGCCTCGTAAAATTATCAAACAGTTGACATGTAAGACGGAATATGTGGTTTATGTGCTGGAGTGCCCATGTGGTCTGCAATATATTGGCAGTACCAAATTGCAGGTCCACAAACGGGTACTCCAGCACTTAGGGCCATCAACACCAATGATGCCGCATATCCGGTGGCAAGGCATTTTAAGGAGCAACACAACAATGATAGCGGACTCCTTAGATACTATGCCATAGACTCTGTAGGTCCGTTAAGGAGAGGTGGCAATAGAGAGGGCATCCTAAGGGCACTTGAGACCAGGTAGATCCTGGAAATAAATATGAGAAAAACAACCTAGGCCGTCAGCAAGAGTTAGTGAACAATTAGTCCAAACTATACAGAGAGAGGAACAATGAAATATAAATATATATTAAAAATATATGTTTAATTCGCATAGATAAAAATCATATAGTAACTACAAACACGTTGAAACTATATGATACAATAAAAGAAACCTCACACATTATATTCACAATAAATGCACAGCATATATAAATCATAAACATTACAGGTAAAACAATTCATACACAGATGTCATAATAAAAATTACAAAAAACTCGACGAGCGTTTCGGCTGAAAAAACGCCTTCCTCAGGAGTCACTGGTGATAACTATCAGAAGTATTGTGTTCTTGCTTAGTACATCAGAAATTGGGTAGCATCATCTCATAGTTTCATATTCACAAGGGGAGCCACTTGATAAAGGCTAATTCCTGATAAATTATGTTGTAATCTTTGTATTAATCTTGTATAAACAAATAAGGATAACCTTTCCTTATTTGTTTATACAAGATTAATACAAAGATTACAACATAATTTATCAGGAATTAGCCTTTATCAAGTGGCTCCCCTTGTGAATATGAAACTATGAGATGATGCTACCCAATTTCTGATGTACTAAGCAAGAACACAATACTTTTGATAGTTATCACCAGTGACTCCTGAGGAAGGCGTTTTTTCAGCCGAAACGCGCGTCGAGTTTTTTGTAATTTTTATTATGACATCTGTGTATGAATTGTTTTACCTGTAATGTTTATGATTTATATATGCTGTGCATTTATTGTGAATATAATGTGTGAGGTTTCTTTTATTGTATCATATAGTTTCAACGTGTTTGTAGTTACTATATGATTTTTATCTATGCGAATTAAACATATATTTTTAATATATATTTATATTTCATTGTTCCTCTCTCTGTATAGTTTGGACTAATTGTTCACTAACTCTTGCTGACGGCCTAGGTTGTTTTTCTCATATTGGTTCTTACCCTGCCCTAGGAGTCTGCGTATCTTACTACCCAGGGGGTCCTTGTTTAATTCTCACGGATATCCTGGAAATGGACAGCAAGACTCCCAATGGTCTCAACTCCACGGAGGATTTTTATACGTGTCTATAGGAGCTCCCGATAGGTGTTATCCTTAAATATTCGATCTCCCTGTCTGCTCATCTGTGTTTGGTTTAACAAATAATAATGCTTGCTTTGCACGTTATGTTACTGGTGGCCAATACAACTGTATATGAAACAAACAACTAGGTTACTGGTCACCCTTGAGTAACAACATATCCATTTGTTAGTTCCTGTCAGAAGGTGCATCAGGCTGCATGCAAATAATAATTTAGCAAACTATTGTTTTTAATCACCTTTGTTTCAAAATGCATTCGCGTATTACAGTATTATGGTGTCTGGAGGAGTTATGGCAAGTACGTGGAAATGATATTGTTCAATCCTTAAAAACATGCGATTTCCAATTGGTATCTATTAGTCAAAATAGTATTACATGTAGGTGAGGTGAAAAGCATATAAGCCTATGTATCCGATCAATCAACTATCGAATTACATATGTAAATATTGCTATTAAGGCATATGATATCGTTTTGTGTAAATAGTTGTAAATATATGAAATGCTTTGTATGTATTTTATAATGACATAAGATTTTCTTTGTCACGTATTTATCGATTTTTCGGATAAAATTGTATTTAAACAGTTATTAATGAAATAGGCAGTACTTGAATGATCTTGTGTCCCTACAATAATCGCAACACGCTGTCAATAATCTAATGTGGATACTCCCCCACAAATCACCTAACCAATCAAATTGTAATATTTTGAATGCACGAGCACTTTAAATTCACGCAACTCTCTCGGTGCGTCATGTGACCAAGACCTCTGTGCAGGCCGAAACGTTATGCTGCCGTGGTGTACTGAGAAATAAAAGAACTCACCTGCACTCTGGGGCTTCCGTTTTCCTCTTGTTTGATGGCTCTGGATGGTGGGCGCGTCGCTGAGAGGGTACGAGTATGAAAATATATATATATATATATAGTTTCCAAAACTAGCACAATCATAACCTGTGGCTTGCTCAATGCCAACTCTTCAACAATGTGCAAAAATCAATAATGGTATGCTACAACTGGAAAGCCAAGAATTGCCCACTTCCCTGGAAAGGATAAAGGTGAGAATCACAGACTCAATCTACCCATTACCAAAACTTTAGCTACACAGTTGAAAAATATGCAGAAAGTTTAGCAAACAGCAGGGCTGGAGAAAGGTTTATATTAGTGTAAAAATGGTTTCTTGTTAATTTTACATCACAATTTAAATGCACCAGGTGGACTGGTAAATGGAGTGATGGGATATGTTGTGGATTTATTATGTCTCTGAATAATAAAGAAATAGAGTAATTTTGGTACAATCTGACCAAATTGGAGATTAAAAAAAAATTCTTGCTATATTGCAAGATATCAAAGATGCAGTTTCTCCTTTTTTTGGCTTGTGCAATTACAATTCACAAATCACAAGGACTTTGCTTATGTTGTGCAGTTATTAACATTTGGTCAACAGTTTTCAAAGAGGATGTGGCATACTTTGCTCTTTCACAAAAAACATATACCGGAATAAATATATTCATGATTTAAATGAAATAAGAATTAATGCAGATAGCAGCGGTGTATGTGAATAAAATCATTTGAGAAACACGTCTGCACCACATCTGACTGAATATTCCATTCCAACAAAACAAAAACTATCTTTCAAACTGAAAATTACATCAATCTTCAATCATGAAAAAGAGTTTGAAGCACCACAGAATAAAAAAGAACAACTTAAACATATTAAAATTACTGGATAGCAGTTTCAAAATCAAACTGCAATTAATTGACATAGCAATGTGATTGTCATGTGCATGCACATGCAGGGGGGTACCAAAGGTACCCCCATTTGCCCCCCACCCTCCCAACATCCTGGGGACCTGCAA